>NC_140589.1:1055536452-1056736452 GCF_964204655.1 Triturus cristatus
GCACTCTACTAGGGGCTGATAGTAAACCAAATAAACCAAACGTGGAAGTCAATTCACATAATACATTTTACCATAGGGAGCACTTGCACTGTGGCACTGGATGGCAGTGGCACAGTGCCCTGAGCAGCTAACACCAACACAAAAACACATTGAGGCACAGACAAAAATGGAAGGGTGACCCACGCCAATGGTGCCAGGTCTAACAGTAGTCCTCATTTAAAATTGAATAAATTGAACTACAACTCCCAGAGTTCCAAGAAAAACATTCTTTGAGAGCAGTACATTGTGTATAGATATGTAAAACTTTGAAGATCTTCAAATCCATTGTTAATTATAAATTTAATCCACAGCAGCCAGTTCTATTTGTAGGAATTACAAATTCAGTAAAACAACATGTGTAATATTGAATTCCTGGGCAACACATTGTAAACTAACCTCACTGAGTAATGCTGCACCTCACACAAACTGTTATGTCCTCGCAACACTTACCAAGTGTGTTACTCACCACTCACTGTAGGAGAGTGGCATCGACTGCATAGTTGCCCCAAACTTTTTGCTGATGTTTTGACTGTTTTATGACTCTAGCCAGGCTGTGGCCCTGCTATCCAGGACCCCAGCCTATCTGCTTCCTCTCTAAATGGATGTGAGTACATGTAGGAATCGTACCCCCAATCCAACCATGGGAGTGAGGGCATGATTCCCCCCTGCTAGAGGGGCGATATGGTAAAAGCGGCAGATTTTAGACACCAATTTAAAAGTGCACACGTAGTACAAAATGGATGCTACCCGCCACCCGCCACCCACACGACTCTGACTGCCTGTTGCTGGGCAGAACTCCAGCCACGGCACCTCCCCAGACAGACTATGTGCATTGGAACTGGGTGGGTGCACCATAGGATGACTTTCAGACCTGCACGTAGGCTTCTCCAGTGCCTACTTCTGCATACAGCGCCTCAAACCGGTTCAGGGGCATCCTGTCCCCTGCCCAGGCAGGAAACCACACAAAGGGGAGAGGGTGTAGCCACCCTTTCCCGCCTGAACTCTCATTGGTAGGCTCTGATCTGGACACTCCCCTAATCTTTGGATAAAGGTGAATACAGGGTCCCCAGAGCCTCAGTTTAATCTTGGACTTCACAGACTTGAACCTTCGACTTGCTGCCGCACAGCTGAATGAAGAAATCTCCCTTGGGGTAAAGGAGTTACCCCCTGCTTGGCAGGCACCTGAAACACTGCAAATGATGTGGTTGGAACTCCGCTGCTCCTACAGACATCAAAGACTTCTGCCCACCTTGAGGTAGGTTTCCAAGCATCCCAGAGGTCAGTGAGTGTGCACAGCAAAGCTTAGCACCGTGGACCCCGTGGGTCCTGAGATCCCCAATACCACAGGACACTGGCCACCTCTTGCATAGCACATGACCCCGACCAGTGGGGAAGTTGTGCTTTAGCCCATTATTGAGCCAACCTCTCAGCATTATCTGTACCAAAGATCAATGCCCTAGCCCGCTCCGGCGACCCGTGGGTGCACCTTTACGCACGCCAAATTGCTGCCTCCCGCGGTCCCTTGTCTCTCGACTGGTGGGCCCTAGCGGAGGTCAATCTTTACTTTAAAGGGTTCCCCTGGTTGCTCCAGGCCTGCTCTACAGTTTCCTTGCTGGAGGCCTTGCTCAGACCTCGTGGGTCTGCACCGTAGCTGTTTTGTGATCCTTGCATGGGTTGCGGTTGCCAAGGCTTAATGGATCCAGTCCGGACACTAACACCGCTGCGGCCTTCATCCTTTGTGGGACAGTCGCCCTCCAGAAGCTGGCCTTCCTTGAAGCCTCCTGGACCCCGTGGCTGACGATCCAAGCAACCCCTCTTCCACCTGGAAGCACCCGACATTGAAGGGCTCTTTCTCCTGAGCCCCCTGGTCACTGTGCCGTGACCCAGACTCTGTCCCCTCTGCTTTCAGGTCCTTACCTTCAAGATCTACATCTTCAATCTGCACGACATCGACAACGCTTTACGCCAGCAGCAGTTCTTCACCTTTTACCATTGAAAACGAGATCGCGACCCTGGGGCAGGTAACAGTGGTACCTCGATACTGTCGTGGGTGTGGACCCTCCAAGAGCTTAACTCTAAGCTGCTGAACTTGAACTTGAACTCCTGCTAGAAGTATTTTTAATCTTGTAAAATTAAACCGCGACATTCTCCATAGGCTTTAATAGAGATCCCGGCAGTAGCTTACACCACTGCACGCGTCTCCCGTGGGTCCCCTTCCTCACTACCTTGGGTGGTTTCACAAGGGGCCAGCAACCCTAAATGCCCTAGGCATTGTCTGTAGAATTGTCATGGCTCTTATACAACTTTTTTGATATATGGTTTGGTCCCCCCCTGGGGCCCTATGATTCCAGTGCTATTTATTGTAACTATCAATGCGTGTTTGAATTGTATCTTTACCTCCAGCCTCATTAAGTGACTAGTGGGATTATTCTTAGAATAAATACATATATTTTATATATATACCTGTGTGGACTACTCTTTCATTTGGTTATTCAAGAGGTTATCTATGGTAAAACAATACGCTTAACACTCCTTCAAGACTTAGCCTGAAGGCTGCTCCCCACAGCTACCATTAGGATAGCTTTCTTTATAGGTTGTCTTTAACCTAACACCATAAGAGTCGAATTGGACTGGTGCAAGGTGTCCCCTATAACTAGTGGACAGCATATGCCAGGCCAACTTCTCACATTGGTGTGCAGCGGTTGGATTCAAGCTTGCCATTGTTTTACCAGATAACAAATTGAATTTCTAAAGTGAAAGCTGCTTGGTACTAAAGGTACATATAAATGTAAGCTTAGAATGCAATAAGTTCTACTGAACTTAGGAGTTGTGTGTAGAGGGCTTAGCACACCTTGACTACAACTCAAGAAAGGGCTCAGTAGGCCACATCTAGTGTAGGTAGATACACCAGTACCACTACACTAGAAATGTCTTTAGGTTCAGGAGCCCATAAGGCCATGGAAGGACCACAGAGGGTCCCAGTCAACAAGTATGACAACCTCTCTTTTGCTGAGCTTAGGGAGATGTGCACTACTAGACAACTGAAGACAAACAAAGATGCCAACACTCAACGTCTCAGGGAAATCCTGCTCATTGCAGACTTCAAGCAGACTCTAGTGTCTGAGGGGGTAGACAGGTTGGGTGGGCATCCCACAGAAGAGGACACCCAGGTGGTGGACTCTGATGAGGAGCAGGAAGAGGAAGTTGAACTTGACCTGGATGAACCAGACCACTCACAAAATGGAGGTGATGGCTCAAGAGGCACTCCCTCCATCCCTAATGGGAGAGTGGTGGATCCAAACAGAAGGAACAGATCCCCCTCAGAGGAGTCTAACCATTATGGGAGATCCAAAAGGACCTCTGCCTCTTCTCAGAGAAGAGAATCCTCCCAAGAGAGGAAATGTAGATTGATCCAGTTTGAGCAAGCCAAGCTTCAGCTCAGAAGAGAACAGTTAGCATTCGACAGGGAGTCCCTGGAGCTTCAGAAAGCTTCAAGAAAATGGGGTCTAGAGACCCCTGGTGGCAGTAATAATACCCCTAGAGTTAGAGAGAAAGCTCCTGACAATAGGAACCTGCATAAGATTGTGCCCCCCTATCAGACAGGGGATGACATCCATAAGTGGATCACTGCACTTGAGGGCCTGTAAAGTTCAGAGGGTCCCAGTAGAGCAGTGGGCAGCAATCTTATGGTTCTCTTTTGCAGACAAAGGAAGATACAAGCTCCTCTCTGTTAGGGAAGAGGATGCAGATGATTATTATATCTTGAGAGATGCTTTGATAGATGGGTTTGGTCTAACCACTGATCAATACAGGTTAAAGTTCAGAGATACCCAAAAAGCACAGAATCAAGATTGAGTAGACTTTGTAGATTGTGCTACTGAGGCTCTGGAAGGTAGGTTAACTGGCAGTAAAGTAAATGATTACCAAGGATTATACAATCTCATCATGAGGGAGCAGATCCTTAATAATTGTCAGAATCAGCTATTGCATCAGCACCTGGTGGACTCAGATCTGACCTCTCCCCAAGAATTGGGAAAGAAGGCAGACTAGTGGGTCAGAACCAGGATCAAGCAAAAGGTCCAGCCCTTGGGGGGTGCAACTAAAAAGGAAGATGCCAAAAACTCTGAGAAGGGTGGGGAAAAGGGAAAAGACCAGAAGTCTTCAACAGACCCCCAAAAATCAGCATCTGATAATTCCCAATCCAACAAAGCTAAGCAGCCAAGGAAGCCATGGTGTAAAATCTGTAAACAGAAAACCCATTGGACTTCAGACTGTAATAAGGCCAAAGACTCCACAAGTACCACTACACCTGCCCCTAAGGCATCTGTTCCCCCTAGTCCAGCTATAGGTGGTGGTACACAGAACAAGGGTGTAGTAGGGTTGACCCTGGGATCTGGAGAGGACTCTGGCCTAGTCAGAATGCCTACTCAGGCTGTATTGGTTTGTGATGGGGACCTGTCCCTATTTGTGAGTCCCAGTGGTCTGGGCAAATACAAGCAACAGCCTAGAATACATGGAAGGAAGTCTCTAGCTTACAGGGACACAGGGGCTAGTGTCACCATGGTGACTAAGGACCTTGTGGACCCTAGCCAGATCATACTTGGAGAAACTTACCAAGTGACCAATGCAAGCAATGTCAGTACTAACCATACGCTGGCAGTTGTTAACTTCTCTTGGGGAGGGGTAACTGGCCTAAAGAAGGTTGTGGTGAGTGCAGACCTACCAGTAGAATGTTTGCTAGGGAATGATTTGGAGACCTCAGCATGTGCTGAGTTGGAGCTGACTACCCATGCAGCGATGCTGGGTATCCCTGCAGAAGTGTTTGCCCTGACAAGGTCAAAAGCTAAGCTGACAGAAACTGAACAGGCCTTAGATCCTGGAATAATGGACCAAGGACCTTCCAAGAGAAAGAGTAGCAGGGGTAAGGCAGTGCCTCCCCCCCAGGATCAGTCTGAAGAGACTCTTATAGTAGAAGAGGATCTGACACCTGAAGAAGGAACTGTCCCAGATGAACTTGAGCCTGATCAGGTTGAGTTCTTGGGGACAGGGGGACCTTCTAGGGCAGACTTGAGCCTGGAGCAGCAGAGCTGCCCCTCTCTTGAACCCCTTAGATAGCAGGCTGCTGCTGAGGCTGCTGGGAATGCTGGTGGAACCCATAAGATATATTGGGATGATGGACTCCTTTACTCTGAGGGTCGAGACCCCAAGCCTGGTGCAGCCAGGAGGTTGGTCATACCTCAGAAGTTTAGGGGATTCCTACTCACACTGGCCCATGATATTCCCTTAGCAGGACACCTAGGCCAAAATAAGACATGGGACAGAATTGTCCCTCACTTTCATTGACCTCAAATGAGTGAGGATTGTAAGAGTTTCTGTAGCTCTTGCATTACCTGCCAGGCCAGTAGCAAGGCAGGTAAATCCACAAAGGCCCCCCTGATACCACTACGTGTGGTGGGGGTTCCCTTTGAACGGGTAGGGATTGACATAGTTGGTCCCCTTGACCCACCAACTGCATCTGGGCACAGGTTTATTCTGGTGGTAGTGGATCATGCCACCAGATACCCAGAAGCTATTCCCCTTAGGACCATCATAGCAACTGTGGTGGCAAGGGCCCTCATGGGAATCTTTTCCAGGGTGTGTTTCCCTAAGGAGGTTTTGTCTGACCAAGGTACAAACTTTATGAGTAGCTACCTCAAAGCAATGTGGAAGGAGTGTGGTGTCAACTACAGGTTCACCTCCCCTTATCATCCTCAATGCAATGGGCTTGTTGAGAGATTTAACAAGACCCTAAAGGGTATGATCAAAGGGCTCCCAGAAAAGCTTAGGCGAAAATGGGATGTTCTTCTGCCCTGCCTTCTCTTTGCATGCAGGGAGGTGCCACAGAAGGGGGTTGGTTACAGCCCTTTTGAACTTTTGTTTGGTCACCCTGTCAGAGGGCCACTCTGTCTAGTGAAGGAGGGATGGGAGTTACCTCTCAAACCCCCTAAACAGTATATTGTGGACTATGTACTTGGTCTCCGCTCCCAGATGGCTGAGTATATGAAGAAGGCGACAAAAAACCTTGAGGCAAGTCAGGAATTGCAAAAAACCTGGCATGACCAAAAGGCTGTACTGGTGGTGTACCAGCCAGGACAGAAGGTATGGGTATTGGAGCCAGTGGCCCCAGCAGCCCTCCAAGACAAATGGAGTGGACCCCATACCATATTGGAAAAGAAGGGAGAGGTCACCTACGTGGTGGACCTTGGCACTCCCAGAAGTCCCCACAGGGTACTTCATGTAAACAGACTGAAATCATATGTGGACAGGGCTGACATGGGTTTGCTCATGGCAATGGATGAGGGACAGGAGGAGGAGAGTGACCCTCTCCCAGACCTGCTCTCTCACCACCCTGATGATGGGTCAGTAGATGGTGTAGCCTTGGCAGGCAGCCTCACTGCCCAGCAACAGTCTGACTGCAGACAAGTTCTCCAGTCATTCAGGCATATGTTTTCACTGACTCCAAGTCAGACCACCTGGTGCACTCATGAAGTGGACACTGGGGACAGTCTGCCTGTGAAGAATAAGATCTACAGGCAGCCTGACCATGTCAGGGACTGCATAAGGCCAAAGTCCAAAATATGTTGGAATTGGGAGTCATTGAGCCCTGAGACAGCCGTTGGGCTAGCCCAGTAGTCCTGGTACCCAAACCTCACACCCAAGACGGCAAGAGAGAGATGAGGTTCTGTGTAGACTACAGAGGACTCAATGCAGTCACTAAGACTGATGCACATCCCATTCCCAGAGCAGATGATCTCATAGATAAATTGGCCTCAGCCAAATATCTGAGCACATTTGATCTGACAGCTGGCTACTGGCAGATAAGGTTAGCTGAATCTGCAAAAGCCAAAACTGCATTTTCTACCCCTGGTGGGGACTATAAATTTATTGTAATGCCCTTTGGTTTGAAAAATTCACCTGCCACTTTTCATAGGTTGGTGAACCAAGTCCTCTCAGGCCTGGATGACTTTAGTGCAGCATATCTAGATGATATTGCTGTCTTCAGCTCCACCTGGGAATATCACCTGATCCACCTGAGGAAAGTTTTGGAAGCCCTGCAAAAGGCAGGACTCACTATCAAGGCTACTAAGTGCCAGATAGGGCAGAGTCAGGTTGTGTACCTGGGCCACCTTGTAGGTGGAGGACAGGTTCAACCACTACAGAGCAAAATCCAGACCATCATGGACTGGGTTGCTCCAACCACCCAGACTCAGGTCCGAGCTTTCTTAGGCCTGACTGGTTATTACAGAATATTTGTCATGGGATATGGATCCATTGTGACCCCCTTAAATGATTTAACCTCTAAGAGGATGCCCAAGAAAGTTCAGTGGACTGTCATCTGTCAGAAAGCTTTTGATGACCTAAAACAGGCAATGTGCTCTGCTCCAGTGCTCCAAAGCCCCAACTACTCCAAAGAATTCATAGTTCAAACTGATGCTTCTGAGGTGGGGGTAGGTGCTGTATTATCACAACTGAATGAAGAGGGCCAGGATCAACCAGTAGCTTTTATTAGCAGAAGGTTGACCCCCAGAGAGAAACGTTGGTCAGCTATAGAGAGGCAGGCCTTTGCTGTGGTCTGGGCCTTGAAGAAGCTGAGGCCATACTTGTTTGGCACTCACTTCATTGTTCAAACCGACCATAAGCCCCTCCTATGGCTAAAACAGATGAAGGGTGAAAACCCCAACCTACTCAGGTGGTCCATTTCCCTACAGGGGATGGACTATACGGTGGAACATAGACCTGGGAGCAACCATGCCAATGCAGATGGCCTCTCCAGATATTTCCACTTAGAACATGAAGACTCAACTGGTCAAGGTTAGTTTAATGTCCCTGCGTATGGGGGGGGGTTATGTAGGAGAGTGGCATCGAATGCATAGTTGCCCCCAACTTTTTGCTGATGTTTTGACTGTTTTATTACTCTAGCCAGGCTGTGGCTCTGCTATCCAGGACCCCAGCCTATCTGCTTCCTCTCTAAATGGATGTGAGTACCCTAGGTACATCCCAATTGGATACTGAGGACACCCTGTCAGCCCCTTGTAGATGGTACCCTAGGTACCCAGGGCATGGCTCCCTCAGAGGCCTACCAGGGGCTGCAGCACTTATTGTGCCACCCCTGGGACCGCCATACAAACTGACACCACCAGACAACTACTGTAGTCTGGGTAAGGTGGTGCTTGCACCCCTTACAGGGATATAGGTATCCTGTATCCCACTTAATACAACACATATATCCTCATAGTTCACCCCTAAGGCAGGCCTTACTAATCCTACAAGGCAGGGTGCTGAGATATGTGTGAGAGGAAACCCTTACCTGAGTAGGGCCCCTCTGCAACCTTCGTAAAACTATTGCTGGGTTGTTTCTAGTGCAGCCATACCATATACTCTTAACCGCATTATAAGTAATCGCGATAGCGTGATAACTTGAGAGTGGCTGCACAGAACCATGTCGTGTTTGGTGTCAAACATGTAGGAATCATACCCCCAATCCAACTATGGGAGTGAGGGTATGATTCCCCCCCCTGCTAGAGGGGCGATATGGTAAAAGCGGCAGTTTTTAGACACCAATTTAAAAGTGCACACGTAGTACAAAATGGATGCTACCTGCCACCCACACGACTCTGGCTGCCTGTTGCTGGGCAGAACTCCAGCCACGGCAGCTGGACAATAGGGATCTTGTTGCAGGGAGGTGCTCCCACCTCCCCAGACAGACTATGTGGATTGGAACTGGGTGGGTGCACCATAGGATGTCTTTCAGACCTGCACGTAGGCTTCTCCAGTGCCTACTTTTGTATACACCGCCTCAAACCGGTTCAGGGGCATCCTGTCCCCTGCCCAGGTGGGAAACCACACAAAGGGGAGAGGGTGTAGCCACGCTTTCCCGCCTGAACTCTCATTGGTGGGCTCTGATCTGGACACTCCCCTAATCTTTGGATAAAGGTGAATACAGGGTCCCCAGAGCCTCAGATTAATCTTGGACTTCACAGACTTGAACCTTCGACTTGCTGCCGCACAGCTGAATGAAGAAATCTCCCTTGGGGTAAAGGAGTTACCCCCCTGCTTGGCAGGCACCTGAAACACTGCAAGTGACCCAGTTGGAACTCTGCTGCTCCTACAGACATCGAAGACTTCTGCCTACCTTGAGGTGGGTTTCCAAGCATCCCAGAGGCCAGTGAGTGTGCACAGCAAAGCTCAGCACCGTGGACCACGTGGGTGCCGAGATCCCCAATACCCCAGTACACCGGCCACCTCTTGCATAGCACACGACCTCGACCAGTGGGGAAGTTGTGCTTTGACCAATTATTGAGCCAACCACTCAGCATTATCTGTGCCAAAGATCAATGCCCTAGTCTGCTCCGGCGACCCGTGGGTGCATCTTTATGCACGCCAAATTGCTGCCTCCTGCGGTCCCTTGTCTCTCGACTGGTGGGCCCTAGCGGAGGTCAATCTTTACTTTAAAGGGCTCCCCTGGTTGCTCCAGGCCCGCTCTACAATCTCCTTGCTGGAGGCCTTCCTCAGTCCTCGTGGGTCTGCACCGTAGCTGTTTTGTGATCCTTGCGTGGGTTGCGGTTGCCAAGGCTTAGTGGATCCAGTCCGGACACTAACACTGCAGCGGCCTTCATCCTTCATGGGACAGTTGCCCTCCAGAAGCTGGCCTTCCTTGACGCCTCCTGGACCCCATGGCTGATGATCCAAGCTACCCCTCTTCCGCCTGGAAGCACCCGACATTGAAGGGCTCTTTCTCCTGGGCCCCCTGGTCACTGTGCCGTGACCCAGACTCTGTCCCCTCTGCTTTCAGGTCCTTACCTTCAAGATCTACATTTTCAATCTGCACGACATCGGCGACGCTTCACGCCAGCAGCAGTTCTTCACTTTTTTCCATTGAAAACGAGATCGCGACCCGACATCGAAAACGACCTATGCACCCGGCTTCCCTGGGGCAGGTAACAGTGGTACCTCGGTACTGTCGTGGGTGTGGGCCCTCCAAGAGCTTAACTCTAAGCTGCTGAACTTGAACTCCTGCTAGAAGTGTTTTTAATCTTGTAAAATTCAACCGCGACATTCTCCATAGGCTTTAATAGAGATCCCGGCAGTAGCTTACACCACTGCACGCGTCTCCCGTGGGTCCCCTTCCTCACTACCTTGGGTGGTTTCACAAGGGGCCAGCGACCCTAAATGCCCTAGGCATTGTCTGTAGAATTGTCATGGTTCTTTTACCACTTTTTTGAAATACGGTTCGGTCCCCCCCTGGGGCCCTATGATTCCAGTGCTATTTATTGTAACTATCAATGCTTGTTTGAATTGTATCTTTACCTCCAGCCTCATAAAGAGACTAGTGGGATTATTCTTAGAATAAATACATATATTTTATATATATACCTGTGTGGACTATTTCATTTGGTTATTCAAGAGGTTATCTATGGTAAAACAATAAGCTTAACACTCCTTCAAGACTTAGCCTGAAGGCTGCTCTCCACAGCTACCATTAGGATAGCTTTCTTTAAAGGTTGTCTTTAACCTATCACCATAAGAGTCGAATTGGACTAGTGCAAGGTGTCCCCTATAACTAGTGGACAGCATATGCCAGGCCAACTTCTCACACTCACGCTACCACTTATACATCATCTCATAAAGATGAAAACTTTTCTACATATTTCATACTCACTTTTATCAACCTCATATACACATATACCTTTCCAATACATTTTTTTCTCAAAATACAATGTACTTCACATACCTGAAAACTGAGTTTGTTGCTGAAATAGTTTTTTTTGCTCTTATTATATAGTTTCAATACTCTCAGGAAATGGAAAAACTAAGCATAGGAATGGCATACCACTCTCATACAAAGCAACCATTATTGGCAACCTTTTCAAATTTGCTTCTCTGAAAGTGCAGAATGCAGAAAACAAAAATATGCCTTTCATGATCTAGTTTTGAAAGTTCAGTTCTGAATGTGTTAACCCTTTCACTCACTTTTACCAAAAAAATCCCAAAATGGAAGACTATTTATGCATATTTGCGACTAAATCGCGATCGTTGAGACTTATTTGTGAAAAGAAATGGAAGTCCAAAAACATATTTAGCTTGGTACTTTTATGATTTTAAGTATACAGCACACTTTATTAGCAAGCTGTCACTAACAAATGTAATCCTTGTTACAGAACAATCAGTCTAAACAACTCTAATTTCTTAAAAAAGACTAGAGAGAAAGCCTCTGCAGCACCGAGCACTAGAAATGCCTGATTACAACAAATATTTTTTGCTTTTCTGCAGTGAAAGAGAGGGCTGCTCTCTTTCAGTGTTAACACAGAATCACGGAGGTGCCCAAAAACCAGTTGCTAACTTCTCAACCATGTTAGATCAAGTGGCTGCAGCGCTGCCTGGTTGCCTTAAAGCAGTGGCAGCAACAGGTGTCATCAGTGAAAGGTGAAAAAGTATAGTAATGGGTCATCCCTTAACTGTATATGTTCCTCACTCTGTCTAAATCCTTGTAAACTAGAATGAGGACAGAGCACCTCATGGGAAGTCACGTGACCCGGTATGAGCACATAATACTGGCGGCTGAGAATGTGTCCTTAAAGAGGTGTTCTGTTTTGAATTCTGCCACTTTGCTACTCCTTCCTGAGAATGACAATCATGATGGTGAGGTGGAGCACGACTGTCTCGATGTCACTGAACTATGCATCAAGCCAGGATCGGATATACAACAAGAACCACTACCTGAATCTGATTATGTATTGTTTGCGGATGGCTTGTGCTTACGAGATCATGAAGGAAATTTGAGAGCTGCTTATGCAGTCTGTATCGCAAGTGGCTGAATTGATTTGTCTTACCCGAGCATGCAATGTTACAGATCGATCACAGGTGACTATATTTACAGATAGTCAGTACAGTTTTGGTGTGGTGCATGACTTCAGATAGCTATGGTCCCAGAGGGGATTTATGACATCTTTAGGATCCTTAATACATAATGGTGAGTTGGTGAGAAAACTGTCAGAGGCTTTACAATTAATTGCCCGTGCAAGTTGTGGTTGTGAAATATTCTGCACATTGCAAGGGGGATGACTTTGTGATAGTCAGCATCAGATTTGCTGATGAAGTTGCAAGATACTGTGCTTACAATGCCTGTACATTTAATAGAGATTATGTAAATGAAGGAACTAAAATAAAGTATAACCTTTTGCTCACAGCAGCTGAAATTTGGGAGAAAGGTTAGAGATTACAGGAAGAAGTGTCAGGAGTAGAACAGCAGAGTTGGGTAAATGCAGGTTGTGTTAATAGAGACGAGGATGAAATATGGGGGTCAGGAGATGGCAGACCTGTGTTGCCAAATTGTTTGTTGCAGCCAATGACTAGACACTACCATGGTCCGACTCATGGAGGGAGGATTGTCATGGTCAGATTGTCTCACCAAACATGGTTTAATCCAAGGTTCAGCTTGATGGCAGAAGTGTTATGTCACAGATATGTTGTGTGCCAACAGAACAATGTAGGTAAAATAACTGCTGTGACATTGAGCCATATAGGGAGGTCAGGTGGTCCTTTTAACAGAATACAGATGTATTTTAAAGAAAGTCTGTGTGAAACAGGCTGAGATATGTGTTGGTTGTTGTGTGCATCTTTTCACAATGGGTTGAGGTAGTGTCACAGTGGCAAAACTGTTGTTGAGAAATTTGATACCAAGTTTTGGTTTCCTGACTTCTTTGGAATCAGACCAAGGCATGCACTTTAATAACGAAGTACTGAGGATGCGATGTGTTGCCTTGCAGGTTGAACAGAGACCACATTTTAGTTATTGACCTGATGCTTCAGGTCTGGTGGAGAAAGTCAATGGGACCCTGAAATCAAGGCTTGCCAAAGTGTGTGCTTCTACGTCTTTGAAATGGTCAGATGCTTTGCCTTTGGTGTTAATGAGCCTGCGCAGCATACCCGATCATAAGAAGGGACTTTCTCCCCATGAGATTGATAGAAAGAGCAATGAGATTCCCGCTGTACCTGCAAATGTGTGTGTGAACATTACTGATGACCTGATACCAGATTACTGCAAAAGATTGCGTGACATGGTACGTTGTGTGTCTCATTAGGCTGAAGCTGTAACAGCCCCGCCACACCAGGAACATTGCCATGACCTAAATCCCGGAGACTGGGTAGGTAGTGGTGAAGAAGCATGTATTGAAGTCATGCTTGGAGCCTCAATGGCATTGGCAAAGGCCATACTAAGTCATACTCGTGACCACAACTGCTGTGAAGTGCGGAGGTCTCACCATTTGGATTCATGCTGCCCATACTCGCAGGTTTCCATGTCCCTTTGATCAAATAACAGTACCTCTAGAAGAAGAGCCAGTGGTGGTCGAGAGATGATAGGAGCATGTTAGTCAAGCTGTAGGGGAACAGCCAGAAACTGAAATAGCACTTGATCAGTCTAAGGGGGGGTTCTGGAGAGTTTGTTGACCAAACAAGTGAGGTAGAGGTTAATACAGTGCTTGTAACAGAGATAGACTCGGACTCTGATGAAGGGCCAAGCAATAGTGAATCGCGAGGGGCAGCAGGAGAACATTGGCCGAGAAGCCAGGAGAGAGGGAAACTGGTTCTGCTAGGAGAAAGTGATCTCTCAATAATCCCAGAGGATATAGAGTGAAGGAGGAGAAGAGACAACTTGAGGCCAAAGCGAGCGAGAGTGCCCTGCCAGAGGTACTCATCCCCTGAATGGACATGCTTTCTTGCAAATTACAGGGAGAACGAGTTCTGAGAATTTTGGGAGCACTGTGAAAGGTCAATTGAGACTTCAGGAACTTGATCTCCAGTTTGATCTCACCTTTGAACCTCATTGTTAACAAGACTAAGTGCTTTGAGACATCTCATCTTAGATGTGACTGAATTTACCTTTTTGGATGCAAACAAGTGTCCTGTGGCAGTTCGGGCTGGACTGTTCCCATTGGGCACAGGGTCAAGACTGATTTGCAAATGGCTGGGTCCAAACTGGAATGGCATGGTGAGCAAAAAAACAATGGATTTAGGCCCAGATCTCTGTACTGGGGTGAATGTATCGGTACAAAAGGGGGTGGTGATGGACGGAGCATCAGAACCAATCAAACACTCGCACCCAGTCAACAGATCTGGGTTTGATCCATCACCGTTCTTTAGCCCACTCTGCCACCCCAGTTCAGACATGGCCATATGCAATTCAGTCTGATCCTGTGCCTCATGGGAACAGTCCAGCCCGAACTGCCAAGCCATGCCTTCCCTGGACCGGAAACAAGCTTCCTAGGACCGGTTTTGGTTTTTGCTTTGTTCGCCATAAGTTGGCAGGGTATGCTCAGACATGAGTCCCTTGCTCACTTTGCCACTGGATTCAAACAAGCCTGGCTGAAGACGGCTGAAATGCCAGAAACCGGTCCTAGGAAGCTTGTTTCCGGTCCAGGGAAGACATGGCTTGGCAGTTCGGGCTGGACTGTTCCCATGAGGCACAGGGTCAGACTGATTTGCATATGGCCATGTCTGAACTGGGGTGGCAGAGTGGGCTAAAGAACGGTGATGGATTAAACCCAGATCAGTTGACTGGGGGTGAGTGCTTGCAATGTTCAACACTCCGTCCATCTTTTCCTTTGGTTTTTGCTTTGTTCGCCATAAGTTGGCAGGGTATGCTCAGACGTGAGTCCCTTGCTCACTTTGCCACTGGATTCAAGCAAGCCTAGCTGAAGACGGCTGAAATGCCAGAAACCGGTCCTAGGAAACTTGTTTCCAGTCCAGAGAAGACATGGCTTGGCAGTTCGGGCTGGACTGTTCCCATGAGGCACAGGGTCAGACTGATTTGCATATGGCCATGTCTGAACTGGGGTGGCAGAGTGGGCTAAAGAACGGTGATGGATTAACCCCTTCAGCGCTGCGGGAATTCCCCCGCGGTGCTGAAGGGTTCGAGCGCGGGCGGGCCCATGACGGAACGGTTCCGTCATGAGCACAGCGCAACCGATGCTCATGACGGAACCATTCCGTCATGGGCATGGAAGGGGTTAAACCCGAATCAGTTGACTGGGGGTGAGTGCTTGCAATGTTCAACACTCCGTCCATCTTTTCCTCTGGTTTTTGGGGCGAATGTATGACATTGTTCTGCATTCGGTCCATTAATAGTTCTTTTTGCATTTCTCACCCCGAGTGGGATGGGTATGCTCAGACGTGAGTCCCGTGCTCTCCATGCCACTGGAATTAAGCTATCCTGGCTGAAAAGGGGTGAAACCCCGAAACCGGTCCTAGGATGCTTGTTTCCAGTCCAGGGAGGACCTAGCCTGGCAGTTCGGGCTGGACTGTTCCCATTGGGCACAGGGTCAAGACTGATTTGCATATGGCTGGGTCCAAACTGGAATGGCATGGTGAGCAAAAAACGATGGATTTAGGCCCAGATGTCTGTACTGGGGTGAATGTATGACATTGTTCTGCATTCTGTTCATCAATAGTTCTTTTTGCATTTGTCACCCCGAGTGGGACTGGTATGCTCAGACGTGAGTCCCGTGCTCTCCATGCCACTGGAATTAAGCTATCCTGGCTGAAGAGGGTTGAAACCCCGAAACCGGTCCTAGGATGCTTGTTTAAAGTCCAGGGAGGACCTGGCCTGGCAGTTCAGGCTGGACTGTTCCCATTGGGCACAGGGTCAAGACTGATTTGAATATGGCTGGGTCCAAACTGGAAAGGCATGGTGAGCAAAAAAACGATGGATTTAGGCCCAGATCTCTGTACTCGGGTGAATGTATGACATTGTTCTGCATTCTGTCCATCAATAGTTCTTTTTGCAGTTGAGGAACTGGAGCATTTCATACTGGGAATAATAGTGATTGAACTAGAACCATTTATTATTAAAGACATTTCATAGACTTTGTAGAGAAGAAAGAAGAGTACCAAAGCGCAAGGGAACCAAAAAAGCCTTAGGTTACCATTTTGAAGAACATGGAGTAGGGCTAAGGAAGAATCATGAAGATTTCTGTATATATCTTGTTGCATATCGTTTTAAATTTGGTTTTTCTGTTTGTACAGGTGGAAACAGAAAGAGAAGTCTCTGCAGCTGGTATATTCCACCCAAGGTTTAGATTTCAACAAAGTAATGGAAGGCAATTTTAATACTAGTAGGTATAGATACATCATAGTAGGCACACTAATGGCTTTAGTAGTTTCATTAATTATAGTGCTTATAGGTTCATATTTTGCTACAGATAGCTCAGTTGAATTTAAGTTGCCCCTACAACACCACATTCTTCTGATAATAGCATGCAATTGTGATGGTAAGGAAATTACACACAGATGTATCAATAAGGGATTATATCTCGAATATTTATTTTAGACTGCTTTACGAGTGCATAGATACGATGAATGCTATAAGTTGTTATGTGTGTACCCAGTCACCCACTTTGACTTCAGAGGGAATTACTTACCACCATCTCCCTCTGACATATGATATTTCTTGTGGTCTTCTGTTAGGTATATTTTATGGAGAAGGCAGTTTTCAACATAATTGTTTGAATTATGATGCAGTTCTCCCACAAGTTCCCCTTATCAAAAATCTGAATAAGAATCATTATTTTAAAGGTGAGGAGATTTCAGGCAAACATGTTATATCTCTTAAGAAATTAGACACTGTGCATGCACATTGACATCATTTCAACTGTTTGATGTCAGATGTGGAAAACACATTTTGGAATTTGATGGTGGATAGATGGAGAGACCTAAAGTCTCAAACTGAAACTGACAAGAATTTAAAAAATCACAAGTGGAGTAGTGAAGAAACTGAACACCAGGAAAAAGGAAATGTACCAGTCTTCTTTTTAGGAAAGTTGTGTATACATGTTGATCAGAGTTATATAGATCAGTTGTTTCTAGGGGAGAGCGAATGTGAACTTACTTTTGAAGCAAGAAGGAAGAATGCTAATTTTCTGGAGGGACAGGATCCTGTGATTCCTGGAGTTTACTTGTTTGTAGACAAAGGTGCCGATCACGATCCGGTAAAAAATTCCCCCGTGCGACTCGTATCGGGTCTTTTTACCGTACGAATCGTACAAGTGCCGTACGAACTGGCAATCACGATTCGCATGGTAAAAAGTCCATACGACCCGCACCGGGAATCATTCCCCACACGTCCTCGGGTCGGAAAATGTGTCCGACACGTCCTCGGACGATTCACCTTACAAACGTAAAAATCCAAGTCCGACCGAGGAATCACGATCCATCCCGTGCGTCCGAGCCTACAACCGTATGGAAAAAACACCGTCCGCACCGAACACCAATAGCAACCATGGAGACATGTGCCCGCATACGCGCCCAACACTCCCCCCAGCCCCCGTACGTCCGACACGTACCCCCCGTATATGTATACCCCCACCCGTCTATGTACACCCCAGTACGTTCCAGTCGTACCCCCACCCCAGTACGTGTCGTACCACCGTCAATGTAAACCCCCCCACCCCTGTACGTGTCGTACCACCGTCAATGTAAACCCCCCCACCCCTGTACGTGTCGTACCACCGTCTATGTACACCCCAGTACGTTCCAGTCGCACCCCCACCCCAGTACGTGTCGTACCCCCCGTGTACCTACACCCCAGTACGTTCGAGCCACACCCCCACCCCAGTACGTGTCACAGCCCCGTCTACCTACACCCCAGTACGTTCCAGTCGTACCCCCACCCCAGTACGTGTCGTACCACCGTCAATGTACACCCCCCCACCCCTGTACGTGTCGTACCACGGTCAATGTACACCCCCCCACCCCTGTACGTGTCGTACCACCGTCTATGTACACCCCAGTACGTTCCAGTCGTACCCCCACCCCAGTACGTGTCGTACCACCGTCAATGTACACCCCCCCACCCCTGTACGTGTCGTACCACCGTCAATGTACACCCCCCCACCCCTGTACGTGTCGTACCACCGTCTATGTACACCCCAGTACGTTCCAGTCGTACCCCCACCCCAGTACGTGTCGTACCACCGTCAATGTACACCCCCCCACCCCTGTACGTGTCGTACCACCGTCAATGTACACCCCCCACCCCTGTACGTGTCGTACCACCGTCTATGTACACCCCCCCACCCCTGTACGTGTCGTACCACCGTCTATGTACACCCCCCCACCCCTGTACGTGTCGTACCACCGTCCATGTACACCCCAGTACGTTCCAGTCGTACCCCCACCCCAGTACGTGTCGTACCACCGTCAATGTACACCCCCCCACCCCTGTACGTGTCGTACCACCGTCAATGTAAACCCCCCCACCCCTGTACGTGTCGTACCACCGTCTATGTACACCCCAGTACGTTCCAGTCGTACCCCCACCCCAGTACGTGTCGTACCACCGTCAATGTACACCCCCCCACCCCTGTACGTGTCGTACCACCGTCAATGTACACCCCCCCACCCCTGTACGTGTCGTACCACCGTCTATGTACACCCCAGTACGTTCCAGTCGTACCCCCACCCCAGTACGTGTCGTACCACCGTCAATGTACACCCCCCCACCCCTGTACGTGTCGTACCACCGTCAATGTACACCCCCCCACCCCTGTACGTGTCGTACCACCGTCTATGTACACCCCAGTACGTTCCAGTCGTACCCCCACCCCAGTACGTGTCGTACCACCGTCAATGTACACCCCCCCACCCCTGTACGTGTCGTACCACCGTCAATGTACATCCCCCCACCCCTGTACGTGTCGTACCACCGTCTATGTACACCCCAGTACGTTCCAGTCGTACCCCCACCCCAGTACGTGTCGTACCACCGTCAATGTACACCCCCCACCCCTGTACGTGTCGTACCACCGTCAATGTACACCCCCCACCCCTGTACGTGTCGTACCACCGTCTATGTACACCCCCCCACCCCTGTACGTGTCGTACCACCGTCTATGTACACCCCCCCACCCCTGTACGTGTCGTACCACCGTCCATGTACACCCCAGTACGTTCCAGTCGTACCCCCACCCCAGTACGTGTCGTACCACCGTCAATGTACACCCCCCCACCCCTGTACGTGTCGTACCACCGTCAATGTACACCCCCCCACCCCTGTACGTGTCGTACCACCGTCTATGTACACCCCAGTACGTTCCAGTCGTACCCCCACCCCAGTACGTGTCGTACCACCGTCAATGTACACCCCCCCACCCCTGTACGTGTCGTACCACCGTCAATGTACACCCCCCACCCCTGTACGTGTCGTACCACCGTCTATGTACACCCCCCCACCCCTGTACGTGTCGTACCACCGTCAATGTACACCCCCCACCCCTGTACGTGTCGTACCACCGTCTATGTACACCCCCCCACCCCTGTACGTGTCGTACCACCGTCAATGTACACCCCCCACCCCTGTACGTGTCGTACCACCGTCAATGTACACCCCCCACCCCTGTACGTGTCGTACCACCGTCTATGTACACCCCCCCACCCCTGTACGTGTCGTACCACCGTCTATGTACACCCCAGTACGTTCCAGTCGTACCCCCACCCCAGTACGTTCCTGGCGCACCCCCAACACAACCTCCTAAGTACGGAGCGCACCCCATGCCCCAACATCACAACCGCATGTACGAGTCGTACAAAGCCACACACAAGGACCAAATCGTACAACCAAATGGCCCATGTACACACCGTACACACGCTCAAAACGCACGTACACAACAAGGACAAAACAAAACAACTCAACAATACACCATTCGAAAGGCACACAGCCACTAAACATGGCCAACAACCACTAAAATAACACAATCACTGACCTGCAACTGTCAAAAACAAACAGAGGCCCAATACACCACCACTCCTTATAACACACCCACCCAAAATTCAAACACTGCCACACCCACCCATGGACCAATAAAAAGGGCCCACACACACAAACCATGAGCCTTTGCAACAGACCCACTGCTGCCAGACACCACAGAACCAGACTACAAGCGACACCACATCTTACACTTGCACACCTTCACACGACCACCCTCACAAACACCCTCTCATCACATTCACACACACACACAACCATCCACACCCCCCCCCAACATCCACACACCCCCCACACCCACACCATCCCCACCCACACCCCTCACCATGCCCACTACCAAGAATCCAAAGTTCAGTCACCGAGAGTTGGAGGTCCTTGTTGATCAAATCCTCAGAGTCGAGCCACAGATCTTTGGAACATTGGTCAGAAGCACCAGCCAGGCAGCCAAAACAGCCATGTGGCAGACCATCGTCGATGCTGTGAATGCTGTTGCGGACACCAGGAGGACCAAGCAGGATTGCCAGAACAGGTGGTACGATCTGCGGAGGAGGGTCAGAGCCAAGAGACAGGAGGAACACGACCAGGCCAACGCCACCGGAGGAGGGCCCTCCCGCAGACCCGTACAGTACCATCCCTGGGAGGAGAGGGTGATGGCCATACTGCCGGTGGAGGCAGTTGAAGGAGTAGAAGGACTCCGAGACCCGGGTGAGTACACAAACAACGCACCTCACATGGGGGGAACTGCAACCACAACCAAAATTAATAACAGGCACGCAAACACCACAAGCCATCGCATTACTCAACCACACTCCATGAGCAGGCACATGCCACTGCTGCCACCATGCCCCATGCACCCAGCTGGACAATGTCAAGTCACAGGCCACAGAAGACAACAACACATGACACGGTAACCCGGATGGCGGGAGTGTGGGCACCAAGAATCACATAGTGCGACTCCAAAGCAGACAACAATGCCCTCTGCCCATATGGCCTAGGTCACAGCCAGACAAACACTGTGTCCCAACACAGGAATGACTTGCCAGCAAATGGCGGATGCCTTGCATCAACACATGGGGGTGAAGGCACTGTTTTGCACATGCCAGCAGCTAATGAACAGCCAACAGTGTGAAAGAGTGGCAGCACACACCACCACAGCAGCAGCGCACAGACACACAGCAGACAAAATGGGTGCCTGGAGATCAGAAACAAACTCACATCAACAGGCCAAGGGCCACTCAAAGATCTGCTAACAGTGTGTGCCCAGGAAGCTGGGCCAAGGTGACAGAGGGTGACACACGGAGGGAGGGAGAGGGGGACACAGAGGGAGGGAGAGGGGGACTGAGAGGGAGGGAGACACAGGAAGATGGACAGAGGGAGGAGGCTGACACACAGAGGGAGGGAGAGGGGGACAGAGAGGGAGGGAGAGGGGGACAGAGAGGGAGGGGGACACAGGAAGATGGACAGAGGGAGGAGGCTGACACACAGAGGGAGGGAGAGGGGGACAGAGAGGGAGGGAGAGGGGGACAGAGAGGGAGGGAGAGGGGGACAGAGAGGGAGGGAGACACAGGAAGATGGACAGAGGGAGGAGGCTGACACACAGAGGGAGGGAGAGGGGGACACAGAGGGAGGGAGACACAGGAAGATGGACAGAGGGAGGAGGCTGACACACAGAGGGAGGGAGAGGGGGACACAGAGGGAGGGAGACACAGGAAGATGGACAGAGGGAGGAGGCTGACACACAGACGGAGGGAGAGGGGGACACAGAGGGAGGGAGAGGGGGACACAGAGGGAGGGAGAGGGGGACACAGAGGGAGGGAGAGGGGGACAGAGAGGGAGGGAGAGGGGGACAGAGAAGGAGGGAGACACAGGGAGAGCAAATCAGTCCTTTGGTGTGTGGGAATGTCTGCTCGTCAGCAGGTGGACTGCGTGCATGTAGACAAGGGTGCCCAGTGCCAGAACCCCCCCTCTTCATCATGGCAAAACGCAGGGCCATGTTACAACCTGTACACGAGCACAAGGACAGCCACCTGCATCATATGAGTGTGTGGATCCACTCCATGTGCACATGTACAGTGCTACAAGGAAGGCGCAAACGCATAGCTCGGCACACATGCACACTCCACTGCTGACTGCAGTCACACTTGACGCAGCAAGTAAGACTGTGCCACACATAGTTAAAGGGGCCAAATTGGTGCCCAAGGGACACACACATGCACAAGTGCACTGTGAGTGGAATGCAAGACAGATCCTAATTCCAAGAGGAAATGTGCCAACTTTGTAACGGATGAAACATGGATGTTGCATGGATCAAAAGTAACATTGTCTCTCTCACACACAGGTCAACGTCGTGCTGCACCCCCCAACACTGGGGGGGAACACTCACAGGACCCGGATCTGCAGGAGACCGATCCCACCGGCAGCGACCACTCTCACCACTCTGCGGACGACCCCGACCGACCTGGCCCCTCTGGTGTCCAACCACCTGCAGCACCTGCGTCAGGTACAACCGTGCCAACCACCACCCCCACTCCTGCCACATCCCAGGAGACACCCAGGATCCCTGCCCCAACACCACAATGCAGCCAGGCTCGCCAGGAGGGACACGGTGTCCCGGGCACCCAGGAGGAGGCAGGCGACAACGCCAATGCCACCCCTCAGGGGTCCCGGAGACCCCATGTGCCCACAAGTGCAGGCCAGACGCAAGTGGGCAGGGGTGGTGGGAGTGGAGAGCGGCGGAGGCGCGAGCCTGACCAGTTGGCTGGGGATCCGGTATTTTCCCATGTCCGTAACATCCTGGACTCATACCGGCAGGACACCACGGGCATGGCCCAGGTTGTGTCCGTCCTCGAGGGGATCAAGGTCCAGCAGGCCCAGCAACATGCGGAGCTAATAGCCTGTCTACAGCTACACCAACGGAGGATGGAGGACAGACAGGCTGAGCAAGTGACGGCGTCCCAGGGGATTCACGCTGAACTCCGTCGGATGGCCGACACCATGGCCGACCCTCCCTGTGCCAGAAGGCGGAGAACATCACCACCCACAGGGAGGGATCATGAGGAGGAGGAGGAAACATCCGACGGAGCATCCCAGACGTCGTCACGGCCTGCTGCTGAGGTTCCCCGCAGGAAGCCGGGTCGTCCACGGAAAGGACCGTGAGGGTGGCTGCTACATCACCATCTCCCAGGACACCTGCCCTGGCACCTGGCCCACTGGAGCAACAGCATCACAGCATCAAGAGACATTCTCTGCCACATGGCCCTGCTGGTCACTGGCTGACCAATGTTGACAAAGACTGTGGCATGGACTCTGAGGATTTCCAATGGCAAGGACACCAACTCCCCTACTGAACTTTGGATTCCCTAATCCCGGAAAGGCCCTCACTTGCCCCCCCCCCCCAATAATAAATCACACTATTAAGAGTAGATGCCTGCTGGTAGCATTATTACCTAACATGTGTCTTGTACAGTCTAAACATGCCTGAGTCATCTGTTCACTTCAACCATCCACACCCTGGGGCCTGAGTCTGGCACAGGACACATGGGTCACAGTTTTCTAGGCAAGACAGACATGGAGCACCATACACACCCGTGATGGTCAGAACCAGCTGAGGGGGTGGCCGAACAACCGTGCTGACAGACACATTGAGTACAGCAACAGTCATGCGCAGAGGTCAGGGATCCTGGCCCGTGTCCTGGGGGGCACCCAGGTACGTGTAGACAGGTGGCAGAACCATGTCCTGCAAGCTTGAGTCCGGTGGATGCAGAGAATGGGGTCATGGACAACGTTGGATGCATGGGGATGGCACATGTCACAATACCCACACAGTCATGGACATCATGCCCATTACACAGTCTCAGCACACACACACAGCTTGCATCTTGCCACTCGACACATTGACACATAGCCACAATCAGGGAATACCATGCCAGACATGCAGGATGCACCGTGCCAACACACCAGCATTGACTGAGAAGAGGCACCTTGGAGGCATAGGGACACCTTTAATAGTCATGTGTTTGGGATTGCAGAGGCAACTTGAAGTACACATGAACACATCATGTGGAGTAACATGTGGCTCCAACACTGGCACCCCCCTTCTGCAGCACAAATGCGTGATAGCCATGGAACTGGCACACAAGTGTCGGATAATAGCTAAATACCCACAGCTGCTCACGGAGAGCCTGCCATACACCATACATCCGCTGATGTGGAAGTCCCACGCCATGTCAAGACAATGTTAACCGTATGTGTCCGAGGGCAGTGTCACACACATTGATGCCTTCATCACAATCCACCATCCCATCACTGATGACTGACAACCAGGCAGCCCATCTATTCAGGTGTACCCAGCTGCATGTCGTGTCCCATGGGGATGCCACATGTCTGCAGAGGACCCAAACCCCGACCGGGGCAGTGTGCACACATCGTGAACAACTGCCACACCCAATACACCCCAGATGCATCCCTTACCCCATGGAGACTTCCAAACGTGTCCGTGCCTGTAACGCTGAGTCAGCCCACGATGCCATGTCCATGAGGAATAGCAGTGCCACAACAATGCAACCAGCAAACGGCATGCGCAGGTACCTGGGGAAGAGAGACACACAAGAAGTCAGCCACAAGAAGCACAGCCACTTGCATGTGCATGTACTCGACACATGTATGTATGACAACATGCTAGGTCACAATTATGTCTGGGGAAATACTACCATCACTGCCACCATCACTCCAGTGACACACCCACACACACCTCTGACCCACGTGCCATACATGCAGGTGGAGACACACATCACAACGCATGCCACACGGGGACCAATGCGTGCACACTCAGACCCTGGTACTCACCACTAAGCAAAGAAGTCGCGTATGAGCCGAGTCCGGATGTCCTCTTGCGGCTCCACATCCTCCACATCACTAGCCCCATTGCCAAGCCCTTCGTCCTCCACGGGTGGATGGTCCTCGTCATCTTGATCCAGGATGAGGGGCACAGCTCTTTCAACTGCCATGTTGTGCAGCATGCAGCAGACCATGAAGATCTTGCAGACCTTCGCCGGGGCATATGGGAGTGCGCCGCCGGTCTTGTGGAGGCACCGGAATCGGCTCTTCAGCATGCCAAACGTCCTCTCTATCACTCGCCTTGTCCGGCCATGGGCGGTGTTGTAGCGGAGCTGGGCCGGCGTGATGGGGTTGCGGAGAGGTGTCAGCAGCCAAGGCATGTTGGGATAGCCAGCGTCCCCTAAATGGAAAGCACATGGATATCGTTAGAACAGGCGAAGCGGTAGTGCTGCTCGGCCAAACAGAATACAGGACAGACAGACTGTACCCACCAACAACACATGCACGTTCGTTGCGCAGCTGCATCATCATATCAGGCATCCCGCTACGCCTCATGATGTAGGCATCGTGTGCTGATCCTGGAAAACGAGCACAGACATGTGAAATCACCATGTTGGACAGACACACCACAAGGGCATTGATGGAGTGGTAGTGCTTCCGATTGCGGTACGCCACCTCCCGTGCGTGTGGTGGTACCAAACCTACATGTGTCCCATCTATGGACCCAATGACATGGGGCATCCCTCCCAGGGCATAGAAACCACGTTTGACCTCAGTCATCTGTTCAGGGGTTGGGAACTTGATGAAGTCATCCAGGTGAATCAACACGGCCTCCAAGAAATCATGCAGCACACCGCTGAACATGCTCTGGGACATGCCACCAACATGAGCTATGGTATATTGGAAGGTACCCGTGGCAAGGAAATGTAGGGCAGCCATTACCTTCAGCTGGGGTGTCAGTGCCGTAGGATACCTGTGCTGCGGTTGCAGGTGTGGTGCCAGTCTCGCCGTCAGCTCCAGAATCAACGGTTGGGTGAAGCGGTAGAGCCGGATCCTGTCATTCTCCTGCATGGTGGCCAAGTCTGGAATTCTTCGGGCAACAGGAGGCGCTCTGCAGTAATTTGGAAGTGACAAGGAAGAGTGAGTGCACTACGAGAACAACTCATGTCTACTGAGCACATGTAAATCTGCCAATACACACATGCCACATAGGGAGTCAGGCATGTGCTACATGCCCAGGACACGTATGGATGCAAGGTGACACTCCTTCCAAGACCCAGCTACACACGGTGATTGAGAACCTCCCCATGCCACGCCATGGGAATAGCTGTGTCCCAGTGCAAGTGAACAGCCCGACGCAAGACAGAAGTGACATACACCCACACATCAGCAGAAGTAGGATGCCGATTGTAGAGACTGGTAGCGGAACACCGGAGCCACAGGTCACATGACATTACACTAGGCCTGCCCACACACCTTGCCATGAAGGTGCACATGTCATGACTCACCACACATTCCTTGTGAGGATGCTGACATGGCCTTGTCACGCTACTCCGTGTCCCATGCATACATGTGCACCTCACATCAGATACCACATGTGGCATGGTGTGCGGAACAGTGTGCAATGACAATCTACACACAGACACATGTTGGTTGCTGCAACGGCTGCAGCTTTTGAGGGTGCTACAACATCAACCTGATGTAAATCCCGGACACATAAATGACATAGTCACATTGTGCACTGTGGGTAGTGACAAGTCAGGTGTCATGACCCCTGTACCGGGCATCATGGGACACTTCCGTGTGTTGGTGTCCGTGCCATGCCAGTGACGCTCACCCCAAGTGCGCAGTACGACATGCACACATGTCAAAGGAGTCAAGGGCATGCCTGGCACACATTGCACCCTCACACAGTACACCTGTACACATCTCATCATACATCTGATGCCTCCTCCACTCAGGAGGCATGTTCCACATCACAGCCTGTCACACCTGTGCCCCACACATGTAGTAATGCACAGACGATGCCTTGATGTCCATTCCTGGACAAGTATGTCCATCCATGGACAAGTATGTCCGCCCTATTCCTACCTGTGTGTCGACTATCACCACAGTGATGTGTACAAACCGGCGTACTGCTGCTAAGAGGGCCTGTGTATGTTCCCCAATCACTGTGGGAGTGCTGCCGTATGTGTACCCATCGTGATGGCGAGCGTACAGGCATTTGTACGGTCCGTACCACAACGAGTACGCATACGCGTGCAGACCCATAGTGAGAGGGCCGTACACTCGCATGTACGCTCACTATCACTATGGGTCTGCACGCGTATGCGTACACGTAGTGGTACGGACCGTACACTCGCATCTACGCTCACTATCACTATGGTTCTGCACGCGTATGCGTACACGTAGTGGTACGGACCGTACACTCGCATGTACGCTCACTATCACTACGGGTACACAGACCCATAGTGATAGTGAGCGTACAGGCATTTGTACGGTCCGTACCACAACGAGTACGCATACGCGTGCAGACCCATAGTGATAGTGAGCGTACATGCGAGTGTACGGCCCTCTCACTATGGGTCTGCACGCGTATGCGTACTCGTTGTGGTACGGACCGTACAAATGCCTGTACGCTCACTATCACTATGGTTCTGCACGCGTATGCGTACTCGTTGTGGTACGGACCGTACAAATGCCTGTACGCTCACTATCACTATGGTTCTGCACGCGTATGCGTACACGTAGTGGTACGGACCGTACACTCGCATCTACGCTCACTATCACTATGGTTCTGCACGCGTATGCGTACACGTAGTGGTACGGACCGTACACTCGCATGTACGCTCACTATCACTACGGGTACACAGACCCATAGTGATAGTGAGCGTACAGGCATTTGTACGGTCCGTACCACTACGTGTACGCATACGCGTGCAGACCCATAGTGATAGTGAGCGTACATGCGTGTGTACGGTCCGTACCACTACGTGTACGCATACGCGTGCAGACCCATAGTGATTTTGAACGTAGGCATGCATGTACGGGCCGTTGCCATGCATTTGGGGTGCCCTAGGGCCCGGAAACGCACCGTACCTGTGTGTGATTCTCCTAATTACATAGGGGACAAGTATTAAGGCCTACATGCATGCTGGTTGTCATGGCGACCAGGTTCAAATTTCGATTTTGTTCTGGAAGGTGCACAGCAGAAGTCAGTTGGAATTCTTCTACTTTGTTGCAATGTGTTTGTGGGGCTGACATCATGCAGGAGAATGAAACCGATAGAGAACCCACAGACTGCTAGGTTTGAAGGGATTGGTGGAAACATAGGATGCAAATGTGAGTGACCAATCACTCTGTACTCCTGTGGATGAGACTGGGCAGAAGGCCACATATAAGGCAGCCAGGTCCCATGAGGGATTACTTGCCTGCACATCTTTGCATTTGTCGACCAAGCTGCTGCTACTGATTCCCTGGAACCATGTCAAGGGCTGTGGAGAGGACACAGCCATTCACCCTGGAGGAGAACATGGCTCTGCTGGATGTGATCCTCCCACAGTACCCCATGCTGTATGGGCGACCAGGGTATCAGGTGAGTGCATAGGCCACTGCCACAGACTGTCCCTATGTTGTGACTGTGTCTTCAGGCATTGTGACCCGGTGTGACACACATGCCATGTACTGTCGGGGGGGTACCGGGGGGGGGTGCCTGATGTCTCCCAGCAGTGCCCTGAGACAGGAGGGGTGTGTGCAGAGTCCTCCCAGCAGTGCCCTGAGACAGGAGGTGTGTGTGCAGAGTCCTCCCAGCAGTGCCCTGAGACAGGAGGTGTGTGTGCAGAGTCCTCCCAGCAGTGCCCTGAGACAGGAGGTGTGGGTGTGATGCACAGTGTGAGCCTTGATCATTGATTGTGACATTGCCATCATTCCACCTGAGTACCCACTATGGCACGTGCTGCCTTTTCCCTCACCAGAGGATGATGTCCCTATGACAGAGGTGCAATGCGTTGGCTGCATTACATGCCATGTAGTAACCAGCTATTATGTTCACATATGTCTCTCTGTGACATGTGGCTGGTGTATTGATGTGGTGTCACTTGTACTTCCTCACAGGTAGGCGCCACTGCCAAGGAGCAGATCTGGCTGACCGCCGTCAGTGCCGTGAGGCGTGTGGATGGTCGGAGGCGGAGCCTGTCCCAGGTGAGGAAACGCTGGCAGGATATCCGGTGCTGGACGCGGAGGATTGCACGGCTCCTGCTGGGGGACTCACCTGAGAGCCACAAGAACCGCGGCCGCCGCCGTCTGACCCACCTCCACAGGCGTGTGCTGCTGGTGGTCTTTCCAGACCTGGAGAGGCGCTTACAGGCGATGCAGCAGGCGGAAGGGGGTAGGTACATGTGCGTTTGTTGTGTGTCACCGGCATTTGTAAGGGCACAGTGGCATTAATTCACTGGCAGGGTTTAAAGGTGCTGTGCCCATCCAGTTTGCCCAAGTGTAGCGCTGCGCCCCTGCCACCCTTCCCCTCCTTGCAATGTGTTCCCTGGTCTGTGTGTAGTCACTCCTTCACAAGGTAATGTAGGCTGGCGCTTTGTCCACGAGAACAATGACTGTAGCATCATGGGTGGTGGTGGTGGGTAACAGGTTGTGGGACCTTGCCTGTGAACTGTCAAGTTCACTGCATGTGGGTTCCATGTCAGTTGGCACTGATGCTGGCTCCAGACATGGGAGTTGGTCTCTCATGTGTCATGCCTTACAGCGCGCATGTCCTATGTAGTGGCCTGTGACATGATGTGCATGAGTGTGCGCTACGCATAGTGCAGGGATGGTGACGTGTGTAGCAGTCATTCCCATTCAGTAGCATGTAGTTGCGTGCCCAATACTGTTCCCTGGGGCACCTTATCCTCAGTGTTGTTTGTGTCATCATCAACGTGGACACTCTCACTGTCTACAGCGTAGGTTGTGCTCTGTGCCATTGTCCCCTGTCACCATGTATATTGACGTGCTATTATGTACAGGTGTCCACTGTGCAGCCTGACCTGATTGTCCCTCTTCATACTCACAGTTGCCAGTGCCTGTGTGTCTTGTTATACTCATCTGAGGATGGGCACTGGTACCTCATTATTTGTACAGGCGCACCTTTGCTGTTTTGCGTCCAATCTTGCCTTTTGCCTGCCACTGTGTTTATCACCCAGACTATGAGATGTTGGTGCCACCTGTGTCTCAGCAATTAGCATCGTGTGGGGGTTGCTTGGGGCGGGCAATGCCTATGTGTCAAATCCTGATTCCTAATTGCTGGGTCTGGACAGTGTGTGATGTTACTGGACACACACGCAAGGTGCAGTGACCGAGTTATGTTGGGCATGTTTGCAGCATTACCTATGCAGCATGTGTCTCAAGTTCATGGATATTGTCCCTGGTCATAGGTATTTTCACAAACGCTGTGTGGTGCAGAGGCAGTGCAGGATTGTCCCCAGGGCCTGGGTGCTATGTCAGACTCCGTTTCCTGTCATCAGCTATTGTCTCATGCTCTCCATGGTATTTCAGTGGCATGGTGGCTCAACCAACTGTGTTTCATGCCCTACATCGGTACCTTGTTTTGCAGATGTTAGGGATCTGCCTCTTCAGGCTATGCAATGTTGACTATGTAGATTGGACTCATGTGACAGATGTGTACAGGTGTCTGATTAATTTCTGTCTCTCCACCCTGCCCACAGCATCGTCGGGGGACACAGAGGGAGACATGGACACGGACCAGGCGGAGGGACCGAGCACCAGTGGCAGCCGTGACATCGGGGCTGGCACATCGAGTGGGACAGAGGCGGAGGATAGTGTGGCCGAGGACCTGTCGACTGGCACATCAGACTACGAAGCTGACAGGTCCGAGGTGGATGTCTCAGAGTTGGCGGAGGCTGCACCAGCAGCTGACAGTGGAACAACACCTGCCACCGCCCCCTCAGTTCCCACCAACCGCCTCCCACTTGCTCGTGTCCCTTCCCAGCGTGCCCGGTCACCGCATGTCTCCTTCCTGCCAGGCACCGCACCCCCTGCCCCTGTCTCCACTGCTGCCGCCAATGCTGAGTCTATGGACATCCAGCGGCAAATGCAGGTTGGTCAGGCTGCGATCCTGAATGTCCTCCATTCCCACGGGAAAACCCTCACCAACATCGAGGCATTCTTGGAGGGCATTCATTCTTTGCAGGCTGACCAACGCAACTTGCTGAGGTCCCTAGACTCCACACTGACTGCAGCAGTGGGTCTCCTGCAGCGCGACCTCCCCCCACCTACCCCTGCCCCATCCACACTTCCCACTTCCATGCCTGTCCCACGTACACCCAGACGTCGGCATGCACCCACCACAACAGACACAGGCACCACACCAGCAGGGAAGGTCCACCGCACTCCTCCTGACACGCACACACAGGGTGAGATAGGCACACCCACTGGGTCGGGGGGCAAACGTGTGACACGCAGCCAGAGTGGGAGTCCGCATTCCACACAATCCACTCCCTCCAAATCCCCTCCCCTCAGCTCTCCTGGCCACATCTCCCCCAAGGACTCCTTCATGGCCGCTCTGTCCCTGAGCCCCACAGTTACGCCACCACGCAAGCGGTCAAGGAAGTCCTCGGTCAGGGTGGTTGAGTCTCCCCCCCTGTCTCCACCCTCCCCCGGTGGCGCTGCAACCCATCCCTCTGAACCCCCCCCTCCTTGGGGCCTGAGGTCACTTCGGGTGCAGGGGACTCCCTGGAGGACCTTGCTAAGGTGTGTAGTGCCATCCTGGCCTCCGCCTTTGGCCATGACACACCCCCTGTGGTTGAGTCCTCCATCCCTGCACCCACAACGCCGCCCCTTTGCCCTGATGTCCCTGCGGTGCCTGTTGCTTCCCCCCCCCCTGATGCCCTCACCAGTATGGAAGACGATGGCATTTGACTGTGCAGGCAAGGTAGGGGACACACATCCCACTGTGTCCCCCATGCAGCTGGGAATCATTGACTGCCCTATGGCCTTTGTTGACTTTGAACTGCCTTTGATCCACGGACATTGTGCTCATGCTGAATAAAGCTTATTTTTTTTTTCATTATCACACTCCTGCTATGGTGGTATTGGTGTTGGTGGGGCGGCTACATTGTTTTGGGTGGTGTTTAAGGCTTTGGGTGTGTGGGATTTGTAGTAGTGTTCTGCTCTTTGGGGCCACCCTAGGATCTGTGTGCCATCACAAGGTGTTGGCTAACTTCCTTAGGTCATGTCAGCAGTTACTGCATGGTTCAATTGTCCCAGGGTGTATTCCTTCCTCTGTGTACCCAGTTTCTTCCCTGCAGGGTGTTCCCAATGTTTAGCGCAGAGCTGTGTGTACATGAGCTGTGTGTGTGACGGAGCCCTTCTACTTTGGCCATGCATGCATGGCCATGTCTCCACCTGCAACAATCGTGGCATCCTTGGTGATCACTGTACTTGTGTGTGGAGTCAGTTGACATGAGTTCATGGGGACATGTTCCCTTGTAGGCAGTATGGATGTGGGTAATTGTGGCATCACACACATGTGTTACACCCCTCCTGGGTGTGGACACTGCTGGGAGGACTCTGCACCCACCCCTCCTGGGTCTGGACACTGCTGGGAGGACTCACCACACACCCCTCCTGTCTCAGGGCACTGCTGGGAGGTCTCTGCACCCACCCCTCCTGTCTCAGGGCACTGCTGGGAGGACTCACCACCCACCCCTCCTGTCTCAGGGCACTGCTGGGAGGTCTCTGCACCCACCCCTCCTGGGTCTGGACACTGCTGGGAGGACTCTGCACACACCCCTCCTGTCTCTGGGCACTGCTGGGAGGACTCACCACCCACCCCTCCTGGGTCTGGACACTGCTGGGAGGACTCTGCACCCACCCCTCCTGTCTCTGGGCACTGCTGGGAGGACTCACCACCCACCCCTCCTGTCTCAGGGCACTGCTGGGAGGTCTCTGCACCCACCCCTCCTGGGTCTGGACACTGCTGGGAGGACTCTGCACACACCCCTCCTGTCTCAGGGCACTGCTGGGAGGTCTCTGCACACACCCCTCCTGGGTCTGGACACTGCTGGGAGGACTCTGCACACACCCCTCCTGTCTCAGGGCACTGCTGGGAGGTCTCTGCACCCACCCCTCCTGTCTCTGGGCACTGCTGGGAGGACTCACCACCCACCCCTCCTGTCTCAGGGCACTGCTGGGAGGTCTCTGCACCCACCCCTCCTGGGTCTGGACACTGCTGGGAGGACTCTGCACACACCCCTCCTGTCTCTGGGCACTGCTGGGAGGACTCACCACCCACCCCTCCTGGGTCTGGACACTGCTGGGAGGACTCTGCACCCACCCCTCCTGTCTCTGGGCACTGCTGGGAGGACTCACCACCCACCCCTCCTGTCTCAGGGCACTGCTGGGAGGTCTCTGCACCCACCCCTCCTGGGTCTGGACACTGCTGGGAGGACTCTGCACACACCCCTCCTGTCTCTGGGCACTGCTGGGAGGACTCACCACCCACCCCTCCTGTCTCAGGGCACTGCTGGGAGGTCTCTGCACCCACCCCTCCTGGGTCTGGACACTGCTGGGAGGACTCTGCACACACCCCTCCTGTCTCAGGGCACTGCTGGGAGGTCTCTGCACACACCCCTCCTGGGTCTGGACACTGCTGGGAGGACTCTGCACACACCCCTCCTGTCTCAGGGCACTGCTGGGAGGTCTCTGCACCCACCCCTCCTGTCTCTGGGCACTGCTGGGAGGACTCACCACCCACCCCTCCTGTCTCAGGGCACTGCTGGGAGGTCTCTGCACCCACCCCTCCTGGGTCTGGACACTGCTGGGAGGACTCTGCACACACCCCTCCTGTCTCTGGGCACTGCTGGGAGGACTCACCACCCACCCCTCCTGTCTCAGGGCACTGCTGGGAGGTCTCTGCACCCACCCCTCCTGGGTCTGGACACTGCTGGGAGGACTCTGCACACACCCCTCCTGTCTCTGGGCACTGCTGGGAGGACTCACCACCCACCCCTCCTGTCTCAGGGCACTGCTGGGAGGTCTCTGCACCCACCCCTCCTGGGTCTGGACACTGCTGGGAGGACTCTGCACACACCCCTCCTGTCTCAGGGCACTGCTGGGAGGACTCACCACCCACCCCTCCTGTCTCAGGGCACTGCTGGGAGGTCTCTGCACCCACCCCTCCTGTCTCAGGGCACTGCTGGGAGGACTCCACACCCACCCCTCCTGTGTCAGGGCACTGCTGGGAGTGATGGGCACCCACCCCTCCTGTCTCAGGGCACTGCTGGGAGGACTCCACACCCACCACTCCTGTCTCAGGGCACTGCTGGGTGGACTCTGCACACACACCTCCGATTTCTGGATATGTGCGCTTGGCACATACACGGTGGGGTTACGCACACTGCATTAGAGGTGAGGGTACGAGTCTACTGACACTGGTGTGGTGGGGGTACGCTCCGTACGTCCGCGGGTGTGGGTACGGGTCGTACTTACACTGTTGGGCAGGGGGGTACGCTCCTTGCATTCGCGGGTGGGGGTACGGGTCGTACTTACACTGTTGGGCTGGGGGTACGCTCCGTACGTCCGCGGGTGGGGGTACGGGTCGTACTTACACTGTTGGGCTGGGGGTACGCTCCGTGCGTCCGCGGGTGTGGGTACGGGTCGTACTTACACTGTTGGGCTGGGGGTACGCTCCGTACGTCCGCGGGTGGGGGTACGGGTCGTACTTACACTGTTGGGCTGGGGGTACGCTCCGTGCGTCCGCGGGTGGGGGTACGGGTCGTACTTACACTGTTGGGCTGGGGGTACGCTCCGTATGTCCGCGGGTGTGGGTACGGGTCGTACTTACACTGTTGGGCAGGGGGGTACGCTCCTTGCATTCGTGGGTGGGGGTTCGAGTCGTACTTACACTGTTGGCATGGGGGGTACGCTCCATGCATACGCGGGTGGGGGTACGGGTCGTACTTACACTGTTGGGCAGGGGGGTACGCTCCTTGCATTCGCGGGTGGGGGTACGGGTCGTACTTACACTGGGTACACACTTACGGGGGTGTCCCACTTGTGGGACACCCCCGCGCCGCACGGCCACCAGCTGCTGCGTGTGCCCCTTGCCTCGCTGCTGCCTCGTTTTTGCCTCGTTCGCCGGCTGCCGCCGCTGCGAGCACTTTTTCCCCTTGTTTTGGTTGTTTTGTCAGGTATTTGTGCTTGTCTCACTGATCTCTTGTTTTCTCTGCTTTTCCCCGTTTTTGTCGCTATTTTGTGCCTGTTCAGTATTGTATCGTGTGTACCCTCCTTCCTGGTTGTCCGCCTACCGCTCCGCCCCCCGCCCTCCCTTCCCGCCACCGCCGCTTGTCCCCGCCCCTTTTTCTTCTGTAACCCTCCCCGCTCCCGCCTCCCAGCTGCCCCGCCCACCCGCGCACTTGGCCTTAAATGGCGACCGTGCGACGCAGGGGAGTGTGACCCACTTGTGGGACACCCCCGCGCCGCACGGCCACCAGCTGCTGCGTGTGCCCCTTGCCTCGCTGCTGCCTCGTTTTTGCCTCGTTCGCCGGCTGCCGCCGCTGCGAGCACTTTTTCCCCTTGTTTTGGTTGTTTTGTCAGGTATTTGTGCTTGTCTCACTGATCTGTTGTTTTCTCTGCTTTTCCCCGTTTTTGTCGCTATTCTGTGCCTGTTCAGTATTGTATCGTGTGTACCCTCCTTCCTGGTTGTCCGCCTACCGCTCCGCCCCCCGCCCTCCCTTCCCGCCACCGCCGCTTGTCCCCGCCCCTTTTTCTTCTGTAACCCTCCCCGCTCCCGCCTCCCAGCTGCCCCGCCCACCCGCGCACTTGGCCTTAAATGGCGACCGTGCGACGCAGGTGAGTGTGACCCACTTGTGGGACACCCCCGCGCCGCACGGCCACCAGCTGCTGCGTGTGCCCCTTGCCTCGCTGCTGCCTCGTTTTTGCCTCGTTCGCCGGCTGCCGCCGCTGCGAGCACTTTTTCCCCTTGTTTTGGTTGTTTTGTCAGGTATTTGTGCTTGTCTCACTGATCTGTTGTTTTCTCTGCTTTTCCCCGTTTTTGTCGCTATTTTGTGCCTGTTCAGTATTGTATCGTGTGTACCCTCCTTCCTGGTTGTCCGCCTACCGCTCCGCCCCCCGCCCTCCCTTCCCGCCACCGCCGCTTGTCCCCGCCCCTTTTTCTTCTGTAACCCTCCCCGCTCCCGCCTCCCAGCTGCCCCGCCCACCCGCGCACTTCGCCTTAAATGGCGACCGTGCGAACGCGCAGCGGTCACGCGCAGCGGGCGCGCCGATTGTGCGCCGAAGGCGCGCCAAAGGTAAGCCCGTCTACGCCCGTCCGCGCCTGGACCGCGCCCAGTGCCAGGACCCCTGGCCCCCGTAGAGCCCGACCGACCCGCCTGACGTACTCAGCCGCCACCCTCACCGCTCTCAACACCGGCCGACACCCAGAATGCCACCAAGCCACTCCAAGACGCACCCACGGACCATTCAGCTGCCACGCCTGCAAGTTCTCCTGCAGCCGGACCAGCCCCGCACCAGCACCCGCCAAGTCGAACTCCAGCAGCACCCACCTCAAGTGCATCCTCCTCAACACCCGCTCCGTCCACAGACACGCCATCGAACTCTGGAACCTCCTCGACACCACAGCCCCAGACGTTGCCTTCCTCACGGAGACCTGGATGAACGCCTCTTCAGCTCCCGACATCGCCATCGCTATCCCAGAGGGCTACAAGATCGTCCGGAGGGACCGAAACGCCAACCAGATGGGAGGAGGCATCGCCATCATCCACAGGAACACCATCCGCCTCACGACCAGCACCGACAACACCCTGACCAGCGCCGAACACCTGCATTTCCAGATCCACACCAACCCGAACACCACCCTCAGAGGCACCCTGATCTACCGACCCCCTGGACCACGCACGCAATTCAGCGACGACATCGCCGACTTCGTCAGCCCGCACGCCCTCCCCTCCGCTGACTACATCCTCCTGGGAGACCTCAACTTCCATCTGGAGAACAACAACGACCACAACACCAGCACCCTGCTCGACAACCTCGCCAACCTGGGACTCAAGCAACTGGTGTCCACCCCCACCCACCTCGCCGGACACACACTCGACGCCGTCTTCTCATCCAGCACAGACATCGACTTCAGCCACGCCACAGAGCTTCAATGGACGGACCACAGCTGCGTCCACTTCACCTTCAAGAGAACAACGACCCACCAACACCAGCAACACACCGCCCGCAGAAGCTGGAACAAGATCACAGCAGACCAGCTCGCCACCTCCCTGAGCCAACACCCTCCTGCCAGCTCAGCGAACCCCAGCCAGGCCGCCGATAACATCACGAAGTGGATCAGCAACTGCGCGGACGAACTCGCCCCGCTGAGGACCCCGCCTAGCAGACCCGGCAGCAAGAAGGCCCCATGGTTCACCGACGAACTCAAGAGCTCCAAGAAGAACTGCCGAGCCCTCGAGAAAGTCTGGAAAAGGGATCCGACACCGGACAACAGGACCTCCTACAAACTTGCCACCCGGAAACACCACCAGCTGATCCGCGCCGCCAAGAGAACAGCATTCAAGGACCGGTTGGACAACAACGCACACAACAGCAAGGAACTCTTCAACATCGTGAAAGAGCTTTCCAACCCCAACGCGGGAAACAACGACATCACCCCTTCGCAAGACCTCTGCAACTCCCTGGCTTCATACTTCCACAACAAGATCGCGGACATACACAGCAGTTTCAACAACCAACCAACGCACACCACGACCGACCAGCCAGCCCCCCCCACCACCACCCTCCACGCCTGGACCCCGATCAGCACAGAAGACACCATCCGCACGATGAACTCCATCCACTCCGGATCACCAACCGACCCCTGCCCCCACCACATCTTCAACAAGGCCGACGCTGTCATCGCACCCCACCTGCGAGACATCATCAACACATCCTTCGACACCGCCATCTTCCCCGAGAGCTGGAAACACGCCGAACTCAGCGCTCTACTCAAGAAACCAACAGCGGACCCCACCGACCTCAAGAATTACCGCCCCATCTCGCTTCTCCCGTTTCCAGCCAAAGTCATCGAGAAGACCGTCAACAAGCAGATGGCCGCCTTCCTCGAGACGAACGGATCCCTCGACCCCTCACAGTCCGGCTTCCGAGCCAAACACAGCACCGAGACCGCCCTCATCGCCGCCACCGATGACATCCGAGCCCTGATGGACAATGGAGAAACAGCGGCCCTCATCCTCCTAGACCTCTCCGCGGCATTCGACACGGTCTGCCACCGCACCCTAATACGGCGCCTCAGCAACATCGGAATCCAGGACAAGGCGCTGGAATGGATCATCTCCTTCCTCGACGGAAGAACACAGCGAGTCCGCCTACCACCTTACAAGTCAGAGGCCTCCGAAGTCATCTGCGGCGTCCCCCAAGGATCATCCCTGAGCCCCACCCTCTTCAACGTCTACATGAGCCCCCTCGCGGCCATCGTACGCAAACACCACCTCAGCATCATCTCCTACGCCGACGACACCCAGCTGATCCTCTCCCTGACCAACAACCCCGCCGCCGCCAGAGCCAACCTGCACGAAGGGATGAAAGAGGTAGCCGAGTGGATGACGACCAGCCGCCTGAAACTGAACTCGGACAAGACGGAGGTCCTCATCCTGGGCTCCTCTCCCTCCGCCTGGGACGACTCCTGGTGGCCTCCCGCCCTGGGCACCGCACCCAAACCGACAGACCATGCACGTAACCTGGGCTTCATCCTGGACTCCTCCCTCTCCATGACCAGGCAAGTCAACAGCGTCTCCTCGGCGTGCTTCAACATCCTACGCATGCTACGGAAGATCTTCTGGTGGATCCCCACAGAGACCAGGAAGACCGTCACCCAGGCCCTCGTCACCAGCCGACTGGACTACGGCAACGCCCTCTACGCCGGGACCACCGCCAAGCTCCAGAAGAGACTCCAGCGGATCCAAAACGCCTCAGCCAGACTCATCCTCGACATCCCACGATCCAGCCACATCTCCGGACATCTGAGAGACCTTCACTGGCTCCCCATCAACAAGAGAATCACCTTCCGCCTCCTCACCCACGCACACAAAGCCCTACACGACCAAGGCCCGAGCTACCTCAACAACCGAGTCAACTTCTACGCTCCCAAACGCCACCTCCGATCAGCCAACCACGCCCTCGCCGCCGTCCCCCGCATCCGCAGAGCAACTACAGGAGGAAGGTCCTTCTCCTACCTGGCCGCCAAGACCTGGAACTCCCTCCCGTCCGACCTGCGCCTGACCCAAGACCACCTCTCCTTCAGGAAGAAGCTGAAGACCTGGCTGTTCGAGCAGTAGCGGCACCCCCCCCCCCCAGCGCCTTGAGACCCTACGGGTATGTAGCGCGCTTTACAAGTGTCACTGATTGATTGATTGACTGTTGGGCTGGGGGTACGCTCCGTACGTCCGCGGGTGGGGGTACGGGTCGTACTTACACTGTTGGGCTGGGGGTACGCTCCGTGCGTCCGCGGGTGTGGGTACGGGTCGTACTTACACTGTTGGGCTGGGGGTACGCTCCGTACGTCCGCGGGTGGGGGTACGGGTCGTACTTACACTGTTGGGCTGGGGGTACGCTCCGTGCGTCCGCGGGTGGGGGTACGGGTCGTACTTACACTGTTGGGCTGGGGGTACGCTCCGTACGTCCGCGGGTGGGGGTACGGGTCGTACTTACACTGTTGGGCTGGGGGTACGCTCCGTGCGTCCGCGGGTGTGGGTACGGGTCGTACTTACACTGTTGGGCTGGGGGTACGCTCCGTACGTCCGCGGGTGGGGGTACGGGTCGTACTTACACTGTTGGGCTGGGGGTACGCTCCGTGCGTCCGCGGGTGGGGGTACGGGTCGTACTTACACTGTTGGGCTGGGGGTACGCTCCGTAAGTCCGCGGGTGGGGGTACGGGTCGTACTTGCACTGTTGGGCTGGGGGGTACGCTCCTTGCATACGGGGTGGGGGTAGGGTCCGTACATATCCGTCCCCACGCTATGTGATGTTTGTGCGGCCCGTACCCAGGCCTTTGCCACGTGGGTGCGATCCGTCCCGCCATTGTTGGGGTGACGTGTGTGGGCGTGGTCCGACTCGTACCCACGCTCTTCAGGCGTGGGTACGGGACGTACCTGTCTGGTTGTGTTGCCGGTTCGCGTGGTGACGGACTTCCGTTGTGGCGGTCGCTGGATTATCAGGACACGCCCCCACCCCCTCGTGGTGACCAGGGCATGGGAGTCAGGTATGTCCAGGCCATGTGTAGTGTGTCACTCATGTGGTTGTTTTGTGGCCTGCCCTGGTCGTGCCACCCCCACCCCACCCCACTTTCCCCCCTCCCTTAGTTATTCTGACCTTCTGCGGCGTCTGCGTCGTAACCTGTAGAGGAGGTGTACTGCTATGAGGGCAGGGATGACTCGTAGGTTCGGGTCCATGTCTGTCCGTCGCGTACTGGTACTCCTTGCTCGCGTCGTCCTGTCGCGTACGGGTCCTCCTTGATCGCGTCGTCCTGTCGCGTACGGGTCCTCCTTGGTGGCGTCGTCCTGTGTGTCCGTCACGTACTGGTCCTCCTTGTTCGCGTCGCCGTCTGTCCGTCGCGTACTGGTGGTCCTTGTTCGCGTCGTCCTGATTTCCCGGCAGTTTTTGGCTGCCGCAAAATATTCACCGTGCGGGGTGACGTCGGTGCGAATCGTGATTCCTGGGTCGTGAATGGCTGGCTGCGTGCGTCCCGACGTCAGGTCGGCGCTTTCCCGGATCGCATTGGTAGGTGTTTTTTGTTCGGTCGGTCTTTTTTACGATTCGTACGGTAATGGTGTACCCGTGCGAATCGTAATTCCATGTTTGTATATTTTGACGACCGGGTACGCGTCGGACGGAGAATATGCTCCGTCCGACGGTTCGTACCCGGTTTTTACCGGATTGTGATCGGCACCAGAATGTATATTTCAAGTTGCCATATGGATGACATGGTGCCTGTTATCTTGGTAAAGTTTTCCTGCAGATTTATCATACAGAACATTTTAATGATCCTCTATGGGAAGAGACATCAGAACTAAACGAGTTGTTAGTGCAGCAGAAGTAGTAGGAGATATTGTTGGTGCCATAATCCTATCTGTGGTAGTAATTCTAAATTATTTGAAAATTAGAAAGCTGTCTACAATAGTGGACAAACTGGCTACTACTACTGCAAATTCTTTGTTACTTGTAAATATTGAGATGATTGCAATAAAGTCCATGGTTTTACAGAACCGACTTGTGTTGGACCTTTTGCTTGGAAAGGAGGGCGGAGTCTGTCAGATGTTGAAGGTTCAGCAATGTTATACTTATATCCCAGATATGAGTAAGGTTTTGTAGAGATATATTAAGAATATATCTGGGTTGCCGAAGGATTTGAAAGTTGTAAGCGGCAGCTGCTTGGGAAGCCATTGGAAATTAATTTTCTTTGATAGGTTAATGTTTCGGAAGTTCTGGAAGTGGAATAATGTGCGCCATTTTGAAACCTCTTTTGATAATCACTCTTTCTGTGACATTCTTATTCCTGATCTTTTAGGGATATCAGCATGCACAAGTTAGACAGGGAGTGTAGGGAGTGAAGAGGAAGAAAGCACATGTATAGATAGAAGAAGGTAAGAGCAAATATTATGAAGATATGAAGCATCTAGAGAACACCTCTAGGTTTTGATTGGACTAATCTGATAATGATTTGATTATAATTTGTGATGGCTTGATCGCCATCAGAGGGGGACTCGAGTAGCGTACTTGTGGATCAATCCTTTACGTTTGGTTAGGCCACATGTATATTTACATTTGGCCTTATATGCTCATGTGATACACTAATAGTATTTATACTAATGAGGTATATTAAGTGCATGTATTGTGTGTTCTTGACCTTTGAGGTTAGTCAGACTTCCTTTAGAATTAGAGAGGTATAGCCCTCTCTTGACATCTCTGATTCTGTGGCTATATGCTATACATGATTAATTATCTATAGAACATCTACATAGGGTCTGATGCTGACATCGTGCTTCCTTAATTGAATAGGGTTTCCCCTATTCTTAGTTTAGAGTTGAGTGTAATAGATATTGCAAAACATTTCCATGTATGAGGAGAAGGATTGAAACCATTTGTCTAGTCATCAATTCCTTTCCCTTATCTTTTGTATTGCAGTGACAGAAATTCTAATATGTTCTTTGCTGTTGAGGACCAATATTGTACGGCGCTATGGTCTTTCTTTGGTAAATCTGTATTTTTATACTATGTTCTTGAGATTGATATATATAAGTCTGGCTTTGAGTTTGAAATAAACCTTTTAACTTCAAGTTATTGACACAGACTTTTATTGTGTGGTCCTAATGATCACACCGCATCTTAAGATTTAAATTGTCTTCATCCCCTTTTCCTCTCAGGCTACTAAAAAGGTTTATTGACCAGAGTTGAATTGGAAGAAACGTCCCAGAGTGTTCTCAATACAACTGTGCAATATCAATTCTAAAGTAACACATGCTGATCACTGACGTCAAAATAGAGTTACAGAAATGTTTGCAGCAACATAAGACTAAATTAAACCTCACCCTACTGAACAGGAGGTCTATAAGCAATGACCTGGTAGTTTGTGGAATCTATTTCCATCTTGCTTTCAATTCAATAAGCATAGGGGAGAGAAAGAGAGAGAGTAAGTGAGAGAGAGGGAGAGGGAGAGGGAGATCGTCGGTGTGTGTCCCATGCTACATACAGGCGATATTAACACGTTTCAAGCTGTGATGTACAGGTTATTTAGGAGGCCCAATTTATTTGCCCAATAACCACACCTACCAGAGTTACTAATAAGGTAGGATGGGCATTAGCAACTCTCTGTGGGTGGAGTTACAAAGATTAAAAGTGGGACATTAAGAGTCCCCTTAGAAAGAAGAATTTCTGGTGGAATTGGTAAATTCAATATAGATTCTCCTAGTAATATCTCATTTTCCCAGGGTATTTCACCAGGAAAAAAGGATCTCGGCAAACGTTTGGTTTGACAAGTTGGCATCTAATTTTTGTATAATACATTTTAGGACTGTTGGCGTGCACAAACACTTATTCAAAATGGGAGTATTTTCTTGTGTATACAATGAAACACAGGTTTTAAAATTGCAGAAAGACCTACTATACACATGTTTTATCTTCTATTGTCGCTTCCAGGTGGAAGGTGCTTATTTCATTGAAAAGCAGACAAGGCTGATGCATTCATTAACCTTATGTGAGTCATCCAAGGAAGCTGTTCATTTAACTGACATAGTTTCACAGAAAATTTCTGTTTCGTTATATCAAGCTATTTTGTACAGGAAAGATCAAAATACCATGTGGTTAGCAGTACGTCTGGGAGGTTGCCATGTTGTGCAGCATATGGCTGGAAAAGTGGCACTCATGGCAGAGAAAGACAGCTCCAGAAAGACAGTTTAGGATGTGATACTGTGTATGTGCTGACAATTTCTCTAATAAAAATGAATATACAATGTTGCACCCACAAAAAACTGTGGGGTACTGGCCAGAGTTCCAGTTATCATGGAAAGAAAAAAAGACAAGAAACAGAGCTTTATTACAGAAAGGTACCCAAGGGATGCAATGACCGTTTGCCCCAACATTTTGGTGTTAGAGAGGGTGGCACAGATGTATGTGGAGGCCTTTCTAAAATATGGATCATGCTAGTGCAAATTCTGAGCCAGTATTACCACAATGGGGCTTTTCCTCATTTGCATTAGGAAGTGCTCTTGTGCGAATAGGGACAGAATTTTCCTTTGCACCCATGTCACATTACACACACAGGCATAGAGGTAAAGAAACCATCTAGCTCTGACTGTGAGCCACGTCTAGGAGACATACAGTCCATGCCTCCCCAAGGAAGCCCCTGTGGCAGAGTATGCAGGGATCAGAAGGACTCTCCCATCATCCCCTGCAGGCAGATACAGCCTCACACTGTAGGAAAATGCTTGGGTTTCCTGCTTGTCTACCTTCACTGAAAGACAGAGCTATGATAAGCAGCTCTGTCCTTCACCAATGCACTCTCCTCAGCTCAAGTGCGAGCAATTACTGTTCTTCATTGTGCTGAGGATTGCAATTCTTTTGGACAATCAGTTGCAGCAGGCCCTAGTTAGAGATGTGTGGCGGCATAAACTGGAACAGTATGCCCAATGTATAATTTGTGCTCTAGTCTTTTACTTGAACTAGAAGTTCTTACAGGAATGAATTACACTAAGTTGGTATCCAAATAGAGATATTGCCTCAATGAAGACAGAACCCTTAGTTAGCCAATAGTAGGTGCCCTCACCATGCACAGTGTTGTCAACAATGATGTCATTTTAGATATCGCATTGATGTTATCAATAAATTCATACAATATGTCATGAGTGAGGTCATAAGCTGTGCATGGTGAGGACGTGAGTTATAGTTACTTCTTTTAACTAAACCTGGCAAATTTCAGAGGTTATTTTTAGTTTAAAATGTTAAGCCTAACTGACATTTTCACTTAACTATAACTGTAACGTTTGTTTTTTTCAGTGAACTTTCAGAGGTTTTAAAAAATATCTATTTCCTAACTATACTGACCCTGTAACCTAAAGTTTTTTAAGTGAATATATATATTGACCCACTGAGGTTTGTACACTTTGGGGACCCCTCTTTCCAACCATGCACAGTGTGGCAGGCACCGTGGGGTACCCATCACAGGGTGCAAAGTTTTCCTCAACCACCACTTTTTTCAATGGGAGCCTGTGTTGTCGGACCGAACACAGGCTCCCATTGAGGTCAATGGGAGTCTGACTGAACAGTGCTCGGGAACATCGTAATCAGTCGGTTGGACTCCCCAAAACCAAGTCTTTCGGAAACAATTCCGAAACCAAGTCAGTCGGAAACCATTCGTAATGAGGCCCTTTGTGTTTTATAAAATGTCGAACTGGGGGCAAACCCATTTGGTACCGGCACCATAATGCATTGGTCAAACTCACCTTTGGGCCCACTGGGGGCAGAATGTACTTAATGGCAAACAGGTGTCACTTTTGTTTTTCATTGCCTCACTCAACTTTGGCTGGTGAACAAGAGCTGTGAAAGTTCTGAACGCCTGATACTTGAATAATCTGATGTTCTTTGCTGTGGAATAAGGAGGAAATAAGCCTGTTTTGGGTGTGCATTCTCGTTGAGGACAACTTCTTTTGACATATATATATTTATATATTACCTACTGGGAGTTGCCAGTAGGTAATTGTTAGGACCTAGTTTCCATAGGAAAAAAATTTTTTGATTTGCCAATATCTTTAACGCCGTTTGACGAATCTTCAAGAAATTTTCAAAACTAATGTGGCACTCCGGTCAGCTTCTGTCTTGAAAGTTTTGGGGTGATTCGTCAAGTGGGGGCCGAGAAAAGAGGGGGGTCTCAAAATGTGTTTTCTCCATGTCATTTCTATAGGAAATTTTGGTTCAGGATACAGCCTGAACTGCTGAACGGAATTACACCAAATTTGGCAAACAATTAGCTCTTGGTTCATAAAGGGCCCTTTTTTAAAATCGTGTAAATCCGTTCAGTAGTTTCTGAGTAATTCTAAAATAAAAAAAATATCGATATCTGGTGACCCCGGTGGATCCGCGAACCCTCCCAGTCACGAACTTGATTCTGATTGGCTGCCAACATTTCAAACCAAGAAGTGTTGGCAGCCATCTTTTGACTCGATTGAACTGAGTCAGAAGAAAAAAGGTTAAGATGAAGAAAAGGGGGCAGGTTAGAAACATCCTGACCCCTGCAATGTCCCGGGATGCCAACCCCCAGGACATTGCAGTTTGCTATTGCAGCACCGATGCTCTCGCTTCCATGAAGCAAAGCAGAATTGCTTTTGGACAAGGGGAGCTGCATGTCATCAGCTCCCCTTGTCCTAAAGCAATGCCCGCTCCCACAGGAGATGGGGAGCACGCTGGGACCGCGGGGGCATTGGGGTTCCCCGTGGTCCCCAACATGAGGCCAGGCGCAGGGGGATGGGGTCCCGGGGGCCAAAAGTGGCTCTTGGAAGGAAGACCATGCGGCCCCCCTTCCGTTAAAATAAATGTTAACAATGTATAAAATAAGCCCCGGGGGATGGGTCCCCTGGGCCTAAAAAGGCCTCAGGAAAAGAAAAATATAAATATATTGCCATGCCCTGGGGGATGGAATCCCCAGGGCCGAAATCGACCTCGGGAGGGGGGCCGCATAGCCCTCTTCCCGTTTAAAAAGAAAAAAACATAAAATATGTCAAAGGCCCAGGGGGATGCACTCCCAAGGGCCCACAAACTATTATGAGAAGGCGGGCCGCACAGCCCCTCTTCTAAGCAAAACAATGGAAAAAAACGGCATCTCACCAGAGGCCCTAACCCTCCCTGCACCACTCTGCAAATGCGCCTCCTGGCATGTTCTGGGTTGGGTGATTAAGTCCCCTAGAATCTTAAGGGTCCTTAGGGGCCAACTAGCCCACCAGGTACCTCCAGTAAGCCCCGCACAGTGGGATTGCTGGGAGGTGGTCCAAGGCCAGGCCTCTTTTTACACCACTTTGCAAATGCACCTCTTGGTGCACTGCTGGTAGGGTGATGAGGTCCACATGTGTCCTGGGGACCTCAAGACTAAAGTGGACTTCATACCTCAAGCAGCAGTGCACTAGGAGGCACGTTTGCAGAGTGGTGTAAAAAGGGGCATGGCCTCGGACCACTCTAAGCAATCCAACTGTGTGGGGCTTACTAGAGATAACAGGAGGGCTAGTTGGCCCCCAGGGGCCCTCAGGAGGCAAGGGGACTTCATCCCCCAACCATGAGCATGCCAGGAGGTGCGTTTGTACAGTAGTGCAGAAGGAGGCGTGGCCTGTGTGCACCTCTCAGCAATCCCACTTTCTGGGGCTTACTGGAGGTGTCAGGTTGGCTACTTGGCCCCTAAGGACCCCAGCATCGAAGGAGACTTTAATCCCCATCCAAGAACGTGCCGGGGAGCACGTTTGCAAAATTGTGGGCAAAGGGGTCGTGGCCTGCTATGAGAACTTACCAATGCTGCTGTGAGCGACTTACTGGAGATAAATATAACATACTGTAAGTCCCACACAGTGGTATTGCTAAGAGGTCTTCGGAGGCCATGCCCCCCCTTTCTCCACCACTCTGTAAACACACCCCCTGGCACACTATGGGTTGGGGAATGAAGTCCACTTTACTCCTGAGGGACTTTGGGGGCCAAGAAGCCCTCCTGGTACCTCATGTAACTCCTACGCATCAGAATTCCTGAGTGCTGGCCGGTGGCCCAACCCAATTTCTGCACCACTCTGCAAACGAAACTACTACATCATAATTATAAATCAGCATTTAAAAAACCTTACATTTCAGATGACTTTGCTGTTCACAATTCACTGGTAATGTGCATATGATTTCTTGGAGACCCTGGGACCCGTAATAACCGTGATTCTATGTAACCGGAATTAGCATTACTACAGCTGAATACGGGACGTATGATTCTATGCATTGCCATGTGCTGTGACAATTGTGATGATAAATTCAATAAAAACAAGTTTGAGAAAAAAACAGTAAATTTCACTCATACAAAACCAAAGAAATTTGATCGTTATAGTTAGTTGAGCTAACTATAACTCGTGCCCCCGCAATGCACTGCTGATGATGTCACATATTACATCACTCATGACATGGTCAGTGACATCAATAATGAAGTCACTGATGACATCTCAAATGACATCACTGATGACATCATCCGCTTAATATATTGATGCAACTCCTCACACCCTAATATAACCTTCAATACACCCACTCTGAAATACAGACTACCATTCTCGAAACCATAGATACACCAATACCAGTTAGTACATACCCACTCACTGATTCATAGATCTACACATATCCACCCACTTGTGACTGTGTGTATCCATGTGTGCATGGGTGTGTGAGTGGCTATATGGGTGTGTGCCAAGCCCGTCTGCGCCCGTCTGCGCCCGTCTGCGCCCGTCTGCGCCCGTCTGCGCCCGTCCGCGGCCGGACACGGCCCAGGGCCATAACCCCTGCCCCCCGACTGATGTACTCTTCCCGGCACTTAAAAGAGTTGCATGTTGGTAAGATCTGTCCGACCTGTACTACGGCCCCCTTGAAAGATGCGATGGCCACTCGATTATTTGTGTGTCCAGGCTGTGGATATCTTCTCCCCCAATCCAGCATTCCTGCCCATTCTGGCCTACAGGATGGCAGGTCCTATGTTGTAGTGAACAGAGCTTCGCATGGATGTCGAGCTGCGCTCATCAATACGCGCTCACTTCCATGTCATAGCTTTTATATCAATGAATTTATCGTTACTTATGATCTGGATCTACTGTTTGCTACTGAGACCTGGGCAGATGCCGGGTCTGGTCCGGATTTCTGTAATGCTACTCCGGTGGGGTACAGTGTTGTCAGACATGATAGGCCTGTAGGAAGAGGTGGCGGCCTTGCTATTATCTTTAAGGATAAATATCGTACCACACTTGATCCTATAAACTCGGCTAACTGCGAATCAGCCGCTTTTGCCATTAGCATTACCCCCAAGCAGGCACTAAAGGGTGTCATACTTTATCGTCCCCCTGGCCCCCGTAATTCTTTTCTTTCCTCCCTTTCTGACCTAAGTGACAATATTATATGTTCTGATACATACACTATATTGGGAGATTTTAATTTTCACTTGGAAGAGCAGGACAACTCCGATACTGCCCAACTCACAGCTGATTTTTCCAACTTAGGGTTGCACCAACTAGTCAAGGGCATTACGCATCAAGCTGGACATTCCCTTGATGGTCTATTCACGAATGACCCTGGTATATCTGTATTAGATATCATCCCAATTACTTGGTCTGACCACAGGGCCATTATCTTTCAAATAGACATACGACCTGTTGCCCCTTTAGTCTCCAGGCCGGGAACCAGAATGGGCACTCGTGCCTGGAAAACTGCAGATATGCCTCAGATGCTATATTCCCTGGCTTCCTCCCGTCCTCAGGGTGGAAATACTCCGGCACTATCGGCCTCGGCTTTTCAGGACTGGATCCGAAGCGCCGCTGACCTAGTGGCCCCAGAGAAAATTACGAAGCCCAACAGAGTATCCCCCTCGGCCCCCTGGTACAATGAGATCTTCGACTACATCGCCAACACTGCAGAAATCTAGAAAGGCGCTGGAGGAAGGTCTACTGCCCCATAGCCAGACAAACTTATAAAGATGCCCTTCAGATTTATAAAAAGGCAATCTTGGCCCGAAAAACCGAATTTTTCTCGGCACAAATTAAGACCGCTGCTAACTCGGCCAGAGAACTCTTCTCTGTTGTCACCAGCTTGTCTACCCCCCCTGTCGGGCCTGAAGTGGAGCCCTCACAGGCTTTTTGTAACGAATTAGCAGCCTTCTTTATCACAAAGGTTGCAGATATATATGCTTCCTTTGAAGATAACTCTAGAACTGAATGTAGAGGTGGTAGCGGGAAAGAAGCATTGTCTTACTACAACCATGACCATTTTCCATGCTTTCTACCCGCCTCACATGAGGATGTGATTAAAATCGTCTCTACCATCAAATCGGGCTCCCCACTGGATCCTTGTCCCCCATCCGTGATGTCAAAACTCACAGAAGTGATTTCCCGCCCTCTCATGGAGATCTGCAATACTGCTTTTTCGACAGGCCAATTTCCAAGTATATGGAAGAACGCTGTCATAAAACCCCTCCTGAAAAAACCTTCCTTAGATCCCACAGCTGTTGTAAGCTACAGACCGATCGCGTGCCTGCCCTTTCCTGCCAAAGTATGCGAATACCTGATGAATAGACAGCTCTCAGAGTTCGTCGAGACTCACCAGCTTCTCGACGATACGCAGTTTGGGTTTAGGAAAGGGCATGGAACAGAGACTGCCTTGATAAAGGCCTCTGACGAGATCAGGGTGATCATGGACCAGGGAGGGGCGGCTGTTCTTATCCTTCTGGATCTGTCAGCAGCTTTCGACACGGTCGACCATGCCACCTTGGTCGACCGTGTCACTGCTTTGGGGATTAACGGTTGCGCCAGGGATCTTATCTCATCGTTCCTGGCAAACCGTACCCAGACAGTAAAGTTGGGAGATTTCTATTCCCCTATCTCTGCACTCCCTTGTGGAGTCCCACAAGGCTCCTCGCTAAGTCCCATGCTTTTTAATATCTATGTAGCGGACTTGGCGAGGATAATAAAGGCCTATGGGATACAGCTTACATCGTATGCAGACGATACCCAGCTGGTGCTGGGCATCCATAAGGATGGTCTCACGGTAGCAGCCAACTTTCAGAAAGCTATGCTTGAGGTTAGTAGCTGGATGGCTTTGAACTGCCTTCGCCTCAATTCGGATAAGACCGAGATCATGACCTTTGGAAGACTCTCCCCTGAATGGTCCTTTGGTTGGTGGCCAGAAAAGCTTGGCCCTCCACCTGTCCCAGTAGAAAAAACCAGAAACCTGGGAGTGATCTTTGATAATAAGTTGGTTTTCGACCTCCACACCAACAAGGTTGTGTCGTCGTCTTTTTTCATCTTGAAAAAAATCAAGAAGCTGCTGCCTTATCTCCCGCCGTCAGCTGGGAAGACCCTGGTCTCTACCCTAGTCTTCTCCAGGATAGATTATGGGAATGCACTTCTCCTTCACACCCAGAAGCGTGTCACAACGAAGCTGCAATCTATTCAGAATGCGGCTGCTAGGATTCTTCTCAACATCCCTCGTCGCAAATCTACCACTCCTGGTATTCGTCAGCTTCATTGGCTGAGAGTGGAGAGCCGCGTCAAGTTTAAGGCCCTCTGTATTGCTTATAAGGCTGTACATGGCATTGGACCTAGGTTCCTGGTTGAAGCTTTCCAGCTGTACACTCCTAGGAGGCAATTAAGATCGGCCAATAACAGTCTCCTCCCGGTGCCACGCACAAGATCGGTCACCTGGGGAGACAGGCGCTTTCTTGTGGCCACTCCAAAACTTTGGAACCTCTTGCCACTAGCCATCAAAACTGCCCCGAATCTGATGAGCTTCCGCAGGCTCTTGAAAACATGGCTGTTTAATCAGTAAGAGGATGACTTGATGATAGATTCCAGTTGCTCTACAGCGCCGAGACACCTTCGGGTATTTGTCGCGCTATAAAAGTTGCGTAAATAAATAAATAAATAAATAAACATGGCAGAGTAAGTAGCTCTATGGGTGGGTAAGTTGGTGTATAGTGACTGTATGGGTGAGTGAGTGGATATCTGAATGGCTGTATGAGTGAGTGACTGGGTGTGTAAGTGGCTGTGTAGGTGAGTGAGTGGCTGTTTGAGTAGGTTTTTGTGTAAGTGAGTTAGTGTATGAGTGACTGTATTGGAGAGTCAATCTCTGTGTGAATATCAGTATGGGTGAGTGAGTAGATGTGCGAGTGCTTGTATAGATGTGTGAATGGGTATGTAAGTGGTTGTATGGGTGTGTGTGACTAAGTGTGGGCTTGTATGGGTGAGTGAGTGGCTGTGTTTAGAGGCTGAATGGGTGAGTGAGTGGATGTGTGAGTGACTGTGTAGGTAAATAAGTGGGTGTGTGAATTACTCTGCTGCGTTTTGCAGGGTGTGGGCAAGGGTTTGTTTCGCGACTGAACGCCTCACGACCGCCATCTTGGGAGGTTGGTGGGCTAGTTGTCAGCGGGCAGCAATCACAATAAATGAGAGCGTGGACGTGCAGTGCTGGTGCGCCAAAGGCAAGCCCGTCTGCGCCTATCCCAAAATCTTGTAGGCACAAAATGGGTATGGAGAGGAAGCCAAAAAAATGTGGGAATTGTAACAAGGACTTTACACCAATAAACCACACAAAATATCAGGGGCAAACTTGCTTTTGCTTCTAATAAACTGTCAGTCATTAATTTAACATAAATACGAGATCTCTGAGATATTGAGGGAAAAAATGACCCACACCCTGTTTCGCACAGAGACGTGGCTTAATGAGAGCTCCATCCCAGATATTCTGGTTGGGCTCCAGGAAAGGCTACGAGATACTGAGACAATATTGAGTAGGGCAAAGAGGAGGTGGAATTGCGATAATCTATAAATCTTCAATGAATTGCAGCATAAAGGAACCAAATATAGATGAATGCAAGGCTCTCCTTTTCACACTTTCTGCAGCGGAAGATAAAACCAGAGCAGGCTTTCTAATTTACCACCCACCAGGCCCAGCAGCTCAATTTGCGGCAAGTCTGGGGGGAGAAAGTGGTCCAACCAGCTCTACGCTATAACAATTACCACACCCTAGGCGATCTTAACATAAATATTGATAATATCGAGAACCCGGAAGTACAATCTGTATGTAAGGACCTTATGACACTTAACCTAGTGCAAAAAGTGAATATGCTAACTCATCAAGCATGCACATTCTAGATCCAATATTTACCAACTCAATTGAGATCGAGGTAGGGACACCATGGCCAGTACCTTGGTCAGACCACCACTTAGTCCCTTTTACCATACCCTCTTATAGACCCACGGCTGAGAGGCCTGCACAAAAAATCACACGCAAGAAATGTACCTGTTCAACCCGAACTCATTCACACAGGCATTGTTGCAAAATAATCTTAAACTGTAGAAGGATATAAACAAAGCTAATAGGCAACTCGAGACATAGATAACTGACGCACTAGATGAGATAGCGCCCTGGACCACAATGAGTTCCAGGAGATCTAAAGCATCGGTACCATGGTTTAATGAAGCACAAATAAGAGCCAAAAAAAGAGTGTAAACAGCTTGAGCGCAGGTCACGAAAGGACTATTGTATCAAGATAAAAGAGAGATATAAAATAGAACTAAAAAAAAATACCATGCCCTTATTAAGAAAACTCAATGTGATTTTTATACTGAAAAGATTGAAAGAGCCAGCAACCCCTCTAAATAAATGTTCGCCATACTGAAATCCCTCAAATCACGAGGAAAATGTAAATAACTCAACAACTTCCTCAATGGAGAATTGCAATAAAGTGGCTGATTACTTTGCAGAAAAAGTGGCGAAAATAGATGACGCTTTTCCAGCAGAAGCACGTCAAGGCAATAACCCAGATTGTAGGCCAGATACAACATTCAAGGGAGAGACCCTTGACGAATTTAGGTGCAGGAGCTAGAAGAGCTGAAGATCACAGCAAGCGTAAATAAATCCAGATCCCCATTAGATCCAGCTCACCCAGAGATCTTAATGCAGGGAGGAAAATTCATTGTGCCATATATCTCTGAGCTAATGGCACACTCCTTTCAGCTGGGAGAAGTTACATTAAAATGGAAGCAAGCAATAGTACATCCACTAAAGAAAAAGCCGTCAATAGATCACGCGGTGTTAGAAAATTTACGCCCCATCTCGCTTCTACCTTCCTTTGTGAAAATTGCAGAGAAAGTAACGAATAAGCAGCTAACTAACCATATCAACAAGAATGATCTACTGCACCCCTCACAATCGGGTTTCAGAGCTGCACACTCCACAGAGTCGGGACTGCTCTTGGCGATTGAAACAATGAGACAATATGCAGATGAAGGGAAGACCGCAGCACTGACCCTGCTAGATCTCAGTGTGGCCTTTGACACCGTCTCCCATGGCCTTCTCTTCCAAAGATTAGGGACATGCGGCGTTAGGGGCGCTGCACTGGGCTGGATGACATCTTTTCTCTCCTCACAGAGTTTTCCCAGTCACACAACAGACACACACATCTAAGAGTTTTCCCCTGTCTCAGGGAGTTCCACAGGGATCAATTCTGAGCCCCACGCTATTTAACCTGTACGTGGGACTACTTGCAGAGCTGGTGGAAGGCCATACCATGACCATCGTGTCATATGCTGAGGATACTCAGCTGATTGTGACATTGTCTCAGAACCCCGGACAGAAAGCACACCAATTCTCCAGGTGTCTGGAGGCTGTAGCAGCATGGATTTCCAACCATTTATTCAAGCTCAATGAAAAAAAACAGAGGTGCTGATCGTGGGTAAGGCCCCAACCATTTGGTCATCTGCTTGGTGGCCGGAGACGTTGGGCCAACTACCAACCCCTAAAACAGAAGTAAAAACCTAGGAGTGTGGTTCGAATCTGACATTTGACAGCCAAATCTGAAAGGTGGAGGGGAAATGCTTCGGGACCCTTAAAGTCCTGAGAAAACTCCTTGACCTTTTACCATCTAGCGCAAGGAAAACATTAGCCCATGCCTTGGTTAGCTCCCAAATGGACTATGGCAATGTTCTATATCTAGGTGTGTCCAAAAAAGGGCTGACAAAACTTCAGTCAGTACAAAACGCGGCAGCTCACCTAGGGCCTCATGTAGGAAGCCTAATACCGGTCGGTAACGGCCGATTTTCGGTAAATATACCGTTACCGACCGGTATTTAGGCTGTTGAGATGTAGGGGGAGAATTTCATGATTCGGTATTTACCGAATCGGTAATATTACCGATTCGGTAAATACCGAATCATGAAATGAGATGTAGGGGGAGTGTGTGGGTGTTGGGTGGATTCCTTATTTACCACCAACTAAAAGTTGGTGGTAAATAACGAATAGCTGCAAAAAAGCATTTTTATGCACTTTGAAGTGTGCAATGTGGCAGACATACATGAATGTGTCCCACATATGCACACATGTAGGAATCAGGGGTGCAACAGGGTGTCACTGTGACACCCTGCCACCCTTGATTTTGCTCCCCCCATTACCGAATCGGTATTTACCGAATCGGTAATGAGGCATACCTTCCCATTGATTCAATCAATGGGAAGGTATGCCTCATTACCGAATCGGTAAATACCGATTCGGTAATTACCGAATTTCTACGAATCGGTAATTTTTACCGATTGAATACCTACATAGCATTTACCACTTCATAAATACCGAATCGGTATGATTCGGTATTTATGAAGTGGTAAATGCCAGGCCACCTACATGAGGCCCCTAGTGTTGAACCTCCCAAAAAAAACATCCACAACAAAGGCGCTGGCAGGATTGCATTGCCTGCCTGTGGAGAACAGAATCATGTTTAAGGCAATGTGCTATTGTCACTGAATCTTTTTTTTAAAAAGGTCCACGATATCTGCAACCATTGAAAACATCCTACACACCGAGCCGGAACCTAAGATCCAAAGGCAGGGCATTGGTGACGGTGCCGAGAATACAGAAAACGAGAATGGGTGCACACTCCTTTAGATATCATGCAGCCAAGTCTTGGAGCACATTGCCTGCAGAATCTTGTGAAACCTCCTTTGAAATAAATCTAAAGACATGACTGTTCACAACAGCCAACCAGATTAGAACTACTAGAACCACTGTCAAAGACCATTAGCTTCTCGCTGAGAGTTTCACCGCTGCCTCGCTGAGAGTCTGTTTCTAGCACGGGGACACACCGGTGGTGTAAACAGGTGTTTTACATATGGATAAATAAATACATGTCCTATGTACAATCCCTACCTGAAGGATCACCCCAAAACTTTCCATGCACAACAACACTTTCTATAACCCCTTTTTGGAAAATTTTGTGAAAATTCATCAACCAGCGCCAAAGATATACGCAAGTCAAAAACACTTTTCCTATGGAAACATGGTCCTAACTATAACTAACTACTGGCAACCGCCAGTAGGAGATTCTGGGCCCATAGGTGAAACCATAGGTTTCAGGAATGTTATAGTTAGTTGGACAATTCACTCGTACAATACCATAGAAATTCCGGTGCTATAGTTAGTTCAACTAACTATAACTCGCGCCCCCGCAATGCACTGCTGATGACGTCACATATTACATCACTCATGACATGGTCAGTGACATCACTGATGACATCATCCAGTGACTGTGTGTTTCTGTAAAGCTTAATTTTATTTCATATATATGCCAAGCAGTATTGAGGAATGAGTGGGTGTATAAGTGTCTGTATGGAGGATTTAGTAGGTATGTGACTGACTGTATAAGTGAGTGATTAAATGTGTCTTACTGAAAGCATGGGTTAGTGACTAAAGTATGTGAAAGTCTGTATCAGTCTGTCTGTTGTTGTGTAAGCTGCTGCATGGGTTGGTGAGTAGCTGCATGAGTGTCTATATGGGTTATTGATTGCTTGCCTGAGTATTTGTATGGCTGCCTGAGTGTGTGTGTGGGTGGGAGGTGTGTGACTCTGTGCAAAGATATGTGAGTGGTTGATTCACTGGGTGTATGGGTTCAAGGGTGCATGTGGAAACAGCTGCATGGGTGGGTGAGTGTGTGTATGGGTGTGTTGGTGAGTGAATGGATGTCTCAGTGGTATATGTGCAAGTAACTACATATGTGAAAGGCAGTATATGTGAGTGATGGTGTATATAAATAACTATATGTGAGAGTCAGTAATTGTGAGAGTGGCTGCATGGATGTGTGTGTATTTGTATCAGTGATTCTATAAGAGAGTAATTATGTGTTAGTATCTGTATGAATAAGTGACGTTGTGTCTGTATAACTGTATAGGTGAGTAAATGGAAGTATGATTGATTCTTTGCATGACTGACTAAGTGTGTGAGCAACTCTGGATATATGGCAGTGTGTGAGTGTCTGTATGGGTGTATGAGTGCATATGATAGTGTTGTATTGATGAGCAACTGCATGTATGAGTTACTGTATGGGTGAATGAGTAGATATGTTTGTAGACCTAGGAATCAGTCAGTGCGTATTTAGTAACTGGTATTGATGTGTCTATTTTTTCGAAAATGGTAGTCTGTATTTTGGAGTGGGTGTATCAAAGGTTATATTCAGGTGTGAGGAGGTGCATCAGATTTTCACATGGATGATGTCATCAGTGATGTCATCTGAGATGTCATCAGTGATGTCACTGACCATGTCATGAATGATGTAATATGTGACGTCATCAGCAGTACTTTGCGGGGGCGCGAGTTATAGTTAGCTAAACGAACTCTAATGCCGGAATTTCTATGGTTTTGTACGAGTGAAACGTCCAACTAACTGTAACGTTCCTGAAACCTATGGTTTTTTTAGTGAATTTCTATGGTTTTTTTAAATGCTAATTTCTAACCATAACATGCCTGAAACCTATGGTTTTCCCAGTGAATTTCAAAGGTTTTTTAAATGAAAATTTAATTTCTAACCATAACATGCCTGAAACCTATGGTTTTTCCAGTGAATTTCAAAGGTTTTTTAAATGAAAATTTGTAAGTCTAATATACCTCAATCTTATGTTTTTTTTTTACTTTCTGTATATTGTGAATCATTTTTAGTTAGGAAAACTATATTAATTCTTTTTTTTTTATGGTTTAAATCTTTTATTGGCATTTCAAAAACATACAAACAGGCTCCAACCGCTCTTGCGGCGAACTCCGTACTTAGTCTCTGAGTGGTGGATGGGCCCCACCCATCCCTGCCGCGGTCGGGATCAATCGTGGGCTAGATTGGGGAGTTTTTAAATATTGTACAGAAGTCGCGCACCCTACACGATGGCTGCGTGCATTCCTGTAGACATTTTGAAAAGTCGCGCTGGGGTCGCGACTTCGGCGTAATTTGTAAAGTATGAAATATCTTTAAATTAATTATAAATAAAAGTTTTCCTTTACGTGTTTGTCTAAATGTATTAATAAAAGTATTTTAAAGTATTATTTTCAATATAATTTCGACTAAAAATTATTCGATTATTATAGGATTGGGAGGTTAGGAGGGATGGCCTTATTGCTCGAACTGTTTTGCAAGATTTTTTGGTCTAGTCAGGTGGACACCCTCCTCCGGGTGAGGTAAGGCTTGAGGATTCTATTCAAAAGGTGAAGAATCAACAGGCAGAAGTATCCATCAGAAGAGCAAGTTCCTTACCTTCGGTAACGCTTTTTCTGGTGGATACAGTATCTGCCTGTAGATTCCTCACTGTCCCACCCGCCTCCGCGTTGTCCACCTGTTTCTACCAAAAATATGCTTTTACTGTTTGGCATGAATGTTATTAATATGTCTTAATCATGCTTATGTTTTAATACTGAGAAATGCTTGATCTGTTGCTATTTCTTTATGCCTTTATTGGTTATGCATTTGTATATATATATATATATATATAGAGAGAGTTTCACCAAAGTACTCTCAAGTACCGTCGCACTCCCGTCAGGAAATAATTACCGCACAAAGTCCATTCGTTATTCTGTGCAATATTCGTTTTCTTCTTTAAACAGTTTAAGCCAGCAAGCACCCTACGCGTTTCAGCGATACACTCGCCTTGGTCACGGGTACATGATACATTAAACCAGTGCATATTTAAACACAACGTTGCGTGAAACATAAATGACATAAATGACGGACTGTCATCTAGAGAGTTTGGCTTGGAAAGTTGGCGGCCATCTTCGAGCAGTATTACCTAACAAATAAAGTTTTCATTGAACGTTGAAGGTAACAGTGTCCACAAGACAATCATCTGTTACATCAAGCCTTACGAGGTTCAAAATCGACATCCTTGACATCAAATAGTGTTAGTCATCACTTGGATATTGTCAAACAATTTACATCGTTAAAAGTGAAACACCTCCTTTCCCCACGTGTTCTAGCATATGTTAGTTTGTCACTACTCGTGTTTATACTGCATACGAGGAAAAATAATAATCACATGTGTCCTCGATTCGCTGAGTAACAGTTGAACAACATTGCTCAATTATTTAATTACATAATTACATGATGGAATGCTGCTATTATACCCAAGTGGGTAACCTCAAACAGCTCACAATAGAACATGGTGGAAAAAATAATAATAATAACTTTCAATTCATCTCCCTGTAATATTACAAGTTTAAAGGTTACTGACCCTTCTTTGTGGGCGAAAGCATTAAGGATTTTAGAAATTTAGAATATAATTACAATTATAATGCCCCACTGTTCACAAACCCCAGTGGGTGAGAACATGTCATACATTGATTCAAGTGAAAATGCAAATGCAAACACCTAAAAATGCAAAAATATCTAGTATATATCTCTATATTAAGTCCAAGTGGACAGATAAAGCTTTCCCTCTATGAAATAAGGTAATCAGACCATCTTCATATCTTCTGACGGTTCAAAACGGCTAGAATAAAGGAAGAAGAAAAGAAAGCCAATTGAGAAAATCACATTGTAGCATCAATAATGCAATATGTAATTGTTATAATTATAATTAGGTCCGCCAACTACCGCCCTCAATAATGACACCACAAAAAATACACACAATTATATCTAAGATGGATGGTAAAGAGTTACGCAATATAGCAAAATTATATAACAATTTAGTTAAGATAAACCAAATCATTTCATCACTCATTATTTGAAAGGATTATTTAGATTCATAAAAAACCTAAGGTTAAAGAACAACATGTTCCACTGATCATACCTCATTACTAAGGAAGCTAGCCCTACACAAGTAAGACCAATCACATATCCAACAATTTTTTCAACAATTTTTGGACCTAGAGGTCAAGTAAAATGTACGTATAAGAACTGCAGGATTTTCAAATTTACAAAAGATTTAAAAAAAAAAAAAAAAAAGATTTTGTCAAAATTTACAAAATTAGACAAATTGGACAAATTGAACAGGTTAGACAGATATTATTCCCCTAGGTGCCAAGACATCTCTTCTTCCGAATTGAGACCTACAGGGATCTTGGTATTAAGGTCTAGAATATATCTTGACTCTAACTGACGAAGTTTGCGTATCCTGTCACCTCCTCTCTGACTCACCTCTACTCTGTCAATCACCAAGAACTTCAACAGATTACGGTTACTCCTATGAAATTCTTCAAAGTGTCTGGCAATCGGTGAGAGTTTGTCTTTGTTATGGATTGCCCTTTGATGTTCCAACACACGTTTTTTTGCTGTGAAACTTGTGCTGCCCACATATTTCTTGGCACAGGGGCAAACCAAAACATAAACGTAAAAATCCGACAAACAAGTGAAATGTTTGCCTATGAATCTTTCAGTATCACTGATAGGATAGTACACTTTTCTCACATTGGTACTGAACTTACATGCTTTGCATGACATGCATGTAAAGAAACCCAAATCACAGAATGACATACAGGGTTTTATCAAATAAATGACTCACTGAAGCACAGGGGCCAGCTTCGATCGGTAAACAGCCGTTACAACATTTTTTTTACTTTGTGATACCATTACAACGCATGCATTACCACGCATGCATTGTACATCGTGAAGTCATTACTACGCATTTTTTTGTAGAACGCATGGTCATTTACCACGCATGCCTTTACAACAAATTTGTTGTAAAGGTACGTATGGTAAATGACCATGAGTTCTAAAACAAAGTGAAGATAATCCACGTCATTGTAAGGAAACAGAGACTGTTCCGTTTCCTCTCAACGACGTGCACCGCTCCTCAGAGATGACATGAAGCAGGAACCACGAGGAGAGAGGAACCACGAGGAGTGAGAGGTAAGGGGGATTGGGCATCGGGTGGTGGTTACGTTTCTAGGGTTTAGGGTAGTGCAGTGGTGTTTGGGTAGTGTAGGCGGTTGTGCTGAGGGGAGTATTTTAGGGTTTAGGGTAGTGGTATTTGTGTAGTGCAGGGGGTCGTGCTGGGGGTAGTGTTTTAGGGTTTAGGGTAGTGCAGTGTCATTTGTGTAGTGTAGGGGGTCGTGCTGGGGGTGGTGTTTTAGAGGTTAGGGCAGTGCAGTGGTGTTTGGGGAGTGTAGGGGGTCATGCTGGGGGTGGTGTTTTATGGTTTAGGGCAGGGCAGTGTTGTTTGTGTAGTGTAGGGGGTCATGCTGGGGTGGTGTTTTAGGGTTTAGGACAGTGCATTGGTGTTCGGGTAGTGTAGGGGGATGTGCTGGGGTGGGGTTTTAGGGTTTAGGGCAGTGCAGTGGTGTTCGGGCAGTGTAGGGGGTCGTGCTGGGGGTGGTGTTTCAGGGTTTAGGGCAGTGCAGTGGTGTTCGGGCAGTGTAGGGGGTCATGCGGGGGTAGTGTTTCAGGGTTTAGGGCAGTGTAGTGGTGTTCGGGCAGCATAGGGGTAGTGCAGGGGGGTGGTGTTTCAGGGTTTAAGGCAGTGCAGTGGTGTTTGGGCAGTGTAGGGTGTCAAGTGAGAGGTGGTGTTTCAGGGTTTAGGGCAGTGCAGTGGTGTTTGGGCAGTGTAGGGGGTCGTGCGGGGGTTGTTGTTTCAGGGTTTAGGGCAGTGCAGTGGTGTTTGGGCAGTGCAGGGGGTCGTGCGGGGGGGTGTTTCAGGGTTTAGGTCAGTGCAGTGGTGTTTGGGCAGTGTAGGGGGTCATGCGTGGGTGGTGTTTCAGGGTTCAGAGCAGTGCAGTGGTGTTCGGGCAGTGTAGGGGTCTTGCTGGAGCTGGTGTTTCAGGGTTCTGGGCAGTGCAGTGGCATTCAGGGAGTGTAGGGGGGCGTGCTGGGGGTAGTGTTTCAGGGTTTAGGGCAGAGCAGTGGTGTTTGGGCAGTTTAGGGGTCATGCTGGGGCTTGTGTTTCAGGGTTTAGGGCAGAGCAGTGGTGTTCGGGCAGTGTAGGGGGTAGTGCTGGGGGTGGTGTTTTAGGGTTTAGGGCAGAGCAGTGGTATTTGGGCAGAGTAGGGGGTCATGCTGGGGGTGGTGCTTAGGGTTAAGGGCAGTGCAGTGGTGTTCAGGCAGAGTAGGGGATTGTGCTGGGGGTGGTGTTCTAGTGTTTAGGGCAGAGCACTGATGTTCGTGCAGAGTAGGGGGTCACGCTGGGGGTGGTGTTTAGGGTTTAGGGCAGTGCAGTGGTGTTCGAGCAGTGTTGGGGGCCGTGCTGGGGGTGGCGTTTCAGGGTTTTAGGGCAGTTCAGTGATGTTCGGGCAGTGTTGGGGGTCGTGCTGGGGGTGGCATTTCAGGGTTTAGGGCAGTTCAGTGGTGTTCGGGCACTGTAGGGTGTCATGCTGGGGGTGGTGTTTCAGGGTTTAGGGCAGTACAGTGGTGTTCGGGCAGTGTTGGAGGTCTTGCTGGGGGTGGTGTTTCAGGGTTTAGTGCAGTGATGTACGGGCAGTGTAGGGGGTCTTGCTGGTGGGGGTGTTTCAGGGTTTAGGGCAGTGCAGTGGTGTTTCGGCAGTGTAGGGGGTCATGCGGGGGTAGTGTTTTAGGGTTCAGGGTAGTGCAGTGGTCTTTGGGTCGTGAAGGGGGTCGTGCTGCAGTAGTGTTTAGGGTAGTGCAGTGGTCTTTGGGTAGTGAAGGGGGTCGTGCTGGGGTGGTTTTAGGGTTTAGGGCAGAGCATTGGTGTTCGGGCAGTGTAGGGGGTCGTGCGGGGGACTGTGTTTCAGGGTTTAGGGAAGTGCAGTGGTGTTCGGGCAGTGTAGGGGGTTGCACTGGGGGAGGTGTTTTAGGGTTTAGGGCAGAACAGTGGTGTTCGGGCAGAGTGGGGGTCGCATTGGGGGTGGTGATTAGGGATTAGGGCAGTGCAGTGGTGTTCGGGCTGAGTAGGGATCACGCTGGGGGAGGTGTTTTAGTGTTCAGGGCAGAGCACTGGTGTTCGGGCAGAGTAGGGGGTCGTGCTAGGGGTGGTGTTTAGGGTTTAGGGCTGTGCAGTGCATTGGTGTTCGGGCAGTCTAGGGGTCACGCTGGTGTGGTGTTTCAGGGTTTAGGGCAGTGCAGTGGTGTTTGGGCAGTGTAGTGGTTCATGCAGGGGGTGGTGTTTCAGGGTTTAGGGCAGTGCAGTGGTCTTTGGGTAGTGAAGGGGGTCGTGCTGGGGTGGTTTAAGGGTTTAGGGCAGAGCAGTGGTGTTCGGGCAGTGTAGGGGGTCAAACAGGGGATGGTGTTTCAGGGTTTAGGGCAGTGCAGTGGTTTTCGGGCAGTGTAGGGGGTCATGCAGGGGGGTGGTGTTTCAGGGTTTAGGGCAGTGCAGTGGTGTTCGGGCTGAGTAGGGGATCACGCTGGGGGAGGTGTTTTAGTGTTCAGGGCAGAGCACTGGTGTTCGGGCAGAGTAGGGGGTCGCGCTAGGGGTGGTGTTTAGGGTTTAGGGCTGTGCAGTGCATTGGTGTTCGGGCAGTCTAGGGGTCGCACTGGGGTGGTGTTTCAGGGTTTAGGGCAGTGCAGTGGTGTTCGGGCAGTGTAGTGGTTCATGCAGGGGGTGGTGTTTCAGGGTTTAGGGCAGTGCAGTGGTGTTCGGGCAGTGTAGGGGTTCGTGCTGGGGCTGGTGTTTCAGGGTTTAGGGCCGTGCAGTGGTGTTTGGGCAGTGTAGGGGGTCGTGCGGGGGTTGTTGTTTCAGGGTTTAGGGCAGTGCAGTGGTGTTTGGGCAGTGCAGGGGGTCGTGCGGGGGGGTGTTTCAGGGTTTAGGTCAGTGCAGTGGTGTTTGGGCAGTGTAGGGGGTCATGCGGGGGTGGTGTTTCAGGGTTCAGAGCAGTGCAGTGGTGTTCAGGCAGTGTAGGGGTCTTGCTGGAGCTGGTGTTTCAGGGCTCTGGGCAGTGCAGTGGCATTCAGGGAGTGTAGGGGGGCGTGCTGGGGATAGTGTTTCAGGGTTTAGGGCAGAGCAGTGGTGTTTGGGCAGTTTAGGGGTCATGCTGGGGGTTGTGTTTCAGGGTTTAGGGCAGAGCAGTGGTGTTCGGGCAGAGTAGGGGGTCATGCTAGGGGTGGTGCTTAGGGTTAAGGGCAGTGCAGTGGTGTTCAGGCAGAGTAGGGGATTGTGCTGGGGGTGGTGTTCTAGTGTTTAGGGCAGAGCACTGATGTTCGTGCAGAGTAGGGGGTCACGCTGGGGGTGGTGTTTAGGGTTTAGGGCAGTGCAGTGGTGTTCGGGCAGTGTTGGAGGTCTTGCTGGGGGTGGTGTTTCAGGGTTTAGTGCAGTGGTGTACGGGCAGTGTAGGGGGTCTTGCTGGTGGTGGTGTTTCAGGGTTTAGGGCAGTGCAGTGGTGTTTCGGCAGTGTAGGGGGTCATGCGGGGGAAGTGTTTTAGGGTCTTTGGGTCGTGAAGGGGGTCGTGCTGCAGTAGTGTTTAGGGTAGTGCAGTGGTCTTTGGGTAGTGAAGGGGGTCGTGCTGGGGTGGTTTTAGGGTTTAGGGCAGAGCATTGGTGTTCGGGCAGTGTAGGGGGTCGTGCGGGGGACTGTGTTTCAGGGTTTAGGGAAGTGCAGTGGTTTTCGGGCAGTGTAGGGGGTCATGCAGGGGGTGGTGTTTCAGGGTTTAGGGCAGTGCAGTGGTGTTCGGGCAGTGTAGGGGGTTGCACTGGGGGAGGTGTTTTAGGGTTTAGGGCAGAACAGTGGTGTTCGGGCAGAGTGGGGGTCGCATTGGGGGTGGTGATTAGGGTTTAGGGCAGTGCAGTGGTATTCGGGCTGAGTAGGGGATCACGCTGGGGGAGGTGTTTTAGTGTTCAGGGTAGAGCACTGGTGTTCGGGCAGAGTAGGGGGTCGCGCTAGGGGTGGTGTTTAGGGTTTAGGTCTGTGCAGTGCATTGGTGTTCGGGCAGTCTAGGGGTTGCGCTGGTGTGGTGTTTCAGGGTTTAGGGCAGTGCAGTGGTGTTTGGGCAGTGTAGTGGTTCGTGCAGGGGGTAGTGTTTCAGGGTTTAGGGCAGTGCAGTGGTGTTCGGGCAGTGTAGGAGTCGTGCTGGGGCTGGTGTTTCAGGGGTTAGGGCAGTGCAGTGGTGTTCGAGCAGTGCAGGGGGTTGTGCTGGGACGGCGTTTCAGGGTTTAGGGCAGTGCAGTGGTGTTCGGGCAGTGTAGGGGGTCATGCGGGGGTAGTGTTTTAGGGTTCAGGGTAGTGCAGTTGTCTTTGGGTAGTGAAGGGGGTCGTGCTGCAGTAGTGTTTTAGTGTTTAGGGTAGTGCAGTGGTCTTTGGGTAGTGAAGGGGGTCGTGCTGGGGTGGTTTAAGGGTTTAGGGCAGAGCAGTGGTGTTCGGGCAGTGTAGGGGGTCAAACAGGGGATGGTGTTTCAGGGTTTAGGGCAGTGCAGTTGTTTTCGGGCAGTGTAGGGGGTCATGCAGGGGGGTGGTGTTTCAGGGTTTAGGGCAGTGCAGTGGTGTTCGGGCTGAGTAGGGGATCACGCTGGGGGAGGTGTTTTAGTGTTCAGGGCAGAGCACTGGTGTTCGGGCAGAGTAGGGGGTCGCGCTAGGGGTGGTGTTTAGGGTTTAGGGCTGTGCAGTGCATTGGTGTTCGGGCAGTCTAGGGGTCGCGCTGGGGTGGTGTTTCAGGGTTTAGGGCAGTGCAGTGGTGTTCGGGCAGTGTAGTGATTCGTGCAGGGGATGGTGTTTCAGGGTTTAGGGCCGTGCAGTGGTGTTTGGGCAGTGTAGGGGGTCATGCGGGGGTAGTGTTTTAGGGTTCAGGGTAGTGCAGTGCTCTTTGGGTAGTGAAGGGGGTCATGCTGCAGTAGTGTTTTAGTGTTTAGGGTAGTGTAGTGGTCTTTGGGTAGTGAAGGGGTCGTGCTGGGGTGGTTTAAGGGTTTAGGGCAGAGCAGTGGCGTTCGGGCAGTGTAGGGGGTCATGCAGGGGATGGTGTTTCAGGGTTTAGGGCAGTGCAGTGGTTTTCGGGCAGTGTAGGGGGTCATGCGGGGGGTGGTGTTTCAGGGTTTAGGGCAGTGCAGTGGTGTTCGGGCAGTGTAGGGGTTGTGCTGAGGTTGGTGTTTCAGGGTTCAGTGCAGTGGTATTCGGGCAGTGTAGGGGGATGCGCTGAGGGCAGTGTTTCAGGGTTTAGGGCAGAGCAGTGGTGTTCGGGCAGTGTAGGGGTCATGCTGGGGTTGGGTTTCAGGGTTTAGGGCAGAGCAGTGGTGTTCGGGCAGTGTAGTGGGTCGCGGTGGGGGTGGTGTTTTAGGGTAGAGCAGTGGTGTTCGGGCAGAGTAGGGGGTCGCACTGGGGGTGGTGTTTAGGGATTAGTGCAGTGGTGTTCTGGCAGTCTAGGGGTCGCGCTGGTGTGGTGTTTCAGTGTTTAGGGCAGTGCAATGGTGTTCGGTCAGTGTAGGGGTTCGTGCTGGGGTGGTGTTTCAGGGTTTAGGGCCGTGCAGTGGTGTTTGAGCAGTGTAGGGGGTCGTGCTGGGGCTGGTGTTTCAGGGTTTAGGGCAGTGCAGTGGTGTTCGGGCAGTGTAGGGGGTTGTGCTGGGGCTGGTGTTTCAGGGTTTAGACCAGTGCAGTGGTGTTCGGGCAGTGTATCGGGTTGTGCTGGGGCTGGTGTTTCAGGGTTTAGGGCAGTGCAATGGTGTTCGGGCAGTGTAGGGGGTCGTGCTGGGGCTGGTGTTTCAGGGGTTAGGGCAGTGCAGTGGTGTTCGGGCAGTGTAGGGGTTGTGCTGAGGTTGGTGTTTCAGGGTTCAGTGCAGTGGTATTCGGGCAGTGTAGGGGGATGCGCTGAGGGCAGTGTTTCAGGGTTTAGGGCAGAGCAGTGGTGTTCGGGCAGTGTAGGGGTCATGCTGGGGTTGGGTTTCAGGGTTTAGGGCAGAGCAGTGGTGTTCGGGCAGTGTAGTGGGTCGCGGTGGGGGTGGTGTTTTAGGGTAGAGCAGTGGTGTTCGGGCAGAGTAGGGGGTCGCACTGGGGGTGGTGTTTAGGGTTTAGTTCAGTGGTGTTCGGGCATTCTAGGGGTCGCGCTGGTGTGGTGTTTCAGTGTTTAGGGCAGTGCAATGGTGTTCGGTCAGTGTAGGGGTTCGTGCTGGGGTGGTGTTTCAGGGTTTAGGGCCGTGCAGTGGTGTTTGAGCAGTGTAGGGGGTCGTGCTGGGGCTGGTTTTTCAGGGTTTAGGGCAGTGCAGTGGTGTTCGGGCAGTGTAGGGGGTTGTGCTGGGGCTGGTGTTTCAGGGTTTAGACCAGTGCAGTGGTGTTCAGGCAGTGTATCGGGTTGTGCTGGGGCTGGTGTTTCAGGGTTTAGGGCAGTGCAATGGTGTTCGGGCAGTGTAGGGGGTCGTGCTGGGGCTGGTGTTTCAGGGGTTAGGGCAGTGCAGTGGTGTTTGGGCAGTGTAGGGGGTTGTGCTGGGGGTGGTGGTTTAGGGCAGTGCAGTGGTGTTCGGGCAGTGTAGGAGGTCATGCTGGGGGTGGTGTTTCAGGGTTTAGGGCAGTGCAGTGGTGTTTGGGCAGTGTAGGGGGTCGTGCTGGGGGTGGTGTGTCAGGGTTTAGGGCAGTGTAGGGGGTCGTGCTGGGGGTGGTGTGTCAGGGTTTAGGGCAGTGCAGTGGTGTTCGGGCAGTGTAGGGGGTCATGCTGGTGATGGTGTTTCAGGGTTTAGGGCAGTGCAGTGGTGTTCGGGCAGTGTTGGGGGTCTTGCTGGGGGTGGTGTTTCAGGGTTTAGGGCAGAGCAGTGGTGTTCGGGCAGTGTTGTGGGTCCTGCTGGGCGTGGTGTTTCAGGGTTTAGGGCAGAGCAGTGGTGTTCGGGCAGTGTAGGGGTCATGCTGGGGTTGGGTTTCAGGGTTTAGGGCAGAGCAGTGGTTTTCGGGCAGTGTAGTGGGTCGCGGTGGGGGTGGTGTTTTAGGGTAGAGCAGTGGTGTTCGGGCAGAGTAGGGGGTCGCACTGGGGGTGGTGTTTAGGGTTTAGTGCAGTGGTGTTCGGGCAGTCTAGGGGTCGCGCTGGTGTGGTGTTTCAGTGGTTAGGGCAGTGCAATGGTGTTCGGTCAGTGTAGGGGTTCGTGCTGGGGTGGTGTTTCAGGGTTTAGGGCCGTGCAGTGGTGTTTGAGCAGTGTAGGGGGTCGTGCTGGGGCTGGTGTTTCAGGGTTTAGGGTAGTGCAGTGGTGTTCGGGCAGTGTAGGGGGTCATGCTGGGGCTGGTGTTTCAGTGTTTAGACCAGTGCAGTGGTGTTCGGGCAGTGTATCGGGTTGTGCTGGGGCTGGTGTTTCAGGGTTTAGGGCAGTGCAATGGTGTTCGGGCAGTGTAGGGGGTCGTGCTGGGGCTGGTGTTTCAGGGGTTAGGGCAGTGCAGTGGTGTTTGGGCAGTGTAGGGGGTTGTGCTGGGGGTGGTGTTTTAGGGTTTAGGGCAGTGCAGTGGTGTTCGGGCAGTGTAGGAGGTCATGCTGGGGGTGGTGTTTCAGGGTTTAGGGCAGTGCAGTGGTGTTTGGGCAGTGTAGGGGGTCGTGCTGGGCGTGGTGTGTCAGGGTTTAGGGCAGTGTAGGGGGTCGTGCTGGGGGTGGTGTGTCAGGGTTTAGGGCAGTGCAGTGGTGTTCGGGCAGTGTAGGGGGTCATGCTGGTGGTGGTGTTTCAGGGTTTAGGGCAGTGCAGTGGTGTTCGGGCAGTGTTGGGGGTCTTGCTGGGGGTGGTGTTTCAGGGTTTAGGGCAGAGCAGTGGTGTTCGGGCAGTGTTGTGGGTCCTGCTGGGCGTGGTGTTTTAGGGTTTAGGGCAGTGCAGTGGTGTTCTGGCAGTATAGGGGGTCGTGCTGGGGGTGGTGTTTCAGGGTTAGGGCAGAGCAGTAGTGTTCGGGCAGTGTTGGGGGTCCTGTTGAGCGTGGTGTTTCAGGGTTTAGGACAGTGCAGTGGTGTTCTGGCAGTATAGGGGGTCGTGCTGGAGGTGGTGTTTCAGGGTTTAGGACAGTGCAGTGGTGTTCGGGCACTGTAGGGGGTCATGATGGGGGTAGTGTTTCAGGGTTTAAGGCAGTGCAGTGGTGTTCAGGCAGTGTAGGGGGTCATGCTGGGATAGTGTTTTAGGGGTTAGGGCAGTGCAGTGGTGTTCGTGCAGTATAGGGGGTCATGCTGGGGTAGTGTTTTAGTGTTTAGGGCAGTGCAGTGGTGTTTGTGTAGTGCGCAGCACATGCGCTGCATCGCTAGGCGAGACCTAAAAGGCATTGCACCAGGATGGCTGCCAACACTTCCTGGATTGAAGTGTTGGCAGCCAATTAGAGCCAAGCTCATGCTTGTGTAGTTAGGTCTCGCCCAGATATATAAAGATTTTCTTCCTTTAATATCTCAAAAACTACTGAACGGATTTACACCATTTAAAAAAAAGGTTGCTTTATGAACCAAGCACTGATGTTTTGCCGAATTTGGTATAATTCTGTTCAGCAGTTTCAGCTGTAACTGTGTCTAAAGTTTCCTATGGGAAAATTATTTTTGACCTCTATTTTTTTAATTTCTCAGGAACTACAGAACGGATTTACACCATTTAAAAAAAAAAAAAGGTCTCTTTCTTTCTGAACCAAGGGCTTCCTTTTTGCCAAATTTGGTGTAATTCCGTTCAGCAGTTCGGGCTGTAGTCGTGTCTAAAGTTTTCTACGGGAAATAACATGGAGAAAACACGTTTTGGGACTTCCATTTTTCTCAGCCCCCACGTGGCGAATCAACATGAAATTTTCAGGATAGGAGCTGACCGGAGCGGGCCACAAGTGTTGAAAATTTCACGAAGATTCGTCAACCGGCGCCAAAGTTATTGCGAAATGAATAAACACTTTTCCTGTGGAAACTAGGTCCTAACTATAACTATCTACTGGCGACTGGCCAATAGATAATATATATCGAAAAATATATATAGAAAAATATTTCAGCCCACATGGGCCTGATATTATAACATCAAATAAGATATGCTGGAGCAACAATAGAATTATGTGAACAATAAAGTTTTGGTCGAACTAAAATGATGAAAAAGAAGGAAATGAAAAATAGAACCCAGATAAAAATGTCTTTGGGACTTGCCTTTCATATCCACCATTATAGAAAGATATTTCTGACAAAAGCAATTATGTTTTTCTACCCATTTTGATTAACACATTTTAATTTGTATTCACGTTGAAATGACTATTTGAGTGATGTAACTCATTGTAGTTCTTTTTCTATGATTGTTAATCACATGACTGTTTATTTATTTAAGCACATTAGTCAAAGGCACCTTCACTCGTGATCAAGGGGTTGTCCCCGAAACGCGTTGGGTCTTGAACAAAGCGTGAAATAAAATACCGCTGCTGCAATGCAATTCGCCTGTTATAGTTAGTTGAGCTAACTATAACTCCCGCGCCCGCAACTGGTGATGACGTCACATATTACATCACTCATGACATGGTCAGTGACATCACTCATGACATCTCAAATGACATTACTGATGACATCACTGATGACATCATTCACATGATAATCTGATGCACATACTGATGGCCTAATATAAACTTTGATACACGCACTCTAAAATACAGACTACAATTTTTGAAACCATACACACAACAATGCCAGATACATACCACCCACTATTTCCTAGGTCTACAGTCACTTATACATGCAGTTACTCATCAATACAGTACTATAATATGCACCCATACACCTATACTATAGTTAGCTCAACTAACTATAACAGGCGAATTTCTCTGGTTTTATGAGTAAAATGTCCAACTAACTATAACGTCCCTGAAACCTATTGATTTTTCAGTGAATTTCTAAGGTTTTTTAAATGCTAATTCCTACCTATAATGTCTGTAAAACCTATGGTTTTTTCAGTGAATTTCAAAGGTTTTTTAAATGTTAATTTCATATTTTAATATTTATAAAACCTATATTTTTTCTATTTTTTTGTAATATTTAGCAACTCTATTATCCTTTTTTTTTAAATTTGAAAAATTATGTAATTTTTTGTATCTTCCATAAAAACGATGTATATATATATATTTTTTTGTTAGAAAACTAGACTCCCGTATCGTTAGTGTACCAAGCTCCATCACCACGCAAATCCTATCTGCGATATCACAAAACTCGTTAAGGATGCGCATTTCGTATCCGACAGCTTCGTAGCACCGTGTCCTGCCTAACATCATATACGGTATGCTACGGCTGCGCGGTAACAATACGCGCATTACGTCATCTACGTATACGTGCCGGCTGCGCGTTCCGTACGCTGCCAGGCCCTGTGTTACATCATAGACGTATGGTATCGCGCCGGGTACACCATTCCCTCATTTATTTTTTTATTTCTCAAAACTATATCTAAATAAGTTTAAAATGTATATGAGAGCAAGCGATAATCTAAAATATTTTCCACATTTATATATTTCTAACTGTAATAAACTTATATTATGGTAAATATATTTTCTCAAAATCGCGTTGGGTGCGGCCTCCATGCGCGCTCGGTGCGTGCTTGCCATGTGACCTTAAAAAAAAGCTTTTGATTGGTTCATAACATTTCCCATTGTAACAGTTGGAGGACCCCACCCATGAGAGACACCTCTTCTGCTTACAGAGCTTTTTGGAATACTTTTTTGCTGTGTACACATATCTTATAGTACACACAACATACAATGATCATCTTGATCAATAATCATGCTCTGTACGGTAGACTTCCATGTGTGATAGCCATGCATTATGAAACGTTACATCAAAAAACAAATGTGTGTTGCACGATGCTCCTGGGGTGTGTGTGCGCACATTATTTTGCTGCCTTTCGGCCTGAGTATTGGTGGCTCGAAGGGGTATCATCAGCCACGGGCAGAGTGGACATCCTAGATCACATGTGACAAACGGTAAAGAGTAATGTGTAGATTTGTGTTGCAGTATGCTCTCTTGTCAGGCTTTACCAGTATAGTAGTGTGTCATATGTGAGACTTTCAGATTCACGTTTGACATGCATTGCTTGACTGTAATGAGCGTTATCACTGTATATGACGTAGCCTCACTGCTGAGCCTCCCTCAATCCGAGCACATTCACATGTGTGCGCTTCGCGACAGCAACACTTTCAAAAATACCGCACACCATTGACATGCGTGTCTGCGCATATCCACAAGCTTGACAATGACATGTGATGTTGTCCATTCAATGTTTTCGGACAGCATCTCACTAGCGATAGTTGCCGCCCACCCGGTACATGCTACATTAATGTAAATTGCGGATTGTGCGACGTCAAAACTGCAACAGGGACACACACAAAAGTACACTTCCTTCCCAGGCAGGAACTGAACAACGCCCAGGTCCCCGGAATAATTATTCACACCCCTACGCTGGCCTGGCGTACGCAAGCCCAGCTCACTTTGCGTACGTATAAATAGGATAACGCCGATGCCACATGTCCCAGTTCTTCCACACTGCTTCAGGTGATATGGCCGCATCCACCTCGCATATCACAATGCACAAAAAAGGGATCTATGAGGTGTACATCATCCTGGCAATCAAAACTACATCTGAAATGTGAACCCTGCTGGCTGTCGTGTTTGGACACAAGCCAATGACAGCAGGTGAGCAGTGGGGCCTGCCTGCACAGGGGCTGCAATTGAGCACGGTGCAGCGGAAGGGATGTGAGGAAATAAAAATTGTGAGACCTATATGTCCCCTATGTGCCCCCCCCAACGCTTTATGTACACATGCATGTATCCCATGTACACATGCATGTATCCCATGCATTTCCCCTCCATGGCCTGTCTATCATGATGCTTATGCTATAACGTGGCCTGCCATCATCCAGTCTCCCATGAGAGAAACGACAAATCTGCACTGAGGCCTACACGTTTCGCATCATGTTTTCCAGCATTTTCATGAAAGCCCATTATTGTGGCTCAGCCAGAGCCGAAAAGAGGTTTCAGGCCTCAGACGCTCTGAAAACTGCAGCTGCGTATCCTTGGCCTCGCACACTTGGGCCTCAGCCAAAGGGGCCCTGTCCGAGGTGCCGAGACAGTATTGAGCACGGTTATCTGCTTACTCCTACTAAACCACATTCCTGCCTGGAGAAGGAGGAATAAACACGACCCGTCTGCAAGAAGAGAGCCTAGCCTTTCTGTCTCTTTTCGTGTGATTGCAAAGCTCACGTCAGTGAAAAGCCCATAGCCCCCATGTAAGGCCCACGCAGTGAATAAAGAAATAGATGCCACATTGGCTCTTGGTGATGGGCAACCTATGTCACAAATCAGTCCCTGCCCCAGACTTTAGATATCAGATAATACAAGATGTGCTGGTCGTCCTGACACTGAAGGCCTCACTTCCAGACTCCCCGGTTGCACAGCAACCCTTCCCCACGTCAGTTACACGTCATGCTCGAGTTGAGCACAAGTAAGGCAAAGTTCCAGTAAAATTCCAGCTGATCACGCAACCCCCTCCAGGCATCCACCCACCTATGACACTCACCTATTATCATCAAGTGGACGCCCACCTTCACGCCTACCTACACACCCACATGCTCTTATCTCATTCTCTCTTGCTCCGCCTGAAGCACTCCTGCTTACGTATATTATTACAATGTATATATACTGTACTCTGTGAATAAAGTTTGAGAATATTCTGAGAATATTTTGAGAATCCTGATCCCTTCCTGATCCCTTGTGGTGATGGAACTATTCTCCCTATAACTCGAGTTATTGGAATAAAGCCCTTTTGAACCTGATACCACAGACTCAGCCTCTTGCTTTATGCATGATCATATTGATAAAGAAATTATGAGTGCGTAATACTTTATTTACGACATTAATGGCGCCCGAATAGGGACAAATCTCTTTCCCCACGCGCCGGAGATGAAGGTCCAGTTTTGCCCCCTTCCACAGCCGTGATGGACTTCAAGTGTACACGTCGCGGGTTTTCCCGCCAACTCCCTCAGGCCAACGAAGGAGACGGACTGCGACCAGGCATCCATACGAGGCGGTGAGGATTGCGGATCGTCCTGACCCAGAGCCCACCCTGCGAGAGAGCTGTGTCCGAGGTTTCTAGAGATCCACCAAAGATACGCCATTCCCTGCGCAGCGTCAAGTGTCCGAGGCCTTCAAGTTCAAGTTCAAGTTCTGCTTCCCGGTGAGTTTTTCATGGGGGTTGCAATAAAGACGGGTTCATTTAATGAACACGGTAAAGACGTGTCTCACTTGTGAGACCGGTATGTTCAAGAGCATGCATCAAGTATTAAAGTATTAAAGAATTAAAGAATTAAAGTCCAAGTATTCAGGTGCACCGATTTAACTGTATGAATGTTGTTATCTTAGTCAGGTTCAGTTAGGTTTGAATGTGTCAGGTTTTTATGTAAGTTTGTTTCATTGTGATTTTTTGTTTTTTGGGTCATTGTGATTTTTGTTTTCGGTTACATTCCAACATGCCGTTATTTTCGAAACTGCGTAAGATATGTACCAGAAAAGGTGTACTAGAGGAACCAGTTAACATTCCGCCTAGAGACACACCTGGACATTTCATGTACTGTAAGCATGGTTTAGATGCCATGTTGTTTTTAGAACTATGGGTGGATTACACGAAGGATTTAGAGACAAAGTATAGATGGCCCATCACGGGAACGTGGGATGCGGAATGCATTATGAAGGTAGAGGAAGAGATTTGGAAGAGAAAATCTAGACCTGCTCAGAAGGATGCCATTGAGTTTTGGCGCAAGGAGTCACATAGAAGAACAGAGTAAGTGTTCCACAGAGCAGAGAGAAGTAGACAGGAGTCTGAAAAAGCCAAAGAAAAGAAGTTACAGGAGGAAGGGGAGCGGGTAAAAAGAGAACAGACTGAAAGAGAAAGAAATACTGTCGTTGCTGGTATTTATCCCGTCCTTTCAGAGGAACTAGCAAGAGTGGCCCCAGTAGAAAGACCAGTTAGAGTGCCACCGCAAGTACCCCGATACATATAATAATGATATAGTAGCCCAAAGGTTCTTGAGCCTCCCACCAAAAGAACAGCGCATAGCTGGTGTTTACATGGTCCAACATTTGATTACGTTGTCAAAAGGAAATTGAGAGGGGTGTAGCTAGAGAAAGAGCAACACCTGTGATTTGATGACACCCCTAATGTACAAAGTGTTAACGAAAAATAATTAGTGATCGGTTAAGAGTTTAGCTTGAGAAAAAATTGTGGGTATTTCGAATTTGCAAATTGTTCAAGAATACAGGTTTGTGTTCTTGGTGGTTCAGTGAGCCAATGTGCTGGGTCCAGACGGTTGTGGGTCCTGATTCACGCTGAACATGCAGAGACTCCCACCTATTAGAGGTTGAAAAAATAAGTACCATTGTGTGAAGTATTACCCAATATCTGCCCTGTACTAGTAAGTTATGTGCTGTACATTATTCACAGTGAGCGTTTCTACTAAACTGAGATTAGAAAAATAAGATTACGACCCCCTGAGAACAAATTGTATATAAAAACAATCTTTCAATAGGGCGAATTATTGCAGTTTATATGGAATTGAGAAGACTTTTTGTCTTTGACAGCTTCAGAGTGAGGAGAAGGTGGGGGCTGAATAGAGCAGAATGTGATACAGAAATCGGAGACAGATTCTGACCTTGAAGCCAGTAAAGGTGGGGCCGGAAAAGGAGCAGGACACAGGCACTGCTTAGAAAGCTTCTCTGACATAGCATCTGTGTAATGCCTACAGCTGGAGAGCCTTGAGGGCCAGGAGTAGATAAAAAAAAACAGATGGCTGGCAGCCCAGGCTCAAGCCGCGCTGAGGGGCTATTTTTAGCTTCTCTGATAAGACAGGGCAGCTGAGAAATGAAAGTCGAGAAACATTCCTTTGTTCGATTCTGTGCAAGACCAGTGCCCCGAGGAAATGTTTATGGAAGACTGTTGTTCTATTTTTTTGCAAATGTTACATTGCTTCTAGACAAAAAGTAAAATGACGCTCTTGCTTGAAATTTTAAGGGCTATATGCCTATATAAAAACGATTTTCAAATTCAGACAATTTTAAATTGTGGCCCAAAGCTGCCACCAGTTGGATTGGCAAAATGATCCAAAGGTTACAAGTATGAGAAGACACATGAGATATGCGCCTTCAAATAGGAAATAAGGGAACATTGTGTTGAAATAAATGTGTTTTTATGTCATAACACCTTTCCAAAAAGAAATGTTCGTGTGTTTTTCATTTTTGAATATTTTTTTCTGGTCCTATGTGTCAGAAATAACGCAGTCAGTCCAGCTGAAAGCTGCTCATCATTAGGATGAGCTTCTGTCAGATGGGGGGTGAGTATGGCAGGAAAGGAAAATCAGTTATTGATAATAAGCCTGACAAATTAAGCAGGCCAGAATGTTCGCCTCTGAGCTGTAGGTACGGTAATTGCGCATCACTGCTCATTTATATATGTTATTGTATGTTATTGTAATTTGTCTATGCTTTTTGTGCTTGGTATACTGATGGCTTGGCATATGTATTTTATATATGTTTTGTTTTTGTGTCGTATTGACCAGTCTGTTTAGCATTAATACAAGTTCTCCTGGGCGTTACAGAGATGGTCGTGACGACGTAAATCTTTGCGCAGCGCTTGACTGGAACTTGTTCACAATTACTAAATTTCACAGACATGATATTACCATTATCATGCTGTCAAAATAGCAGACAACACGTTATCAGTGTATGTCTAATTGGTATTGGAGATGAATAAAACAAAAGACTAAAATATGTTTCACATAACTGCCCTTCTCTTATAGACAGGCAGCCTCGGTCATATGTTTCCATATTGGACATTAAGGAACCATTATGATCTGTACACTCGCATCTTAACTCTTGAAATGCCTGTTTTAAATAAGGACTGCCACCCCAGAGTGACAACTCTGCCTTTTAGAATGTTGTAAATGGGCTTCCACAAATGAGGCTCGGTATTTAGGGTAATGAGAAAATATCTGACAGGATTCCCTTTTTCAAGTTTGCTTTAGTAAGCCCATTCTTGTAAATGGTGGCGCCAAGAGTGGACATGTTTTTAAATTAGGCTATTGGGTTTGGGCTTCTGAAGGGAGATGTTTGAATATGAAAGGCGAGGGATGCAGCTTATTGTATAGGTGGAAATTATTGCAAAATGACTGGTTTCTTTAGCAGATAAATTATTAATTATGAAATTATTAATATTAATATGTGTTCTTAAAACTTGGTTTTCCGAATATTTAGGAAGCTTAGCATTCCTGTTAGGGCCTCCTAGCATTAATATTGACTTCAGGTTGGTGTAGGTTCACATAATAGGGACATTTGCATATGAGATGTCATTTGGCCAGCCTATGAGCTCACACAATGAGGTTTGTACATTTGCTAGAAGGATTTCTCGCCATTTCAAATGCGCTGTGCATCTCCTATAATTTTGCTTACGCCCAGTTGCTACACACAGGGTTTGATAGTGTTTGACAGCAGTGAAATCTGTTTCAGATTTCCTCCTGTCAAAAAGGGGGGGAAGGAGGAGAATATTGGCTTCCTAAGGAGAATATTGGCTTCCTGCTGGCCCCTGAGGAGGTTCGCTTCCCGCTAGCCCCTTAGAAATTAGCCCCCTTAGAAATTAAGCCAAGGAAATAGGTATGTTGCTCTTCCCTTTTCTCATGTTTTATTGTGATCTTTCAGGGGAATTAGTTGTGGGCACCGGAACGTATTCAATTGATTTCTAGTTTTTCACAGCCCAAGACACAAAAGGAGGTACGTGCATTCATTGGCCTCACTTCATATTGCAGGCAGTGGATCCCCCAGTATGCTTACATAGCCAAGCCCCTAATACAGTTGACGACACAGGAGGCAGCTTCTACTAATGTCCTCCCTTGGACACAAGAACACACTGTGGCATTTGAAGAATTAAAAAGAGCTTTATGTCAAGCACCAGTTTTAGCGATCCCTGATTACAACAAATCTTTTATGCTTTTTGTGACAGAGCGGGATGGAACAGCACTATCTGTCCTCACACAAGATCATGCAGGAAAACACAAGCCCTGTGCTTATTTTTCTAGTACATTGGACCCAGTAGCACAGGCTTTGCCTGCGTGCCTAAAATCTGTTGCAGCAACAGCCTTAGCCATAAGACAAAGTGACTCGATAGTGCTGGGCCACCCCCTGACAGTACTTACCGCACGCAGTGGAGGTTCTCTTGAACCGGACACAAACCCAACACCTGACTGTAGCGAGACTGACAGGTTATGAGCTGACGTTATTTCAACCACACATAGAGATCAGACGATGCAACATACTGAATCCTGCTACTCTTTTGCCCTCCAGTACAGAAAACGTTTCTCCACATGACTGTGTTGAAGTAATACATACCGTGACTAAACCAAGACAAGACTTGACAGATGTTGCACTCCCAGACCCTGACCTAACACTATATGTTGACGGCTCATGCATGAGGACGGGTGCGGGAGAATTAGTGGCAGCGTATGCAGTGACCACTGCTACTGAAATCATAGAGGCTAAAAGAATAGACATACTGTCAGCACAAGCAGCAGAGCTCATCGCCCTGACACAAGCGTGCATAAGAGCTAAGCACTTGAGAGTAAACATTTACACCGATTCACAATACGCATATGGGGTAGTTCATGACTTCGGAGTACTGTGGAGAGAAAGAGGTTTTTTGACCTCTCACGGGGCCAAGATACAGCATGGCCCCCTTATTCAAGCCCTTCTGGAAGCGATACATTTACCAACAGCCATAGCTATCCTGAAATGCAAAGCACATACTAAGGCCACAGATACCATTTCTCAAGGCAATGATCTGGCAGACCGAACTGCTAAACAGACAGCTCAGACCCCACTAGACATGACAAACTCACAGATACCATAAATGACCAAAGCCATGACAGTCAGGGATCCTTCCAGGGATGTACAAGACATACAGACACATGCTACTCCAGACGAATTAAAGAAATGGTCGGAACAAGGAGGGGTACTGACTGATCAGGGTTGGATGACTAAGGGCAAAGCAACATGGTTTCTTCCTGATTCGATGGTACAAGTGATCATAAATACCGCACATAGTCCTGCACACTTAGGAGAGAAAGCCATGCTAGACAGCTTACAGAATATATGGTTCAACAAGCACCTGCGTGCAGCAGCGAAACAAAAGGTCAGAACATGTATGATCTGTTGCCAATTCAATCCAGGTAAAGGCATTCCGATGGAACAAGGTGGATTCCATCCACCTGACCACCCTTTTGAAGTCCTCCAAATGGATTATATCCAAATGAACAGATGTAGAGGTTACAAATATGTCCTGGTACTCATGAAGCAGGTGTCCCTTCTGTTAGGGTATACCTGGAAGTTCCATTGTGTACGACATCCTGAGGCAGCAGTCCTTGTAGAAAGACACAATCAGACCCTAAAAATAAAACTAGCAAAGATTTGCGCAGACAAAGGTGTAGATTGGATGGTAGCCCTGCCGGTTGCCCTCTTTTACATGCGAATGGTAGCCCATTCTAGAACAGGCTTATCTCCCTATGAAGTGGTCTTTGGTAGACCACCGAATATGTGGGGCACTCCAATGCCTAAAAAGATTACTGATGTTGATAGTAACATGCTGACAGATTACCTGGCTTCCTTGATGTCTGCACTACTCTCTTGTCGTTCGCAGGTTGCTGCCGCCTTCCCTGACAACACCCAGGTCAAAGAACACTCCATCGCTCCTGGGGATTATGTCCTAATAAGGAACTTTGATAGATCGAGCCCTCTTGAGCCGAGGTGGAAGGCGCCGAAGTCGTTAAAGTCGAAGGACGGAAAGGATGTGTTCATCTTCATCATTGTAAACGCTACTTCGGGAATAACGATTCTTTTAAAAAGGACACAAACTTTTCAGACTTTGAGCCCCCTTTACTAGAGGAGACTCCCCAGCAGGAGTACAAAGCTAAACTTAGATCTAAAAAGTCAGAACCCGTTTGATCAATTAAGTCCACTAGGTGGTGAAGCGGTTGAACATGTATTCTGGCTTGCATAAGATCTTGGACACTAATAATGATAAAAAGAGCAAGATGAAAAGCAAATACTGTAAAATATTACGTGGTAGATGTATAGTGACTTTGATTTTTCTATCTCTTCTGTGCATCACGATGATATGTATCAGCTTAATACTGCATGCTATTTTTCCTCCTATTGCCTCACTCTTACACTCCTCCACTAATGATACAATAATGCACACATTTAGTGATCTGCCATCCCATGAGCTATCATATCGACTTGCCTTACGCAACAATACCTTTATTCAGATGCTGCACCGTTCACATCAGACTAGTAATGCTACAGACTGCTGGGTCTGTGGCCGACTTCCCCCGTATCAGAAGGTGAAGGGAGTGTTGCCTCTTTTCCCTTTTCCATTCTCCCATAATGGTTCTTGCGGAGCATGGTTTGCCTTAATGACATCCATCAACGGTGATGCCAAAGAATGTCAAGACAAGGAGTGTAGGGGCGACTGGGTATGGGGTAACTTGAATAAAGTCATGAATGAAGCATGTTTTCCAGATGAAGAAGGTCTTCCCCAAAGGAAAGGTACAGATCTAGAAAATGAAGAGTATCTGCAAGGAAATGCGACCCTCGACTTTATAGTGTGGAATGTCAAGCCCATACACAATTTAGGTCCATCCTCAATTACAGTCCTGCCAGTAAAAGGGAACTTGTGTGTCAGAAAAGAAGGCTCAGTACATTTGGGGCACAGCGAGTGTAATACTGTAATAGAGTTTAAAGACAAAGGAAAGTCCTATTTCAGAGCATCACGGCACACCTACTTTATTTGTGGCCAGACAGCCTATGTACAGCTGCCCTTAGACTGGGGTGGGACGTGCTACATATCATTTCTTTTATTCCTGATAACGCACCGTCTGTATACAAAGCAATAACAAGGCTCCACAAGATTGCCCAAAGCATACATCAAGACCCAGGCACGTGGACTTGGTCCAGTTGGCTCTGGGGAATAATATCGGCATGGGGATGGAAAGTGTTGACCGTCTGTGGATTAATACTACTAATGACGTTCAGTTGTTATCTATGTCTGCAGTGTGGCCCGGCCATTTGCGGCCTGTGTGCTACTGCATGTGTTCCACATCCCCATTTACAGAGCATTGAAAATGGAAAAATAATGCTGCAAGAACAGATCGACTGTTTCATGAGAATAGATGTGACATGAAGGGTCCACTAGGGGACAAGGAGGGAATGAGGAAATAAAAATTGTGAGACCTATATGTCCCCTATGTGCCCCCCCAACGCTTTATGTACACATGCATGTATCCCATGTACACATGCATGTATCCCATGCATTTCCCCTCCATGGCCTGTCTATCATGATGCTTATGCTATAACGTGGCCTGCCATCATCCAGTCTCCCATGAGAGAAACGACAAATCTGCACTGAGGCCTACACGTTTCGCATCATGTTTTCCAGCATTTTCATGAAAGCCCATTATTGTGGCTCAGCCAGAGCCGAAAAGAGGTTTCAGGCCTCAGACGCTCTGAAAACTGCAGCTGCGTATCCTTGGCCTCGCACACTTGGGCCTCAGCCAAAGGGGCCCTGTCCGAGGTGCCGAGACAGTATTGAGCACGGTTATCTGCTTACTCCTACTAAACCACATTCCTGCCTGGAGAAGGAGGAATAAACACGACCCGTCTGCAAGAAGAGAGCCTAGCCTTTCTGTCTCTTTTCGTGTGATTGCAAAGCTCACGTCAGTGAAAAGCCCATAGCCCCCATGTAAGGCCCACGCAGTGAATAAAAAAATAGATGCCACATTGGCTCTTGGTGATGGGCAACCTATGTCACAAATCAGTCCCTGCCCCAGACTTTAGATATCAGATAATACAAGATGTGCTGGTCGTCCTGACACTGAAGGCCTCACTTCCAGACTCCCCGGTTGCACAGCAACCCTTTCCCACGTCAGTTACACGTCATGCTCGAGTTGAGCACAAGTAAGGCAAATTTCCAGTAAAATTCCAGCTGATCACGCAACCCCCTCCAGGCATCCACCCACCCATGACACTCACCTATTATCATCAAGTGGACGCCCACCTTCACGCCTACCTACACACCCACATGCTCTTATCTCATTCTCTCTTGCTCCGCCTGAAGCACTCCTGCTTACGTATATTATTACAATGTATATATACTGTACTCTGTGAATAAAGTTTGAGAATATTCTGAGAATATTTTGAGAATCCTGATCCCTTCCTGATCCCTTGTGGTGATGGAACTATTCTCCCTATAACTCGAGTTATTGGAATAAAGCCCTTTTGAACCTGATACCACAGATTCAGCCTCTTGCTTTATGCATGATCATATTGATAAAGAAATTATGAGTGCGTAATACTTTATTTACGACAGATGGGATGCATTAGCCTTAGTGCACAGGTGCAAACAAGCGATGTTGCCGTGCGTAATGATGTGATCTCTGACCTAATTCAGTCACATCTCTCTCTCATTTCATTTTAAGGACCTACTGGACCATATTGTAGGCCTGAGCCAGCAGGCAGCGCTGCCCTACAGACACGTGGCGTTGGCTTTTGGGGCATTGTAGTGAGCTGATTACTAAGTGTACATGCAAACAGGCTTGCCCAACTGCATTGCATGCACACATTATCCTTCTAGCATGCGCTCTCTTCATTTGTATGTGAAAGTTGGCATAATATATTATTATTTACCCTTGTGTATTCTTGTGCACTCCAACTCCTCTTTGAACCACGATTACCACTAACAGTTGGTAGATCGTACTTCAAGAAGAAAGGATGCACTCAACTGGTGTTCTCTCTTAAGCTTGAAATAAACCTTCATTTACCTTAAGACGTTTCCACCATTATATTATTTCTGCCTTTTCAGACACTGAGTTAGTTTCACGAAAAAGCACGCAGCAGGTGCTCAACCAGTGCTGATGCTCTGGCCTTTCTGATGCCTTCCATCGTGGTATCAAGACACTGTCCCTAACCAGAGACCTGCTGTGCCACCCTGAGAGCGGCACCCCGGAGTTGGAGCTCGCACCGGCACGTCATTGGACACACCGGTTGTGGCAGGTGAGCAGTGAAGCCTCGGTGCACAGGAGCTGCAATTGAGCACAGTGCGGGGGAAGGGGCTGGGGTGCAGCAGCCTGGGTGCACAGGTGCAGACAAGCAATGTTGGCGTAGTTAATATTATAATCTCTGGCCTCATTCATATCTCTGTTCCATTTGAAAGACTTGCTGGACCGCACTCTTTCTCATGGACCCCGGCGTCCCAGACACACGGGTGACGGAAGGTGAACAGTGAGGGCTGAGTGCAGTAGGCCGACGCTCTGTCTCCTCCTCCCTCTGTTCTTTTGACTCTCCCTCCCCTTCTCCCTTTCACCCACTCGCTCTCTCTCCCATTTCCACTTTCTTCCTTTCATTCTGACTACCTCTCTTTTTAGGTCTCGCCTACGCAGTGCGCATGCACTACATAGGAGACCTTTAGTCGTCGTGCAGCTCTTTTTACAAAGCACATACTCAAGCTTGTGGCGGTATACGGCTTGCGGGAGTGCACAGCCACGCACTACAAGCAGGAGTATGTGCTTTGAAAAAGAGCAGGATGCACGATCATGCATCCGCTCATCGCCAGCGCACTCACTCAAGCGCCTCTGTGCACCACTTGTGTGCTTTTTTAAATTTTCTTTTAGCGCGAGCGCACGCGCACACAACTCCTGGGCTTCTTATTTCATTGTATTTATTTTTACGTTTTTAGAGCACCTAAGTGGCGCCTTCAGAGCGCGTGATGGTATTGCCTCTTTTCTGATGCCAGCTCATGAACGCGGCTTAAGGCCGCCTCTGGTCTCATGCGGTGAGCCAATGGTGGTGAGTTTTAGGGATAGGAACCTCATACTGTGAGCAGGAGCCAGTGTCACTGGGCAGGGTGCCTTGGGTCAAATGGCAAGGAGCCTTTAGTCTTGTGCAGAGGGCGCTTGCTTGAAACGTACAGTGCACAGGGCTTTAAGTGGGCAGGGTCCCTCCTGGTCGTAGACCTGCCAGCAATTAACAAGCATTTACAATGCAATAGGTCTCGCATTTACGCGAGTTTGAGCTATTGACAATGCAAATAACAATGCCTTTTATTTTTATTTTTAAAACATCAATAAAAGGCATTGTCATTTACATGCCAATAGCTTAAACTCGCGTTAACGCGAGACCTATTGCATTGCAAATGCTTGTTCTCTTGGACATGGCACACATAATTATGCTTCTTTTTTCTCTTGCAGGTTTTGTACGCTGCTTACAGAGGAGTCCCACCCACTTCTTTCATGTTTTACTGTTGTTCGAATAAAGTTACGTTTCCATTTATTTGTGTTGTGTTAATAAAAGTTATTTTTTTACCAATAAATAAGTGAGTGTATGAGTCTTCTTTTTCTGACAACACTTGTCTGTAGTTTATTGTGAAAATCGGTGGTTGATAGTAGGTTATGAGGGGAAAAAAAATTATTTTGCGGTGCACCTACCAAATATAAACCAACAGACTATTACATAAATGAAGCCTGGGTAATTCTACAATGGCAAGGGTTCTATGAGTGTATCACTTTATAACACCATGAGTACTGCCCGTGTGATTTCAGAACCATTAAGGCACTGCCTTGGGCCACCGAGGCTTCAAGGACTGGCGAGGCCCACCCTGCATATTTAAGTAAAGCCCCGAAGGTTGCCGATCCCCGGTCTTGAGTTGGCCTCGAAGTCCCTCGAACAATTCGTAAACAATACCCGGGGAGGTGTCAATCCCCTAGTCTGGGAAACGTCTCTGTGCCCTCCCGCGCCTAATTTACATGTGAGATTAAGGTCCCCAGTGCTGCAGAGACCCCGCAATATAATAATAGGATTGGCCCTGGAACATTACCCACCAGTGGGCTCATTTAAATGAACAGGTGAGACCCCGCTTTTTCTCCATGTTTACCATCCGGATCCGCTTTATTGAAGCGATACAAGGTTTTCCTCCTCTCGAAGCGATACGAGGCAAATAAGAATTTACTATCACAGGGTGGAAACAATGCTCCCGCCCTGTAATAGCAAACATAAATGTCCCGTGAATGCACACCCCGGGACATTGTATGACCTGCGCCTGGTAGTTGGCGCTCCATAGGGCCATGATGCATTGGTTAATGCATAACTACAGAATTAGTATAAACGCATACTAACACTACTTGCACACGTGTGGTACAGCAACCAGAGTATAGTGAAGAGGCAGAGGAAGCCCAAAATCAAAAAATATAAATCCTACCAGAGGTAGGATCACATAGTTTGATCAGCCGACGACCCTGGGATGAGTAGAAACAGCTTCACCAAGAAAACGGGCCTTCAGCAGAATGCAAGCAAGCTCAAAATCTTGGTGAGTGCTGCCTTCTTTTTACATTCTCCCGCTCGTTGCCAAATTGATGTAGTTAAGAGGAAGACAGCAGTGGATCCAATAAGTAGATTTATTGCAGGAAAAGAAGACAGCTTAAACAGCCACCAACAGGACCAGACAGCAAGGCAACCGTCTTCTCCAGCACCATGTACAAACTCCCCAAGATTCCCCTCATGACATTCCTACATTCTAACATTACATACTTACATTACAGTAGCATTACATACTAACATTCTACTATGACTTACATTGGAATACTATACAGAGCACATGACTTTACAGCAATGAGCTCATGGTTTCATCCACGAGTCTTGAGACCGGTAGGGGTGAGTAGTTCGCTTCCCACTCCCTGTATTGTATAAACGCAAACTAACACTACTTCCACAGGTATGCTACAGCGCCCATAGCACATCACTTTACAGCAATGAGCTCACGGTTTAGGTTCACGGTTTAATCCCCGAGTCTCCAGAGCAGTAGGGGTGAGTAGTTTGCTTCCTACTCCCTGTATAGTATAAACGCATACTAACACTACTTACACAGTTATACTACAACGGCCAGTATGCTATAGCGCCCACAGCCCATCACTTTACAACAATCAGCTCTGTTTGATCCCCGAGTCTTCACACCGGTAGGCGTGAGTACTTCGCTTCCCACTTTCGGTATAGTATAAACGCACGGTCCTAACTATAACTACCTACTGGCGACCAGTAGGTAGTTATAGTTAGGACCAAGTTTCCATAGGAAGATAATTTTTTGTTTTGCTTATAACTTTGGCGTCGTTTGATGAATATTCATGAAATTTTCAATCTAATTCTTTGTTCATACCAGCTCCTATGTGGGAAGTTTGGGGGTGATTCGTCAAGGGGGCCGAGAATAAAGGGGGGTCCCAAAACATGTTTTCTCCATGTTAATTTCCATAGGAAACTTTAGACAAGGCTACAGGTCGAACGTGTGAACGGAATTACCCCAAATTGGGCAGGGAGAAGGGTCTTGGTCTAGAAAACACGTTTTTGTTTATTTGGTGTAAATCCGTTCAGTCGTTTTGGAGAAGTATCGAAATTTACAGATATCGATATTTGGGAATTCTGCCATCTGATTGGCTGAGGCGTTACGAGCACGACCTTGCTGCTTATTGGTTGTGAGCGCTGCGAGCGGTTGCAACTAGGAAGTGTCGACCACCATTTTGTGATTCCGTCGAAGCGAGTAAGGGGAAAAAAGGGCAAAAAGAGTAGGAAAGAGGAGGGTAGGAGTGCTGTAAGGTCTGTGGGGTGGTTAGGGTGTGCTACACAGGGAGTGTGAAGCGATGTATTCACCCCTACCGGTGTGAAAGTGCTGTTTTGCCCAGAGTGAGATGGTGCTGAGGTGAGGTGCCGGTACACTCGGGATGAAACCGTGAGCTGATTGCTATAAACTGATGTGCTCTGGGTGCAGTAGCATACTGGCCGCTGTAGCATAGCTGTGCAAGTGGTGTTAGTATGGGTTTAGAGTATAGCGGTGTGAGCTGTGTGGGATAGTTAGGGTGTGCTATACATGGAGTGTAAAGTGAGGTATTCACTCCTAGCGGTGTGAAAGTGCTGTTTTGACCAGAGTGAGATGGTGCTGAGGTGAGGTGCCAGTACACTCGGGGATGAAACCTTGAGCTGATTGCTGTAAACTGAAGTGCTCCTGGCACTGTAGCATACTGGCTGCTATAGCATAGCTGTGCAAGCGGTGTTAGTATGGGTTTAGACTATAGCGGGAGTGGAAAGCAAACTACTCACCCCTACCGGTCTGAAGACTCGAATGGAGTGTTTTAGCAAGCAGGAATAAAGAAATAATCATGAAGAATATAATGCAGAATGTTGCAATGCCACAGAAGACAAATGGTGAAATCAGGTGTGTCTAAGAAAGTGGCTGTGTGGGATATAGTGATGGAGTCTGCAAGTTATCTAAAAGGTGTCTTTATGTAAGTGCCATAAATGGAACCACTGGTGCAAGAGCTAAGGCATCCAGCTAAGGCAAACTCTAACCGCTCCTGCTGTATTCAAAGCTAAGCTTCTGCATCAGCCAATTCCTCATTACATGTTACAGTTCCATGTGACATAAACAATACCTATTAGACATGAATGACTGTAAATTGTAGAATGAAAATAAAGGTAGGATACGATTACCACACTGTACCAACCAGTTCCTAAACAATGCCATGTTTTCTGATCTTGATCGCCAGTTCGTGAGCAGAGGCTGAGGATGAGCTAATTTGTGTGAAAGGGCTTCGTGGATAAGAGGCAGGCAGAGAGACGTGTGTACACAGAATAGATATAGTTTCAAAATGGATGTCGGGTTTAGGCTAATTTAGCAAGTAAATAGCGTATTTGCATAGGCCATACATCATCCATCCCTGGTTAGTGTGGAGAGGTAAGGGCCAATAATGAAAACAGAGTTCAAATGCCTAAGCATACTTAGAAAGTTATTACATGAAAATAGTTCAATTGAAGCTTATTAAAAAATGTAATAGGAAAAAGTTGGAAAAAATCAATCCAAGAATAAAGTGAATTTCTTACAAGTCTTCGAGATTGCAGTCCGGAAGTTCTTCAGCGGCTTGAGATGCGTAATGTTCCAAGAGGCGATTGTTGCCATCGTGTGAGAAAAGTGAAGCGAACAATCAAGTTCATGGTTTTCAAGATACTCCATTACCTGCTGGATATCGGGAGCATTTGCTGGGATGTTGGCATAGCATAGATCCATTTGCCAGTCTATTGGGCAAGTTTTGCAATAAAAAGATGGTTGCACACAGATTGTATATGTGTAAATAAATGTCATGTTGTAGCTGGCTCCGATAATAGATAGAGGCAGGCAGCCGCAAGGTTGTTCATTTTTTCACGGTATTGATGTAGCTTCGCGTAGAGGCGTGTTCTGTCGGACATGTTTGTTACCACTGGAAGCGTAGCCATTTTTAACAAGCTAAAATAGTAGTAGGATGGCCGCAAACAGAGCGAGAATTATGTGCACTGTTGATGTTATTCCAGAGATGATCGAATTAATGAAGTCTGGTATTAGACTAAAAACAGTTTGAAAGCCTGTGAGAAGGCCGGAGGAGACAATGTTAAAAAAGTGTGCCAGACCTTAAATGTCAGATGTGTTGAAAATTGTGTAACAATTCACAAAGTATAATGGGAGGTTCGTCTTTAAAAGGGAGTGTATTTTACTTGAAGTTCGTGCTATCTGCAGTCGATAAATTCCTTTTGGAGAAGTGAGGGGCACTTTGTTTGAAACAAAAGCACTTTCAGTTTGCTCCATTTAATAAAATCTGTTTTCAAAGTAGGTATTGAAGGCCAAGTTGAACTTTCGGAGTTACTTTGTGTGGGTGGGAATAGAGATTGCCAGAGGAAGTTATCCGGTTTGAAACAGTAAGGATATACGGTATTCCAGCTCACATTGCGTAGCAGTCCATGTTATTAAGAAGCAGATAACTGCTGTTAGAAAGCTGTGTGAATGTTGGTCTGATTGTGGGAGTTGGCATGCTTTTAAGAAAGCACGCACGATTGGGGGCTTTAACCTCTTTACCGCGGCGTAAAATCCGCCGTGGTTCGGGCATTTCCGAGCGCGGACGGGACCGCGTCAGCCAACGGACGTGCGCAGTACTACGGAGGTAGTGCTCGCGACAGCAGTTGGCCGATGCACGCATCGAAGGGGGTAAGCTTAGAAGCGTCGTGCAGTTGGACATTCTTGCATAGTAATGAATGATTGCCATTGTGGTCCCACTTTTCACCTGTGAGATAAACTTCGGTATCCTCTTTAAGACAGCGATATGTAAATGGGAGAAACCACTGCTCGTGAATAAATGTGCTACCTTATATAATCCCATACATGACAAGCAACATGTACACCTAACAGACACAACGACACTACGTACTGTGGGAACCGTGACTAGCCATGTACACAAACCAAACATGGCATAGCACCTCTGCAACACAATGCAGAATGCGGGGAGAGATGGGAGCAAAGTATGTGCGAAGGTGGCAAGTGATTCGCGATTATAAAAGTATACAATGCAAAGTGTTGAGGGGATGTGCCGGACAGACTTGAGTATGCAGAGCACAGACATTTACATGACAACATAAACTGATGGTCTATTGAGTGAAGTTGACAGTGGACGCAACCATGATAGTACAGTTAGTAGGGAAGATTATGAAAACATAGCACGTACGTGCCCCCTCTACCCCCCAAATCTTTAGTGTGTGGGCTGGCTCGGCATACGCAAGGCTAGCGTAGGGGTATGAATAAAAGGCACGTTTCTCTGGGTGTGGTTCTCTTCCGGAATGGCGAACATGTCTGTCAGGTCTGCGCAGCTTACACTGCCACGAGGCTGACGCCATGAGCGAAGGTGGCTACGGGAATAATGCTCCCAGCCTGCTGCTACCCAGAAACCGTCATGGCCGCTGCAACGCACATATGCCCCACAGTTAACCATTCGACACCGTCGTATGTGAATAAGGGCCCACCATGTGCCGGCGGAAGCTTTTGGGCCGAGGTCTGCGAGCTGGGAAGGCTCCTGAGATCAACGTTGGCTACCGCGACACAGACAGACACTGCCCAGCCTGAGGCCCAGCACCGTGAAGTGCTCTGTATACTACTAACACAGTAGTCGAAGAGGTACCAACAGTGGAACGGTGTCTTGATCCCACAATGGACGATGTTAGAACTGCATCTGAGAGTGCAGATGAAGGTACTCCTTTCGACCAGCTGTAACCAACTCTAGGTCACAACAGTGGAACGGTGTCTTGATCCCACAATGGACGATGTTAGAACTACATCTGAGAGTGGAGATGAAGGCACTCCCTTCGACCAGGTGCAAGCAACTCTAGGTCCCAACAGTGGAACGGTGTCTTGATCCCACAATGGACGATGTCCGATATTACCTGCTGCTTGTGGGTTTTCACAGAAGTCCCTACGTTGACGTGCATCAGACTCTGTGCTTCCGTAGCTAAGTGCCGCACATGATTATTGTGCTTGGTTGACACCAGTCGGTGGAGTACACCGTGGTACAGCAGGTCCGAACAGTGGAACAGGGTCTTGATCCCAGAATGGACGATGGTAGAACTGCATCTGAGAGTGCAGATGAAGGTACTTCCTTCAAGCAGGTGCTACCAACTCTAGGTCCCAACAGTGGAACGGTGTCTTGATGCCAGAATGGACAATGTCCGATATTACCTGCTGCTTGTTTGTTTTCACAGAAGTCCCTCCGTTGAGGTGCATCAGACTCTGTGCTTCTGTAGCTAAGTGATGCACATAATCATTGGGTTTGGCTGTTTGCAGTCGCTGGAGTACACCGCGGTACAGCAGGTCCGAAGAGTGAAACGGGGTCTTGATCCTACAAGGTACGATGTTAGAACTGTATCTGAGAGTGGAGATGAAGGTACTCCCTTCGAACAGGTGCAACCAACTCTACGTCCCAACAGTGGAACGGTGTCTTGATCCCAAAATGGACGATGTACGATATTACGTGCTGCTTGGTTTTCACAGAACTCCCTCCGTTGAGGTGCATCACACTCTGTGCTTCCGTAGCTAATTGCTGCACATGATTATTGGGGTTGGGTGACTGCAGTCGGTGAAGTACACCACGGTACAGCAGATCCGAACAGTGGAACGGGGTCTTGATCCCACAAAGGACGATGTTAGAACTGTACCTGAGAGTGGAGATGAAGGTAGTCCCTTCGACCAGGTGCAAGCAACTCTAGGTCCCAACAGTGGAACGGTGTCTTGATCCCAAAATGGACGATGTCCGATATTACTTGCTGCTTAGTTTTGACGGAACCTCCTCCATTGAGGTGCATCAGACTCTGTGCTTCCGTAGCTAACTGCTGCACATGATTATTGGGCTTGGTTGACTGCAGTCGGTGGAGTACACCATGGTACAGCAGGTGGGAACAGTGCAACGGGGTCTTGATTCTGTGATTGAGGATGTCAGAAGTTAAAGTTTGTGATGATTTCTGTGTGCCCACTCCGATCAGGTGCAATCAACTGCGTGCTTCCGAATCCAACGGCACGTGGCTGTGAGGCATTAATGACCACTGCCTCTGGCCTACAGTGTGGTCAGCAGGGCTCATAATTCAGATTGAGTGGTGATTGTTTTTTTGTTGTTTTTAACAGACTTTATTGAGGACCTTGACAGCACATTCAATGCAGAGATTCATACAAAGGCCTTTTTTTGTTTTCCAACTTAAGACAGTTACCATAAATATATTGCATGAGTCCATTATACAGTGTTCAAACAGTACAGCAGCAGATGTACTTCAAATACTTCCAAATAATAACAATAAGTTTCCAGAACATTGCAGTGATGGCATATAATTATCCATATCTTAAAGCATGTATTTTCAACTAGCTGAAATAAAACAAACCCAACTACATCCCCTCCCTCCCTAACCCCCCCACCCCATACTCCTGGTCAGTCTATGCTAATGGCAAAAGTTGCCGAAAGGGGTCTAACAGGGTATTTCTAGAGGGTCTATATTACCCATAAATTGTAGTATGTGGGTCAGAATTTATGAACTGTGATTCAGTTAATCATAGAGCGGTATCGTAAATTATGGTGTTGGTACCCTGTGGGGGCAGTAAATCAAGTAATTCGAATTTATGTAGCAGGAGATCCCATTCCATTGAGATGGGTTGTTTTCGGAGTCCTTTCTCTTCTTCCCTCCGAAGGGCTACACTCTCAGCTTTCCCCCACTGTATCATGTCGTCTTGCCAGCTAGATAACGTCGGGCATCTGGGGGACTTCCACCTCATGGTAAGGGCTCTTATCGCCAATATAAGGGCCAAATCTACAAATCTTAGTTGTACCTTCTGTGCACTCGTACGTTTACGAAGGCCCATGAGGCAGTCCAGGACGTTGTCCGAAATAAGAATGTGTGTGACCTCGCTTAAGGACTGTCGAACGCCTCTCCAATAGATTTGGAGGCGGGGGCAGGACCACAGCATATGAAGGAAGTCTGCCTCGTCCCCTTTACACCGGGGGCAGCAGTGATGAGCTTCAGGGAACATGCGGTGGATCCTCTGTGGGGTGAGATACGACCTATGAAGGACCTTTGTCTGTATGAATTTTAGTATGGCGTCATGGGACACTCTGTGAGGGTGTTCAAACATGCGCTTCCAGGCTTTATTTGTGATTTCTGTAGTAGAATCCTCAGACCATTTTGTTCTGAGGGATGTAAGTGTGATGCCGGCATTAGTTTGTATACCCGTATATAGCCATCTGACTAGGTGTCCCCCATTCCCCATATAATATAGAAGATGAACCAAGTTATGCTGTGGAGGTTCACTACGCTGTGGGGCCCATGTGTTCTTAATATAATGGGAGACTGCAGCATGTAATAGGTATAAACGTGTTGGTGCACCTGTAGCTTGGAGAAAGGATTTGTGATCAAGCAAATTTCCATCTCCAAAGAATGCCCCGATATCCTCCACTCCGACCTCTACCCAGGCGCGCATCTTGACCTTCGTAAGTCTACCCTGCGATTTAGGAATACCCAAAATGGAATGTTCATCGAGTATGGGGTCGCTGTAGAGGTATATGATAATGCCTTCTTCCAGCACAATAGTGCCGTCTTTAGTAGGGGGGGCTGTTCACAGGGATTTTAGCCTTGGGCAGGAGCAGGGAGTGCAGTGTGCCTCGATCTAGGTCCCTAGGTAGATAACCGATTTCCTGTAGATTCCTCCTTGCGGTCCAATAAGATAGCCATTGGAGCTGACTAGTGTAGTAGTAGCCTCTGAAGTCGGGAACTCCCAGGTTACCACTACGAGGTTCCAACTGAAGTTTCTGTAGGCTCACCCTCCTACGGCCTGACCCCCAGATGAGCTCCACTAACATAGCATTCAGGGTATTGAAGATAGACTGTGGTACGACAACAGGTAAGTTCACAAAATATTACAAGAGGCGAGGGAGCATTACCATCTTCGAGATGGCGATACGCCCCATCACCGATAGCGGCAGAGAGGTCCAAAAAGCCACACTGGCTCGAAGGGCCGTGATGGCTTTCACTACGTTGCCATCGAGTTGATCTATCTCTGTCCTATAGACTTGAATTCCTAAGTATTTAAAGGTGGTGGGGGCCACAGGCAAGGCATACACGCCAAACCGTATTTCGTCTGGGTAAGGTATTTCCTGGAAGAAGTAGGCTAGAGATTTTCTTGGATTTATAGCCAGGCCTGAGACACGTTCGAACGTGGCAAAAATATCGGGAAGGGGAGCATTATTGGCAGTCAGATCCCGTAAATATAGTAAAATGTCATCTGCATAAATTGAAATTAGATGGGTCGCGCCAGCTATGGGTATCTCAAGAGGGCCTGGCAGTGTGCACTCGTCGCCTACGCAATGCGCAGCGGGCGTGACCCCATACGTACATGACGTAAGGCACGGTTTGGTACTGCGCACCCGTCGTATACCAAAGTAGCAGCTGGCGCGACCACATACGTATATGATGTTATGCGGGAAGCGGTGCCACAAACACGTCAGATACGAAATGCGCATCCTTTACGAGTTTAGCAATATGGCGGCTAGGATTCGCTTGCTGATGGAGCTTGGTACACCACTGGTACGGGACTTCAGTTTTCTCAACAAACAAAAAACGATATACATACTTTTTTTCAAAGATATAAAACATTACATATTTTTCAAATTAAAAACAAAAAAGGATAATAGAGATCCAGAATATTACAACAAAATAGAAAAAATATAGGTTTTATAAATATTAAAATATGAAATTGACATTTAAAAAACCTTTGAAATTCACTGAAAAAACCATAGGTTTCAGGGACGTTATAGTTAGTTGGACATTTGACTCATATAAAACCAGAGAAATTCGCCCATTATAGTTAGTTGAGCTAACTACAACTCTCGCGTCTGCAATACACTGGTGATGACATCACATATTACATCACTCATGACATGGTCAGTGACATCACTGATGACATCTCAAATGACATTACTGATGACATCACTGATGACATCATCCACCTGATAATCTGATGCACATACTGATGGCCTAATATAAACTTTGATACACGCACTCTAAAATACAGACTACTATTTTTGAAACCATACACACAACAATGCCAGATACTACATACCACCCACTATGTCCTAGGTCTACACTCACATCCACTCACTTATACATGCAGTTACTCATCAATACAATACTATAATATGCACTCATACACCTATTCATAGTCACAGTCCGCCACTCATCCTTAGAGTTACTCACACACCTAGTCAGTCATGCAAAGAATCAATCACATACCCATTTACTCATGTATACAGTTATACATACCAACTGCGTTATTTATACACACACCACATCACTTATTTATGCAGATACTAACACATACTTACTGTCTTATACAATCACTGATACAAGCAGACACTTTTATACACCCACTCCTTCAAATAACTTACTCTCATGCATAGTCATTTATATACTCCAACACTCACATATACTGCCTTAAAACATATGTAGTTAATCACACATATACCAGTAAAACATTCATTCACTCACCAACACACCCATACACACACTAACTCACCCATACAGTCCTTCTCAGATGTACTTTTGAATCCATACAACCAGTGAATCACCCAGACATGTATGCACAGAGTCACACACCCCCCACCCACCCACACAGACACTCAGGCACCAATACAGATACTCAGACACCAAATCAATAACCCATATAGACACTCATGTAGCTACTCACCAACCCATGCAGCTGCTTATACACCAACTGAGACACTAAAACAGACTTTCACACAGTTTAGTCACTAACCCATACACTCAGTAACACATGTTCAATTACTCAGTTATACAGTCAGGCACGCACCTACTAAATAATCCATTCAGGGACTTGTAAATTCACTCTTTCTTCAATACACCTTGGCATAGATATATATGAAAAATATTTAAACTTTACAGAAACACTCATTCACTGGATGATGTCATCAGTGATGTCATTTGATATGTCATCAGTGATGTCATCAGTTATGTCACTGACCATGTCATGAGTGATGTAATATGTGACGTCATCACCAGTGCATTGCGGGCGCTTGAGTTATAGTTAGCTCAACTAACTATAACAGGTGAATTTCTCTCGTTTTATAAGAGTCAACTGTCCAACTAACTATAACATCCCTGAAACCTGTAGTTTTTTCAGTGAATTTCTAAGGTGTTATAAATGCTAATTCCTAACTATAAAGTCTGTAAAACCTATGGCTTGTTCTCAAGGCTTGATCCCGTGAACATGCCTTGAGAACAAGGCGAAACGCGTTGGGTAAGGTAAAGTTTGTGAAATAAAGCTGCCTTAGAACTCCTGAAAATACGAGTGAGTGCGTCTTCTATTTAGAATTGTCGTGAGGCAAGAGACTTGTTCCTACTTTAATACAAACCTGCGTGGCCCTGCTGGAGAAAGCGCACCGTCTTCAAATTGAGCGCCAGCGTCAACCTTGGGCTACAATGTTGTAAGATATATATATATATATATATATATATATATATATATATATATATATAGAGTTTTTTAATTTTTTTCTCAAAATAGTCAAGTACCCTGGGCCCTGAATTTATCTCTGAGAAGAATAAATGGCTTTTCATTGCGCTGGTCTAGAATCGAACCAGTAGAGTTCACTAAGAATATTGTGACCAAGTGCTATAACTCACTTTTAATTTGTCTGGAGGAGTCAATTCCCCATGCCAATATTCTAGATGCTTTTACTCACCTTACACTTGAAATACAATACACTCTTAGGGTGGAGATCAAAGGAGCGCGCTCACATAGCCAGGGCTGGTTTGATACAAAATACACAAAAGCATATACCAAACTAAAGTCTGCCTGTCACAGACCAGAAAGGGATAGAGATGAAATAAGCAAGTGTAGGAGTACAACCAGGCTCTAAAAAAATGCAAAAAGGTACTAAAAGATAATGCGTGGGCTGCCCTCTATGAATCCTCGCTGAATAAAGACAGTGCCGCATTTTGGCATGCGGTTAATGCTCCTTTCTTTACAGGTTACAACAAACCATTGATAGAGGTTGCCATAGACAAAAGCAATGGGTGGACTTATTTTCAAAAGTCTATAATCAACACCCGGGTAAGGACAGTACAAACTCCCTTTGTAGTCAACTGGAAACTATTACCCTTGAAATATCTCCCATTGATCTCCATTTCACTATTGACGAAGTTATTAGAGCATTCAACGCAAGCAAGGGTGGCAAGGCACCTGGCCCAGATGGTGTGTCAATTGACCTTTGTAAATCAAACTTGACCCTTTGGGCCCTCTACTGACACAGGTACTGCATACCTGCTGCTCAGCCAGTTTTATTAAGACCTGGTCCTAGTCAATAATGGTACCCATATTTAAGAAGGGCAACAGGCACAATCCAACTTGCTACCGTCCAATCTCCTTATTGGACTCTTTGGTAAAGGTAGCAGAGCGGATTGTCCTAAACCGGCTCCAAGATTGGGCAGAAGACAAAAACATTTTGTCAAATGTACAATAGGGTTTTAGGCAGGGGTTGGGCACCATGGAGCAAGGCCTTAATCTGATAGGGAAATACATGCAGTCCAAAAAAGGGAGACTCTATTTAGCATTTGTTGACCTTACAGCTGCTTTTGACTGTGTTATACACAGCAAACTCTGGGTCGTTTTAACAGATATGGGGATAGACCCCCCATTGATCCAGTTTTTGAGGCAGCTATATAGCTGGGCGCCAGCTAGGGTCTGCTATGAAACCAGGGGGGAATGCACTGCATCGTTCAACGTGGAAAGGGGGTCAGACAGAGCTGTGTCCTGGCACCGTTTTTTTTACATTATACACAAACGGTTTGGAACAAGCCATGGTGGAGAACACCCAGGATACACCACAAATAAATAATCGCCCTATAGCTACCTTTTTGTATGCGGACGATGCAGTTCTGATAGCCCTCACACAATTGGGTCTTCAAAAGGCACTTCTTACCTACACTGCGCATATGGATAATCTGGGTTTGAGACTAAATCCTTCAAAAATGTATATAATGAAGTGTGGGAAGGGTAGTTCAAAATGTAGGAGTGTGTTTATAGGGGACAGTAGGGTGGAAGCAACCAAGACATTCTCATACTTAGGTTTTTTATTTGATTCCAAGGGGACTTGGTATCAGGCTGCCAAAATCAGGAGTCTGCTTTTTATGAAATCCACAGCAGCTCTGGCCAATTTCGCAAATAAATTGGGCAGAAGGCCACCAGCTCTGCTCCTGCAAATCTACCAAGCAAAATGTGTCAGTATAGCTATCTATGGGGCAGGTGTGTGGGGACTTAGAGATACCCAACTTATCCAGAAGATTGAAAATGCCTATTTGAGGTTTTTCTGGGGGTCCCGGGTAGCACTTCCATGTATAATTGCCACACTGAACTGCTTGTTTCGTACATCTCCAACATTATTAAAGTTCAGCCTGCTCTCCTGTGGCACAGGATCTGGGCCTCCCCTAAAACTGGTCTCAACCGTGATATCAATAGCGATAGCATGAAGCTGGATCAGGCCACCAAGATCCCCTGGTTAAAATATCTAAAAAACTTAATTTATGATCTTGGTTACCCAGACTACTATAACTTTCCTGAATCCATAAATTCTGTCTCCAGGAAGGAGTTCAAAAGAATCTGTATAACAAACTTGGAGGCAAGTAGATTCACTCTAGAAGCAAGCAAACTGTCAGTACAATCGCACCAACTGATTTTAACCACTACACAGCCGTATATACAGTACACTTTAAGTGGGTATGATACATTTGTGCTGACTCGTTGCAGATTTGGGATTTTCCATCGCTTGATAAGCTTTCCTGAAATAAATAACTGGTTGAATAAGTTATGCAGTTGCCCATGCGATAATCAGTCCTAGTAATTGTCGATTCACGTGGTTTTATTCTGTAAATTTAATTAAGTGCAAAGAAGGGGGTAGATCGTACCAACTTTAAGACTAGGGGGATGGAGAGAGAGAGAGAGAGAGAGAGAGAGAGAGAGTGAGAGAGAGAGAGAGAGAGAGAGAGAGAGAGAGAGAGAGAGAGAGAGTGTGTGTGTGTGTGTGTGTGTGTGTGTGTGTGTGTGCGTGCGCGCGCGTGTGTGTGTGTGTGTGTGTCTTTCTGTCTGTCTGAGGCTACAGGACCATTATAGCTAGGCTGACATTTCACTCATACAAAACCTGTGAAATTCAGCCGTTATAGTTAGCTGAGCTAACTAGAACTCGTGCCCCGCAATGCACTGCTGATGACATCACATATTACATCACTCATCACATGGTTAGTGACATCACTGATGACATCATCCAGTGAATGTGAGTGTTTCTAACAAGTTTAAGAATGTTTTATATATATATAGAGAGAGATATGCCATGGCATATTGAAGAATGAATCGGTCTATGAGTGTCTGTATGGATGATTTAGTGGGTGCGTGACCGTCTGTACCAGTGAGTGATTATATATGTGTCAGTGAATGTATGGGTGAGTGACTTATCTGTGTGAGCGTCTGTTTCAGTCTGTCGGTTGGTGTGTAAGTGACTGCATGGGTTGGTGAGACGGGCTTTTCACTTACTTTTCAATCCAGGCTGCACTGTACTTTAACCTGCTGCCCAGGCTCTGAGGCAGTGTATTGCTCTCTCGACCTGCCCCTTGCTGCCTGGCTACGAGGGAGGGGTGGATCTCAGCAGCACCTGTGAGAGAGCACAGGAGCACTTTAAAAGTCGAGAACGCTTCCCGCAGTGCAGGACACACTTTTCACTTACTTTTCATTCCAGACTGCACCGTACTTTAACCTGCTGCCCTTGTCTCTGAGGCAGTGTATTGCTCTCTCAACCTGCCCCTTGCTGCCTAGCTACAAGGGAGGGGCAGATCTCAGCAGTACCTGTGAGAGAGCGCAGGAGCGCTTCAAAAGTCGACAATGCTCCACGCAGCACGGGGTGCGTGCGGGGCCTGCCTGGGCTCGGCCCGGGCTAAGACCGGGCCAAGACAGGCCTGTCTTAGCAATTCTGAGCCTGGAAGAGACTGGGTTGGGCCACCCCCTGAAAATCCACAGGTGAATGCTTGACTTACACAGGGGTGAGTACGGCTCTTTTTGGGGTGGTTACCTGCAATGGATTGTGACCGTATAGCGCATTTTGTCCTGTGAAAGTAAGGAATCTTTGCTTAGGACTCATTTTCAACAGGCTACTGCTGATTGACTCTTTTTATTGCGGTTTCACTCCCTAAGGCTACTGACTTATTTCATATTTTCAGATTTGTTTGTTTGTATGTCGTTTAACATACTGCATGGTATCTTATCTCACTGAAGGATTACTTTTTCTAAAAATTGGGTGATCTACTACTTAGCTCATTGGATGCATGTAGATAAACCTCAGATTTGCTACCCCTGGGGAGCAATAAGCTCACCCTATCATATATATTCACTGATACAGGAGAGAGTCGCAAGAAAGAGCGAGGGATAGGAAAGAGAAAGGCAGAGAGCACTTCTCTACCGGTAGGAGGTGTACAGCAGTCCCTAATGAACTATCTAACTGAGGCAATGGGGGCCATCGAGAAACAAATGTCATCTGTAGAAGAGTCGCTAACACAGGGAAGGGTAGGAGGATTGTATAAGAGCCCCGAGAAAATTGTAGACTATACCCCCAAACCCAGTCAGCTTGAGGCCCCTATAGGTCAATTACTTCAGAATGGCTGTGTTCAACACACGTCAGGGCAGATAGACGTGAGCGACCCAGATTGTGACCCACAGCTCCCCTAGAGCGCCCCAGAAACCCTGAGGTAGCCTCCACCCACTCTAATCATATTGATGTACCTAAACCAGCACTTAGCCCAGAAATTAACAGGAAACGAAAAAAAAGTGTGCAAATTCAGTAAGCATGATGACGGCAGGAAAGGCTCTCCCTTCCATTAACACCTTAACTACTAACCAACCAGCCGAACTTATCAACATAGCAGACAAAATTGACACCCCGCACTCAACCTTAAGTAATGCACTAATGAAGTTAACAGCTAGGGTTGAGACAATTGAGGACTTACATTAAAATCAACGTCATACCGTAAAGGTTAATGCTGACATCTGCCCAGGGAGAGAATCTATGGCACAGGCTGAGGAATAAAAATACGGCGGTCTGCCACGAGATGAGCCTCTCGAGTCGACCGGTCATATGTCGACATTAAATTCCGACTAACCAATATAGGGCTCAATTCCCACTGTCCCTGTCATAAATGCCAACAAGGCTTCTGGCTACATAGTCAACACCTCGAGGGTGCCCACACACCAAAATGCGAGAACACACCCGCAGCACTCCTTTCCTCCTGATGAATCCACAAATTAAAAGCTGCACGCTGGTTTTACCACCGGCAGCAACCCCCTACACAATCATCCTGGCCAATGTCCAATTCTTTCAAATCAGGCAAAAGAATCTTGGGACGCTCTGAGAAATAAAGCTTTCTTTTGGCTAGGCACGAGAACAGGTTTAACAGAGGTTCTATTTGGGGAGTTCAAAATGGTTAGGAGGGTGAGTTGGATAGGTAGAGACCCCAAAATATTGACTGGTGACTGCGTAGTCTTGACATTTAAATCTCCAAAACTGATACATGCGATCCTCTCGAGAGCTGGTAATCAACATATTACGGGTACAGACATTAAAATGTTGCCTCTGTGGTACTTTTATAAGCCCCATGGTGTAACTCAAACAAGAGTACAGAACAGGGGACCTCAGGCCATCAACCCCAATTTTTACAATGTTCCTGTATCCAACCGCTTTGACATTTCACCTACATTGGACGATATAGATTGACACAATGCTTTTAATTCAAAAGGTGTCCAAACTAGGAGACTTGATGTAGAAAACACTCCTGTAAAATCTGCACCCTCTGTAAACAAGATAGATTCCATGGGGAAACAGATAAACTCTCCATTACGGATTAATACTACCAGCAGTGTCCAGGTTATATCAGCTGAGATAGAACAACATCATAGCATTGGTTGCCTCAATAATGACACTCAAAATAGCGTAGATTGTAATAAAAGATCATCTATCTGTAATATACTGTTTTGGAATGTGGCGGGTCTACAATCCAAAGCCAGCGATTCCTTTTGGCTAGATTTTGTAGACAATTTTAACATTTTGTGCCTGCAAGAAACCTGGTTGGAGTCTCCATTACATGATAAGGGATATAAAACTTTCCATGCACCTGCACTAACCTCAACTCATGGGAGAAACAAGGGTGGATTGTGCACTTATGTGTCTAACAGAATTAATGTCCCAAAAATTGTATTTATGGCAACAGATATTTTTTATCAGATTGTCTTATTTCACGTGGACAAAATGAACTGTATTGCTCTGTTAAATATCTGCAATATTATTCAGAAAGATCAGGTTGGGGTGGGGGGGTCCTGAATAAATTACAGAATGACCTAGTTCAAGCACAAAATTACACCGAGATGGATATGTGCATTATTTGGGGTGGGGACTTTGACTCCGCTCTATGTCCTCTTGCTAAGAGGTACCTGTGGCCTAGCCTATGACAAGGGCGCCGACCCATCTCACTTCCCACATGCAACTCGAGGGGACTCTTTAAATACAGTTATGTTCCAATTTGACATCATGCTCTAATTTGACATCGGTTTTGCAAATGAATTGTGCCATCCCACAGTTGCAATCAGCCCTACTTTTAATGGCAGAGGTTCTAGCTCCATCATAGATTTTATATTAATTTCAAATCGACATTCAAGTAGACTGTCTAATTTTATAACACATACCATTGCGATGAGTGATCATTTTCCTCTAAGTATCTCTCTTGAACTCACTAGCAACGTTCTAAATAAAAAGGGTATTTCAGAGCTCTATGTGCAAAACAATGCTCTTAGTAGAAATAATGGTTACTCAAGGCGATGGTCAAAAGTGGAGCCAACTGAATTTATTTATTCACTTTTAACTAAATGCAAAACAGATTTTTTAGTCTGTCTTGATGAGCTAGCTCCTCATGCAAAGGTTTTGAATTCCTTTGGATCAATCTCCTCTGAGGTCAAGAAGAGCTTATTCGTGGAAACGAATAAGTGTAATATTAAGAAGAAGGGATGGTTCAATTTAAAATGCACCCAATCTCACAAAGCATTGAAAAGGGTCTTGCACAAACCTGCGAGAGATCAGGTAGAAATTAATTTGACTAGAAGGGCACCTAGACATGCGCTAAAAGAACGAAAGGACACCTTGAGGGCGGAATCCTGGCGGGCCCTACATGAAGCTTCTCAGCTAAGGGATAATACAAGCTTCTGGAAGGCTGTTAACGTGCCTTACTTAACTCATAGAGACTCATCATCAATAGAGCTCGCCATCAGTGAGGATCAGAGGGTGGAACATTTTACCACACTATATAAACATGAAGAACATTCAATTTCACATGCTGTGTCCAGCCCCCTCCCGTCCTCAGAACCACGAAGATTTTTTCCACTTGACATTCATTTCAATTTAGATAAAGTGAATTGTGCCATAAACACCAGTAAGGTAAGGCCTCTGGGCCAGATGGTGTGCCCGTCGATGTGTACAAAGCTAATATTTCCCTTTGGGGTCCATTATTAACTCTGGTCCTGAGAGCATGTTGACACCAAGGTTTCATTCCGTCTTTGGCTGAATCCGTCCTGTTTCCAATTTTTAAAAACGGTGACCCAATTTACCTACATGCTACTGACCAATTTCCTTATTAGATTCTTTTCTCAAAGTGAAGGGTTGTATTTTATTAAATAGACTGCAGTCATGTGCAGAAGATGCCGGGGTCATTACAGAGATTCCATATGGCTTCCGCCAGGGCTTAGGTACTATAGAACAGGGATTAAACCTAAACCTATTGTTAAATAAATATACCCGACCTAAGCAGGGAAAGCTATTCATGGCATTCGTGGACCTCAGCTCTGCGTTTGACTGTGTCAGACAGGACACACTGTGGTTTATACTAGAGGAAATGGGAGTAGAAGTAACACTCTTCAATTTTATGAGGCAGTTGTATCATGGGGCTTGTGCCAGGGTCCGCTATGGTACTACAGGTGAATGCACTGCTAAATTCCCAATAAGAAAGGGGTGAGACAAGGCTGTGTTCTTACCCCCTTTCTTTTTACCTTATATATTAATGGCCTGGGCCAATTTTTACCAGTCAATGCCAGGCTCTCCCAGTTATGGATAAGCATCCCATACCAGAGTTACTGTACGCAGATGACGCATTCTTAATGTCGTGTACTCAACTAGGGCTCCAAAGAGTAGTGACCAGTTTTGCTACATATATGCAAAATTTGGGACGGCAAGTGAACATCTCAAAATCGTTCATAATGAAATGTGGTTCAAACAGTATTAAATGTTGTGACATTATCATTAACAGCACCAAGGTTGAGTGTACAAACAGATTTTCAATACCTTGGTATTCCCTTTGATTACACAGGGACCTGGTCATACGCAGTCTCAGTCAGGAAAATCTTATTTTCTAAAGCCACCACCCCCCTCGTCCATTTTGCTCGCAAACTGGGTAGAAAGCCGGTCGTGGAACTATTAAAAATTTATAACGCTAAGTGTGTTACAACAACCACGTATGGCGCGTGCATTTGGGGATATGTTGACTCTCAGCCCCTGCAATTGGTGGAGAACGCTTTTGCCAGATATTTACCGGCAGTTCCCAACAGCACGGCTACCTACATCTGCCATGCAGAGCTTGGGATTTCACATATTTCTGACCTAATTAAAATCAAGCTAATTTTACTATGGCACAAAATATGGGCTACAAAACATACCAGTCTCAATCGGGATGTCATAACTGACTGCCTAAAGCTTGACAGAGGGCTATGCATCCCCTGGTTAAATTACATCAAAACCCTTATGACAGACATTAGTCACCCAGAATACTTCACCAATCCGGATAGCATTACATCGATCCCAAGAAAAAACATTGAAGTCTGAATGCTTGATGCATCTAGAGTTAATTAGACTCTCAAACGAAATTGTTAAGCCCACTGTTTTGGAACATCAATTGTTAATGTCATGTTTTGGAATCCAACCATATCTCATGTTTGTAACCGGGGACTATGACAGGATGCTGTTAACTCGTTTTTGTCTGGAAACTTTCTACAGACTGACTAGCTTTCCTGTCATGAACGGCTGGTCTAAATCTCTAGGACCTTGCCCATGGGATGATCTATCTCAACAGTCGACATTGCACACTTTTCTATTCTGTAAATTTTATTTTGCCCCTAGAAAAAGATGAATCGTTCCTATTCTAAAGACCCTGGGCTTGAGACAATGTCGCCCAGCCTTCTTAACGTTGCAATGTTTAAACTACGAAATGTTTACTAGCCCCTTAGTAATTTATTTGAAATGTGTGGTCAAATTTAGAAAAACACTATGGGATATAAACACGGCTTTTTAACGTATGATTTTTAATGTTACAATTTTTATATTATGAAATATTTAAGAGCACGATTGTAAAGAATTTGTAATATGTATTACCTCAAGACATATAATGATGGATATGAACCTGGTTTTTAATCGAAGATTTTATATCCTTCTTAATCATGTAATATCGATGTGTTATATCCACACTTGACAATATTGTGCTTTTATGATTTATGTTTTAAATCAAATAAAAATTAAATTTGAATTTGAGCAGCTATATGAGTGTATATATGGGTTATTGATTGGTTGTCTCAGTACCTGTATGGGTACCTGAGTATCTGTGTGGATGGGTGAGGGGGTGTGTGACTTCCTGCATGGATATGTGAGCGGGTGAATCACTGGATGTATGGATTCATGAGTGCATCCGCGAGGGGCTGTATTGGTGAGTGAGTGTTTGTATGGCTGTGTCGGTGAGTGGATGAATGTCTCAGTAGTATATGGGTGAGTAACTGCATATCTGAAAGGTGGATATGTGAGTGTTGGGGTATATAAGTGACTGTATGTGAGAGTGAGTGATTGCTAGAGTGGCTGTATGGATGAGTGTGTGCTTGTGTCAGTCAGTGTATAAGAGAGTAAGTATGTGCTAGTATCTGTATGAATAAGTGAGGTGGTGTGTGTAAAACTGAATAGGTGAGTAAATGGCAGTGTGATTGACTCTTTGGGTGACTGATTAGGTGTGTGAGTAACTCAATGGGTGAGTGGCAGTGTATGAGTGTCTATATAGGTGTATGAGTGCTTATATCAGTGGCTGTACTGGTGAGTGACTGCATGTATGAGTGGCTGAATGAGTGAGTGAGTGAGTGAGTGGATGTGTGTGTAGACCTATGAATCAGTGAGTGGGTATTGTTTCGAGAATGGTAATCTGAATCTTGGAGTGGATGTATGAAAGGTTAAATTACGGTGTGATTAGCTGCATCAGAGATTATATGGATGATGTCATCAGTGATGTCATTTGTGATGTCATCAGTGATGTCACTGACCATGTCATGAGTGATGTACTATGTGATATCATCAGCAGTGCATTGTGGAGCATGAGTTATAGTTAGCTCGGCTAACTATAACTGCTGAATTTCACAGGTTTTGTACAAGTGAAATGTCAGCCTAACTATAATGTCCCTGAAACCTGTGGTTTTTTCAGTGAATTTCTAAGTTTTTTTAAATGCTAATACCTAACTATAACGTCCCTGTGCTTGTTTAGTGAATTTCTAAGGTTTTTTTAACTAGGAGTCGCGTTTGCAGAGTGGTGGAGAAAGGGGACTGGGACTCCTACCAGCTCTCAGGAACTTGGCTGCATAGAGCTTACAGGATATACCAGGAAGATTTCTTGGCCCCGAGGTCCCTCTGGAGCCAAGGGGACTTTATCCCCCAACTAGTAGTGTGCCAGGAGGCACATTTTCAGAGTGGTGGAGAAAGGGGGCGTAGCTTCTGACAACTTCTCAGCAATCCTGCTGTGTGGGACCTATTAGAGGTAGCCAGATTGCTGAGTTCAGATAGCAGGACACGCCCCTTTTCCCACCAATCTACAAACCTGCCTCTTGGCACCTTCTTGGTTGTGAGATGAAGTTCCCTTCACTGCTGAGGGTTCTTAGGGGCAACCTAGCCTACCTGTTACCTCCAGTAAGCTCCACACAGTGGGATTGCTGAAAGGTGGTCAAACGGCACACCCCCATTTTCCACCACTCTGCAAATGCACATCCTGGTGCACTCTTGGTTGGTGGAGGAAGTCCCCTTGCCTCTTGCAGGTCCCTGGGGGCCAACTAGCCCTCCTGTTACCTCCAGTAAGTCCCACACAGTTGGGGGATGAAGTCCACTTTAGTTCTGAGGTCCTCAGGACACAAGAGGGCCTCATCACCCCACCAGCAGTGCACCAAGAGGCATATTTGCAGAGTGGTGTAGAAAGGGGTGTGGCCTGCGACCACCTCTCAGCAATCCCACTGTGTGGGGCTTACTGGAGGTAACAGGTGGGCTAGTTGGCCCATAAGTACCCTCAGCATCGAAGGGAGCTTCATCCCCCAACCAAGAGCGTGCCAGGAGGCGCGTCTGCAGAGTAGTGGAGAAAGGGGGCAGGGCCTCCAGGAAGTTGCTGGCTCCATTTTTTATTTCATTTTAGGAAGGGGGCTGTGTGGCCCCATCCCTTTCACCCTTTTGGGCCCCGGGGTCCCCAACCCCCGGAGCCTGACCCATATTTTTAAATTAAATTAAAAAGGGAGGGGGCCACCCGCCCCCCTCCCGAGACATGTTTTGTCCCTGGGACCCCATTGCCCGGGGCTAGGCCTATGTTTCTATTTTCATTCATAAGTGGAGGGGGGCCATGCGGCCCCTGTCCCTGGGCCGATTTCAGCCCCGGGGACCCCAACCCCAAGGCCCAGCCAATTAAAAAAAAAAAAATCGCCAGGGCTTGACCGTTACTTTTTTCAACATTTTTCTTTATTTTAAGGGAGGGGGGTCATGTGGCCCCCCTCCCGGGCCATTTTTAGCCCCAGGGACCCCATCTCTCCCTGGGCTTGGCCAACTCATTGGGGACTGCGGGGGAGCCTCAAGGCCCCCACGGTCCCTGCCGGCTCCACATCTCCTGTGGAAGCTGTTATTACTTTTCAGCAAAGGGAGCTGCAAACATGCAGCTCCCTCTACCCAAAAGTAATTCTGCTTCACTTCATGGAAGCGATAGCATTTTCAATGCTCTCGCTTACATGAAGCGAAGCAGAGTTTGCTATGGCATGGTGGGAGCAGTGCTCCCGCCAAGCCATAGCAAACGGCAATGTCCCGGGGTGGGCACCCCAAAACATTGCTGGAGCCGGCCAAAGGGGGTGGCAGTCCCCTCCAATAATGTTTAAGCCCCGGGAATGTGGTCGAGCCCCCCACAGATTATTTTGGAATACAGCCCCAGTGAGGTGGCGGTCTCCAGGGTTCTGTGGAGGGGATGAAGCCCCCCAAACATCTTTTGAATTTAGCCCCGTGGAGATGTAGTTCCCTGGGGCTGCATGGGGGTGGAAGCCCCGCCACGCATTCTTTTCTGTTATTATAACCCCAGTAAGTTGGCGGCCCGCATCTGTTTTAAGCATTGCCCCAGGACCTGGCCTACCCAGGGGCTTAAAGAGAACGAATAGCGGGAGCCTGCTCTTTGTTTTTTTTCCCATTTTCGTCAGGATTCGCGGATCCATGTGAATCCTGATCGGAATTAAACAAATTAAAAAAATGCTTTATTTTGACCGTTGGAGTTCCTGTGGGACCCCCTGAGCAAGCCATGTCACTGATGATAACACTGATGACATCATAAATTACATCAGTGATGACATCATCTACATCATCTCTGATGTACCCACTCCCACCCTTATAGAATCCTGTATACAGCCACTGCCACTCTCACATAACCATTCACAAACACATTGACAGAGCCATAACAGTACTTACATAGCCACTCACTGATTCATAGATCTACACACACACACCCACTTGCTCACCCATACTGCCACGTATATACCCGCTCAGTCACTAATACAGCCATTGACATATTCACTCATATACCCATACAGGCACTCACACACTGAGTGAGTCACCCATAGAACTACTCACACACCTAAACACTCACCCATACAGTCAATCATACCGTTAAGTACTAACTCAAACAGTTACATACAGATCCACTTACTTGCTCATACAAATAGTAACACATACTCATTCACCTATACAGTCACTGACAGAAGCATATCATTTTTACTGACACAGCTCATGACAGTTTGTATTTTTTCCTGTCACAAACGAGAGAAATTGATTCGAGGTGTTTTTCTCTAGCTCAGTAAAGAAATGTTTGCTTAGAGCTAGGAGAAAAATATGTATATTTGGGAGTAGGAGTTTGGTAGTTTTTTTAATTCAGTTATCGGTTAATTTATTTTTTATATAAAAATTAAAATATATTTAAGAATATATATTTTATACTTTATTTATTAGTTTTCTTTCAGATTAGTAATGGTAGGATTTTATTTACTATGGCAGAACAGTCTTCAGTTGAGGCAGGCCAAGGTGGAAACATTTCAGAATTAATTTCTAAGGAATTAAAAGAATTGGTGCATGAGTCAGTTACAGCAGCTTACGGCAAAAGGAGAATTTTGGTAAATGAGGAGGATGAATATTATTCTTTGTCATTAGTGCACATTAAACCCACCGGAAGACCGATAGTGAGCTTAATTGGATCCCTATTGGAAAACAGCTCTAGATTTCTCGACCTGTTCTTACAAGAGTATGTGACCAGCCTCCCCTCTTATTTAAGAGACAGCACGGACTCTCTGATAAAGTTGTAGAACATCCCATGGAAAACTGAATATATTATGGCAGCAATGCACGTTGTGTCATTGTACACTTCAATCGAACATGAGAAGAGAATACTGGCATGCACAAGTTTCATGAGAGATCAACCAGTGGAATGTCTGGAACACACGCATATGTTGATGGACATGTTGAGGTACTGTCTAACACAAAACATCTTTACTTTTGATGGAAAGTTCGATCAACAAGAACAAGGAACAGTAATGGGCACCTCCTTCGCCCAACCTATGCGAACCTTTACATGGGGTGGTGGGAAAAGGAGGTGGCCTGGGCTAAGGAGAACAATCTGCATATGGAAAATGTGGCATTGTGGACCAGGTTCAGCGATGACTCGTATAATTGTTTGTACATTTATGACACTGGTAACATCTACATTATTGAGAACACTGATTTGCTTGTTCCTCTAAGTTACTGATGATATTAGGATCAATCAGGACTGCATGTCCACTGAAAAAAATCGATTGTTCAAAGTAACATCCGGAGAATGAAACATGAAGAATAAAAGAACAGTCAGCATCATGCTATGATGAAATAACTGGAAATGGACAATTGGACTGAAAAAACATGCATTTCACACTTTTTTGATTAATTATCACTTTGTCACATACGCTGCAAGTGTGAATGAGGTCAGAAGAACCAATGATAATAGCATCACACACTTTGAGATGATTAGCACTTTGTTATATATGCTGCTTGTGTAAATATGGTTAGAGGAACTACCCTGCACATAGCACTTCAATTAATTTTGCACTTCTCATTATATGCTGCTCTCTCCTCAGAAAGGACATTATAATTATAATTGCACTTTTGCACTTTAATTAAATTCGCCCCTCTGCTACATATGCTGCTTACTCAGAGGGTAGGATAAATACTCCCAGAGCAAGCTGCACTTTAATGCATTTGCACTTTTCATTTATTATATCATTGTTGCATAATGAGAGGTTGAAGTGGAATGAAAAGAGAGAAGGAAATAAGGTAGTCCTTTATAAAACTTGGGGAGAAACGCAGCATTTTTGGTGCAGAATATCGCTTTATTAGCTTTAGTTGCACTTAGCAACTGATTTTGTATAAAAAAAGAATGGGGAAAAAAAATATATATATATATATAAAAAAATACAAAAAATAATAAAATAGAAAAGTTAAGGACTGAGAGAAGCAAAAAATGTATATAGGGGAAAAGGGTAAAAATCAAAGGTATGAATAAGCAATGTTATGAATACACTAGTTATCTTTTAACATGCTGTTGCTATTTAAAGATGGTGTAAAACATGAGCCAACAAAGTAATTTGAGCCTAGCTCTCTAGCAATGGGTTGAGGGTCAACAACATTGAAGAGGGATATTTAAATTGACACAATGCCAAACCCAGAGTGACCCAGTAGTAGGTATTTTGCAGAAACGCATCGGTTCGTTCTGACAGATAGAGTGATGACTGTGTGAAAATGTGCCTTGAATACCAGAAATCACTCAATAAAAAGAAATAAAATACCTGCCAGGAAGTCTTGGCATTTGTGAACCGTGTGCTGCTGAATATATATATATATATATATATATACATATATATATTATCTACTGGCGGTCGCCAGTAGATAGTTATAGTTAGGACCTATTTTCCATAGGAAATCCGCAACATTCTATTGGGAATATCTTTGGCGCCGGTTGACGAATCCTCGCGAAATTCTCCAAACTTTTGACCAGCTCAACTCCGCTCCTACCCTGAAAGTTTCGTGGTGATTTGTCAAGCGGGGGCCGAGAAAAAAGGGGGGTCCCAAAATGGGTTTTCCCCATGCAATTTCCCATAGGATCTGTTGTCGCAGCTACAGCCCGAACTGCTGAACGGAATGACACCAAATTTGGCAAAGAGGTAGTCCTCAGTTCGGACTCGTCCCTTTTGCATATTTGATGTGAATCTGTTCAGTAGTTCCTGAGAAAATGAGGGTAAAAAAGTTAGTGATATCTATGGCCGCGGAGGATCCGCGGACCCTACCCGCACCGAACGCGAACCCTCCCCGAACCGAGCGTGTGCTGAATGCTAATTGGCTGTCGAGCGTCTCTCTACATTTGAAACCAGGAACTGTTGGCGGCCATTTTCTGCCTCGGTAGAAGCGAGGCTGAAGAAGCAAGGGGAATACGTGCGTAAAACATATAAAGGGGGCAGAGTGGAAATACTCTGACCCTCTAGAGGTGCTTAGGGGGTCCCAGAAGGACCCCCTGGGGCCCCCCCCCTTTTTTTTTTTTTTTAAAAGCGGCTAAATGCGTGCACGGTGCGCGCATCCTATCGCGTTGGATGCACGGATCCTCTCGCGGTGGGTTCGCGGATCCAAGGGAAAAAAAAATGAAATTGTTGGGAGATAAAGATTAAGCTTAAGTGTTTTGTTCTTGAGTAGCTCTAAAAAGAGCCGTTGTGTTCATTGAGAGTTTTTGGTACTTATAAGTAAGTACCTATACAGAGTCTAAAGTTGTTGAGGAAGATTCTGTTTCCTTCATCAGTAAAGTGTACTCCATCTCTCCTATACATCTCTTGCATATGAAAGCACAGATTGTTATTGTAAATGGACCCCATTCTGTAGTCTCGGAGAAAAGCAGAAACAGATTTATTCACATGTTTCCTAGCTTTCTCAATCCGTAGACAAAAATGATCGGACCAGTTCCATTTCTGCCTTTGGCATATGTTAGAATACACAAAGGCAGTTTTAGGGAAAAGTGAAATCAGTTGTGCAAAGGTGTCCTTCATAAGCATTTCCAGACCTACCCCAGTCAAAGTGCCTAGGTCATTGCCACCACAGTGCACTATTATGAGGTCAGGGTGTTGGATTTGCATGAAGGATTTCACCAATGGCATCAATTGGTGCCACTTTAACCCTCTCTGTCCAATCCATTTAATGTCTACATTTGGCAAACCTAGGTCTTTGTGAATGCCTTTGTTTTCTGCATACCTTCCCACAATCCACACTGTAAGCATCTTGTAAGAAGGTCTGGATGCACTCAGATGGTCTCTGTAAATGAAATGGCAGTTTGGAAAGTAAGATGTTTCTAAAATGGTGGCTAAGATGCAATTTTGAAAAAAGACAAGAAATCATTGGTTGTTTGACAACCTTCTACACTGAAAGGTAGGGTGCATATTTCTGTTTTTTAAACGCTTGATTCTTATTGATTAACAAAAACAGATTGTAAGGAACATTATATATGATAAGCTGATATGTTGAGAAGTCAAGCACACTTGGTGTTTTGATTAGCAACATTGTGTGTGCTGAACTTGTGACCGGTGTGCTCAGTACAATGTACCATGACCTGTTTCTATGGTAACGGGCAGAAGGCAGATTGGGGGAAGGGTTGAAGTTTATGTCATTTGGAAAGGGTTGAAATGTTTAACCAATAGAAATGTGTGTTTGCTTTTGAATTTATGTGGGAAGGAATGTGATTTGATGTTTACATGTATATATGTGGAAAATGAGAGGGAAACTTTGCCATTCTTTGGTTTTGCTGACAGGTGCACAGTGCAGAGATTCTGTATAAGAAAGTCTGGTGTGTGACTGATATTTGGTGTGTGACTGATATACTTCTTAATCTACAAAACATCTTGAAAGGTGAGTTATTTAATTGTGAGGGGATGTATGTAGACTATTTTTATTTTAATCAGACTAATGTATTTTTTCTGCTAAAGTGTAGGGAGTATTTCTTTTTCTCTACAATCTTATTGACAGTGTGTGTGCATGTAGAAACCATTTTGTGATAAGGATTTGTGTTTTTTCATGTGTTTGTAGACAGATAACTATGCAGTTCTTATATTTTGGTAGATTTAGAAACCACTTATTGTTTATGAATTTGTGAAATTAGTTATGTTTCTGCAGTAAAATGTAGTACTCCTTGTAGATTTGGTATAGTGTAAGGGATAGTGTTGTTTGTCTAGAATCACACAGAGAGCCTGTGTGCATTTGGGAACCACTGTGGAGAAGCGTTTGGTAACATCGTGCATTTGCTGACAGATAACTGTTTTGAAACCTGTCAAGTTTTAGTAGCATTAGAACACAGTTATGGCTTATGCTTTCATTAAATGAGCTAGGTATTGACAGTAAAGTGTAGTCGTGAAATATGTAGATTGTGTGCAGTTCTCTTACCACTTCCAGTGTAGTGAATGAGTTTTGGTAAACTCCTAGGAATACTGGTGCTTGTCTAGAATCACACTGTGAGTCTGTGTGCATTTGGGAACCACTGTCAGAGAAGCGTTTGGTAACATCGTGAAATTGCTGACAGAAAACTGTTTTGAAACCTGTCATGTTGTCAAGTTTTAGTAGCATTAGAAGCCAGTCTTTGCTTATGCGTTGATAAAATGAGTCATGCTTTAACACTAAAGTACAGTACCATGTAGTATTGTCTTTACTGCCCCAGAACTGAAAATTTAATATTTTTACCCAGGCACTGTCCTAGAAGTAGTCTGTTGATTTAGTCAGTTTCTAAGTACTTATGTTGTGAACCATTTCTTACCAAATAGTCTGCTTCAAATGTCCATGCAGTTTGCATGTAGTTCTCTAACCACCTACACAGTTGTTTTTCACACCTTCAATTCTCTAGACAGTTTCCATACACTTCCAGGAAACACCCTATCACTCTCTTTGTAGTCTTCTAGTGACCCATTCAGCACCATGTAGTGATTCATTCACTGTGCCAAAACCCAAACATTTATAAATTCACCAAGACACTCTCTTTCCAGTACTCTAAGGATTCAGTTACTGTCTAAGTATTCATGCACTGAGCCAGGAATTAGCACATGGACTGCTTCAAACCCCTATGCACTATGCATGCAGTCTTTTAACCACCTAGAGATTTCTCTTTTATACTTTCAATTCCCTAGTCAATATCCATATAGTCCAGCAAACATCTTGTCACTCCCTTTGCAGTCTTTTAGTGACCTTTTTAGTACCAAGTACTAATTCATTCCCTGTGTGAAAAGTCTACCAGTTATAAATTCATCCAGGCAGTCTCCTTGCTGTAGTCTAATCATTCAGTCAGTACCCAAGTACTCATGCAGTGAGCCGGGCCTTAGCACATGGACTGCTTTAAATGCCTATCCAGTATGCATTCAGTTCTCTAATGAGCTACACAGTTGTCTTTCGCAGCTTCACTTCCCCAGTTAGTATTCATACACTTCTAGCAAACACCCTGTTACTCACCCAGTGTGTCTCTTTTTAGTACTGTAATCATTCAGTTAGTTAGCATGTAGTCTTTTTGTGAGGTAGGCTTTAGGGCATGAACTGCTTCAAAGTAGTATGCATTATGTATGTAGTGTTTTAATCATCGTCACACTTGTGGTTCAGGGCTATAGTGTTTGTACAGTAATGGAATATTGTAAATTTGAAAGTTATTAATATACATTTATTTGTGACTCTTTTTTGCAGATACTGTTTTTCAACGTTAAAATCGAGAAAGTATGCCAGAAAAAAAAAGAAAAGAACAGAGACAGGAGGATTATTTGAAGAAACATCAACCACAAGTATTGAATGAAAAAGATTATGTGGCTAAAAGGAAAAATCTTCTGGTAAGATCACGAAGCAATTTATTAAAAATGTTTGTAGGAGCAAACAGAATGTAGAGAATGCTGCAACTTCAAATAATGTTTTGAGTAAGAAAAAAAATCAAAATAAGAGGAAAAGTAAAAAAGCAAATGTTCAGTCAAAGGAGATAAAGTATGGTAAAAGAAGACAAAATCAGTATAAGGAATTACGCAAAAAAATATTTTACAAGAGAGTAGTGCATAATTTGCTGAAAGATGTAAAGAAATATAAAAAGAGAGCCTTATTTTATAAAAAAGAAGAAGCATATTGAAAGCATTGTGGAAAAGGCTTTTGAAGTAAAAAGGAAACTGTTTATTTTAGTGTTGAACAGAATTCGATCACTAGATAAATCAATATATGTAATGAAGGCCAAAAGTAGGAGGAAAAGAGTTATTAATAAAAAAAAAAATTGTGATGTTTTTTTTGGGAGAATGGAAACACAGTTCTAGTTCAGAGCCTTTTTTTAATGAAGAGAGTTATTCACTAAGTGAAAAATTATTGTATGCAGTTGACACCAGTGGTAGAGGTTATGAGGTTAGTGATGGTTGTCCAATGGAGAAAGAGAAAATGGTTGAAAGAAATGCAGAAGAAGTGATAGCTGATGAAGTTTTAGGGAGACGTGCTAAAAACCCTGTGTACACTTGGGATTGCAGTAGTGTTTGTAGTGTACGACAGGAATCTATTGAAAAATTATGTAGTTTTTAACGAATCTATACTAAAAAAAGTGTAAAACAAAAGATTAAGCTGTTGCAAGGACTAGACCCTTGCAGAGTGAGAAACATACTGGTTTGCAAGGTCATTCTCTGGCTTGTCTTTCTAGGAAAGTTTGTGAAAGTGTTTTTCACCATTTCAGAATGCTGGCAGTACATCATACTCAAATGCGGAAGTTAGTGAGAAGGTTGTATTATGCAAAAAGTCCAGCACTAAAGTTAAGTGAGTTGAACAGTGCTCTTTTACGTGGGTCAGTTTCAGATGTGAAGCAGGTCTGTGAGGATATTGAGTTTTGTTACTTTGGGCCTCAGCAAGAGAGTGAAGAAACTGACACATTAGTAGAACAAAATGTTGAAGACAATGTAGAACCTGTAATTACAGAAAAATTTGAGGATGAAATGACAAAGTTTAAGGAAATTTCAGGTGAAAGACCAAATCTTTCTTGTATTTGTTGTCGGCGAAGTCACTATAAAAATCAGACTAGGGGTGTCAATCTGTATTTTAAAAGTGAAACAGAAAATAATGATAAGTGGATGGAATTTGCAACGTATTTGTTGGTGGAGGATTGTTTTGATTTGGGATGTGAGCAGCGTATTTGCGAATATTGTTATAATAAATTAGATGAGAATAAAATGCCTGCTAGAGCTGTTCATAATAATCTAGAGTTGGTTGCTATTCCTCCAGAGCTGATAGATTTAAATACGTACGAGTCTATTCTGATACAATGTGTTCACCCTTTTCAGGCTATTGTTCGTATGGAGCCCAAAACAAGTAAATTACCTCCATCAGAGTTGCAAAGAGGATTGAAAGGAAGAGTTGTGTATTTACCATTAGATTTAAGGAAAAATGTTGAAACTATTGGTGTGGATCATGCAGAAAATGAGCCACTAGTCATTCTAGTTAATGGTGTTCCTACTAAGAATAAGAAAATCTGGCAAGAGTTAGTGGATGTTAGAAAAGTGCCAAAAGCATCATTGTATCTGATAAAAAATAATGAGTACTATAGAAATGTGTTTGTTGGAGAAGAAGAAATAGATTTAGCAGAAGATAGTGAAATATTAAGTGGACAAATTGAAAAAGTGGACATGTCCAGATGTGAAGAGATCTATGAACATTACAGTGTACATCCACTTCTTTCCAAAGAGGTGATGGGGAATACAATTGAGTTGTTTCAAATGAAAAAAGCAACAGGAAGTCCCATGAGTGTATGGGAAGAGAGTTTGGAAGCTCGTTGTTTCCCGCAGTTGTTTCCGACAGGAAAAGGTGGACGATATGATGAACGTCCTGTGCAGATTCCTGCATCTGAACATCGGACATCAAGATTATATGCAGAAGATCCAAGATTTCGACAATGTATCCCTTATATGTTTCATCTTCTGTTTGAAAGTGACTTATCTGGACTTTCATATGCAGTAAATCACATTTTAAAAACTGGAATGCATCTGCAAAATGTAACAGCAAAGGATTTTATGGATAAAGTGCATCAGAGAGATGATCATTTAGAATCTCAGTTGATTAATCTGATGGCATGTCAGCGTGGGACTAATGAATATTGGTACCGTCAACATGGAGAACTGAAATGCATGCTACGGAACTTGGGAACTCCTACATGGTTTGTTACACTAAGCGGTGCTGAGTATGCTTGGGATGATTTACTTGAATTTCTTCGAGAGGCAAATTCCAATATAAATAATATTGAATACAAGACACCTGGAAAATTGTGCTTTGGATCCTGTCAATGTATGCAGATATTTCAATCATAGATTTGAAGCTATGATGTCTTTCATCTGCAATAAAAAGAATCCTTCTCTTGGAGAAGTTGTGGATTTCTTTTGGAGAAAGGAGTATCAAGCAAGAGGTGCTCCTCACATACATATGTTGCTATGGGTCAAGGATGCCCCCAAATTTGGAACAGATTCAGATGAAAGTGTTTTGTCTTTCATTGAAGATTATGCTACATGTGCTGTACCAAATAGCAGAGAAGACAAAAACTTAAAAGAACAAGTCTTACGATTTCAAAGCCATAGGTGTGGAAAATACTGTCGACGAATGTACAAGTCAAAGGATAAGTTCTATACCAAATGTCGTTTTGGATTTCCACGTCCTGTATTAGCCAAAGGAAGAGTGAACAGTTTCATGTCAGCTGTACGACATACCATCACAAGAAAGTCTCAGAAAAACACCTACAACTTAAGAAGAAGCGAAGAATCGAAATACATAAATGACTACAACCCAGTTATTTTATCCATGTGGAACGCTAACATGGATATTCAGTATGTTGCGGACAATTCTATTGCTGTTGCTCGATATGTAACGTCTTACATTACTAAATCAGAAAAGAATGAATTGAAAGAAATGTGGGAAGAGATTTCTCACGAGAAGAGTCTAAGTAAGAAATTATACAGTTTCAGTTTGAAGATGTTATCGCATCGTGAAATTGGAGCATATGAATGTTCAGGCCGGTTATCATCTGCAAGTCTATATTCCAAAAGTAGAAGAATCATTTGGGTGAGTCTAGGTCTTGCAGGAATGCGAAATCGGGTACTGAAATCTGTTCAAGAAATTGAATATTTAGCAGAAATTGACCCTGAAAGTACAGATATTTTGAAAACCAATATGTTGGACACATACTATGCAAAGAGAAGTCATCATCTTGAGAACATGTGTCTCTATGAAGTGTTGCAAAACTACACTTTTAAACGGAATATTACAGAGAACATCAACAATGGAAAATATGGAGTGATTGGTTCTGAAGGATGTCTGGTGAAACAAAGGAAAGGAAATTTAATTAATCACAGAAAACTGAGTTGCGACACTGCTGACAAAAGGGAATTTTACTATTTAGCCCTTTTGCAAATGTTCAAACCATGGCGTTCTGAACTGGAATTACTTGGAGATTTTCCCAGCTATGAAGATTCATTTAATGCTTGTAAAGATAGCATACAATGCAGTGCTTTTGCAAATTATGTGAAAATGTTGAATGATGAAATTGATCAAGAAGCTACAATTGCAGCTGAGATTGCTAGAGACAGTTCTCAAGATAGTCAAAGTTCTGCTGCACTGAGTCAAGATCCACTTGGACAACCAATTGTTGAAAATGAAGCAGCGATTGCCATGAATGAGGTGGAAACAGCAATGTATCAAGCACAAGAAGATGTAATACAGTTAGGAAACTTGGAAGAGCAACTAAATGTTGAACAGAAACAAATATATCAACAAGTGAAAGAGCAGATTGACCATGGATTACTTCATGAAAAGAAAGACTGCTCATGTACATCATTTCAACCTATCCGAATGTATGTGAGTGGTCAAGCTGGAACAGGAAAGAGTTTCTTAATTAAAGTAATTACAAGTTATCTGCAAAAAAAACGGAGTCGCATTTGTCTTGTGTTGTCTCTGCTCCAACTGGGTTGGCAGCACATAACATTAAAGGAATTACTTTACGTCGTTTACTAATGCTGCCAGTAGAGCATGAGAACAAATTGGAATACCACAAGCTATCTGGAGAAGCTTGTTGTGAAGTTTCAAGAGTCCTGAAGAAAATGAAACTTCTCATTATTGATGAGGTGAGCATGGTTTCAAACTTGATGCTTGCCTTTGTGCATTTAAGAATGAAGCAAATTCTTAAAACAGAGTATGACAGGTTTTTTGGAGGAAAACACGTCATAGTTTTTGGAGATCTACTGCAACTGACACCGGTAAAAGGACAACCGGTATTTAAAACACTTGCCCATGAAGATACCAGAAAGTCTTTTGGCAGTGTTGGTAATGTGAACATTTGGAGTAATTTTGAATACAAAGAACTGACAACAAATATGCGACAGGCAAATGATGCTGAATATGGAAGTATTCTTCAAGATATAAGAATTGGAATTCTTTCAAAAAAAGGGAAAGAAGCTTTGGAGAGTCGATTACTTTGCAATGTCTTTCAAAATGAAAATGAAGTTGCTGCAAAAGTGTACGTGGAAATTGCTAAAAATAAGTCAGTGATTTGCTTAATGCCAACACTGCATGAGTGTTCAATATTCAACGAAGAATTATTAAAATTGGAAAATGAAGAAATTGTCAAAATGGAAGCCATCGATAAAATACTACATGAAGGAATCACTATTATTTTAATGGGTAAGTTGAGATCAAAACTAGATTGTTTAGAAAAAAAAATATCTAAAACTGCTGGTTTGGAAAAGTCACTGTATGTGTGTGTAAACTGTCGGGGAATTTTAAGGCGTAATTTGGATGTAGAGAAAGGTTTAGTTAACGGTGCAACGGGCAACGTGGTGGATTTTGTGAATTATCAGAAAAAAGAAGGAATTGAATTTTTAAAAATTAAATTTGATCAGATTGGTGAAGTTAAAGAAATTGGTCGTTGTTCAGTTCGTTTTTTGCTTGTTAAAGATTTATATGTCCGTAGGAAACAATTTCCATTTTCTCTGGCATATGCAGTGACTATTCATAAATCTCAAGGATTAAGTGTAGACAGTGCATTGGTGAACATTGGATCTACTGTATTTAAAGAGGGTATGGCATATGTTGCTTTGTCGCGAGTCAGAACATTATCTGGTTTGTTTTTGATTGATTTTGATGAGACAAAGGTTACTGCAGATGCAAACTGTCTAAAAGAGTATAATAGGTTAAGAAGGGTGTATGCTCCAAATTTAGGTCAATATCCTGTATTTGAAAAGCATGTGGTTGGTCGATAAAGAAGGTTAGAGAATATCTGTTCTGAAGGTATCAAGAAAAGAAAAGAACAAGATAATGTTGTGATTGCAGGTAAAAAGAAATTGGACACTGTTGGAGAGATTGTTGGTTATCAGTTTGAAAAAAGTTCTGGTGTCAACTGCTATTCTAATGTAGTGGTCAATGTTGCTTTTTATCTTGAAGATTTGCAAGAGCAAATTATAGAGAATTGGCAAAAAAGATTTTGTTCTCTGTTGCACTCTGTTTATGAAAAATTGACAACAGATAGAAGTAAAATACAATCTGTTTCAGATGTTCGTAGTCTTTTGGATGTGTGTTCTGGTTCTACACAAGTTACACAAAATATCCAACAAGATGCTCAGGAATTTTTAATGTATATGCTTACCATTTTTGAAAATGAAGGTGTAGAAATAGAAAATATTTTTGGCGTTTCTTACAAATGGGAACATCATTGTGAAAATTGCACGTATACATGTAGCACCAATGTAGACACTGAAAGATTTCTGTATTTAACATTTCCAGACTGTAAATCAGTGGCTTTAAATAAATTACTGAAAGGTGCAAATGAAAACATGGAGTGTAGCCAATGTAAATCAGAAATGTTATCCACATTATTGTTAACAAAATATGGAAAATACATAATTTTAATGATGCAACGTTGTACAGCTGATGGAAGAAAATTGGATACTTTAATAAAACAATTTGTAGCAGCACAAATATCAATATCAGGAAGGACTTTTGTAGCAATTGCAATAATTTTCCATGATGGTCCTTCTACCACATCTGGACATTACACTGCCTATCTAAAATGTGACAAAGGCTGGACACTTTGTAATGATGCCCAGTTGGTTTTCAAACAACGTTTGCCTAGGGAATTACAAAATTCCTACCTAATATTTTTGAAGCCAAAGTTTTAGGAAGCGAATTCACTCTCTGAGTAATTTATTATTATAATTTAATAGAACTACCATTGGACAGTTTACATAAAGAAGAAGTGCAAAAATACCATTTGGCCTCAAGGAAAGGTATATTTTTGAATTATGGACTTTTTGGTGGTCATTTATTCGGTGATTATTTTAATGTGGCAACATTTACAGTTTGTATAAGTTAAAGTTATAAAATTTTGTAATCTGTAAGCATTTCATATGTGTATGATTTGTATTTTCTGGTATTTTACTGAGAATAGTATGTTGGTTTTTTTTTAACAATCTTTCTGATTGTTTTTTTTTTGCCCGCTGTTAAGTGATGAGTACCATTGAAATCACTATTTCGAGTGAAATTCAATATATTCTGAGAACAGCAAAAAAGGCAAACAAATTACTTTGTGGAAATTATGTTGTGTTGTAAAAAATGTATTATTATATGTTATAATTTGTATTTTCTTTTCTTTCACAGATCCAAATTTTAAAATGAACAATTTTTAAGAATTTATATTTGAAAGAAAAATAGGCAAAAATGAATAAACATTTTTATTCCTATTACTGTGAAGGTAAGTTTAACTAAGTCTCAATATGGAGAATGAAGAGGCCTGCAAGAATCTACAAAGTTGAAACACGTTTCTTAAAACACTGTGTTTATGTAGTTTTGAAATTTGACCATAATCAGATATCAAGTGACCTGCAAAAAAAGAGACTTGAGGGGTTCATAAGATTTCATCTTTTTAGCTGTTGAAGGACCACAATTATTTCAATCATTCTTCTTTGAACATCTTTGCAGTCAAAATTCTGTGCTTACCTTCTGTCATTCGCAAGGAAATTTAAAAACGGAAATATGTCATGTTTTGTAACATAGTTATTGTGTAAGATATTCTTTCATATTTTCAAAGAGAGGAAAAGGCACTCTGTGCACTTTTTATACTCCATGAAAATATAACTTCATCATGCAGACCACTTTCGGATGAAAGGGTGTTCTATAAGTGTTGTTGTGCATGATTGCACTTAATACTCATAGAACAAGACACATGTCTAGATTTATTAGAAATCGTAAATCTCGATATGTGTATCATAACAGCACATGACACAGATATCCCTGCACTATTGTGCAAGGGTGCCTGTGTCACCACATGGCTGCAGTTTAAGCAGCCGTGCAGAGAGAAGCATAGATTTGCAACATATATATGTACATATGTTGCATCCCTGTGCTTCGGAAGTACTACAGCACACAGCAGTTAAGGAGGTTACTGTGTGATGCTGCAGCACTTCCTTATAGTTCTGCACTTATACATTTACCATACGCTACTAATGCATTCATTCAGTCAATTACGTACTACACATACATTCATCTAAACTTTCACACACTAACAAAGAAATTTAGCTCTTTTTTTAAACCAGGAAAGTTAGTTCTTAAAAGAACTTTTTTTTTTCTTCTTTCTTCTTTTATGTTTTTTGGGGGGTTTTTGAACAATTTTGTGTTTGTTTTTCTGAAGAAAAAAAACCAGGGGAAACCAAACAGTGAACTTCAGGGAACAGTAAAAAAAACCAAAAAAAAAACTAGCAAATATGACTTTCCTGCCGGTGGCAGATGAGTTCGCCATAGCACAAAGTCTTATTGCACTTAGTGCAGAGCACTTCTAAAAATTGAAATTGAGGACGGATGTCCAAGGTTTGGTCTGAGGGATGCACTCTTGACGTGCTCGGCTGTGATGAGGTGGATGGCGCAGGAGTGTCTCTCATGCGTCGGCACTCTTCACGTGCAAGATTGTTTGGATGAAGGCTCCTCATGTGCTTCATCATACTTGCCGTGCCGCAAGAGTATTTCTTGGTGGGATCCCCTCTCGATAAGACTCTTTTGCAAATCTTACATGTGACCAAGGTGGCATTGGTCTTATTCTGTCCTTCGGGACAAGTAAAAAATTTCCACACCACTGAAGCAAAACGTTTTTTGTGTGGTTCCTCCGGCAAAAATTCATCCTCAGAGGTTTGAGGTGATGCAGGTGATGCCTGCTGCCCTGAAGCCATTTTTGGTTGCAAAATGTTAGAACTAAGGGCCATATGTAGGTAGCCCAATACCGGTCGGTAACGGCCGATTTTCGGTAAAAATCACGTTACCGACCGGTATTCAGGCTTTCTGTATGTAGGGGGGACATTTCAGGATTCGGTAATTTACCGAATCAGTAAAATTACCGAATCGGTAATTTTACCGATTCGGTAAATACCGAATCCTGAAATGGGATGTAGGGGGAGTGTGTGGGTGTAGTGTGGATTCGTTATTTACCACCAACTGAAAGTTGGTGGTAAATGACAAATGTCTTAGTTAATGCATTATTTGGCCCTTAGATGTGTGCAATGTGGCAGACACACATGCCCTTAGGGCATGTATGTGTGCCACATGTGCCCACATGCAGGAATCAGGGGTGCAACAGGGTGCCACCCTTGATTGTGCACCCCCCATTACCGAATCGGTATTTACCGATTCGGTAATGGTAACTGGCTTCCCATTGATTCCTATGGGCCTCCTGGCCCATAGGAATCAATGGGATACAAGTTACCATTACCGAATCGGTAAATACCGATTCCAAAATACCGACACTTACCGAATCGGTATTTTTTTACCTACATTACATTTACCGATTCATAAATACCGAATCGGTAAAATTCGGTATTTAAGAATCGGTAAATGTAATTTACCTACATATGGCCCTAAGTGTATACTTAGTCTAAAAAAATCTTCTTCTGTCCAAAGAGATGGTTCTCCAAAGAAGCTCAAAGAAGAATGATTAAAATGGGTGGGGTCTTTCAGTAGTTAGAACAGGAAGTGTAATGAACCAATCAAATCTCTTTTTTTTGCAGGTCACATGGGATCTGTGCACTTACGCAGCATGCACCCAGCGCGCATCCGCGAAATTGAATTAAAAGGAAATATAGGATTAGATGTCAAAATATATTCGTTTTGAGACTAGTTTAGAGTTTGTCTTCAATTAATATTCACATGCAATACATAAATATGTGTTTTTAAATGTTAAATACTTCGTGGGATCCGCACAGCCATCGCGTCACGGACGCATATGACGCATCGCGGAAGCGCGTAAACGTCGCGTTACGTACATTGAACGTGTCGCGTATAGGCTGGGAGTTACGTACCGGTCGCATAGCGATCGCGCACTAAACACGTACCCAACGCATACCATGCGTGGATGCTATCGCGTACGGATCGTGAACGGTGCACATAGGGTGCGTGGATCCAAAAACATTGAAAAAAAAATATATCTAAAATAAAGTTTTGCACTTATAGTTGAAAAAATATTTTGAAAAATATGTTTGAAAAACACATTAAGTTCAAATAATATTTTTTAATTTTTAAAAGAATTAATTGAAGAAATATGTTTAAAAAATGATGATAAAAAAGTATTTAAAAAAAAAAGAAAGAAAGAAAATGACACACTGAATTTGAAATGTCATCAGTGATGTCATTTGAGATGTCATCAGTGATGTCATCAGTGATGTCACTGACCATGTCATGAGTGATGTAATATGTGACGTCATCAGCAGTGCATTGCGGGGGCGCGAGTTATAGTTAGCTGAACTAACTATAACAGGGGAATTCCTCTGGTTTTGTACGAGCGAAATGTCCAGCTAACTATAACTTTCCCTAAAACCTATGGTTTTTTCAGTGAATTTCTAAGGTTTTTTAAATGCTAATTTCTAACTATAACGTGCCTGAAACCTATGGTTTTTTCAGTGAATTTCAAAGGTTTTTCAAATGCTAGTTTCTAACTATGCCTACAGAGGTAGGACATGTGAAGAAAGAAGAAAAAAAGCACAGAAAGAAGCTAAAGAAATGCCGAAGGAAGCAACAGAAGTCCACAAAAACGAAGAAAAGTGCAGGAAGAAGCAAGACATGTGCAGAAGGAACCAACAGAGGAGCAAAATCATCCTGTGCCCACAACTTTTTCAGACGGATACTGGTGGTAACTGACTCTGACTAACCAGGCCTAGAGCCAGTGCTATGCTAAAACACACTTAGAATACAGTGAAAACACCTGCATACACTAGGTAACAAGGGGAACAATGAGCCCACATGGACCCTGCTTTTACCCGGGAAAATGATGGTTGTCGGAGTGCGTTTTCAAACGGAGTTTCATTGTGGGGACTTCCATAGGGATTAATAAGCGGGACCCGTATGCCGAGACCCATCGGAGGGCTTGAAATGCTGCAACAACAGACTACATGTTCCACAATTCCATGTGGGCTCATTTGAGCTGCCCATTGGAGGGTGATTAATTGAAGTGGACGGACATGTGGACTGCATTTGCCACGCCTCTGAATAAGTGCAGATCAAGGGGAACAATGAGCCCACATGGACCCTGCTTTTACCCGGGAAAATGATGCTTGTCGGAGTGCATTTTCAACCGGAGGGTAAACCTGGAGCGTTTATATATATATATATATATTGATAGATAGATAGATAGATAGATAGATAGATAGATAGATAGATAGATAGATAGATAGATAGATAGATAGATAGATAGATAGATAGATAGATAGATAGATAGATAGATAGATAGATAGAACATGGTCCTAACTATAACTACCTACTGGCAAGTGCCAGTAGGCAATATAAATATATATGTGTATGTTAGTATATATGTATTGTGTGTGTATATATATATACATGGAAAAGCCACTGGTTACAGGACCGTTATAGTTAGGCTGAAATTTCACTCATACAAAACCAGAGAAATTCAGCCGTTATAGGTACCTGAGTTAACTATAACTTGTTCCCCCATAATGCACTGCTTATGACCTCACATATTATATCACTTATGACATGGTCAGTGACATAACTGATGACATCTCAAATGACATCACTGATGACATCAGTGATGTCGTCATCCAGTGACTGTAAGTTTTGAAAAACGTTTATGAGTGTTAAATATACCTAGGTCTATTGGTAAATCAGTGGTTGTATGAGTAAGTGTTTGTAGAACTTAAAAAAAATAATTAAACAATTTCGTAAAAGCAACACTTTTTTAACGTCTCGCTTGGCTCACAATACGAACTTGCAAGAAAAGCCCAAGTTGCGCACTGTGACCATGACGAAACTTTTAGCGAAGATGGGTAACGATTCCCCTCGATTTGACGTAACACGGTGCGTGCCCAGCATTGAGATGGCCACCCATGTTAGTTTCCTTTTGAAGTCATCTAAGACTTCTTTGCCTACAACATGCGCGCGAGAACAGCAAACAAGATTCAAGCTTGTTTGAATAAAATTCAACCGCCGTAGCATCCCACTAACACCCCAAAATGTAAACAAATCCTCAGCCTCTAATTACACAAATAAAAACATGCAATGTCATTTGACGAACCAAGCAACATAGAATTAAACAAATACCCTTTTTTTTGTATACTGTAGATTAATCCAAAAATTGGATTCCAAGCATACATTCTCAAACAGAAAACACTGATATCTCAAAACCAACAACTTCAAATGATACTTAAACCATTAGAAATCTACCACACAAAAGACATGTACTTATCTCCTAGAAGCAGCAACAAAAGAGGAAGAAAATGGCTGTCAGGGAGCTTTCATTGGACTGAGTGTTCTATTTTTCATTGTTGGGTTGGTAAAGTTATTTTTGGAATACTTTTAATGTTTGCTGCTGGAAGTTGTCAATAAAAGGTTATTGCATAATGCTAGCCTCCTTGTCTTTATTAATATCACTATTCTCTATGCAGTGCAACCTCTGAAAATCGACTTCCTCCTTCCTCGCCAAGTACACCCAATAGGTCTGCCTTTCCTCTACACCTCAACTGCCGCCAACCTCATCTGTGAAATACCCCAAGGATCTTCTGTCAGCCACATGCTGTTCAACACCTACATGGTACCTTTTCCTAATATAATCTTGACCCTGGGAATCAACATCATCTCCTATGGCAATGACATCCAGCTCATTTATTCCCTCTCCAACAAAACATCCAGCAGTCGGATCAACCTCACCACCTGCATGCCCAAAGTTGCCAGCTGGATGAAGACCAACTATATGAAACTCAACACAGAAAAAAAGAGAAGTGGTACGCTTTGGTTAGGAAACATTCCTATGGAACTCCACCAGATGGCTTGCAGATCTTGGGCCCACAGTCTGGACATCTGTTAGCATGATATATTGTTTTTCATCATATTGATATCTCCTCTGCACCGGTTAATTTCTGTATATTTGCCACTTTATTTCGTGGACTAAGGAGAAGAGCAGATTCCATTTTTTTTGGTTTGCTGAAGAACCATTGGAGTTAAAGGGATTGCCATTATCACAATATTTTGAGACATATCCAATCCAAACTTTTTCCCAGTGGAAATAGTACGTCTTTCTTTTTTGTTCCTGTCCCAATTGGAATAATTAGCAAATTTATTTTTCAGTTTTCTTCATTTGTGGTTTCAGCTTGGGAAGGTCACATTTATTCATTAAGAATTTTGAACTTGCTGCCATCATTTTGCAGTTTTCTTTGTAATTGCTTAATTAATTGGTTTGACCTGATTTTGTATTTCTAACTGTCAGCGGCCATTATTCCATGCACACTGATCTGCCTTCATTAAAGAATATTTGTGACTTGTGGATTTTACTAAATAGACTAGACTGCACATGAAAAATTCAACATGTGAATATCAGACATAAGCATGGTCATTCAGGACAGCATACTACACCACATCATTGATCACACCATGAAGTTTTGCATTCTGCAGCACACTTAAAAAGAGGAAAATGCCTCAGGGGATTGTTTTTTACAGGAGGATGCCCCTTCTGCACAAAAACAATCCTGCTTATGATGCAGGCACACTTTTAACATGGTGCAAGGCAACCTGTTTTGGCACTAGGGCTCAAAGAGCGTGCCAGAGCAAGAAACGGAGAGGAATGCGCTGTATTGTGTTAAATATGGTGTATTCCTGCCCTTTCAAGCAGAGCAGCAAGGTAGCTTGCTGTGCTGCATGAAAGCTACAGAAATATACCCCAAAGGCTTAAGATAGAAATGACAGCCAATTACATAAATACAGAGAAAGAGAGAGAAAGAATATATACACCAGAAAGAAGAAAGGACAGTGAGAAAATAAGAGCCATATGGAGGCACTTTTTAGCAAATAGTTACAGACAGTTGTAGCTGTTTGCTAGAAGCTCTAATAAATAAATTAAAGTTGCTACAGTTTTACTGTTTCACAATTACAAATATGTGGAATGATGGTGCCACCATGTGTCTATTTTGTATGTTACAAGCAAGCCAGTCACATTGGCTTTGATAATTGTTTGTTTATATTTTGCTCTGAAGAACATTTTATTTTGAAACAGGTTACTTATTTCTGCCCGAGGATTGAAGGGATTGGTACATACAAGGTAAGGACCCCACTACATCAGATCTAAAGTTCACTGACACATGTATTTCAATGACAGAAAGACAAGGCCTGTTGTATGTCACTTTTAATGTACATTAATTTGGCAAACATCAGAGTGGGTCTGAGCAATGTTAACTTATTGAGTCCCTATCAGCCATGGTTGAGGCAAATTGACATAGCTATCTGGGAAATTTGGTACTGGCGTTTCAGAGCAGGGTGATAAATTAGCCAGTGTACGTTTATTCGGAACTGCATCATATATATGTGAAACAAGCATGGTTTGCAAAACAGACTAGAACACAATGTAAAACATTTTAATCACAATAAAATACAAAGTTATGATTTTCTAGATTTTTCTCCCAGTTAATTCTAAACAGTCAAGTGGGAGGGAGGGTGGATTGGGCCATTGAATGTAGATTCGAAGATCACAATGGTAATGAGTAAACATTAGCATTCCTCTCAGGACCGGTTTTAGTTCTGGTGGTGACGAGTGTGACGTTTGTTAGCGCGCCCCAATGACCACTGCCACCACGGATTCCCACCCTACCACCCTCTAACAGTAAATGTATGACAGTACCACTGATGCCACTATCCGCATGACTTTACAACTGGGTTTTTTGTTCCTGTCCCAATTGGAATAATTAGCAAATTTATTTTTCAGTTTTCTTCATTTGTGGTTTCTGCTTGGGAAGGTCACATTTATTCATTAAGAATTTTGAACTTGCTGCCATCATTTTGCAGTTTTCTTTGTAATTGCTTAATTAATTGGTTTGACCTGATTTTGTATTTCTAACTGTCAGCGGCCATTATTCCATGCACACTGATCTGCCTTCATTAAAGAATATTTGTGACTTGTGGATTTTACTAAATAGACTAGACTGCACATGAAAAATTCAACATGTGAATCTCAGACATAAGCATGGTCATTCAGGACAGCATACTACACCATATCATTGATCACACCATGAAGTTTTGCATTCTGCAGCACACTTAAAAAGAGGAAAATGCCTCAGGGGATTGTTTTTTACAGGAGGATGCTCCTTCTGCACAAAAACAATCCTGCTTATGATGCAGGCACACTTTTAACATGGTGCAAGGCAACCTGTTTTGGCACTAGGGCTCAAAGAGCGTGCCAGAGCAAGAAACGGAGAGGAATGTGCTGTATTGTGTTAAATATGGTGTATTCCTGCCCTTTCAAGCAGAGCAGCAAGGTAGCTTGCTGTGCTGCATGAAAGCTACAGAAATATACCCCAAAGGGGTATATTTAATAAGTCTGAACCATGCACATCTTCAGCACAGATACCATGCATGTATATAGAGATACATTAAAACTACTTTTACCACTCATACTTTGACCATGCATACCTTTACCATGCATACTTTCACAATGTACATTTATGAAACATGTTAAAAAATATTTTATTTTGGGAATTAAAGTATTTTTGAGAATTTTGACACTGTAGTAACACTTACAGAAATGCACTTATTTTTCTTTCTATAAACATTCTACTGCCATGGTATGTTACAACTTTAGAAAACTTTTTCTCAAACATTTTAAATAAATACACTTTCCGTCACAATGAGAAACACATTCAAATATACATTCCAATGCTTATTTGTGTTCGAAATGGGGTATACCCTTCAAAACAATTATAAAAACGAGCCATCCACCGTTTTGTGACTAGTGGTACACTGACATTGCTCGTGGCCACACGTCTCTTAGACTCTCTGAAAAGTAGCAGTTTGCTGTAGTGATACTGCCATCTACCAGAGAAGGCTAGTAGAGCGTTTAAGGAAAGAACATATATAGTATGGGCAAATTATTCCACATGATTAATTTATTTTGTACATTATTTCTCAGATTTTGACAACTTCTTGTAAAAAATGTTACCCCGTTGAGTAATCATTTACCATCATGGTGTGTACACATTAGTTACATTTTACTTGAAAGTACTAAGAAAAAATGGTGCAGTAATGTCTATAATTATTATTATTAGTTTTTTTAAATGTTCTAACACTACCAGGGGCGTCTTGCAAAGAATATGGTAAATAGAAACTGGGGGCAATTTTACTATTTAACCTCCACAGTGGGCGCCCCTCTGGGCAAGTGTTAGACAGCATTCATGGGTAAACTTACCATTCAAACTCCGCTTTGGGTGTCCCTCAGGGCAGGTGCTGGACAGTGACATGGGGCAAAATTACTGTTGTTTTCTCTGCTGGGGCGTCCTTCAGGGCAGGTACTGGACAGTGACTGGGGGCAAAATTACTAATTTAACTCCGCTTGGGCATCCCTCAGGGCAGGTGCTGGGCAGTGACTGGGGGCAAAATTACTATTCTAACTTCAGTGTGTGGGTCCTTCAGGGGAGTTTCTGGACAGTGACAGGAATGGTGATTACAATTGATTTTGGAAAGATAGTAACATGCATTTATTTTCTTACAGTGCCAGACATATTCTCCAACTACTTTGGAGTCTCTGAAAATAATCACCTTTGAACCCCACAACAACACAAGTCATCACACATTTAACAGTAAGCCAACCTTCACAAACAAATCGCCAAATCACGACAACATAACATTAGGAAGGAAAATGAAGCTAACAGCTTGTTCTATCTTTTTTGTCTCCACAACTAGAAAATTGATAGCATCGGACAGTAAAGTTCTTAAAACCCAAACCTGATTCTACCGAATCGTACAAAACACCGACCGACACAAAAACACATACAAATGTGATCCGGGACGGCGCGTACGCGACATGCGGACGGAGTTAGGCAGCTTTTTACGTACCAGCAAGTACGAATCGTACCGACAGCACTCCGGACGGCTATATTTTTACGGCACACAAAAAGTGCCGGAAAAGCTAAGTACGCCGTGAAGCGTGAGGAAGAGGGGGTCCGGTACGTGCCGAACACACTCCCAGCCCCCCGTATGTCCGCGACGAACCCGCACCCCACCCGTGTATGTCCGGGATGTACCTGCACCCCACCCCCGTATGTACAGTGCGAACCCCCACCCCCGTATGTACGGTGCGGACCCCCACCCCCGTATGTACGGTGCGGACCCCACCCCCGTATGTACGGTGCAAGCCCCCACCCCCGTATGTACGGTGCAAACTCCCATCCCCGTATGTACGGTGCGGACCCCCACCCCCATATGTATGGTGCGAACCCCCACCCCGTATGTACGGTGCGGACCCCCACCCCCATATGTACGGTGCAAACCCCCACCCCGTATGTACGGTGCGGACCCCCACCCCCGTATGTACGGTGCGGACCCCACCCCCGTATGTACGGTGCGAACCCCCACCCCGTATGTACGGTGCAAACCCCCACCCCCGTATGTACGGTGCGGACCCCCACCCCCGTATGTATGGTGCGGACCCCCACCCCGTATGTACGGTGCGAACCCCCACCCCGTATGTACGGTGCGGACCCCCACCCCCGTATGTACGGTACGGACCCCCACCCCCGTATGTACGGTGCGAACCCCCACCCCCGTATGTACGGTGCGGACCCCCAACCCCGTATGTACGGTGCGAACCCCCACCCCCGTATGTACGGTGGGAACCCCCACCCCCGTATGTATGGTGCGGACCCCCAGCGCTACACGCTGGGGGTCCGCACCGTACATACGGGAGTGGGGGTTCGCACCGGACATACGGGGGTGGGGGTTTGCACCGGACATACACGGGTGGGGTGCGGGTACATTGCGGACATACACGGGTGGGGTGCGGGTACGTCGCGGACATACACAGGTGGGGTGCGGGTACGTCGCGGACATACGGGGGCTGGGGGTACGGTGCGGACATACGGGGGTTGGGGGTACAGCGCGGACATGGGGGGGTGTTCGGCGCGTATGCGGGCACATGTTTGGACGTCTCCATGGTTGCTATGGAGGTTCGCTCCGTATGGTGTTTTTACCATACGGTTGTGGATTCGGACGGACGGGACAGATCGTACTTATGCGTTCGGACGTCGGTTTACCGACTCGTACGTAAAACCGTCCGGGGACGTGTCGGACACTTTTTCCGACCAGAGGACGTGTCGGAGTATATTCCCAATGCGATTCGTATGGAGTTTTTTACATACGAATCGTACTTGCCAGTTTGTACGGGACTTGTACGATTCGTACGTAAAAAAATCCGGATACGATTCGTACGGGGAATATTTCTCCAGGATCGGAATCGGCCCCAATATGTCTTTCTTTCTAAGCAGGCGTAAAAACAGTGTGCAAAAATTATAAATATATTTAAAAACACAGTAGCTTATCCTTTTTTTCTCCACAGTTATAAAACCAACAACATTGAACTGAACAAACCACCAAGTCCTAACTGGATTTACCACATTCCCGAATTTCCCAAAAAGTACAAAGACACAGTGGGCTTAATTACAATGTCGGTCAGAAAGCCTTGAACTGCTGGTCAGACGCTTTTCGACTGACATGGTAGGTTAAAAGTCCGACTACCGTATTATGATGATGGTGGTTGGAGACTAAACCAGCTGGGACTCCGATGTGGTTCAAATGGGTTCAAGAAGCCTGTCGGCCAGTCGGAAAGTGCTCATAATCCTTTAAGGACGGCATTTTTGCCATCGGGATTATGATGTCAGTTTCCAACAGCCAATTCATGTCGCCTTTCTGACATGGATTGTCTGTCGGAAACTGTCTTTGGGGCCACTAGCTGGGCCCCCTTCGCCCCAGGATCTCTACATTTGGGCCTGGGGGGCACCTATGGTGCCCCCTAAATATCCCTGCACTGCATGGTGCATGCCACACAGTGCTGGGATGTTTACACACTTCCATTTTTCGGTGGGAGCTTGCGCTGCAGGTGGATTCTGCCCTCTGCACAAGCTCCCATTGAAAAATGGAAGTTTGCAACAGCATCATGTGCAGTTGTCCTAATGGGGTTGTTGGGGTGGCCAACCTATGGTCGGGCAGTTCCTTCCCTGAAACAGTGTCGGTTGGAGGCAACTCCGACCAACATCGTAATTAGGTCCAGTATATTCTAGATAAACAAATCTCACTTTTCAATTACTCCTGCAACCAACATTTTTTCCCTTGGTTGTAAAATGCATATTAACAATGCCATGTAACCTTTTTAACAAGGTTTCAACACTGTTCCTTTTCATTATTGCTAGCACAAAGTTAAAAAACAATAGATTTTTTCTCAACAGGTTTACAAACATTGTACAGAACAAAAAAAATATTGAAGCTTATACTTTTTTCTCTTTCTTTTGCCCCCAACAGAATCTAAAGAAATGGTTACATCAAGGCAGGCAACTTACATGAAATCAAGAAGGGGCAACCAACTACTCAAATATAGTGGCTACCTTTATTGTAAGAATAGATTGACTGAGCCCAGGAGTCATTGGAGGTGTGTGCAATATTTTTCATACCATTTCACAGGCAGAGAGGTTACTCTTAGAGACTGTGTGGAAAGTCCATCTGAGCATAACCACTCTGCCTCTGCAATGGAGATAAAAGTTAGAGAGAAGGTCCAACAAATCAAACATCTTGAATCAACATCCAATGTGCAGTCTTGTTGGCAGTATCACAAAACATTCCCATCCATGTTGCTAATAGTATACCTGCAATACCCAACCTCTGAAGGATGATCCAGAGACAAAAATAGGCAAGTAATCCCCCACGTGGGACCCTGTCACCTGGTCGATAGGGACATTGTCGACATCGCAAAGTTAGCATGAGCCCAGCAGCCATGATTCTGCTTTTGCGCACGTTACTACATGAATTTGTTTTTGCAAGACTCTGTTTATGCCTTTCAAATGACATTGGTTCGTTCTCTGCTTATTCCAGGAGTTTAGTCTGAACACTGTGAGCAAGGTCATTCAATAAACTTTATTTGGTTTTTGTTTGGAAAACCATAAAAGTTACACAGATACAATACATAAAACAATTTTGTATCAATACAGAATTTAAAAGAAAAGGTCCAGTACCACACAATAGATCTTGCTAAAAACACATCCTAATATACAGAATTTACAAATCCATACAAATCCTCGATTTCACTGATGCTTTTAAAAACCCTACTATAAAGAAAATACAATCATCCTTCAACAATTGGAGATACACAAGAGCTGGTCTGACTTCTCTAAAATTCATCTTTTTTAAAATAGGAACTAAAATATGCCTGCGAGGAAATTCATACATTTTACAAAAAAACACAAAGTGCAGCAAATCCTGCAGAGACTTCTAGCAAAAGATGAAATAAATTCGTCCGAAACCTGGTTAAAAGGAATTTCTCGTGTGTAGACAGCGGCCCCATAAGATAAGGTTCCGTCAATGGCATTGATTTAGGCGTTAGATACAATGGGACACTCGGTTCCTGAACCTCCACAGCTTCTCGGTCTACTTTCCTTTGATTCAGAAAGGCATTCTTAGTTAGTTCTACATCCTTTCTGGTAATAGCATCAGGATTGGAAAATAAGTCACCCCGCCCGATCCATTCAAGCCCACTTTTGATGTATTTAAACCAGGGGATACAAGCCGAGTTATCTAGGGTCATACATTCTCTTAAAATCAGATGGGTGAGGGTTAGATCTGTGAGCAAGGTCGATAAACAATGCCCCTTGTTATTCTGTTCTGGTCAGTCCCTAGCACCTAGACAAAAACGGGCTAACACAGCTGCTGCTGGATATTCATGCTTTGAGATTATGGGGATGCATGTTTAGGTAACACACACCTGGAGAGGGAGCCTTCCAGGGAGACGAGCCATGCAGTTCCTATGATGTAGATATACCATCTAGGCACTAAGGTATGGAGCCTGCCAACAAAGCAGTCTATTATATAATAATACATCTTTTTGCAAAGGGGAGAATGGTTAGGCCGTATAGTCCTTTATCCACTGTCTTTATATGATGACATCTCCCTTTATGATATATGGCCTTGATGCAATGCTAACTGTATTCCTATTATGCATTTTGCTGCCGGTTGTGGCTAGAATACTGCGTTTTAGAGCACGATAATTGAAAGTTCTTATTGTGGTTTGAGAGTGTGAGGGAAAAAGTGTGCCTTTTTACAGCGATTCCTGAGAGATCTGGGAGTTTTGTGTTCTGGGGTGTCTAATCATTTGCTTCTTCATGAATGTGTAGGAGACTGAGTGAGACACTATATCTAGTCGGTCCTGGGTTTGTGGGCACTAAGATGGTTGGAAAGCTTAGCTCCTATACACCGCGGTCCCATTTTCCTGTGCATAGTTCTGTATATGTGCAGAATCAGCTTAACATGGCGCCACCAACGTTTGGTCTGGTACTTATTCGTGAGACCCCTGAGTAGTGCTTGTGCTTGTCCACAATACCCTCTCACCAGTTTACAGAGACATCCGTGGTGTGAGGGCTTAACCTCCTATATTTTATGTTTATAGTTTTTTCAAGCCTGAATTTTAAAAGTTTCTTCTTTCTATATAGACCTGCTTATGCGCTACTGTTCTTTTGGTACTTTCCTTGTTAAGCCAGTCACTACTGCAGCGCCGAACCGCGCTGCGGTCCCGGCTTATTTGTCACAGCATGGAGTCACTAATGGAGGGGCTGATTTAATATTTGATGTAGAAGCGGATGCAGCCTACCGCTTCAAGATTTTCTATTCTTGGGTTACCTTTCCAGCAGTGGATGGTAATGACAATTTGTCTCACGAATATACTGCCTCCGCGGTTCCGTGGGAATATTGCCTATATTGCATACTTGAAGTTCAATTGATGGCTTAGCAGCACACCATATGATTTAATGGCGCCCTACCTCACCCTGTTTCTGTGGTCTGTTTAGGCCACTTATTAGTCAATGGGGCCACGTGGCCAGTTATGGATGGGTTTACACCACATCCAAATTACCTACATGATCCTATCGTAGAGCTGAGACAATTGCATACATCTTTGATACATATCCATAGAGCTGTAATACAGTTTATGTCGCGCAATATTCAGGTGGCTCCACCTGGTGCTACTGCACACCCGCCAGGACATGGTGGTGGTCTGGTTAGTAGTCCTATCATGATTAAATCAGTGATGGGTAAACTTCCCCAAAATAGGGATGACTTCTCTTACTGGCTTGCAGAAAAAGTTAAGCAATTTGAAGCTGTATTCCCACATACTTCACCTGTGGAGATACACAGGATCCTTACCATGAGTTTACCTAAATGATTGTTCTACCGTCCGTACTTAAAAAGGTTCAAGACGAACATAGGGCTGAGGCGGCCCTGGAGTTGGGGATGAGATTGGTAGGGGTGTACCCTATTGTTTCTAATATGATCTTTGATAATGTAAAGGGGAAGCAGTTAGCTTACAGGTGAGTCAGCGCCTAGAGGTGGCTGCAGACGTCGATAAGCAACGTGAGTAGCCAAAGATTATTGCTAAAGTATATAAATCATTAGGGCTCAATAATCTGGGGCTTAAGCCTATTACACAGACGCAACAAAAACCCAACCTAAAAAGGAAGGGCATCTCGTCTTTCCTAAAAAGATGTGGAATAGAAATCATCAGCAGCAACAACAGAAGCAAGGGTCGCTTGCTGGTTCAACGACACCTGAAACTTCTGAGCGTAGATATGATTTGTGTGACCACTCTAAAATTAAGACATGGGAGAGGTTTCAAGTTCCTGATCTGTGCTCTCATCATTCTTTACAGGACTCATCGGATTCACAGTTCGGTGGAGGTGAGCGCTAGGATCGCAGACAAGGCGAGATCACTCAGCAGAGAAGGGACCCGCCACCCTAGTTTGACGTTAAAGCCAAACCGGAAGGGCTACCTCCTTTTTGAGCCCCGTTTCAGAAAAAGAAGGTTGCCACTTTAACATTGAAGTATGCCGCAGACGGTGAGAACCTTGCTTTTCGATTAGAGATGGGCGCTGACACACCTCGACAGCGTGGCGGAAGTTACCATAGTGAGGGACGCTCTCCATCCTTGAGTGGAGGCAAGTGCAACTGATACTTTCATCACAGTGGAAACAGCAGACACACGAGTTGCACCCCCTGATAGGCTTTATGAGATAGACCTCCAAATTGAGGGTGATATAAAGCATACCATTAAGGGGGTCTTTTGACACAACCTTACATCCTCTTATGAGATTTTGTTGGCCGAGATAGACTGGCCTCCCCATTTGTATTGTCTTCTTCCTGAGGGGAAGACATGATACTCCTGAGTTTTACCCGTTACGTCCCTGAAGAGACTAAACCTGCATACGCTGCGGAATGGGCTTTGGCATTAGCGCCGGCTGTGTATCATAATCAGGTGGGCTGGGATAATGATTCGCTGGCATATGAAATACCTTGACATCTATGCCACAGCCGCAGGCTCAATATCCGATCAGGTGTAAAGCAAAGGCTTCCGTAAGTGAAATTCTGACCCAATTGGAATATCAGAGTGTCATTGAACCCTGTGTTTTGTCCATGAATAATCCTCTTTTTCCGATATAAAAACCAGATGGTTCATATCGTATAGTTTTGGATTATAGACATTTAAACAGTCACGTTCGTACATTTGAAAGACAAAACACACACAGCTCTTCGTTAGTGAATAATATAGTTAGTAAGAAATACAAAATGACACTGGATATTTCCAATGATTTTTGTCACAATATGGCTCCAGGTAGCCGTGACTTGACCGGATTTACTACGGTTGGCAATCAGAAGCGATTTATGCCTTTGCCCATGGGCTAAAGAACAGTCCCGGGGCTTTTGCTGCATGTGTTGTGTCTCTGTTACATGACATAGACCCTGATGAGTTCTCGTACATCGATGACATTTATTTGACAGATGACAAATTGATCCCGCATCTTGTGTAGAGTGGATCGCATCATCCAATCTTTTGCGGACTTGGGTTACAAATTTTATTTTGCCAAGTCACACATCGCTTGTTTAGCTGTTCTCTTTTTGGGCTTTAGGCTCAATAATGAAGGTCGGGGGTTAGCCCCCCACTTTCTGGAGAAGTGTACACAATTGCAGCCTCCATCTTCATTGAAAAAATTAGAATCATTGCTGGGATTTTTGAACTTCGGGAGGACCTACATTCCTGATTATGCCCAGTGTATCAAACCGCTATATGCGTTGACACAACCCTCTTGTTCGTCTGCCAGCTGGCTTCCAGAACATATCATTATTCTTCAGTCTTTGCAGTCAGATCTGCTTGCGAGCAACTTTTTATTAACACGTGATAATTCTACGAACTTGGTCATACGAAACTTTTCTGATAATATTATTCCCAAAGAACTTACAATTACTTTCACTAATAAAACTATTATTTTGCATGCTATTGAAAACCTTTAAAAAAAGTCAACAACCCATAGCCTAGTAATACTTGAGACTAGTGGTATTTGGATGATGGATGGTATGTTTAAGTCCACACCCCATCCATTCACCCAAATATACACTATTCATGCCAAAATTAATGCAACAACCTTACCAATGGTATACAGTTTACTCTCAAACATTCCTCAACATATTCTACATTTTTGTCAGTGATAAAAGCCAAAACCTTGAATTAAAGCCCTAAAAAAGTGAATATTGACTTTGAAATATCAATGAATAATACCATTACTAAATGTAATCCCACAACCCAAATTCAAGGATGTTTTTCCCACTTTTCTCGGGCAATTTGGCGACAAATCCAAAAAACATCCTCAGTTGAGGATTATATGTCTGATAGTAAATTGCAATTTGGATTACGTAAACTACCTGCCTTATGCTTCATACCATCTGAAGGTGTAGGCGAGTTATACACGCAGCCATTACTGAAACAGAGTATTACACACAAAATGCTAAAAAATTGGCACCCTTTTTCAAATATTTTGAAGACACCTGGATTGGCCATCTAAGTAGGTCGGGTCGCAAGAGGAAGCCAAGATTCCCTATTGGTTTATGGAACTGCTATGCGATCTGCTCAGAGGGTGGTGCCAAGACTAACAATGCCTCTGAGTGATGATACAACTCCTTCAACAAATCTATCGGCAAATATCACCCAAATCTCTATTTCTTCCTGGAAATTTTGAAGAAGAAGCCAAGTTTCCAGGAAATGAGAATTACACAATATTTTACAGGTAGTCTGAATCCCTGGGTATCTAAAAGGAGTAAAGAAATGTCAGAAAGACTGTTGGCAAAAATCAAAGACTTTTCTTTGATGGGTGCTCTAGACTACCTGGAAAATATTTCCTATTTTGCACTACTAACATCCTCTAACAATCTGTCACATTACTTGACTGTTTTACAGTTCTCTAATTTAAATTGCCACTTATAAAAAATATTTTATTCACAAATCTTCCTACCTGAAGATGTCTTGTTTTTCAACTCTTGGCAATGATTTAACTCCACCTGTCACCATAGGTTTTTCATGCCCAAATATCCAAATAAGTCTTCCACATCCAAACCCAATAGCATGACCATGAAAAATCTTTCTGCACAAAGGGTCATCCAAAAACAGGTCCTAAAAGCTTCTACAAAGCAGAACTCTGCTCCATGCTAATGGCAAACTCCATTTAAAGATGTCAATATCCATTTCCAAAAAAGTAATCCACGGTCGCAGAGCAGACTGTTACAAAATGTAACAAATTCCCAAAATGTTTCCTTTCCTTCTAAAGGGTAATCCGTTAATTAAGATGCAGTTCCAAACATCCCTTTTCCATGTGCTCGGTCCTTGTTCCACCAAGTATGTGCTGTTTCTATGTTGTCAAAAAAATGCGGCACAAAAAAAATTACAATGTTATTTTGTTTTTTTAATCATGTAAAAAAGCACTTACTAAGTTGTTTTTTGATTTTTTAAATGTGTTTTGGAAACAAATACAACCATCTGATGCAGGCATACTACTGAAACCTAAATGGGAATGGAATTGTGTGTTAAACATTCGAACAATACAACATTGATCAACTCCAGTGTTAGATAACTCCCACTTCTATCCTTACAATAAATGTCACATATGTACATCTAAAATGTAAATAAAGTTTGTATTACCTTACTGCAGCTCTCCCTTGCTTCTGATCTCCACTGCAATGCTCCCTTGACTGTCAAAACAGATGCACAACTACGTACGCCATAGCTAGATAAAAGAGCAATGCAACATTATAGGAACGTAACTTTAAAAATCATTTTTGAGTGTTTCCTATTGTTTACAAATATGTAGATTTTTAAAAAAACATTTACACTTTTTAGGTTTAAATCTTTTATTGGTTTTGAAGACTTATAACAACATCTGCCACCTACATCCATAGGCCAGTGGGGCATTTAACATTTTTATGGTTAACTCTGTTTTCTGGATTTGCAAATATGTAAAAACAGCATTGAGTACCGCAGATAATCCCATAATATAAACTCGAAGGAATCGTCCCCCCACCCTTCTGGCCTGACCCATACATCCACATATGAGTCCCAGTAATTCTTTGTGGATGAGTGGGGAGGTAAATGCAACAAAAGTCCAGAATGGGATCGACCCACGTAGACAGTATATGAAGATGAAAAGTGAATGAAAAACAAAACCCCCTTACCCCCCCCCCACCCTCCCTCCCTGAACCGGTGTGCAAGGCAAGAATCTCTTTAAAACCTTTTGGTAAAGTTTGCAAACTAAAGAGCAGATTTAGGGACTTAATCTGTAGGTGGTGCTTCGGTGAGCCGAAGGAGTCGAAGGTACTTGGGGCATGTCATTTAGTTCATTTCAAGTGCAAGCAGAGACAGCAGTGGGCGTCATATAGTCCTGAAGGAACCCGTAGAGTTTGTCAGAGTGGCTTGAGTGTGTTCTATGCCAACTATATACCACAATTTATGTAGCCAGCCTGTGTGGGTCGGTCGTGTCTTCGTGCCCCATAGGGAGAGGATATGTTGAACGGCTGCTGCCATCGCTAGACCCATCTGTTTGCCCTTAATCGATTTCAGTGGGGAGGTGAGTGGATTAGGGAGCCCTAGTAATGTGTAGGTCGGGAATCTGGGAAGTTCAGTCTGGCCGGTGTAAGGTACCAGTAATTGACCACCTTGCCCGCCGCATCCCTACTAGCTGTATTGCGAGCCGTGTGGTGAGCCCGAAAATATATGTCCCGCCATTCTTTCTCCGTTAAGTCTTTCCCGAGTTCCCGTGCCCATCGCCGCTGACCCGCCGAGGGCGAGGAGGGAGCTGGGGACACAGTATGCTGTATAATTCAGTGATCATCTTTTTATCGGAGACTTTGGATAGGAGCCATTTCTCATATGTGGTGAGCCTTCTGTGAACCAGCGGGCGCACCTCGGGGTGGAGGAGCCAGTGGCGAATTTGGAAGTACAGTTATCATTTCGGAGCGGTGATTGTGTAAAATTGATGCACTGCTGCAAACAAAAGGAATCCATCTAAATTGAAGAGGTGTCCCGCAGACTTGCAGTCCGTTGCCCACCATTGCGGGAAAGAGCGTCCGTCTAGCCCGGGGGAAACTCCAGGTTGTCGAATATGGGTGTCAAGGGCGAGGGAAAGGATGTGAGGCCGCGCTTGACTGCCACCGAAACCCAGACTCTTAACAGCGTGCTTAAGAAAGGCACCTTCCACAGGGAGAGCTTTGCTAGCGCCCGGTCCTGAAACAGCCACCATTTTTCGGACTCAGGTCTGCTCCACTCCACCAGATGTCGAAGCTGCGATGGTCTAAAGTATTCTAGAAAGTTCGGGACACCCAACCCCTCCCTCCTCCGGAGGTCTGTAGGATAGAATTCTTCTCATACGAAGACGTGCCCCTGCCCAGATAAATTGTTGCACCGCGCTTTGTATTTTATGTAGGGTCCCCGGTGGGGGCCAGGCCTGTATGGTCTGAAAAATGTAGAGAGCTTTGGGTAGGATATTCATTTTAATGGCAGCAATGCGGCCTAGGAGAGATAAAGAATGCTTTTGCCACTGTCTTAGGTCATTCTGAATTTAAGAAAGGAGCTTGGCATAATTCTGTATGACTGTTCGTGGAACCGAAGAGACAAGGTCTATCCCTAGATAAGTTATGGTGTCCCGAGACTGCAGCTCTCCATACCGTGGGCAATCATCCTTGTGCCGGGCTGCCCCACTACCCAAATGTAAGATCATTGATTTCTCGATGTTCACCTTAAAACCGGAGACCTGACCAAAGGCAGCTAACTCCCGTAAAAAAGCTGGTACCGAGTTCTCGGGGGACTCCAGGGTCGCCAAAATATCATCGGCATATAGGCTCACAGTATGGCGTTCCCCTCCGAATGGGATACCCAAGATATCGGGGCTATCCCAAAATGTTTGGACTAGGGGTTCCACGTAAAGTGCGAAGAGAAGGGGTGACAAAGGGCACCCCTGTCTTGTACCCCTCCTTAGCTCAAAGGGCCAGGAAGCCACCCCGTTTACCCTAATTACCGCTGTGGGCTTGTCATAGCAGCTCGAAACCCAGGCCTTAAATCTATCTCCCACGCCAAAGTGAGCAAGGGTCTTGTCTAAAAAATCCCAGTTAACCCTGTCGAAAGCCTTTTCGGCGTTGACCAACAGCAGTAGGGCGTTCATATTAGTACGATGGACTTTAGCTATCAGATGCAATAGGCGTTTAGTGTTGTCGCTGCTTTGACGATTAAATATGAAGCCAGATTGGTCTGGCTTGATAATCCCAGGTAGGCGTTGGGTCAATCGAGCCGCAAGGACCCCCGTAAATAACTTTAAATCTATGTTGAGGAGGGAGATCGGCCAATAGGAACTGCATCCTTCCCCGGCATAGGAATGACGACAACATCAGCCGCCAACATGTCTGCAGGGATGGTCCCCAGTCCCTGGAAGGAATTTAAAAGCCGCGTCAAAATCGGGGCGAGTAGTGGGCAGAGGACCTTATAGAAACCTGCAGAAAAGCCGGCAGGGCCCGGTGACTTCAGACGTTTAAGACGGGAGATCGCTCCAATCACCTTGTCAATCTTAATGGGCCCGTCTAGTGCTTCGGCCCTCATGGCATTTAGTTTTGGTGTAGCGGCCCTCTGAAGATATGTCTCCCCGCCATCCTGTATCTGCGCGGTTTGACCGTACAGTGTGATGTAAAAGTCCCGCAGGGCCGCAGCAATCTCCTCGTCCCCTTCAACCGTTTCCCCTATATCATTTTGAAGCGCTTGTATTTTTGCACGCTGGGTGCGGGCCCTAAGTTTGCTGGCAAGGAGGCGTCCCAATTTATCCCCTCCCACATAGTAGGAGTGCTTCAGCCGAAGGGTTGCATATTCAGCTATATCTAGGTCAAGGGACGTCAGCTGTGCCCTTGCTGCCTTCAGTTGGCGCCACACTCTAGGCGCGCAAGTGCATTGGTGAATGCATTCCAGCTCCGACACTCGTGCGGTAAGGAGTTCCCTCTTTTCTTTACGCTTTTTGGCACCGGCTGCGGAAATGGCAAATAATTCTCCTCTCACCACAGCCTTGAGAGCCCCCCAAAGCACAAAAAAGGTGTGTCCGGGGAGTCGTTAGTCGCAAGATAATCAGTGATCGATTTGTGTAGTTGTTGAGGAACCCCAGCCTAGTAAGCAAATTTTCTCTGAGTTTCCACCTCCCAAGAGGTCTGCGGGATGGAGGTATAGAGAGTGTCAGTGTCACTGCGTCATGATCTGAAAGTGCAGCTGGGATGATGTTTACTGTGACTACCAATGTGTTTACTTCTGTGGACCCCATAAAATGATCCAGCCTGGCTTAAGTGTGATGCGCATGAGAGCAGAAGGAAAATTGCGTGATTTGGGGATGAGCCACTCTCCACAGATCCAGGAAACCGCTGTCCCTGAGCCATTCCCTCCCTGTTTTGGATAATGCCCCAGTTTGGCCATACCTCTGCCCTGACCGATCTGTCTCTGCGTCCATGACCAAATTTAGGTCTCCCCCCACCCCCATCCACCGTTCTTGGGAGCACAAGACCTCTGACAATGCCACTTTTAAAAATTGTTCCTGTCCCAAGTTGGGGGCATAGATGGAGCCTGCCACCAAGGGGGCGCCTCCCACATGGCACGTATAGGCTAGGAGGTGGCCCTTTATTTCCTCCACCTTGCTCCCCACCGTACCTTGGAATGATTTTGCTATTAGAATGGCCACCCCTGCTTTTTTGTCTGCCGTAGAGGAGAAAAATTATTGGGGAAAAGCCCGGGATCTCATACGATGCCAGTCTTTGGGGAGGAGATGGGTTTCCTGCAGAAGGCACACTGCCACCCCTGAGTTCTCCTTTTAATGGGGTTGTTCAGTCCCTTCACGTTAAGGGTGAGAATCTGCAATGTGGACCATGACATAAGGTGATTATGAGATCAACCTGCAAAGTGTGATGGGGAGGACCCCCCTCGTCTCGTGGCTGCCTCATAGCTTCTCGACCCCAGCGCTTATGAGCGCGTGCCCCAAGTTGACCCCCTCCTTGTGTAGCACACCGGTTCCTCTCTCCCTCCCCTCCCTAACCCCAACACCCCCTCAACCCCTCAACGAGAAACCCCCTCCCCCTCTCCCCTGCTCTCCCACCCAGAACTGCCCCCTAACCTCCCTAACCCCAACTAGAAGAACCCAGAGTCCCCTCAGTGTCCAACGCCCATCCCGCAGGAACGTGGGCATGTGGTAGGTAAAGAATCAGGTTTAGTGTGTGGACCAAGTTCCGCGGGCACCCCGCCCCCGACCTCCACGGCCATTACAACAGTAATGCTAATCAATCCCTCTGGCAGAGTCACGGGTGGGTCTTCCCAGCGGTCTCCAACTGAACTGTTTCAAGTGCACCAATCTTTCTTGATCCATGGTGTCAGAGACCGGCTGTTGTGCTGGGCTGGATGAACGTCTGCGGCCCACTTTCTGCCACCCATGTCTTAGCGAACTCGGTGTGTGGCTGGGTGACTCTTCCGTGGCTCGATGCTACAAACCAAGAATCGAACAAGCATAATGGAGGGATCAGATTTGGTGGAGCTTGCCATTCAATTTAAAGATCAGGCAAAATGGGTGGCCCCAGGAATACGCCAGCCCTTGCTCTCTCAGGTAGGTGATCACTTCTCAAAAATCCTTCCATTTTTGCAGCGTGATAGAAGCGAGGTCTTGATCGAGAGCTATGGAATGCCCTTGGTACCGTAAAGATTGTTTCGACCGTGCCTCCCGTACAATTCGTTCCTTGAGAGGGAAGTCCGGCATGAAGGCTAGTATGTCTGGGGGAGGAGCAGGATCCCGTCTCGCCATCCCTACGCGATGAGCACGGTCGATACGGATTGCAAAGTCCTGGGATTCTCCTAGTATGTCACGGAACACTCCCTGGAGATATTGGGTCACGTCCGTCCCTTCTGTTTTCAAGGGGACCCCCCTGACGCGAATGTTATTTCGTCGTGACCGATTCTCCAGGTCCTCCGCATGTGCCTGCAAATACAGTTGTTGATCTCTCAAGCGAATCACCTCTTGTTGGAGTTGCTCTATCTCCTCTCCTTTGGTGAGCTTGCGTTCTTCTATCGCTGCGACTCTCTCCCCAACAGCATCCACATTGCGGCGAATCTCTCGTACCTCACTTGTCACCTCGCTCTTAGGTGTTTGAAAATCCTACCTGAGAACATTGAAGAGCGATTCGAGGAAGGAGTGGGTAATTGGGACCTCCCTGTCTTCTAGGTCCGTAGTAACTTTCGGGCTTGGGGATGGTCGAGTCCCTCTGTCCCCGGAAGGGGGTCCTTTGGTGAGCATCTCCTTCAGAGATTGTTCCCCTTTCTTCCTCATCGAGGCCATCTCCGGGCCATGCCCAGGGGGGGTCAACCTTGGCGATCCGCGCATTCCGGGGCGCCTAGGAAACACTCCTGCTGTTTGTTATGGAGCAAGGTAATCCCCGTATAGTCTGGCAATCAAAAATCACTGCCAAAATCCACCCCTGCTCCGCCTCCAGACTCCCTCCGCAGACCAGCCGCCCCCCGGTCTCTCACCAGCTGCGTAAGGTATCCCCCTCTCCGTTGCAGTGTTCTGAGGCCCCAGGCTCCACTATCCGACCGCTCACGCCAGGAGACGCCCCACGGCCTAGTCGGTCCCCTGGACCCCGCTACAAGGCACAGCTCCGTAACTCCATTTCTCCATTACAGCCTCTCGCTCCCCAGCCCAGTGACAAGCATACAGGCAAGACTGCTCCTCACTCCCACGCAGGTCGGTCATGTGAACAGGTTGCTGCTTGGTGTGGAAGAGTTGTGGGGCCCGTAGCTCTGCCCCACATACACCGCTCCCAGGGAAGGCTCTCTTCAATGCTGCGCGGGGTGCTGTCGGAGCTCCACCCTGTTGAGAGCCCCCGGGCCCTCACAACTACTGCGCTAGTGCCCTCTTCGGCCTCCTTATCTCGTGTCTCTGCTATCGCTGCCAAAGTACCAGTACCACTCTGTGGGGCTAAGCCCTAGGCCTGCATTCAGGGCCCGTCCCTCACCCCGACGTGGTCGGCCTCTGGTGCAGGCCTCTGGATAATTGGGGCGATGGCTAGCACTGCGTTGTCCAGTCCAGAACCGCACTCACAGGACCCCCTCACTCCTGGCTCTAGGTGCTACACCACCATTTAGCTCTGCTCAGTGCCCTGGCCTCCCTGGTTTCACATGGGCTGTCTCTCAGCTTAGCGGGCCCCTTCGGTGCTAATCTCACCTGGCAGCGCTCTTGCCAAAACCTTCCTTTCCTGCGGTGCACTCGCGAGCTAGGTGAGTCAGCAGCGGCCGCTTCAGTGCTCGCGTGGCCTACACGCCATTGCCTCAGCGCACCTCTCTCACCCACTAGGCCGCATGAGAGTCCCGGGCCTAGCCCGAGACCTGGACATCCGCCCTGGGGCCGCCCCTCCGATACGCCTCACCTCATTCACCGAGATAGTAATGCGGTCGAGGCTCGTTCGCCGCCGGGGTCTCTGTCAGTTCACCTCATAGCCGATGACGGGAGCCACCTGGCCCAAGCGGCCACGTACACTGCTCCCAGGCGGCGTTCACTCCAGCCGGCCTTCAGCCGCCCCTCGCTCCGTACCCGGCTCCACCTTCCTCTTGCCAATTTGGAAATGGTTGCTGCAGGCAGCCTCTGTTTCACCACCGGGCCCGTTGTCAGGGCCCCTTTGCTGGCGCTCAGCCCGCCGTCCTAGTTGTCCTGCAGCTTGGGTGCCATTTACTAGCTGCCGCCTCGTGAAGTCTGGGAGCGGCAATCTGAAGGGAACCCTCGCAATTTGCTCTCAGGGTCACCGCACCACGTTCCCTCGAAGATGCGCAGTGTTTGCCGTCCGGATTGTGGCTCAATGCTGAGAATCAGCCGGATCAGTGGGCCAGGAGCGGGGAGCCTCCGCAGCAAGCGACCGTTCAGCCCACCATCTTGGCCACGCCCGCCATTTATACTCTTTTTTTTTAATAAAAATTAAATATTTATGTTGTTTTCCCAAAAAATTTTAATACATTAGTTAAATTGGAAACCGGTGTTCTGTTTATGTTTTTTAATTAATACTTATTAAATGTTTACAAATAAAATAACTGTATATTATTTCTGTGTTTTTATATTTATTAAAATTTGTTTAAAAAAATATAATAAACCACATCAACCTTTATAAAAATGCTATTTTATCAATTTTGAAGTGGTTTATCGTCTTTAAAATGAATACTCAGATATTAACCCAAGTATTAATACACTTCTCTAACCTATACCCCTAGACACTTACATCCTGTCCCTAAAATGATTTTTCTTTAGCTTTTTACTCACATACGTAAAATAAATCCAAATGTAGAATAAATTAATTCTTAGTATTAATACAAAAACCCTATTCCCTTACTGCCCGTCCCTAAAACCAATTCTCTTTGTTAATACAATTAATGACTAGTAATTCTTTAAATATTTATTATGAAGATTCTATTACTACTCAAGTATTTTTTATTAATACCTGAGTATTAAAACACTTCCGCACCTTATACCACTATATTATTTACATTCCATCACTAAAATTCATCTCCCACATAACAAATAAAATTCTAATTTTTACAAATGTAGAATAAATGAAAATTCAAGTATTGAGAATAAATACCTGAGTATTAATAGACTACCACACCCTTTTCCTCAAGTAACTGTAACTTTCCAGGCCCTAAAACCAATTGTTTTACATTTTAAATGCATGATTAATAATTTAATCACTATATTTTACATTACATTAATACTCTTGTTTTATAAAACACAAAAAAACCCTAAGTATTAATACACTCACCCACCCTATACCTCTATTACCATTACACCCCACCCATAAAAATAAAATTTTATTTTTAAAGCTAATTTATTCTAAAAAATATTACTATAGAAGTATACATTACTTCTCAAGTATCGAAAATAATACAAGAGTAATAATACACTTCATGAATCAGGTACTAAATGGTATTAAAACTCACAACTATATTTAAAAACCAGGAAAAAAAAACAAAATACCTACCAGTATACTTGCAAATACACTTACACATATATGCGTGGTAAAGGCATGCATGGTATAGACATTTCTTGTAAAGACATATTCATTGCAAAGGCATGCGTTGGAATGTTGCATGTGTGGTAAAGATTTTGTTGTAACTGCATATCATGGTAATGACTACGTGGTAGCAGCTGTTTTCCTTTAATAGTGCCCCTCAAGTCTCCATAACCACTCTCTCTCAGGTGCATTTAATTAGTTTGACAGCTCCATTCATACCAGTGTAGCGTGTCAGAGCACTTTACATCACACTCACTACACAGATAAAATGTATCATAAGTGTGTAAATCAGTGTATGAGAAATGTTACATAAGATAGAGAACTACAAAGCATAGGAGTTGCACATACTGGTTGACAGTATAGTTTAATATTGCTTGGTCTGGAGAAGCACAAACTCAGAATTTAAAATGTAACACAATGGTTGGGGGTTCTCTTTAATCAGAACTGATTTCTGTCCAAATGAACTCTTTTTCCAACAATAGGCTAGGATGGGATAATGAAATACTGGTAAAAAATCATAACGCTCGAATCTATACCTTGCAGTTGGCATGCAGCTCTTTGATGACAGTTGATAGTTTACTGTCCTATGTTAGGATTTTAACTTATAAACTGCAAGCAACTAAAGGATCTGTCAAACAAAACCAGTAACCCATTGATCTATTTAAAATATATGCACTTTGCGATCTGCATGGCACACGTTCTTTGCAGCAAACATATTAACCCTCTGCGCTACCAAAACTTCCACTAGACAAACTTCCGATCTCTCTCTGAGAAGAACATTAATCAAGAGTTATCTTGACTTTTATTGTTGCCTGAAAATCGCTGGAGGCAAGGAACGCTGCAGCAGGTACTTTTAAAACCATAATAGACTTGCAAACAGATGCCCCCACCTGCGAAGTCATCGCCTGGTGCTGTCGCACCACCCTAGACCTTGTCCTGATTCCTTTAAATCCATATATTGCATTGACTGAAGTGGATTGGTCGCACGCAGCCTATTATGAACCTCTCGGATTCTTTTAATGAAGTCCCTGGTTTCAAAGTTAATAAACAAAAATCTGTAATTCTGAATATCTCAGTCTCTCCTTTTGATGCAAAACCCCCGCTTTCGGTGGACTAAGTTGTAAATCAATTACCTTGGACTGAACTTTAATAAAAAAAACATTTTAATTGATTGGCAGTACCAGAGGTCGAGAAAAATGTGCGCATCTTGTACATCATCATGCTAAAACATGCATTTGTAAACATTAACAAAACTATCCCCTTCCTGTCCCTCCCCCTCCCTCCCAGGTGAAAGGTTCACTGATCGAGATATAGTGAAAGCATTTTGTAGAGATGCAAGGCGTGTGTACGTAGATAGTATGACAATTTCCCCATTCATTACAAAATAATTGTACATAATTTTCCGCTTTCCGGCCACAGTCCATCTCGTACCATCTTGCACCTTCTTTCGTATATAAAGCAGAGAGAAATGAATGACAGATTGCTTGTTCAGTGTACCTTCCAGGGCATGCCTGTCTCCCTGGGCACTCAACTCTGATATCATCTGTCTCCATGCTCTCAGGTCATCTTCACGGTTTTCATCTTGTCTGACCTGTTTCATTTTAACTTCTGCGGCGGTGGCCTGTTCCACCATTCTCCAAGACTTGGTGGGCATGGGTTCAGCCATCTAATAGCTATGCGGCGTTTTGCTAGTACCAGTCCCAAGTGCAGGAACCTACGACTTAGGCGTCGATTACGATCTTGTCTGGAAACGTACGAAACGACTCGACCGTGAGCTTCCCAAACGATGGATTAGGATGCATTGGATGTTAAACCCATACCAAATCGGTAGAAAACCAATCCGCACGACCGAATCGTCAAGAAACAAGCCCGATGCGACAAACTCATTCGGAAGCGCTGAAGAATTCCTGTTACAAATCAGAATCGGTTTACCCCACGACCAGATGACGATGCATCTGACACGGTTTCTGAATCTTGTTGACTGGTGTTACAAATGGCATTTGGAAACTTATAAAAACAGTCAAAACAAGCATTGGCACTGCCTAAATACAAAAAAAGTTTAAATATGAGCCACAACCACAAATCTAGCTATTTAAAGGGCCAAAAACATGACCATGATCCTTTGCTCTAATACAACTGCTGCTAGGTCACCGGAGTCTCCACACATCCCCTGCTCTCTGTCTCACACAATCACACTTCACCCACCACACAACTTGCACAGATTTTATTTTTAGAAAATTCTTACAAGCACACACTCTTTTTCATATTTACACTCACCGTCACCCTCACCTTCACATTCACCCTCACCATGGCCCTGGGGAAGCAGCCGCTGTTCGCAGACAAGGAGTTGGAAGTGCTTGTAGATGAAATAGTCAGTGTAGAGCCATAGGTATTTAGGAACCTAGTCCAACAGACCCCCCTTTCCCAGAGAAATAGGATGTGGGTGAGGATAGTCAACAAGGTGAACGCTGAAGCACCTGTCCTGCGCACAACGGATGATATCAGGAGTAGGTATTATGATGTGCGAAGCAGGGTCAAAAAACTGCTGACCAGAGAACACGCTCAAAGCCGCAGACTGGTGGTGGCCCTCCCTCCTGCACCACCTGTGCACTCCACTTCCTAGGAAGAGAAGGTGCGTTCCATCCTTCCACCGAAGATCGTCTATAGACTACTAGAAGAACCACAGTCCGGTAAGTATCTACTCCTCATTCAAATTAAGTTACCAATTACACCTCCAATGACAGCACTGTAATGGATGCAGTGATACAAATGACTGTATCAAAATTAAAAACCAACTAGAGTAAATGAGCATGTGATGTGTATGTCATATTGATAAACAACATACCTGTAATTAAAATGAAAATTAATAGAATTCCTACCATGTACATACTTCTTACAAACTCACAGAAAGGCTTTGTGCTCCAAAGTCCAGTCTCCAGTGTCAGCCATCTTGCCAGCACATTTTCACTGATTCTCAGGAAAGCAGAGTCCCAAGTAAGCTGTTTGGGATGGCTGGGAAGGTGGGTGTGGGCACAGGCCTGATGGGAGTTGTAGTGGCAGCAAACACTTCTCCTCCCACATAGACAACAAGGCCACCTGGAACTATGCTTTTCTCACTGTGTGTGGGAATGTACTAGCAAGATGGCTGACGCTGGGGACAGGATCCTCTGCAACCACTCCCACCTCAGCTGATAACACCCAGCTGACCCCTACCCTGATAGACACAGCAGCCTGAGCAACCACCGACAGCACAGCAACACAGGGCACTCTGGAGTTGGCAGACAGCAACCCCCTGTCAACGAGGAAAGAGGCACAGAGCCACTACCAACTGGGCCTGCATGGGTGGGTAGGGGTGGTGGGAGGGGCCGTGGGAACCTGGGTCGTCATGCAGCTTGTGCGGCTGATGAGGATCACCCAAACCTCTCCCAGATCCTCAACACTTACGAGGGTTGCCAGGGAGAATTTGGCCAGGTCGTCGGGATCCTCAGGAACATTGAAAAGCTGCAGCTCAAATTCAACATCTGGACACTTTCATACCTGAAATTGATGACCTGACTGCGGTGCACTGGGACATTGTCACCTGCCTCCGCCAGATTGCTAACATGTCCACACCTCCCTGTGTGCCCACAACATCCGGTGCCTCAACATCTGCACAAGCCAAAGGGAGGGATGTGGACTCTGGCGGAGGGTCCCCAGCACTGCAGCTACCTGCACCTGAGTGTCTTGGGAAGGGTCATCCGAGGAGGAATTCCTGAGAGACAGATTGCAATGCATCACCCCCAGGAAGTGACAAACTGCCCCTGATATCCTCCATTGTGTGCCAAGCGTTCAATTTGTGGACTGTCATTGAACTCACATCCGTCGTAGTTGAGCATATGATTTGTGGGTAGGTTGTCATTTATGCATGATTGACAATTGGGTCCTTTTGAGCTACACTTGATGCTCTTACAGATCACACAGAGCAGAACTAGGGCTACTCTTTTGTCTGTTGGATAGCCCTGTGCTGCATTTGGTAAGCCGAGTGGACTGTGAGTGCGCAGAAGTGTTGAGGGACTGTCTGCTGTGCAGATGCTACAGGAGTCAGTGTCACATCCATGCTCTTAGTTGCCACACAGGGGAGGAGGTGGAGTTTGGAATGTGAGGCCTAGCTGCAGATGAGTTTTGCAAGGTTAATGTTGCATGTTTGTTAGCTTAAACAAGGGTAGAGGTGAGAGAGACTAATGTTTCCAATTTTGAAATGGAGTGGAGACTCATATGTAATAGGGGCAGACAAATTAAGAGATTGTCAGAGAGTGTAAGGTAGGAGTTAAGTTAATAAACAGTTCTTGTGGAAGAGACATGAAGTATTCACATTGTTCCAATGTTAGTTGTTTTAAATGCGGGAGTGTGAATCAGAGTGTGCAAGCCTGTAAGACTGGTTAAATCCTGTGCAAGGTATGCTAGGAATAGGTAGATGTGATAGGGGTATAACCAGGCAGACAAGGTTGGATTCTGGCAGGAGATGAGAGCTGTAGTCTTTGGCACTACGGTGAGAGATGACTGTAACAGTGCAGTTTCAATGGGGGTATGGAGCATGGAAGTCATGTGGATGTGACAGAGCCACAGTGAGACAGGTTAAACTTGTCATTTGTAACAAAGTAGATACGTGTATGTAAAGGGTATACACCAGTTGTGTAATTTAGTGTGCTGTATGATGAAATGTGAGGTGTTGTCCAGTTGATGTTTGTTGTGTTTGAATCTGTGGATGCATTTGTTTTAGAAGTGATAATCTATAGGACTTAAGCAGAGTAGGGTGGGTGTATGGTGATATGCGAATTACTAAGGACATATTCATTGAGCAATGTAAATGACTTGTTGAGAGATGTGGTGATGTGTTAAGTGTGCATGCCAGAGTGAGCTGTGATGCTACACATTGTGATATGAGTGCAGTCCAAGACATTACTGAGGGTGCAACTAGTCATGAGAGTGGTCCATTTGACATGTTTGACGTCTGATGAGGCGGTGATGAGTACAGTACACTGTGTACATGTCATGTATGTGAGAGGTGTTGTCTACATAGTGATGAAGAGTGGTACTGTGAATGTAGGTGTAGATGTAAGAAGGGCAGCGCCAGTGCAAGAGTTGAAGAATCGGGTTGGAAGAGTTTGCATACAAGGCTGGAGCTTGTGGGGCAGACATGCTTTTCCGGCTTGCTGCACCAGAGGGAGCTTATGGCGTGCTTCTGTGTGTATGATAGTTTTGAGAGATGAGCATGTACTTTGAGATGGATGTGAGCGGGGTCAAACCTGCACAAGTAAAGCTCATGCAGGTCATGAGGTAATGTTGAAATGTACATATGTGTAGACTATGTGTATGCAAGTAGGAAAAAACAGTTTCCTGAAGAAATATGAAGATGTGGTACGTGTTTGCTGCAGCTTGCTGTCTAGCAATGTATGTTCATGACTGATTGTTTTAGTGGCCACTTTGAGTACACTGACATATGCAAAACCTATAGGCATCACAGGACAAGTTGTCTCCACCTAGCCTTGCCTTGTCTGAGGGCATAAATGCTGAGTTAACCTTTGTAGGTAGTTGTTGTCACTGATTGGTTATTCTTGCCCCTGGATACTGCCCTGGGATGGAGGTGGTGAGTGCTTATATTGAAATGTCATGATGCAGGATCTTTGGATGGCAGTCAATATCTTAAAGGGCTATAGCCCCCTCAGTGAAAAGTCAAGGATGTGTGTTGTTGTGCCACCTGGGGTCAGACTACTCCAGAAACCCTTCCCCACACTTCCCAGTAGACTACACACGCATGGGTATTAATGGCATTCTGACTTTAAATGTCCGAGGTATGGGGACAGCAAGGGAGATGGACTCATTGTGATAATATCTCTGGTTGTACAGATGAAAACGCATTGCACTGTAAGCAAACACACAAATGACACTAGAACAGTACACCCAGTTCCATAAGTGTTTGCATTGTCAATATTTGTGAACCTCTAATCTGGTTTGGCAAAGGTACCCCTTGTGTGTGTCCTAAAGGGCTCCCATTTTGCCCATTAAATACTGTCCTAGAGCCTGAGGGCAATATGACTTTGTTGAAGGTCTCCTTGACATTTTCATAAATTTTGAGACAGTGTTTCAGTGCCAAATGTGGACAAAGTTGACTTCATTCTGCACATATCCATCATCCTCACAAGATGTACCCAAATCCCCTGGCTTCAGGATGGCTATGTCAATTGTGTTGGAGAGCCATAGATTGAGCCACCCTCCCTGTCATCCTCCCAAAGGCTGGCAGCTTATTTTACATAATAGGCTGTGCTTTAGACCCTTCAACACTGTTGGTGGATACTACGTCATGAGACTCATGCATACTCCTACTACTCTGCATAGCACAATCTGCACATTCAAAATGGGATTCTTTTTCTTGTGCCACACACTACAGCCTGAGGATCTAGATGCTGAATTGCTGTGAATGACATTCTCTGAAGATGACCCTGTACACATACAGATTGGATGTTGTATGCAGCGCCCACAGTCCACACATGGTGACTGTATCCTACATTGTTGTTGGCCCATACTTCTTTCAAAATCCAGATGGATTTAGTCTACAAATATTTAAATGATGACTGTGACACAACCACTTCTAGGCTGTTGTAGTGGGAGGCACTGAAATCAGTTCTCAGTGGCTGGGTCTGTGGACTTGTATATTGTCTGAGCCAATATCCTCTGGGCTTTACTGTACACAGAGGCATCACAATGTCATACTTTTGTGAGTACATTGGAGTTCTGTTGCCCTGTGATTTTTGAGTGTGTGTAGTGGTGGACTCATGCATTTACTTTGTGATACGTACATAGATGTGGTTATGGCTATTCCTGTTCCAACGTCAAATGTGTGTTTCTCCTAGTATATAGCGGGCTAACTGTACCTACCTGATGATGACATTCACTCATTGCACATTCACAATATGCTACGTAACCATGGCCGGATTGGGACCACAATGATGCTTGGGCACTCTGAAAGTAATTGGCACAAATTCCGTGATCATTTCTTTCATTGTAGCCTATGTGCTTTTACCTGTCTAGGGAGGTTTAAAAAAGCACATTGCTGATGATCAAGGGGGGACTGGCCAATTGAGATCTGCCTCCCTGCAAGGCCCCTACATACAACGCAACCTCCTTGCACCTGCCATGATCTAAAAGTCATGGGGGGTTGATGGAGATGACGATGCTTCTGGCAAGGCACGCGAAGCAGGGCGCCAAGGTGAGTATGCCCCAAAGGCTGGCCCCCAGTCTCAATTTGCTGCATAGCTGGTGAGCGTACAACATACTGGCGCCACATTGCAATGGCCTTGTGGGGACTGGGAAAGTGGGTCAGTCTCATGGAGTGGTTTACAAAGGCCCCAAAACCATGGTCCACAGGTGACCCAGGTGCACCGGCCCATTGACCAATGCCCAATTGCCCACATTGCCAATCTAAGCCTATACAGAACACTTTCTGATTGAACTTAAGGCCCATAGGGCTCTATGGGCTTCAGCACCCCCATCGTGTCTGTCAGCCCAGGCTGACACAACTTCCCCACAAACACAGACTGTCCTTGAGCTGCTGTGGGTGGCTGGTCTGTCGTCTTTGCACAAGTGCATCTAAGTATTTCACAGGTTTTTAAGGGACCATTTACTAGATGATTAGGCAGTGTGAGAATGCATTTCCTGCAAAGTGACCTTTGGCTTTGTTTTGGGGGATTTTTCTGCAGTTTGTACTCCTACCGTAGGTATTAAGGCACTTTGCATGAGCACGAGTTACATTGTTCAAGTACACAGTGTTGGGAGTGTTTGCCCCCCAAATCCCCCAATTTGGGCTGCATTGCTGGGAGTGTTTGCCCCCCAAATCCCCCAAATTGGTTCTACCATGCCGGGGTTATTAGTCCCCCACCCTCAAATGGGCTCTATATTGATGGGGGTATTAGCCCCCACCCCCCAAATTGGCTCAACATTGCTGGGGGTGTTAGCCCCCCACCCCTCAAATTTGTTCTACATTGCTGGGGGTATTAGCCTCCCAACCCCCAAATTGGTTCTGCATTGCTGGGGGTATTAGCCCCCCTCCCCCAAATTGGCTCTACATTGCTGGGGGTATTAGCTCCCCAACCCCCAAATTGGTTCGACATTGCTGGGGGTATTTGCCCCCCACTCCCCAAATTGGCTCTACATTGCTGGGAGTATTAGCACCTCACCTCCCAAATTGGCGCTAGATTGCTTGGGTTAATAGCCCCCCACCCCAAATTGGCTCTATATTGCTGGCAGTTTTCCCCCCCTAAATGTAACTGTAGTTTTGCCCCTACTTTCTCTCATATTGTCTTTTGCGGTATAGTTGCGTTATAGTGTAGGGATAGGTGTCTAACTTATCGTCTGCAACAACTGCATCGGTTGGGATTGTAGTATTCATCATAGATGTACAGTATAGGGATGACATGCGTGATGGGATGAATAGCTGCACAGTCTCAGTCGCAGGAATCGCGTTGTGGCACGATTCGGAGCTGAAATACTCCCCTTCCGTCCGATATGACGTGTGGGTTGGGCCGACCTATTCGGCGCATAGGAAGTACGCATCGTACTTGGGCAGTGGGACTCGGACTCAGAAGTGCCTCCGAATGACTCCATTCTGCATTTCCAGAGGCTTCTCGTGAGGAAAACCCAGTCAGATTTGTTCGGTATGTAAAGGTTTTGGGCATAGTAATGTGTCATTTGGGAAATCTGAAACCCAGTACGAGTCGGTCGGAAGGTTCGATTCCAGAAGGCTCTAGGATGACCCTCCAGACGAGATCCTAATCGACCCCTATGTTTTTTATTAATTGGGGCTGGCAGGGGGCCCAATATTATCTCCCATGGGTTACCATCGAATTCCCACCCTATTGTTCGTTTGAGTGAACCTAGTATCTCCGACCTAGATTGTCTTAGTACATGTGCAACCCCAAACTACATGTAGAAAATCTGCCCCGGGTTTCCTGCAGCGTGTGCATTCATCTGATCTGGTGGGGTAGACATTATGCAGAGTCTTAGGGGTGAGGAAGATTTGCTGAACAAAGTTAAATTGGATTAATGTGATTTGGGCGTTCAAGCTGATTGTACGTGTCCCCTTATGAACTTTCTGCCATTCTCATTGAGTAATGACCTCTTTGAGACCCTCCTCCTATCTAGAGTGTGCTTTTGGGGAAATCCTAGGGGCATCCTCCCTTATGGCCCTATATAGCTGGGTAATGAGCTCTCAGAACTCTATCATGTCTAGCAACCTAGTCAATGTCTAGGAGGGAGTGGACTCCTCCGGGACGTTTGGCCAGATTTCATGTGCTGTAGCTAACATTTTGTCATATTGCAAGTATTGTCCTGTACCTAACGCAAAGGAGTCAATGGCATCTTCTCTAGTTATATTTTGACTTCCCAGGTAAAGGTTTTCCAGCACCTCCCAGCCTCTAGATTTCCATTTGGTCATGGACATGGTATTTTCAATGTCCTTGAAGGGTTTAATTATCCATATAGGCATATCTCACGCATATGAGGCTCTGCAAAGGACTGTCTTGATCACCCTATCCCACATGTGGCCCATTAGTCAAACCAAGTATGGGTACCTGTCAGGAACATGAGCTCCCAGCACAAGGAGTTCAGGTAAGCCGACTTGATCATCCAGATCTCCGAGCAAACATTTTTCCCAATTTTCCCCCTTGTCGAACCAGTGGACCACATGCAGCAGGTTTGCAGCCATATAGTAAAATACTAAGAGGTCTATTATAATAGCGGGTGGATCGCCACCACCCGTATGGCGGTGGCGATCCGTCCGCCATTACCTGTCGCCCGCCTCCCATTTCCCCTGCCATATTACGATGGCGGGGGGGACCCCGGCGGACGGAAAGACCGTCCGCCGGTTTCCAGCCCGTCGACAAGTAGACCGGGTGGAAAATGGGCTGGATATGGTGGCGGTGTCTGCAAGACACCACCATCCATATTACAATACAGGCGGAGTAGTGCCTTTCCATGGTGGCGTTGCCGCCATGGAAAAGCATGCAGTTCCTGAATGTGCAGGGCCGTTCGGGCCACAAGTGTGTTGGGGGGTGGGGGGTGTACATGTATTTGCATGCACAACCTGGCAGGCACCGCGCCGTGCCTGCCATGTTGTGCATGCAAATGCACAAGGTGCATCCACAGCATTGTGGCGGGCGGTGTTGTGAGCACCTCCCGCCACAATGTTGTGGATGGGGGATGCCACTGCCACTGTGGTGGTGGCATCCTAATTGCCGGAGCTGGACCTCTGAACCACTGGCGGGCGGTCCTAGCACCGCTAATTTCGTCCACCTGCCATCCTAATAGACCCCCACGTTGGGAAGTTCCATGCCCCCCTCTCCCATGTTTGTTGTAACATCCTTAGCCTGATTTGTTTCCTCTTAAGAGATCCATTATGAGTCTATCCAACTTGCAGAAATAATGTCGCAGGATTCCGTATAGCGAGTTCTGCATGACATACAAACAGCGAGGTAGAATCACCATTTTAACCAGGGCTGACCCACCCATTATTGTCAGTGTGAGATCTTTCCAGAATTGGACTGAAGCAGGCAACCCGGTCAGGACTCTTCCTATATTTAAGTCTAAGAATCTTTATCTTTCTAGGTCCAGCCTTATACCTAGAAAGCAGGTCCCTTCCGGGTACCAGGGGTGGGAGAGTTGTAGTAATGCAGAGTCTAAACTCGCCAATATCCCAAGTGGCAGGATTTGTGTCTTTTGGGCATTCACTGATAGGCCAGAAGCAGCAGTGAATTCCGATAGTGCTGTCTGCAACACCGGTAGTGCCCTATCAGGTTCTCGCAAGTAAACCAAAATGTTGTCAGCATAGAGTGAGACTAGGTGGATGGAACCCCCGACTGTGATTCCCAGTGTTTTTGTCTATTTAGAAGTAGCACCACAAGTGGTTCCATTGCCATTGCGTAAAGCAATGGGGATCGGGGGCATCCCTGCCTGGTACCTCTTCATAGTGAAAAAGGCTCTGACACGTAGCCATTTGTACAAACTCGGGCAATCAGTGCAGTGTGCAGAAGTTTTACCCATCTTATATATTTGGGCCCAAACCTTAGTTTTTTCATCACCTGCATAAATAATTCCACCTCACCGAGTCAAATACTTGTGCAACGTTACAAAAAAATGAGCGGGTATGGGTCTGTCTGAAATTTAGGGGCCTGGAGGATATGAAAGAGTCTATGAAGATTGGATGTTGTGCTTCTTTTAGGTATAAACCCAGATTGGTCTTCGTATGCGAGTATGGGTAAGTAAGGAAGGAGTCGGTGTGCTAGTAGTCCTCTGAGTGTTTTAACGTCGACATTAAGCATCGAGAGAGGCCTGTAGGTCTTTACCTCATCTATGGGCTTGCCTGGTTTAGGAATACACCACAAGCGCCTCCCGCATTGTGTCAGGGTGGCGTCCCACTTTATAAGCCTCATTATAAACCTCTAACAGTTTATCTGTGAGTATACGTGCAGTTTTATGATACAACCCAGCTGGTAAGCCATCTTCTACTGGGTTTTTGGCCTGTCTTTGGCATTTCAATTAAGCGAGATTCTCATCCCCAGTCAAATCTGCTTCTAGTATAGTGCTATCTTCTGCTGACAGGCATGGTACTTCAAGATTTGTTAAGAAGTCTTGTATTACAGATTCGGTAGTTGTGGAATTTAGTGTATATACATCCTTGTGATGTTCTCTGATCAGTTTATTTATTGCTGCCTATGAAGTACGTAGCGTGCCCTATGCGTTATGCAGTGCCATGAAAGGATCTCATGACTGCCATTGTCTTGCTAGTCTGGTCAACAGAGCCCCCATCTTGTACCCCTCTGCATTCAATCATTGTCGGAGGGCCTTATGGGGGTATTTTTCAAGCCATTGCCAGTCATCAAGTGTTGTGCTTCTCAATTGGCGCCATTCCTCTTACCTATTGTGTTGTGTTGGTAGTATTTTTTCTAGTTCCAGTAATTTTGACTCGTTGCATTCCAAATCATGCTCTAACTGCTTTCTAACCCCATAGGAAGTGTTTATGCACACTCCCCTAAGGACCACCTTCATAGCCTCCCAATCATGGGCTCTCGTCGTGGAGGTGCTCCAATTTTTATGAAAATAAGGATGAAGTGTTTTTCATACTGAGGACAGAAATGGAGGGTCTGTCAGTGCCTCTGCTCGCAGACACCACTGTGGAACCTCTGAACGTGGTCGGTCCGGTGCCAGTGCCAGTAAGAGGGGGGAGTGGTCTGAAAGGTATCTGGCTAGATTTGATGCTTCAGGGACTAGGGTAGCAATGTTGGGAGTAGTGGAAAAGTAGTTTAGTCTACTATAGGTACCAGCTGCCGGTGTATAATGGGAAAATGCTGTGGTAGTTGGATGCCTTTCCCTCCAAACATGTTTAAGGCTAAATTTGTGCAGTAGTGCCTGTAAATATGCCATCATATGTAGTTTTGTGTTTGTCTTAGGGGGTTCTCAGTCCAAGGCAGGATCCAACATGAAGTTTTTGTCACCAGCAGTTATGATGTCAGTGGTCAGGTGTGGGGTTGCCGCCATAATGAAGTCAGTAAAAACTGGGGGGCATGTTCTCAAGAATGTGTGATAACCATTGCAAATTTAACTTAACGCAACTTTGCATATTGCAGTCCATCGTGAGAAAATAACACCGTCTTAACGTCCAATTCACAACCCGGCGGCACCATGCGATAGCAGCATGATAACGTGCCAAATGACCGCGTAAAAACCAACGCGCCAAACAAAAAATGCGAAACACGAACGCCCAAAAAGTTGCGATGCCACAAAGTGTGATACCAAAATCAGCGAAAACCAGCGACAGGCCTGCAATTCCCATGTATAATGCGGGAAAATGCACTATAAAAGCAACAAAAAACCCCACAAAAACAAATTCAAACTGCGTAGCACCATGGATGCACCCGGACCGAGTGTAGAGGACAAGCTGAACCCCACAAGCCCCACGGAGGACCAGCCAGGAACTCTGTCTGTGGGGAAGGGCAAGGAGGAGAAGAGGAAGACGGGGTTCAGTCTGCTGGAATACCGGATCATCGTCACAGAGGTGTTAGAACACCATCAACAACTGTTCATCACCTCCACTGCGGCGCTGGCAACCCAAACGGAAATATGGCAGTCCATCGTCGCCAATGCAGTCGGAGTGTCGAGGAGGTCAATGGAGGAGGTCAAGAGGCGCTGGCATGAAGTGCACAGCCAAACCAAGGAGAAGCTTGCCGCCAACAGGAAGGCAGCAACTGAGACTGGAGGTGGGAGCCCTGCACCACAAGAGGAGCTGGATGAGCTGGAGGAAATGGTGGCCACAGTCATCAGTGTGGAGACGGTGGCAGGAGTTGGGGGCCTGGACACAGCTCGATATGAAATGACCCAACAGCAACAGGGTGAGTAACCACCAGGGACTGGGGGACGGGTGGGGGGAGATGAGCACAATGGCACACATGCACAATCATGTGTAGCACAGTGCACATGCACAATGACTGTGGAACCCTGATACACTTGCAACACTGCAGCACACATGCAAACACCAAGTAGGCCCCCATCCACCATGTGCACATATGGGCCCCCTCCAAATCACCAACAACACAACCAAACCATGCACATGTGATGAATCCAGAAAAGCAGCGGCTGTGTGAGCCACACTGACTATGCAAGTGACACTACATGACCAATAGCATGGCAGCAGCCAAAATACATGACATGGTGCACGATTCGACATGTTATGTTATTTTAAATAGTTTGTAGAGCGTGTGAATCACCCCCGGAGGGGTCTCTCAGCGCTAGCAGAACTGTGCAAGAACGTAGAAGAGATGTCATTCCGTGAACATGGTGGTTTTCAGAATCTTCCTGAACCTAAGGTAGTCAGAACATTGTCTGAGCGAGAGGGGGAGCTGATTTCAGACCAGCGGAGCTTGGTAGGAAAAAGATCTACCTCCCATCCGTGCTCTCTTTATCCTTAGAATGAGTAGCAGAGATTTAGAGCATGATCTCAGTTCACGGTTAGGAATGTATTGGTGGAGCCTTTCAGCAAGATATATCGGTCCAGGGCCCCACAAAGCTTTGTGTGTCAAGCAGCAGAGCTTAAACATGACTCGTTTCCTCACCGGCAACCAGTGCAAGCGTTGGAGCAGCGGAAGAGAGGCTGATCTAAACGGTGCATTGGTAACCAGTCGTGCAGCGGTGTTTTGCACCACCTGCAAGCGACTGAGGGCAGATTCATTAGTGGCGACCAGAAGAGCATTGCAGTAGTCTATTTTATTCAACACAAGAGCTTGGACAAGTGTCTTGCGGAAAGAATCCGGGAGAAAGGGGAGAGCTTTCCTCAGGAGGCTCAGAGTATAGAAGCATGCACTGACTGTATGAGATACATGGTCATTCATAGTCATAACCTGGTCGAAGCGAACACCGAGGTTCTTTACTGTTAGTTTAGGCTTTGGAGCGGGGCCCAAATCAGTTGGCCACCAGGAGGGTGACCACATAATGGGGGCATCTCCATAGAGGATAATCTCTGTTTTGCTAGCATTCAGCTGAAGATAATTGCCACTCATCCACTCCGAAATAGCTAGCATACACAGGGAGAAGGTTGATTGAGCTGTCGGTGAGGATTTATCAAAAGGGAAGATAAGTTGGGTATTATCCGCATAGGATACGGGGATGAACCCAAGAGATCTTAGAAGAGAGGCAAGGGGGGCCACATAGATATTAAATAACGTTGGGCTCAGACAGGAGCCCTGTGGCACACCCTTGCTCAGACTTTCGGTGGTGGAACGGAAAGGGCCTAGGTTGAGAGTTTCTGCGCGTTCGGAGAGGAAGCTAGTTACCCAACTCATCGCCATTCCCCCTAGTCCAGTCGCTTTTAATCTTCCGAGCAGGGTCAGATGGTCAACCGTATCGAAAGCGGCGGAGAGATCTAAAAGGACTAAGATGGCAGATTGTCCCTGATCGAGTGTCCGTCTGATGCAATCGGTAACCGCTACCAAAGCGGACTCAGTACTATAGTTTGCACGGAACCCTGATTGGGACGGGTCCAGGTAACCAGTTGCCTCGATATGGTTCGAAAGATGTTTATTCACGTGTTTCTCTAGGACCTTGCTCAGGTAGGGGAGGAGGGAGATAGGGCGCAGGTTGGAAAGGTCATCCATGGGAAGCTTGTTATTTTTACGCAGAGGAATGGCCTGTGCTGCTTTCCAAGCAAGGGGAACCTGCCCCTTTCTTAAGGAGGAGTTAAGAAGTGAACTGACAGAGTCTGCAAGTACGTGTGCGACAGATGCCGAGATTTTTGCAGGCATAACATCTAGGGGGGAGCCGGATTTAACATTGCACAGTAGTGTAATGGTCTCGTCCCGTGAGAGGGGTGGAAAGGCCAACAGAGTTGTATGTTTGGCAGCAGGAGGTTTACCAGTGTCATCAGACCGTGGTGTGAGGGGGGTTTTAGAAAATTTATCATAGATGGTGTTGATTTTTTGAATGAAAAAGGAGCTGATTTTATTGCAAAGAGGCTGGGAATAATTATTGTCCAAATCACAAGCTTTAGGACAAATAAAATCTTGCAAAATTTGATGGAGAATTTTAGGGGCGTTGCCTGCCTGACTTAGCTGAGAGGCTATATATGATTTGCGAGCTTGTTTTATTTCATTATGGTAAAGGGTGCAAGCAGCTCTGTAGTTCACTTTATCAGTGTCAAGGTGAGTACGACGCCACCTTCTTTCCAGGTTTTTGCAGCGGCTTTTAGTTGTACGTAATTCGGGAGTAAACCAGACAGCCCGATAGCTCCTGGGAGCTTTAGTACAGGTCTTTACAGGGGCAATAGAGTTAATGGTCACTAAAACAGAAGCGTTAAAGAGGGTAAGATTGTCTTCAATATTATTTGTCTGGGGGTACCTCGGGGGTATGAAAGCTAATGAGAAGGACTCAGGATGGATTTTATACCATTGTCTATAGGAAAGTTGGGTGTGTGCTGCCGATAAAGTGGACTTATAAGGGCATTGCACATGGAAGTTAATAAACGCATGATCCATCCAACATGGAGGTGGCCCAGTGCGGATCACATCCGTAAATGAGCAGGTCACACTCTGACATATCCACATGCACCCACAACCCATGCCGTCCAATACACGCAGCAGACAAACAATGCACAAAGCCACAAAATCTGTCCAAGAGCACATATGACCCAAGTCACAAACATTTCAGCCCCCGAAAAGCACACAATTCAAAGGCACACCGCCTTAAAGGGATAAGGGTACACGAAATCAGAGCTGCAGGTGCAACTTCGCCACAATGCTGCAGACACACATAGCAATTACAGAACATCAGCAATGACGGCAATGTGGTACAAAGTGCAACACCTACACCACAGGACAGAGGACACAACAGGTTCCACTTGTGTGTAGTAACTCTCCACTCACATCTGGCATTGCCTGACACTGTGTGATGATAATGTTAGGGTACTACCACACATTCATCATGTAGTCGAAAATCCCATTGTCTGCCATCAAATAGCTAGCTCCACCAAAACAGTCACAATGTGCCTTGTCATGCAGTCTGTATGTAAACATCTGCAAAGGGTCAACATACATGGTAAACTCTGTTTACCTGCATCTCCCCATAACATTGCAGAGGGACAATCTACACTTACTGCAGATCAGACCACAAACCCCATCATTGATGATGTAGAGGACAACCTGCACATATGTCAAGACACCCTCCAACGGATAATGGACAGCCTCCGCACCCCACCCCCAGGAGCAGGGCAGGCCAGCTGCCTCGAGGTGACCCCACCACCTGCACATACCACACAGCAGGAAACACACACAACAACGGCTGTCTCCCAGGACCCCCACGAACAATACATGGAATTTCAACGCTGTGTTTTGGGTTGCCAGGTGGAGTTGGCAGATCAGCTGTGGGTGGGTTTCGAGGTCGTGGCAGCCAAACTCGATGCCATACGTGGGTGTCTGAGTCCCATCAGGGACCACTTATAGTCCCTTACAGACAACCCCTGTCCGCACCATGCTCACCGACAATTCTTGGCTCACCTCGACAGGCACCAGAGATGACAGCACAGAGTTGGCACAGATGCGGAGGACAATGGAGACCATGGAGCAGATGCAGGCTGGAAGTATGGCTGCCACGGCTGAACACCAGACAGATGGTGCTGGGATCTTCCATGCCCTGCAGTTCATCATCTTGCCATTGCTGCCACTGAGCCTGTCCCAGATAACTGCAGCGGGAACTTCTACACACACATCTCCGACCCCTGATGTGTCAGTGGCACACAGTGATGCAGCCCCATCACCTTTGCACCCTGATGTGTCAGTAGCACCCAGTGATGCAGCCATTACACCACCACACACACCGGACACCCCGGATACAGAAGAAGTATCAGAGGAGTAAGATGTGGATGGTAATTACTGTGTGAGGAAGGAGGTAGTAGCATCCATCACTGCCAGATGGCCTGTCCCTGCCTGGTTCTGCCCTATGCATCATGCCCTGGGACAACACCTTCTACTGACCCGCGGAAAACTCTGCGACATCCACCCGAACCCCGACATGGACTGCCACATCTTCACTGCTTGACAATTACATAGCAATCCTGCTGTGGACTGCAGCCTCCCTCTTCCAAATCACTTTCCAAACCCCAAAGGACTCTGGTTGGTCCACCACTGGGCTTCCATGTTATGTGGGCTTGGATGGCCATGTACAGCTCCAGCTCCGTCATTAACCAGAATGTGAATAAAACATTCGAAATCACACAGATGTGCCATGACTATGTTAACTCACGTATGAAAGTATGGCTGGATGTAGGGACAATGATTGAATTCCCAAGCTGGATGCTTGCTATCTTGTTTCTAGTCTGATCTGTTTTCGTCTTCCATGCCCATCTCTCTCTAACAATATTCTCCAATATTTCTGCAAGGGCTTCCCTTTTTGTTGACCTTTCGGACTCCATTTTTTCCCTTTCTGATGCTATAGTTTCTGTTACTAATTGTGTATCTAGTGTTTTTATAATCCCTTAAAGTTGGCTAATCTCTTGTTTCGTTATTTTTGATTTATGGGCCGCTAAGCTTAACAGCTTTCCTCTGATAACTGCCTTATAGGCATCCCAAATAACTTGTGTAGAGGTGCTGTTTTTATTAGTTTGAAAATAGAATTCTGTTTCTCTTGTAAGTGCTTCTATATTCTGCGGGTCTGCTAGAATTGTGCGATCAACTGTCCATCTTGGTTGAGTAGTGTTATGTTTCATTTGAAGTTTTAATAATACCCCTGAATGATCGGATAAATGAGCGGGCAAGTGTTCCACCTTCTGAGTGCTGTCTACTAAGCTTCTATCCATCAAAAAAGAATCTATTCTAGACAACAATCTTAATTTTTTGTTTTGGAATGTAAAACCTGGCCCATTTTCTCCTTTCTCTTTCCAAATGTCAACCAAACCCAGATCTTTTATTCAGATCCCCATTCACTCCCTCATTTTTAACAGACTTGCTTCTCTCCTCTGGGGGAGACGATCCATCTTGGGATCCAAGATTATATTAAAATCTCCCCCTATAATTATCGGGGAGGTCACCGTTAATAGTTGGGTATGCAATTTTTGTAAGGGGTCTGGGTCGTCTGTGTTAGGTCCGTAGTAACCAGCAATAGTGTACTGTTTATTGGCTATTCTTACTCTGGTTACCACCCATCTCCCTTTCCTGTCAACTTCCACAGACTCTATTCTTGCTTTGAGGGATTTCTTAAATAAAATGGCTACTCCTTTAATACAGCAAACCTGATTTGTGCAGGCGTAAGAGTCCACCCATCTCAAAGTTTTTATTATTTCTTCCCATTAGTTTTTCAAGAGATGCGTTTTCTGTAATATTAGGATTCCACTATCAATCGTTTTCAGATATTCAAATATTCTCTTTCTCCTACTTTTACTTTTAGTTCTGAGGCCATTGACGTTCCAAGATAGTATATTAACTACTGCCGGGTCTTTCTTCATTATTTTGTTGTTTTCTTTTCCTGTGGTTTTCTTGCTAAATTGTTTCTTGAGGGCTTTTTTAATGTTTTTTTCCCTATTTTGCTCCCCACCCTCGTGTTTACATTTTTTTGTTTTTGTCTTTATTAAAACATCCCACCCTGGGAAAGCCAAGGGGGGATAGCTAGTCCCGACATACTAGAATACTATAGAGCCTTTCAATTTAAGTATATGAGGGCTCTATTGAAAGGTTACTAGAACTATCCTGCTTACCTACAAGTAATGACTGGAAGAGAAGAACACTTTCTTTATAAATTTGGACATCCGAAATTTTTTTAAAAGGTGAAACTGAAGGTCCTTAAGTTAGCCGCAAAGCTATGGTATCACATCAGAAGAACACTGAAGATACCATATTATAGCGAATTTGCTCCCATATGGGACTCACCAGGAACCCCAGAATGCCTCAAAGACAGGCTTGCTGCCCCGTTGAGAACGTCTGGAGTACTAAAATGGGGCCAACTGGTGATAGAAAATAACATCATTGACTGGGACCATCTGGAAATAATAACAAATGCCTCCCTATCAAAATTCAAATTTGACCAACTTACTAGTTGGGCAAAAACTTTAACAGAAAACAAAAAAGGAAATACCGTAGTAGAGACGGAGATGCAGGAAAATGCGCCTTTAAAAAAAGAAATTTCACGATGGTACTGGGCCCTTATATCAGCTGGCGAGGAAGAACTCTTAATTCCGGAAGCGACCTGGGGGAAAGATCTGCCGACGCTGGACGCGAAAAAAATCTGGCGAGTATCTATGGAAAAATGTTGGTCTATTGTAAAATCTGCTGCATTAAGGAGAAACCATTTGTTTACTACTCATAGAGCCTACTGGACTCCAAAGAGACTATCAAAGTTCAGCGGGGTAAAAATAAAGAACTGCCCAAAATGTGGTAAGGCGAAAGCGGATGACCTGCATATGTTCCGGCAGTGCCCCCAGCTCGAAAACTTCTGGCAGAAAGTGAGTAAGACCCTCGACACTTTGCTAGAAAGACCAACTGATGTCAGTATTGATCTTGTTATATTTGGGGTAGACCAGTAGGAGTGTCTAACTAAGTTAACTAAGAAACAAGAGAATTTGCTCTTCCTGTTAATTTTACTGGCAAGAAGGGAAATATGTATCAAATGGGTAAGCCCTGTACCCCCTACACACTGGGAATAGCTGACTTCAATAGATAAAATAAACAAACTGGATAGAAGGGGGAATCAGAGTAAATAATATAACTTCTGGGAAAATTTGGGAAAAATCTCAATCAACCTAAAAAGTAATTGCATTTTACCTGAAAGTATGATCCGTATTTTTCAAAGTCCAATGATTATGCGATGGCAATAAATAAACAGGCAGAAAGTCTGTCAGAGTAGCCATGATGGCTAGCTCCCTTCCCCCCGGAAATATTTATTGGAATTGGAAAGGAAGCAAAGGGACTCTTACCAATAAACAAAGGGAAACACCCCAGTCAGGCCATGAAAATGTGGGGTAGTGAAGGGTTGGAAAGAGAAAGGTGGGGTCCCTGACAACTCCTTACACAAACTATTGCAGCATGAGGACTACAAAAAAAAAAACAGCAACAGGGTGAGTAACCACCGGGGACAGGGGGAGATGGGCACAATAGCACACATGCACAAATATGTGTAGCACACTGCACACCCACAATGATCGTGGAACATGTCCCTGATAGCCTTGGCACACTGCAGCACACTTGGAAACACTAAGTAGGCCCCCGTCCACCATGTGCACAAAGGGGCCCCCCTCCCTATCACCAATATCACAACCGACCCAGGCACATGTGCTGAATCCAGCAAAGCAGCGGCTCTGTGACCCACACTGACTATGCAAGTGACACTGCATGCCCGATAGCATGGCAGCATCCAAAAAACATGACATCGTCCACTAATCGACATGGAGGTGGCCCAGTGCGGATCACATCCGTAAAGGAGCAGGTCACACACTGACATATCCACGTGCACCCACAACACATGCTGTACAATACACGCAGCAGACAAACAGTGCACCAGGCCACAAAATCTGTCCGAGAGCACATATGACCCAAGTCATAAACAAATGAACCCCCGAAAAGCACAAAATTAAAAGGCACCCCACCTCAAAGGGAGAAGGGAACATGAAATCAGAGCTGCTGGGGCAACTCCCCCGCAATGCAGCACACACACATAGCAAGCCCAGACCATCAGCAATGACGGCAATGTGGCACAAAGTGCAACACCAACACCACAGGACAGGGCTCACAACAGGTTTGGCATGTGCATAGTAACCGTCCACCCACATCTGGCATTGCCTGACACTGTGATGACAATGTACGGGTACCACCACACATCCGTCATGTAGTCGAAAAATACACTGACTGCCATCAAATAGCCAGCTCCACCAAAACAGTCACAATGTACATTGGCATGCAGTCTGAATGTAAACATCTGCAAATCTTTTAACATACATGTGTAACTCTGTTAACCTGCATCTCCCCTTTACATTGCAGAGGGACAAGCAACACCTCCTGCAGAGCACACAACACTTCCCATCATTGATGATGAAGAGGACAACCTGCACATATGTCAAGACACCCTACAACGGCTAATGGTTAGCCTCCGCACCCCATCCCCAGGAGCAGGGCAGGCCAGCTGCCCCGAGGTGACACCACCACCTGCACAGACCACACAGCAGGCAACACACACCACCATGGCTGACTCCCAGGACCCTCCTGACCAGTACATGGAGTTCCAACAGCATGTGTGGGCTTGCCAGGTGGAGATGGCTGAACAGCTGCGGGTGGGTTTCGAACTCGTGGCAGCCAAACTCGATGCCATACGTGGGTGTTTGAGTCCCATCAGGGACCATGTTCAGTCCCTATCGGACAGCCCCTGTACACACCATGCTCCACCACAGACCTTGGCTGACCTTGGTGGGGCCATTAATCGAATACAAGTACTGTCTGGTCAGACAGGCACCAGCAATGAGTTGGCACAGATGCAGAGTTCAATGGAGACCATGGAGCAGATGCTGGCTCGAAGCAAGTAGTAGCTGAGAACTTCAATGCCCTGTGGTTCATCATCTTGCCATTGCGCCACTGAGCCTGTTCCAGCGGGAACATCGACACACACATCTCCGACCCCTGACATGTCAGTGGCACACAGTGATGCTGCCCCATCATCTTCGCAGTCTGATGTGTCAGTGGCACACACTGATGCAGCTATCACCCCGCCACACACACTGGACACACCGAACACAGAACCTGTATCAGGGGAGTAAGATGGGGATGGTAATTACTGTGTGAGGAAGGAGGCAGTAGCATCCATCACCGCCAAATGGCCTGTCCATGCCTGATTCTGCCTGATGCACCATGCCCTGTGACAATACCTCCCACTGACCCCTGAAACACTCTGGGACATTCCCCCGGACCCCGACACGGACTGCCATATCTTCACTGCTGGACAATTACACAACAATCCTGCTGCGGACTGTACTCCCCCTCTTCCTAATCACTTTTCAATCCCCAAAGGACTCTGGTTGGCCCACCACTGGGCTTCCATGTAATGCGGGCTTGGATGGCCATGTACAGCTCCAGCTCCGTCAATCACCTAAATGTGAATACAACATTCTAAATCACACAGATGTGTCATGACTATGTTCACTCACATATGGAAGTATGGCTGGATGTAGGGACAATGATTGCAGATGAAGGTACACCCTGGTAACTGACATCTATGCGCATGTGTATCCCTGAGACACATGGCCAATTGGATGACTGTGAAGGTGAGTACTAGCTGTGTTCCCATTGCACATCAACAACAATCTCACAACCCCCCAACGTAGGCACACGTCCATGTATTGAATAGGGCTGTGTGTAGGAATGACCGAATCGGTAGCAGGACAGGAGTGGTGTCCTTCATCACATGTGACAACAGAACTTCACTCGAAATACCTACTCACACACATCTGTGTGGACACATTCTGTCATGATATATGACATTGCTCCACATGGGCAGAGGTCGGACACTATACTCACATTGCTGAAGTCACGTAAGTGCACAGGTCGGCCAGCTAACATCCCAAAACAATGTCTGGCTCACACAGGTGGAGCTTGCAAAAGGGAGCCACCCCCATTGCACATGTGTCAGTCAGTTCCTCCCTGTGTAGGGACAATGCTCATTGTGGCACACGAGTGGACAATCTAATCAACGCACATCACACTTAGACACTAGTGTAGTGGCATAGACTTTATTGGCAGGTGCGTGTCAGTACGGATGAGGCAACGGCCACAACAGGCAGGGACATGCTTAAGACACTTACACGCAGCATGGGAACATGTCGAGGTTCAGAAAACGGTGAGTAAAAAATGGACAACAATCATCACGGATGGCAACGATCACAGCCCACCTTGCCTTGCTGGACGAGTCATGTGTTGTTTGGCGTCTGTCCACTGCCCCGTGTGAGGGGGCACGACTCACTACCCATGTTATCTGCATAGTGCACTGCCACTGGAGTGTGCAGATTGTCTGCTCTGCTGACAGTGATCAGGTGAAAGGGTCCGACAGGTTCACATGTCGTGCTACAGTACCATGCGTGTACTCTCCCCCCAGCAGTGTGTCCGAATTGTTAACGTGGCCAAACGACACTGTGTTTCTCCGACAGTGGCCCCGCATCACTTTGCACAGGTGTGTGTACACACGCATAGTTCCATGCACATGCATCCAGAGTCCTGACGAAGGCAGACATGTCCTCTGGTGTGGTGGGATACGTGAGCATTCCCCACGATGCAACAAGTTGTTGGGACCTGTGCTGTGGGTGACAATCCGATGTGGCTGAGGGAACATTTTTACTCGTCTATGAATGCCCGTGCAGCTTCATGTGCAATGTGTTCCAATAGTACGTTGTTGTCGTGTTCAAGGAACACCAGGGTGAGCCAAACCATTAATTGGTCCGGGCAGGTGTGCTCAGCCCACGCCATTTCACCAATCCGCAACACAGCCCAATAGGGGAGCGCCTCAATGTGGTCACTGCACACGAGGAATTGTGCAATCTCCCATGCGCAACTGCCAATTCATACGCAGTATGTCAAGGCATCCCATGAACGGTTATCTCGGTTACACTCCTGTTTGTGATCCAACAGGGGGCGCAGACACAAGTCATAATCCAATTCATCTACGGTTGTGTTGGATAGGCAGACATCCATGGGACACTCGAAAGTGTATGTTCGGCAGTGGAACCAGGGCTGGACGCAGGTGACGTAGGCAATGCGGAAGGTCAGCCGGTAACTGATCCGCAGCACTGCAAGTGGCAGTGAACTCAGTAAATGCAGCATATGTGCACGGTACTGTTCCACATGACGGGGGTTGTGCATGTGCCCGGGATGGCCTGCCATTGCGTCTCGTGGAACCAGCACTCTTCTGGACTGTGGCAGGTGTGTGGAGGATATGCCACAGCTCTGAGCAATGATTTGAATGTGTGTGCAACGTTGGGGAGAATGGGTTGCTGTTTCCGTGAGTGTCAAGGGCATCCCATGCGGGGGTACCTCAGGCAGGGGCTTCTGTGTGTGGGGTGTGGATAAGCTGGATAGTTCATTGGCACAATGCGTGGTGTGGGAGTCGTCCCCATCTGCCATGGCATCTCTCTCAGGGTGTTCCAGCCGCGTTCTGGACGAAGGTTGGAGGTGCAGGTGTCCTCCCGCCTTCTGCATTAGAACAATGGAGCTTTCATCCCTGATGTTTGTCAGAGTGCTACTTGCGTGTTCGGGATGTGTTGTGGCTTTAGCGCTGGGATTGGGACAAGGTCTTGGGCTCATAGTGTACGGATGGTGATACACACACACATGTTGGCATGTGGAACCAGGTGTCTGAGAGGCCTTGCGCTGCTTGTGCAATCTCACTCCGTCTCTCTTCCTCACTCTCTCCCTCCCTCTCTCCCTCTCTTTCCTTTGTTGGGCGCATGGCACACCTTCTTCTCTTGGATTTTGTCTTCCAGGCTGTGTCCTACAAATTGTCCAGTGTGGACCCGCTAGGACTCATCCGAATGGTTGTTTTGGCATTTGTTTGAATGATGTTTTGTGTTGGTGACTGCATTGCTGTATGACTGATTCTCCATTTTCTGGCCACGCATGTATGTTGATATTCCTGCTTGTGCGACATCAGGCAAAATATTTGTTTTGGGATTCGTGGTGTTGGTGTGCAGTTTCTGTGTCCGGGGTTGAGGGGAGCCGGGGGGGGGGGCTGCGGGCCTGGGGGAGGTGTTAGTGGGTGTTGTGGCCCTCTTGGGTGCCTGTGCTGCATGTTCAGTTGCTCGGGATATCTGTTGTTCTACATGTGTGGCTATGGACTGTGCTCCCTTGTCTGGTGCAGGTAGTGGTCCGACTTTGCACCAGGTCTGAGCAGGTGTTAATTTCCTTGTGCTAACGCGCCTTATTGCCTGTTTTGTGTTCCTATCGCTGCTTTTTGCTCAGGAACGCCTACTCTGCATCTCATTAGCGATAGTTACCGGGGTCATCCGTGGCGATGTTTGTTGCGGATGCATACGCGGGAAAAGTGGTGCTGTTGGCTGTTTGCACCGGCTTGTGAATGGGGAGGTAAATTTATCACGAGTTTGGCTGCGCTAAAGTGCCGGTAAATCAGAGATGGATCCTTGTGAATCCCCCTGTGTCTTGCCCTGGTACAACACCCTGAGCTTGGCGGGGAAATCAGGCCATTGCGTAAGTTATGCTCTCGTAGTCTTGCCTTAACTGCTACAAAGGCTTGGCGCTGCTCCTGGACTTTCAGGGTGTAATTTCTTAAACACAGAAATTGGATGGCCTAATTTGGTATGGTATGTGGATTTCTTTTTCCTTTTCCTTATCTTTAGTTAGAATTCTTTCTGTTTTTAGGAAAGCACACTTTCTTGAAAAACATTTCTTTGGCCCATTTTTAAGTATAAATTAATGTTATTATGCTGTTTCTGTGTTTTTAGATTTTTCATTTGGGATGCTCAGTTAAATTTTATGTCCTGAAGATGACCTTGTACTAATGCCAAGGTCGAAACGCCGTCGACGCAATTGTGGCCGCAATTATTGGAGGACACATTTTCTGTTTGTTGGAGTTTATGCAATGTTCTGAAACTCCTGTTTCTATGTAATTTTCTCCTTGTCTGCCACTTGTCTGGTTATGTATCTTTTTTATATGTTATATGTACCAGCTTATAATACTGAGCCTATGCTTCATTGAATACATTTTGTATGTTTTTTTCTACTAGTCAAGTCAAGTATTTCTTTATTCGGTTTTTAGCAGATAAAAAAAAACATAAAAGACATCACATAAAAAAGACATTTACATTTCATAACAATTTTAAAAACGAACTACTGATAGTTAATACAAGATAAAAATACTTTTTTCTTTTCTTTTCTTTTAAAAAACAATAAAAATTACTTAGTTGCTTCGCTATGTTTTATTTATAGTGTTAACACGAATTCATTACTAATCTATACAACATTTTAGCGAGATGTCGCTCTCACTTTGCTCAGTTGGTTTACTTCAAACTGGGCACGTTTACAGATTAAGTCGATGACAAAAAATGCATTTCAGAAATTTGACAATGCACTTCGATATCCACTCCTCTCCCAATGATTGCAAGAATAACAGGGCCGGACGGCATCTTCTTATTCCTACATGTTTTAGTAGCGGGATCATTCAGATCTTTCTGTGCTTTCTATAAAATTTACAAAAGAAAAGGGTATGGATAGTGGCCTGAATTGAGGTCTCATCACACAGGCACAATGATGGTACTGTATCCCAGTTGTTTCTTTCCGGGAAAGCAACCAGACGGTGAAAAATATTTAACCTGAATCTTATTAGGAGAAATCTCTCAAAAGTGGGAAGATCGTGGGTTAAATATGGCTGGATTGATAAGGTTGTTTGGACAGCAACGCAATGTTGCACAGAAGGTTTAAAGGCTTCTTTCATTAACCGAATTTCTTCTAGATGGGCCAATGAGAGCGCCTGTAATGCCTTTCTTGATAGTGACCGGATTGTAGCGGGAGCCAGATAGTATTTTTCCAGTCCCAAATCAAGCAAGAACCCTTTTATATAAGCCAACCAGCCAATTTTAAATGAGTGGTCCAAAGCAATACAATCCAAAATAATTTGCTGAGTGAGTGTGTTTTTATCCCCGTACCATATACGATGCCAAAGAAGAAGTGGTTGAATTTTTACTAGGTCCATTAGATATGAAATTCCCAGTTCTGTATGGCACGCGAAGGTGGATGTACTTTTAGGTACCGCTAGGAGGAAACGGAGGAATGCATTTTCTGCCACTTGTAAGTTTTTAATATTTGCATACCCCCACACTCCTGCTCCATATAGCGCTACTGACTGACACTTGGCTCTGTATATTTTTATGAGCTCTACTGGTGGTCTTCTGCCCAATTTTATCGAAATGTTTACAAGAGCCATAGTAGTTCTTACTAGATGGAATTTTCTAGACTCTATTGCGGGGGACCAGTTTAATTTGTGGTCAATAGTAATGCCCAAGTATGGATATTGAGCTGTTACATCCAATTTTTCATTGTGTAAGAATATACTCTTTGGCCTTTGTTTCGCTGATCCAACACTCATAACAAAAGTCTTTTTGATGTTGATGCGTAGGTTCAACTCTCCCATAAATTGGGAATACCTATTTAGGGCCATCTGAAGTTCTAGGGGGGTACGTGCCAATAACACGGCGTCGTCCGCATAGAGCAACGCCGGAATCGGACAGTTGTTAACTTGGGGAAGGTCCTGGCTCCCGTTCAGCATGGCTTGCTCCAGGCCATTGGTATAAAGCGTGAAGAGAAAGGGAGCCAGGACACATCCCTGTCTCACTCCCCTCTCCACTTTGAACGGCGCCGATAGCTCCCCATTTACACCGTACCTCACCCTAGCTGATGCATTTGTATACAATTCATGCAGAAAATTTACTAAAGGTAGTTCCACCCCCATATCCAACAATACTGACCACAATTTAGCATGGCAAACGCAGTCAAAGGCAGCGGACAGATCCACGTAAACCATGTGGATACTGCCCGCTTTTGCACTTACGTATTTCTCTAGGAGCAGAGTTAGATTCAGGGCCTGTTCAACTGTCCCCCGGCCCTCACGGAATCCAAACTGGATGTCTGAAAGTATCCCGCCATCCTCCGCCCACTGCTGGAGACGCTCCAAAATGATCCTGCCTGCAACTTTACCCAAAGAATCCAGCAGGGAGATTGGACGGTAACACAATACCTCCTGATGGTCCCCCTTTTTAAAAATTGGGACCAAAATTGATTTTGACCATGAGTCCAGTAGTCCCACCTCACAGGCTGCCCTAAGTACCCTTGTAAGTATTGGTGCCCAAAGCTCTTCATTTGACTTAAATAGGTCTATCGGGACACCATCGGGTCCTGGGGCTTTACCGTTTTTACTGGTTTTGATGGCTCGTTGAACTTCACCAATGTCAATATCTATTTCTAGTGGATAGTTGGTATTGGGTGGAACAGCGGTTGAATCTACACTTATGTCTGCTGGGCCTCCTCCAAATATCTTTGAGAAATAATCTACCCAGGTCAATTCATCGATTGCCACATCAATGGATGGTTGATTCTTTTGCTCTAGCAGAAATGGGGATTTTACCACAGCCCAAAACGCGGAGCTATCTTTAAGAATACAGCTTTTGTGCAATTGATCCCATAGGGCCTGTTTGAGTTCTGTTTTCCTATCCTTTAAAGCTTTGTTATACTCCCGCCTTAAGTCTGCTAATTCTTGGGGCACCCTGTTTGGGTTTTGCAAGGCAACTTTCACTTTAGAGTGCGCCACTGTACATCGGTGGTTAAACCATCCCGCTTTCTTCTTTTGCGTATTTTTTAATTTTACAAACAGTGCTGCTTTTATTGCTTTTGTGACCTCCTCAAAATTACTTATTACTTCTTCACTATGTACAGACAAATCTAGGCATTTAAAGATCGAACTGTAAGCCATTTGAATGACTTTCCTTGTGATTTTTTGGGGATCAATTTTTTCCCATTTCAATGAGAAACCATTAAGTCTGTCCAAGTGTAGGCTATTTTGCCTCAGTGCACTAACTATAATTTGCGTGCTGTCCTCTCGCAATGGGTGGAATGTTATAGTAAGGGCACAGTGGTCACTTTGTGTACTAACGAGGGTTTGAAAGTTGGTGGCGCGGTTCCCTGAGGAATTAGAAATCAAAATGAAATCTATGGTGCTTTGACTGCCTCTTCCAATGTAAGTTGCATCTAACCTCTGAGTTAAAACATTTGTTTTATTTACAATTTTTAAGTCCAGGTCGAGTAAGAATTCGTTTAGGCAGTTTCCAATACTTGAGTGGGAAAAATGAACCAATGGTTCTTCATTCTCGTCCAATAACACACACAAGTTATGGTTGCAGTGTTCACAGGGATGTTGATTAAAATCGCCCCCCCATAAAATGGTGGCCCCTGTTGCAGAATCCCTAGTCATGGTGGATAATTGGGAGCACAAGTGTCGCACAACAGTTTGAAGTTCCCTGTCTGGCAGATTGTTATAAAAGTTCACTAATAGAACGGACTCGTCTTTACTAAGACGGAGGAGCAAAGTTTGATAATTTGTTTCCAAGGCTAGTGGAGTAATGGCCAGGCCCCCTATGGTGTTTGAAATGAATACAGTCAGGCCGCCTTTTGCTCTACCCGAGGTTGAATGTATTGCAGGGGAAAAAAGGTTTTGTAACCTACCAGGTGGATTTCAGTAGTTAACCAGGTCTCCTGGAGAGATATAATATTAAATTTCTCCAGGAAACTTATCCCCATACCATCTTCTATTTTCCAGCGTAATCCGGCAATATTCCAGAATAGGAATGCAATCGAGGAGTCTGTCTTAACTGGGGAAATTTCCACTAGCCCTAAAGATTGTTCCATTGAAGACTCTGCGGTAAATTCCACAGCATCTACTTTTTCGTGCGTATTAATGCCCGGTGATGGTTCTCTTGCCATGGTACATTGATTTTCTACCTCATGGTAGCTTATCGGCCTATATACAATAGGATTCGGGTTTTCAGGCTGTTTATCTGGCTTTAAGTTGACTTTTAGAGTTGGTAAAATTTCTGATTGTCTAGAAACATGATTCACCCCGATGTCTCGTTTAAGCAGTCAGTCAACTCCTTACAGCCCTGAGAGCAAAGAGAAATGATTAAATGTGGGAACATTAAAACCAAGGCCATTTAGACCAAAGTTTTCCCTACTGCACCCATAAAGGGCACTGGATCTTGGGGGATGGGCCAATAGGGATTGTGGGTAGAAGTAGTTGAGGTCGTGAGTAGAAATTTCTTCCCCTCTATTCTCGGAGTACCAGTCAACAATGTGTTAGGTTGCTCTACGGTCCCTAAAATTTATTATAACTACATCACCTCTGATATCTTTTGGTCTACATCCTACCCACCCTAATCTTCAAACATGAAGAATTTCCCCGTTTATATTGGGGGGTAGTGGCCTGTTATTCCTCAGCCAAAATATGACTTTGTTTTTAAGTCCCTGTTGGCCCTCAGTTTTTCCAACTGGTATTTCCGGAACCCCAGTTAAAACCACGACATACGGTACCGCTTCTGGTGGTAGGTCAATATTTTGCTGGTATGACGTTTGGAATTTAGCGGAAAGGGACTTCCTAGCTACACTACTCTGGGAATTGTCTGTCTTATTGATTGGCCCGTCCGCTTTATCGTCCCTGTTCATAATTCGGGGCTCAATAGGAAGAGGCTTCGTGAAGGCATTGGTCTTAGACTTATCTTTTGGTGTTGCCTGGCTCTCCGAGCTCACTTCCTGAGGTCTGGAATTACTTTTGTCTGTTGTCAGGGGGGCTGCAGTTTTCTTAACTTGTGTTGTTGACTTTTATTTATTTATTTATTTATTTATTTTTCACATTTATAGAGCGCACTGTTACCCAGAGGTGTCCTGGCGCTAGTTGAGAGAGTGTGTATAAACAGGGGGTTACTGTGTGAAAAGCCAGGTCTTTAAAGCTTTCCTAAAAGACAAGAGGTCCGGTAGTTGTCTGAGGTTTAGTGGTAGCGCATTCCATGCCTTTGCTGCCCCTAGAGAGAAGCTCCTGCCTCCCCAGCGGGCTTTCCTAACTCTGGGGATGACTACCAGACCCTGCTCAGCTGATCTCAGAAGTCTTGTTGGTCTATGCCACTGAAAGAGTTGGGAAATACAGTGGGGGCCTAGGCCATGCAAGGCCTTGAAAGTTACGCAAAGTGATTTAAAAATAATTCTCTTGCGAACTGGTAGCCAGTGTAGCTTAGCCAGGTCCCGAGATACAGAGGCGAATTTAGGTGTGCCTGTGATTAGTCGGGCTGCAGCATTCTGCAGAATCTGGAGTTTGTGGAGGAGCCCCAGCAGGCGTTCAGCAGAATGCTGTTACAATAGTCCAGCCGAGACATCACCAGCCCTGTGACCACGGTCTTCTTATGCTCATCTGCAAGAAACGGCAAGACTTTCCGAATGGTTTTTAGGACAAAGTGAGTTGCTGAGGAGAGTGCATTAATTTGGGGCTTAAAGGACAGAGAGTTGTCCATAAGTACACCCAGGTTTTTGACCTTTGGGACCGGAGCTGGAGGAGTGCCCATTTCCTCGGGCCACCAACGTGGGGACCAGAAATTATCGCTGGACCCGAACAGCAAGACTTCGGTTTTAGTAGAATTTAATTTGAGGCAGTTATCAGCCATCCAGTTACTAACTTCCCGCATACAGCCTCTGAATCTATCCGCTGTGCTGTCAGTTTCCCCTGGTAGCAGAGATACCACTATCTGAGTATCATCTGCGTAAGAAGTTAACTTGAAGCCAAAAGATCTGATGACTGGTGCCAAGGTAGAGACGTATATATTAAAAAGGGTGGGACTCAAGGAGGATCCCTGAGGGACTCCGCAGGGAAGCATGAAAGGGTCTGATTCGTAGTCCCCTAGTGCCACCTTCTGAGTCCTATCCGACAAGAAGGCGAGCAGGAGTTTTAGCGCATTGCCCTGAATCCCAGTGGCCCTGAGCCGGTCCCCAAGTATCTTATGGTGGACCGTATCAAAGGCCGCGGACAGGTCCAACAGGATCAGGGCAGCTCTGCCTCCTGCATCCATCACTGTTCTGCTTTGATCAGGGCAGATTCGGTACTATGCCCTGCCCTGAATCCATGTTGGGAACAGTCCAGGCCCTGGCCTGCCCCTAGAAAAGCGCTTAGCTGAGTGTTTAGGATAGCCTCCAGGATTTTCGTCGGAAGGGGTAGCCTAGCTATTGGCCGAAAGTTGTTCAGGTCAGTCACCGCTAAATTCGGCTTCTTCAACAGGGGTAAGATGGAGGCTTGTTTCCAACGTAAGGGAAATTCCCCATTTTCCAACATGACATTGAACAGTGGGGTGAGCCCTGCGGCCACGGCCGAAGAGGCCAGTTTGGCCACGCTGGCTGGGCACGGGTCATTGGGGGAGCCTGAGTTTGTCCGTAGAAGTCTGCTCTCCACCTCTTCCTCCCTAATGGGGGAGAAGTTGAGAAGCTTCGGAAGGTTAATGTCTGCCTCAGGGTTAAATTCAGGAGCAGCGGTCTTGACACGCATGTCTAGCGGACGGAAGATAGTTTCTACCTTTTCTAGGAAGAAATTCACCAGCTCTTGGCATAGTTTGCGGCTAGGGGGTATCTCCACTGGTTTGATGGCCGCCAGGGACGATACTGTGCGAAATAATTCCATAGCGGAATTACTGGCCTCCTTGATACGTTTCGTGTAGAACTCATGTTTGGCCTCTTGGATTGCAAATTTATACCTTTTTATCTCTAGATAGAGAAGCTTTCTGTCCTCCTCTTTGTAGTTTTTCCGCCAGATTCTTTCCTGCTTTTTACAAAGCAGTTTATGGTCCCTGATACGTTCAGAGAACCACGGCGCAGAGGGGCTGGATCGAGTGGAGTGAAAAGTTTTTGGAGGGGCAAGGTTGAGGCATGCTGCCTCCATCCAGTTAGTGTATGAAGTGTCTGCATCTTCCACGTTAGCCATAAGGGGCCGCATGGAGGTTTTGAGCAGGTTCTCTAGGGCCTCTCCATCTATATTTTTCCACCTCCTGATCGTTCTAGGCGGGTTCATGACCTTACTAGGTCTAGAAGGCGGGGCCAGGCCGATTTCAAAGTGCACTACCGCATGGTCAGACCAGGAGACCGGAAGAATTGCCGTGATTTCAAGGTTGGGAAGATTGGAGAAAATCCCATCTAGAGTGTGCCCAGCCCTGTGGGTTGGGCCGATAAACCTTTGGTTGAGCTCAACCCCACGCATCTGATCTAAGAGATTCCGCGTGTCGGGATCTAACTCACATTCCAGATGAAAGTTAAAATCTCCCAGCGCAGTAAATGCTTTTGCGCAAAGTGCTTCTTCTAACAAGCAACTGAGTGCAGGGAGGAACGGGGCTTTGGGTCCGGGGGGCCTATAAATTAGGCCACCCTTGAGAGATTGATGGTTAGAAAGGGTCAGGTTATAGATAAGGGCTTCAAAATGGTCGGTGGTACCCGACTGGAATGAACCTCTGATGGAATTATGGTAGATAATAGCGAGACCTCCCCCCTTTTATTTCCTCTGTTCTGGACAAAGCAGTCGTACTCAGGGGGGTAGCTTTGACGATATCCGGAATGTTGACGTGATATTACGAGATGTTTTTGCCGCTGTTTTTGGCCCATTTAGAATCGTACGGTCTTGTTGGTGGGGCCCAGCCTTAACTAATTCATTGAGTAAATCTGTATTGGTTGTGGTTGCTTTTTCTATGCTCCCCAGTTGTTCAGTCATTCTTTTGATTCGCTCTATTAACGACAGTATTAGCGATTTAACTAATTTCTCCATACTACCCATTAAGTCATTGGTGAGATTGGTGGGTTGAATGTAATTATCCTGTATACCCTTTCCCACAGTTTTCTCGGTGTTCTTTGGGTTGTTCCTGACTAATTTAGGCATTTTGTGTGTTTACGGGCCTGGTGTGTCCCCCCATGCTTCCTTTTACGTGTTGTTTGCCTAGGGGCGATTATGTTTTTATGCATTTCCTTAAGCGAGGAATCCCTAGAGGAAATAGTAGTTATTAACTCCTCTGAGGTAGTATCTGAAGTCGTGTCAATGGAAGTATCATTCGTATGTGGTGGCGTTAAGGAAGTTCGGTCTTGAAATTGAAATGGGATACTAATGTCAGCCTCTTGGAAATTATCAAGGATCTGAACCGTTGGAGTGGTTGCTGACTGTATTTTGCCCAGGGATGAACGTTTACTATACAAGAGTTCGGAGGATAGACGCCTTTCCGTGATTTCGATCTCGCGTTCGAGCACGGAGGCAGCCCTTTTAATGAAAAGATCAAGAGTCCCTTGGAGCGAGCCTCCCACCAGAGATTTCCTAGGTTTACTACGTCGACCACTCATATTCCTACAAGGGTTAATATAAATGCAGATTGGAAAAGGGGATGACAACAAACCAGTTTAAACAATTGATAAATCAATTTGTTAGATGAATTAAACACTATGTTATGACACAGAGTAATCCTGGCGTAGACAAGAACAAATAATAAGGTTAGGTCGAAATTTAAACTAAAGTAAAGTCTTACTTCGCATATCTTGAAGTCAGTGTCAGGGGGGGGTACCCCAGCCCAGCCATGGCCAGCCCCGGACGGCCACAGTCGGCCCGCCCTTTGCCCGGGCTTCGGCCGCCTCGTCCTGCGCGCGTCCCGCGACGCGGGGGGAGCAGCTGTGTTTTGTGCCACCGGGCACGGAAGTGCTAGTTGGTGTGCCGGTCAGCGCAGGAATTGTGGGGGCTGTAGTCGCCCCACTCAGCGGCCACTCGGTGTCAGCAAGCGGCAGCGAGTGGGACTAACAGCCGTAGATGGTGCTGCGCTTCCAGCGCGATGTCTCCCAAGATGATAGGCTCCCTCGGCGCGGTGACAGCAAGGTGGGTTCCCCGCCGAACAAAATAATGCGAAGGCGTCCTTCATTCTTGCGCCCAAATCATCACATTTGTGTACCCTTGTGAATTCTCAGTAGGGCCATGGTGTGCTTGCTGCCGGCCGGTAATATTGGAACAGTTGAGTTTGACACAGACCAGCGGGGACCAGGGAGAACTCTCTCCTCAGAGATTTTTCACGAAACCGGGACTCTGATTCAGTTCCTTCCGGCTGCAGCAACCTGTCTGTCTGAGAGGTAAGTAATGAATATTAGGTTTTAGCCTGTCCGTCCTGTAAGGACAAGCCGCGGGGGTGGGGGCAGATGGAGTTCAAATCAGAGTCCCCTCACTCTCCTCACTCCTGCCCCCCGCACCACCAGCTTCTCACCGTTTGTCCCGTCTGTCCCTGCCTCCACTGCCGATCACCCTCAGCTGGCATGCAGGCATGCAGACGTGCGTGCTCCTTTTCGCCCGGGGGAGGGATCTAGACTCTTAACTCAGCTCCTCACTTGACTTCTCACTGGGCTCCGCGGTTGGTGCTGTCAGCCGCCACCGATGCTTGCCACCTCCTCGCACCCTCTGCTTCTTCTTCTCATGCGCCAGTGAGGGGCGGTGGGGGTGGTGGTACTGGAGCTGCGGGTCCCCGGAAACCACGCTAAGCCGCACAGTGCAGCAAAACTCAGCGGCCTCGCACAGCTAGCGCAAAAAGGGAGAAAACGAGCAGGCAGGGGAAGGGGTGGGCGAGCTCGAGCTCTGGTGACTTGCCCTGCTCAAGCTCGAGCTCTGACCCCAACCCGATTACGAGCTGCGAGCTCCAAACTCCCGGCTCCGTACTAGGGCCCCTTTCTCCTTTTCTTTCTGTATCTCAATGTGTGCATTGTTATACATATAATTTGTGTACCATTAACTGTTTTTATATTTATTGTGATAATTTTATGAACACTCTGAACCTCTGTTTGGAATAAGCCCTGGTGATTGTGTTCTCGGTAATGGCAGGCAGAGACCAACAAGCACGGTGAATTCAGCTCCCCTCCTGCGGGAGCCCTTGCTGGCAGATAAGCGCCTCCTGACACAAAATCTCATTGTGCCGCGATGCCCCCTGGTGATTGTGGTCCCGGTAATGGCAGGCAGAGACCAACAAGGGTGGTGAATTCAGCTCCTGGTTCGTATAATAGCAAAATGGAATGCCTTTCCTAGGGTTCTGTACATCTTTCAGTCTCTCCTGATAGCGCTTTCCTTGTTGGACTAAAAGCTCTCCAAACGATAGTATTAGATTTCTCATGGGGAGGGAATCAGCCATGAATTTTGGCCAACTTAGTAATGACTTCTACAGAGAGTGACAGCCGGGGTGGCCCAATCTGATAGCATACTACAGGGCTGCCAGCTTAAGGTATATATTGGAAAGGTCAAGAAGGAAAATCGAAAAGAAGTGAATTTTCATGGATATGGCAGAGGCAGGCAGGTTTTTGTGGGATTTCCCTTGGTTAGACTGAGCACATCCCCCAAAAAGGCATACCTGGCTGTGCCAACAAAACATGGTCCTGTAACTATGAAATCAGGTAGCTGTAAAGGAAGGCCTGACAAGTTCCTTTCTCCCTATACACCCCTGACATATAGCCCTATGTACCCTTCTCCAAATATTTCCTCACCACAGTAGCTATGGGAGAGCCCTTGAATAGCTTGCCCAGAGGAGTGCTGAACCCTACAAGCCCAGACCCATTCGACTATTAGAGGAATATAAAAGTATTTCCCCAATGTAAAATAGACTTCAACGTCCCTGAATCAAGACACCTACAACACTGCAGCTCTGCGACTGGGCTCTTCACACCCAAAACAAGGCAGCAACCACATAACCCTCACCCCTGTGAAAAATTGGTTCATAGCTTCTCAGGATCAAAAGGCTTAATATCTAGTACATATCACTCCCTACTTAATAGCATGCGACTGGATAAACCCAAATTTCAAAGAGATGTTAGGGGGATCTGGGAAGAGATCTCCAGGATAGTCAATGGGAGAAGCACTACCTGGAAATTCCTAACACTTTACAGGGTATACCACAAAGAGAAGCAGCATACAAGCAAATGTTCCACTGGTACCTTACCCCAGCTAAGCTGAGCCATATATTTCATACAACCACTGATGTTTGCTGGAGATGTGAGAAGGAAAGGGAGACTGATGTCCATTTTCAGTGGACCTGCAAAGTTATTCACGTATTCTGGAATAATGTACTGGGAACATTCAACACACCCTAGGATATCTTTTACTGGACAATCCAGAAGCCAAATTCCTTGGTATTAGGCATGTACAATTGAAAAGCATCATGTCACAGTAGTGAGCCAGGCTGGACAAATGGTGGGAGCTGCCAAGCAGCTTGTTGCACTCTATTGGAAAAAAGGCACCGCCTCCCATAGACCTATGGTTTTGTGGACTATGGCAAGACTTGGCAATGGAGCAGATCATACATAAACTCATGCACTCACACAACACACTTCGCTAGCGGTTTGCCGGTTACCTGATTGCCTGACACTTCTCGAGCACGGACTCAAACCCCCAGGACTCAGCGGGGCAACAGCACCAGTAGCGGCCACTCCCCCAAACCAGCAGGGGCTTCATTTACCGCTCGCGCCTCCCGCTTCGCGGGAGACGCTTCGTGGGAGACGCTTCGCTAGCGGTTTGCCGGTTACCTGATTGCCTGACACTTCTCGAGCACGGACTCAAACCCCCAGGACTCAGCGGGGCAAAAGCACCAGTAGCGGCCACTCCCCCAAATAACAAGGAGTATATCTTGGAACCCGGAATCCCGCCCCGCGGGACGCGCGCGGGCGGCGCCAGGCAAAGCCCGGGCAAAGGGCGGGCCGTCTGTGGCCGTCAGGGGCCAAAGGAGGCCGGCCTGGGCCACGTCCCTTTACTTTGTCTCTGGAGTTCTGCTGATTTGTGAAGCTCCCGGGGGACTCGCTTGGACATTAAGGCTCTCGTTTTCCGTGCTGCTGCTCAGGTTACATCATAACAAGCTGTATGTACGATTCCCCCTGCTCATAGTATATCGTATTGGGGTTGATGTGATCAAAATTGGTCCTTGTGTGGATATTTTGACTATTAGACACGTTAACTTTTCACATTTGAGCCTACATAAAGGGTGGGGATTCCACAAGAGATAGGTAGTACCGCACACCCCGATTATGGTTAAATTAAAGAACACTCAACATAGGGCGGAGGGAGGGGTAAAGGGTACCCTTGATGCCTTTATTATAAGAGCTGAGTCGCTGTTAGCACATGAGATCCAGCTGACTGAGCAGAGACTATCATTGGACTCCCTAATAGCAAAAGAACGGTCCTCCCTAGGTAATATAGCCTCTTGTCTCACGCCCGGTGGAGGAGTACACAGAACTCAAGCTAATGTAGTCCACACAATCCAGCCTGACTCCTTGACGTATTAACATCGGCTGACTCAGGCTTACAGGGGGACCCTGAAATAGCTGGCGCAATTGGGCTGGCTTCTAGTAACCAAAATACATCAAAGTGTTTGCTCAGCACTGTTGACACCCAGGCGGTTATTCATCATAAACCATCACAAGGGGAAGATTCTGGGGGGGGCCTAGTGTTCAATTAGTAGTGACGGATGTAGACCCTACACGGAGCCCTACTAGGGAAGTAGTTACACGCTCCAAAAGATCACTAATTGCGGCAGGGCTCCCAGACCGAGGTGGGTTGTATTTATAAACTCGTATCAGTAAGCCCAGGTGTAGAGGGCCGACAAAGTCTAATAAAGGTGCTAGCAAGAATCCTGAGAGCATAGCATGTCCAACCTGCCAAATTGTAAGTGGGGCGGAAGGGCTTCATGAAATCATCTCAGCGTTTGAGAAAAAAATGGAACAGCTTTTGCTCCAATACTTGGGTCCAGTAATGACAGTAATTTCTAACGTGGAAGGGAAAATAAGCAGTCTGGTAGCCCATGATAGGGGACAGCCACCCGGGAATACCCCACAGGGGAGGGAGGAGGGGTCAGCAGTGGCTGACTGTGGGAGTGAGGATGTAATTATTAGGGCTCCAGAGCCTAGAGAGTATAGAGAGACAATTCTGGAGCCATAAAAGACTAGTAATAGGAATCTGTGCTCTAAGGCCCCGGGTAAAATGCGGACTCCTTTTGACACCAGGGATAAACGCCTGGGACCAAAGGAGCCTGAGAAGGCTATTAAGAACAGTAGCACTGACTGTGTCCAGAGCACCCCAGGTCTCCAGACACTGGACTTACCCCCTGCATCCTGCCCTTCCTCGATAGTGCTAGTAGGCGTGCCTGGACTTAACAAAGATAGCGAAGAATCAACCACCACACTGATAAATAAGGCCTCGCATTGGTTACATAACAACACAACAGTAAGGAGACTCCAGCATAGGCACATCTTTATGGCTAGGAGGGTGGCTTGGATTGGGGGTAGCAAGAACATTTTTTGCAGGTGATTGTGTCATCGTAAACTTTAGGTATCCCGAGTTAGCAAGAGACTTGCTTGATAACCGTTATGGGGAGGGTGCAAGTGGGTCCTGTATAAGGATGCTACCCCTGTATTTCTTTTACAGGGATAGCGCCCTAGAGTCTGGGCTGAGATTGCAGTGGCCTTGGGTTACCAAGAAAGGTAGGGAGGATACCGCGGGCCATGCAATAAATAGATTTGCCCCTCTCTCCAGTATTTCTGCCCTGGATGAACAAGATTGACTGCTGAGAATAGGGAGCGGTGAGCATGAGAAAGAACAAGATATCCATCGTAAATCTGGGCATAAAAGCCCACTAGGGGCACACAAGCTGGAATTAGCAGTTGGTACCTTAGTAGGGCAAGTGAGGGATATGGAAGCTATGTCTCCGATAGTAAGTTGCCCAGAAATATGCCCTCCCTCAAGGAAGACGAACGGAGGGACTAGTGGCCCTGACCTAACCCCCAAGGAGCTGAGGATGACCTCCTGGAACATTGCAGGACTTGCAGCCAAGATTCAAAACATAGAATGGCTAGATCTTATTAAAAAATACCACGTCCTTTGTTTCCAGGAAACATGGGAAATTAACAACAGCGTGCCATTTTTAGAGGGATATAAAATGTTTTTTGTCCCGGCCCGCAAATCATCAATGGGCCGTGCTAAGGGTGTCTTAATAACGTATGTGGCATTGACGTTGCAAGGGAGTTGGCAAGATCTGGGGTGGGACTCGGGCTGTCTCCAGGGTATAAGATACTCTAAGAAGGGCTTAAAGCTCATTTTTATAAATTCTTATAATGCGGGACAATCTTTGTCAAATTTGGCCGAGCTGGAGGAGAGATTGGCCAGCTTACAGGACACAGGGGATTCAAGTACCCTATTGATCCTCATGGGGGATTTTAATTGCCACCAGTGCCCTTATCTGAAATGGGAAGGAGGAATCTGGGATGCATGCCCCTCCTCCAAGGTAAGTATCCAGAACACTCTAGAGAGGGCATGGCATTAAGTACAATTCTGGGCAAGTTTGCCTTAATACAATGATTTAGATGATAGTCGTGCACAGCTCCAAGGTAATCTTTAGGTTAAAGGCGTAAATCGTGCTCCTTCGTTTACTCCCTGCTTTGGAGTATGTGCTATGAACTGAGGAAAGCACTAGCGCTGATCAGTGCTAGTGTCACAAAGGGCACTGATTTTTGGTTTGCTATCCCATGCAGAAACTGTAGTAATTGCAACAATATCATGGAGGGTAACACCATCACTCACCCCATGCGGGGCAACAAAATCAAGCTACAGGTTAATGGTACCTGCGACACAAAAAACATTATTTATATGCTAAAATGCCCATGCGGAAAAGCCTATGTGGGACAAACTGAACGTAAACTAAAAACAAGATTAACTGAACACAAAAGTAATATAAGAACAAAAGTGTTTAAATCAGCGGTTGCCAACCATTTCATTGAACAAAATCATCAGATTAACCAGATCAGAGCATGTATATTGGAAATTGTGGAAAAAAATGAAGAGAGAGATAATAGAAAGACTTTATTGACACGTGAAAATCACTGGATATTCCACTTGCAAACCCTGCGTCCTCAGGGGATAAATGAAAGAACTGAATTTAGTTGTTATTTATAAATCTATTAATATTCTGTCATGATTATGTTAATTGTACATTATGATACACTGTTTCTGTGGTATAATATATTGTAACTATCATCATTGCCATTAAGTGTTAGTATTGCTTAGTATGAAACACACATATAGACACTGGCCCTTTAACTGATACATGCGCGACTTTAAAACACCGTAGTACAGCCCACACGCGTCACACGCCAACTTGCATCGCGCTGAGAATGTTCTGCTTACAGCGCTGATAGAATTCAGTCTCCTGCACATTCGGTAAGAAGGAATTACGTTTAAATGCTTGTAACCCACCCGAAGCAGCTTGCACTCATTTAATATCGGAACCGCGAGCATTTGCTTTAAGCGCTTACAAACATTTGTCGGCTAATGTGCCACGCCACTTAACCTGTCTGTAAGTTGAAATAGTAACGTTACCACGTTACGTTTAATGCTTGCAGCCCACTCGAGGCAACTTGAACCTTTTTAACATTAGAACTGCTAACATTGGTTTAAAGCGCCAACGAATGCTTGTTAGTTAACGCGCTGCTCTAGCCAATCTGACTGCGAGATTAATTTGTAATGTTACTAGGCTCCAGTTAACAGCAGAAAAAACACGCATGCATTTGGTTTTAACATCGGTAAATAATCCGTACGCGTAAACGTAAATGGCTACTTCAATTGTCGAACGTAGCATAGTATGTATATCACTTGATGGTGCCAGATAATATGTGACAAAGATTTAGTGAGTTAAACATTGTTTGTTTTTGAAGAATTATTAGTGATAGATACCACTCTTTGTTTCATAGATTTCCCAGATGAAGGCCAGCAGGCCGAAACGCATTGGAATAGGAATATAAGGATTGTTGGGAACATATGGATTGTTGTAAAAGGAATTGAATACCAAGTATAAACTATTGAATACTTCTATGAATATATTTTCATAAGTATGAATAAAATACTGCAATGAAGAGCAATTTCAAGTTTGGAAAACTTTATTGATCCAAGTTTGCCTTAACCCATACGATGGATCTGATCGACTGTGGGTTGCCTAACATAATAGCTCCTTCCTTTAAGGGAAGAGGAAGCGACTCAATTATTGATTATATCTTTGTATCAAATGTACTAAAAGGTAGGGTTAGCCATTTCGGGATAGTGCCCAGTGCTTTTAGTGACCATAATCTCCTGGTATTGTTATTGAGGGACACTAATTTTACTACTATAGTGGACAAAAAGACTACCATGGGCCAGTATAAGGCAAAGGATCAGGGCAGGAGAATCAGATGGAGCAATATTGACGGGGTAGCGCTCCTCGCCAATACTGATAACCAGATTTGAAGGTGCCTGGACCCCACTGTAGAGGGGAGTGATTTAATCGCAGCATTTGAGGGCACTGCTCATCATATAGATAGCCTCTTGAGGGGGAAAACAAAGAGGCAGGCTGACTTTTGCCCCAGATGGTTCGACAAGGAATGCTCAAGGGCCCATAGGGACCTGAAGCTGGCACTCAATACAGTTCCAAAGGACAAAGGAAAGATCGTTGCTTGTAGGACTCGGTATAGAAAGGCTACCAAAGTGCGGAAAACATCCCTTCAAGTCCAGGCTTGGGAGTCACTGAGAGAGGCCGCGGAGCATCGTGATATGAATAGCTTCTGGAGGGTAATAAATGACCCGTGTTTCCAACCCTCAAATAAACCACAAGTGGCGTCCCACATTTTGCCAGAAGCATGGGTGGCGCACTTTACAAGCTTATATAACCGTGGTGAATCAGAGGAGCAGCCAAGCTTAGTCACAGGACTTCCTGTCTGTGATTGGATGTTTATTAAGGTAGCCGAGGTCAAACTAGGAATAGACGGTCTGGTAATGAGAAAGGCGCCAGGACCTGATGGGGTTCCCTCCGATCTATTCAAAAGTCAGGTAGACCTTTGGGCTCCCATACTGACCAGGGTATTTAACACAGCTATTGAAGTAGGTATGCCCAGATCTTGGTCCACGGCCGTCATTGTGCCAATATTCAAAAAGGGAAATAGAAAAGAACCGCAATGCTATCGCCCAATATCCCATATAGATGTCACGGCGAAAGTCTTGGGGAGAGTCATTTTAAACCGTTTAATGGTCTGGGCGGACGAAAACAATATTATCACAGACGTTCAGTATGGGTTCCGAAATGGGCGCTCTACGACGGACCAATGTCTCAACCTCTATCACTTGGTGGCAAAGTATACCCAGGCCAGGGAAGGCACTGTGTACCTGGCATTCATGGATCTTTCAGCAGCATTCAACTGTGTTAACAGAAGAAAGCTGTGGGAAATTCTGGAAGCCATGGGTGTGGATTCAGGATTGATACAAGTCTTACGAATGCTTAATCAATGCACAACGGCACCGGTCAGATTTACTGATCAGGGGGACCTCACGGAACACTTCCGGTGTCGGGGTGGGGTGAGGCAAGGATGTATCCTCGCGCCTTTTCTGTTTACGCTTTACATAAATGGGCTAGAGAAGGCGCTTGGAGCCTTGGAGGCAGACTGTCCCTGCATCGGGAGGAGAAGTATACCCGTCCTCTTATATGCAGATGATGCGGTCCTCCTGGCGCGCACGGGAAGGAGCCTGCAGGTTCTTATTAGTGGATTTGTTGAATTTATGGCGGACTTAGATTTAGTGCCCAACCTCTCAAAGTCATATATTATGGAAGTGGGTAAAATGCCTTCTAAGAATTGCAGCTTCACAATAGGAACATATAAACTTGAAAAGGTAAAATCTTTTAACTATCTGGGGATTTTATTCGATAAGGACCTTAATTTTAAACCACTAGTAAGGCACAAATGTAGTCAACACCCTAGTGTGGTGGGGTCGATTATGAATTACGCGACTAGACTTGGCCGCTGGTCACCTAACGAAATAGTGCAACTATATAGCTCGGTATGTTGCGCTAAGATTTTGTATGGGAGTGAGGTTTGGGGTTTCACAGATGGAGAAAAAATCCAACTGGAGGAAAATAAGTTCTTTAGAAGGCTTTTGCAAGTGCCTCAATGTACCCCTGCCTTTATTGTCCATGAGGAGTTGGGCATTACCTATCTTAGCGAGAGGGCTTGCCTTAAACCCATTATCTGCTGGATAAAAATCTGGACAAACCCAGAGGCAAGTCTAAGCAGACAAATTCTGGAGGATTGCATGAGGGGGGATAAGGGGTCCCAAATACCCTTGCTAAAACATGTAAGGGACGTTCTGACCAGACTGGGCCACGCAAACTTTTTTAAGGAACCTTCCACATTAGTCAGCAGAGACAAGGGTGTTATAAAGGCAGATTTTCTGCCCTATTCAGCTGGGGTTAGAGAGGACAGAGAAGGGCAGAAAATTACAGTAAGACAATATCAGCTCACAAAATCATGCTTGGGCATGGAATTTTATCTTTCCAATATGTATAACAGACAGGATAGATTTCTGATGACCAGATTCAGGTTAAACCTCCTACATCACATCCTGTCAGTCCCAGCTGGTTTTGTAAATGATATAAGTACAAAAGGGTGTTGCGGCTGCGAGCTAAGATCTCCACAAGATACCCTTAATTTCGTCCTAATTTGCCCCTTCTACGCTCACCCAAGGTCTCTGTTTTTAAAAGCTATCCTAAGACGCAGTAAAATTAGACAGGCTAAAGTGGCTCTCTTATTTCTCAAACTTGCCCCCGACCCTTTTACTTTATTTAGCACCGTACACTTTTTACGATTGGCTGTAAAACTAAGAAACACTAGAGGAGAGGACTAACTGTGTCGAACTCATTAAAAGTTGGAAGGATTTACAGTCCTCTATTTAGATTTGGCTTGTAACTCCTGTTGTGAGATATGTGCATTTTACAGGGTTTCTCACGCTCTCGGGGAAACCCTACATGGTCGAATGAGCTGAATATTGTACATAATTGTCTCGTTTTTAAACTGTATGCATTTTCGGGTTTTTAGTACTATTGTATTTATTTATGTGTAATGTGTTTATTGATTCAAATTTTTAAAGTGGGATTGTCTTATAATATGTATCTTTTATGGATATTTTTAATACCCGAATAAAGATCATTTGATTGATTGATCACTAATCAGATACTTCTCCACGTTAGAAATAATATGCTGAAACCATCCACTTCTCAGAGCCTTCCAACACTCTTTGTTAAAACCGAATGACCCAAAAAGCACATACACCGACAGATGCATGATATGACACTAATGCTCCGCCTGACCTCCCAAGTCATACCATGCTCAGGTTTCTAACCCATGCAAAGGGGAAAGCCCAAGATAGCCCCAACTAGCTTTAGGTAACTCCGGATAGCTTTTGATAGCCTTGGCATACAGACATCTAAAAAGTAGATAGCCACTAGCTTCAGTCTCCTGTGCTGACTCTTGAAATGTAAAGGTTTATTTAAAGGTAGGAAGGGATTAGGGAAGGATTGTTTTGTTTTTTCTTGTTATATCAGTTACCTGTTTTTAATTATTATTCTGTAGCAGGGCATAACTCTAAAATATATGAGACTTACATTGTTTCAATGTGTCTTATCCGATATTGCCTTTGTATAACTCAAACATGTGAATCAAATTGATTTAGAGTAAAAAGAAATCCTATAGCCATGAACAAGGAGGGCTTTCTTGAGGTTATCCTCAATATAGCAACTCAGGCAAGAGGTGGATTGACTGAGGTCTACAAATGCCTAAGTACCGGGATATCAGGTCACAGTGCAGATCAGGAGAAAGTGACCTAGTGAGAAACCCAAGACCCAAAGAAATCACATACCAGTGCAATCCTTTTATAAAAGACTTTCTGTATGCTGAAAAAATAGCTATTTTCAACAAACACAAGTTGTTACTTCTTCCCTGATCTCCTATATCAGGTCAGACAGTGCAAAGCTATTCCCCCCTGTGTTTTACCCATACCTAGATGCACATGTCTCCATTCTGTGTTCAGGGGCTTTGCAAAGCCATGCCTTTCAGGACAGCTGACCTGCCACAAAGGAATACTGTCCTATCGTAATTGCATATTTTAGAATGCCGAGGCAATTCTTGAAGCCGGCTTGCCTATCCTCTTATTAGGTCGAGCTTCGATCGGCCTGTTGTATCTTCTTCTATGGCCTCTGGGACACCCACCAGTTGCCAATGGTTGTTTCATACGGCATTCAGAAATGCTGGCTTGTTATTGTTGCATTTCTGTAAATGTCCCTCCTTTGTGTGCCTAGCCCTCTTTCCGGTGATTTCACTCAGAGAACAATTTGGTTGGCCATCACACTGTACAGCGTGTGATGGCCCCTCCTTCTGTTTGGGCATTGCCCTCACGGTTTTTCCTGGTCATCCAGGTTCCCTTGCATTCAATCAATCAATCAATCAGTACATTTATAGAGCACGCTACTCACCCGTGAGGGTCTCAAGGCGCTGGAGGGAGGGGGGGCGTCGCTACTACTCGAATAGCCAGGTCTTGAGGTGTCTCCTGAAGGTGAGATGGTCCTGGGTCAGTCGTAGGTGTGCGGGGAGGGAGTTCCATGTTTTGGCTGCCAGGTAGGAGAATGATCTTCTTCCGGTGGTGGTTCTGCGGATCCGTGGGACGGTGGCGAGGGCGAGGCTGGCGGAGCGGAGCTGGCGGGTGGGGGTGTAGAACGAGAGGCGGCTGTTGAGGTATTCGGGGCCCTTGTCGTGGAGCGCTTTGTGTGCGTGGGTGAGGAGCCTGAACGTGATCCTCCTGCTGAAGGAGACCCAGCGTAGGTTTCTTAGGTGGGCGGATATGTGGCTGTGGCGGGGGATGTCGAGGATGAGTCGTGCGGAGGCGTTCTGTATGCGCTGAAGTCGTTTCTGAAGTTAGGCTGTGGTTCCTGCGTATAGGGCATTTCCGTAGTCCAGTCGGCTGGTGACGAGGGCCTGGGTGACAGTTTTTCTGGTTTCGGTGGGGATCCACCGGAAGATTTTTCGGAGCATGCGCAGGGTGTTGAAGCAAGAAGATGAGACGGCGTTGACTTGCTTGGTCATCGTGAGGGAGGAGTCCAGGATGAATCCTAGGTTACGTGCGTGGTCCATGGGTGTAGGTGCGGAGCCCAGCGTCGTGGGCCACCAGGAGTCGTCCCAGGCCGATGGGAATTGTCCGAGGATGAGGACCTCCGTCTTGTCTGAGTTCAACTTCAGGCGACTGAGCTTCATCCATTCTGCGACGTCTTTCATTCCTTTCTGGAGGTTGGTTTTGGCTGTGGCTGGGTCTTTGGTGAGGGAGAGTATCAGTTGAGTGTCGTCGGCGTAGAAGATGATGTTGTGTATGCGTGCGATGGCGGCGAGGGGGCTCATGTAGATATTGAAGAGGGTTGGGCTGAGCGAGGAGCCTTGGGGTATGCCGCAGATGATCTCGGTGGCCGCTGAGCGAAAGGGTGGGAGGCGGACTCTCTGGGTTCTGTCGGAGAGGAATGAGGTGATCCAGTCCAGAGCCTTTCCTTGGATCCCGGTGTGAAAGAGACGGGTTATCAGGGTGCGATGGCAAACGGAGTCAAAGGCTGCCGAGAGGTCTAGGAGGATGAGAGCGGTTGTTTCTCCGTTGTCCATCAGGGTCCTGATGTCGTCGGTGCTGCGATGAGGGCGGTCTCGGTGCTGTGGTTGGCTCGAAATCCGGACTAGGATGGGTCGAGCGAGTTGTTTGCCTCGAGGAAGGCGGTTAGCTGTTTGTTGACGGTCTTCTCGATGACTTTAGCCAGGAAGGGAAGAAGAGAGATGGGGCGGAAGTTCTTGAGGTATTTGGGGTCCGCTGTGGGTTTCTTCAGAAGGGCGTTGATTTCTGCGTGCTTCCAGCTCTCAGAGAAGGTGGCTGACGTGAAGGAGTTGTTTATGACGTTCCGGAGATGGGGTGCGATGATGGTGTCAGCTTTGTTGAAGATATGATGGGGGCATGGGTCAGAGGGGGAGCCGGAGTGGATGGAGTTCATGACGTTGGTGGTGTCTTCAGTGCTGATGGGGGTCCAGGTGCTGAGGGTGGTGGTGGGGGTCGTTGGTTCGGTGACTGGAGGCGGAGTCTGGGGTCCGACGCTGTCGTGTATATCTGCGATCTTTCGGTGGAAGAACGTGGCGAGGGAGTTGCAGAGGTCTTGTGACGGTGTGATGTCGTTGTTGCCGGCGCTGGGGTTGGAGAGCTCTTTGATGATGTTGAAGAGTTCCGTGCTGTTGTGGGTGTTGTTGTCTAGCCGCTCTTTGAATCATGTCCTTTTGGTGGTGGAAATCAGCTGGTGGTGTTCGCGAGTGGCGTTCTTGAGGGCTGTCATGTTTTCTGTTGTCCGTTCTTGGCGCCAGGTTTTTTCGAGGGTGTGGCAGGATTTCTTTGAGTCTTTGAGGGTGTCTGTGAACCACGGGGTTTTCCTGTTGCCGGTGTTGCCTGGGTGGTTCTTCAGTGGGGCGAGGTCGTTGGCGCAGTTGGTGATCCACTGTGCGAGGTTGTGGGCTGCATCGTTGGTGTTGGCGGTGTTGGTTGGCGGGTTCTGGCTCAGTGATGAGAGGAGCTGGTCTGTGGTGATTTTGCTCCAGCATCTGCGGGGGATTTGTTGCGTACGGTGGTGGGATGTAGTCTTATTGAAGGTGAAGTGGATGCATCTGTGGTCGGTCGAGTGTAGTCCGGTGGAGTGGCTGAAGGAGACGTGGTTGCTGGCGGAGAAGATGGGGTCGAGCGTGTGGCCGGCGAGGTGGGTGGGGGTGTCCACCAGTTGTGTGAGTCCGAAGTTGGCAAGGTTGTCGAGCAGGGTGGTGGTATTGTTGTCGTTTTTCTCCAGGTGGAAGTTCAGGTCCCCTAGGAGGATGTATTCTGGTGAGGCTAGGGCGTACGGGCTGACGAAGACGGCGATTGTTTCGCTGAATTGTGTGCGCGGGCCCGGGGGTCTGTAGATGAGTTTTCCTCTGAAGGTGGTCTTGGGGTCGGTGTGAATCTGGAAGTGTAGCTGTTCGGCGGCGGAGAGTGTGTCTTCGGCGTTGGTCGAGATGTTGATGGTGTTCTTGTAGCTCCAAACTCCCGGCTCCGTACTAGGGCCCCTTTCTCCTTTTCTTTCTGTATCTCAATGTGTGCATTGTTATACATATAATTTGTGTACCATTAACTGTTTTTATATTTATTGTGATAATTTTATGAACACTCTGAACCTCTGTTTGGAATAAGCCCTGGTGATTGTGTTCTCGGTAATGGCAGGCAGAGACCAACAAGCACGGTGAATTCAGCTCCCCTCCTGCGGGAGCCCTTGCTGGCAGATAAGCGCCTCCTGACACAAAATCTCATTGTGCCGCGATGCCCCCTGGTGATTGTGGTCCCGGTAATGGCAGGCAGAGACCAACAAGGGTGGTGAATTCAGCTCCTGGTTCGTATAATAGCAAAATGGAATGCCTTTCCTAGGGTTCTGTACATCTTTCAGTCTCTCCTGATAGCGCTTTCCTTGTTGGACTAAAAGCTCTCCAAACGATAGTATTAGATTTCTCATGGGGAGGGAATCAGCCATGAATTTTGGCCAACTTAGTAATGACTTCTACAGAGAGTGACAGCCGGGGTGGCCCAATCTGATAGCATACTACAGGGCTGCCAGCTTAAGGTATATATTGGAAAGGTCAAGAAGGAAAATCGAAAAGAAGTGAATTTTCATGGATATGGCAGAGGCAGGCAGGTTTTTGTGGGATTTCCCTTGGTTAGACTGAGCACATCCCCCAAAAAGGCATACCTGGCTGTGCCAACAAAACATGGTCCTGTAACTATGAAATCAGGTAGCTGTAAAGGAAAGCCTGACAAGTTCCTTTCTCCCTATACACCCCTGACATATAGCCCTATGTACCCTTCTCCAAATATTTCCTCACCGCAGTAGCTATGGGAGAGCCCTTGAATAGCTTGCCCAGAGGAGTGCTGAACCCTACAAGCCCAGACCCATTCGACTATTAGAGGAATATAAAAGTATTTCCCCAATGTAAAATAGACTTCAACGTCCCTGAATCAAGACACCTACAACACTGCAGCTCTGCGACTGGGCTCTTCACACCCAAAACAAGGCAGCAACCACATAACCCTCACCCCTGTGAAAAATTGGTTCATAGCTTCTCAGGATCAAAAGGCTTAATATCTAGTACATATCACTCCCTACTTAATAGCATGCGACTGGATAAACCCAAATTTCAAAGAGATGTTAGGGGGATCTGGGAAGAGATCTCCAGGATAGTCAATGGGAGAAGCACTACCTGGAAATTCCTAACACTTTACAGGGTATACCACAAAGAGAAGCAGCATACAAGCAAATGTTCCAATGGTACCTTACCCCAGCTAAGCTGAGCCATATATTTCATACAACCACTGATGTTTGCTGGAGATGTGAGAAGGAAAGGGAGACTGATGTCCATTTTCAGTGGACCTGCAAAGTTATTCACGTATTCTGGAATAATGTACTGGGAACATTCAACACACCCTAGGATATCTTTTACTGGACAATCCAGAAGCCAAATTCCTTGGTATTAGGCATGTACAATTGAAAAGCATCATGTCACAGTAGTGAGCCAGGCTGGACAAATGGTGGGAGCTGCCAAGCAGCTTGTTGCACTCTATTGGAAAAAAGGCACCGCCTCCCATAGACCTATGGTTTTGTGGACTATGGCAAGACTTGGCAATGGAGCAGATCATACATAAACTCATGCACTCACACAACACACTTCGCTAGCGGTTTGCCGGTTACCTGATTGCCTGACACTTCTCGAGCACGGACTCAAACCCCCAGGACTCAGCGGGGCAACAGCACCAGTAGCGGCCACTCCCCCAAACCAGCAGGGGCTTCATTTACCGCTCGCGCCTCCCGCTTCGCGGGAGACGCTTCGTGGGAGACGCTTCGCTAGCGGTTTGCCGGTTACCTGATTGCCTGACACTTCTCGAGCACGGACTCAAACCCCCAGGACTCAGCGGGGCAAAAGCACCAGTAGCGGCCACTCCCCCAAATAACAAGGAGTATATCTTGGAACCCGGAATCCCGCCCCGCGGGACGCGCGCGGGCGGCGCCAGGCAAAGCCCGGGCAAAGGGCGGGCCGTCTGTGGCCGTCAGGGGCCAAAGGAGGCCGGCCTGGGCCACGTCCCTTTACTTTGTCTCTGGAGTTCTGCTGATTTGTGAAGCTCCCGGGGGACTCGCTTGGACATTAAGGCTCTCGTTTTCCGTGCTGCTGCTCAGGTTATATCATAACAAGCTGTATGTACGATTCCCCCTGCTCATAGTATATCGTATTGGGGTTGATGTGATCAAAATTGGTCCTTGTGTGGATATTTTGACTATTAGACACGTTAACTTTTCACATTTGAGCCTACATAAAGGGTGGGGATTCCACAAGAGATAGGTAGTACCGCACACCCCGATTATGGTTAAATTAAAGAACACTCAACATAGGGCGGAGGGAGGGGTAAAGGGTACCCTTGATGCCTTTATTATAAGAGCTGAGTCGCTGTTAGCACATGAGATCCAGCTGACTGAGCAGAGACTATCATTGGACTCCCTAATAGCAAAAGAACGGTCCTCCCTAGGTAATATAGCCTCTTGTCTCACGCCCGGTGGAGGAGTACACAGAACTCAAGCTAATGTAGTCCACACAATCCAGCCTGACTCCTTGACGTATTAACATCGGCTGACTCAGGCTTACAGGGGGACCCTGAAATAGCTGGCGCAATTGGGCTGGCTTCTAGTAACCAAAATACATCAAAGTGTTTGCTCAGCACTGTTGACACCCAGGCGGTTATTCATCATAAACCATCACAAGGGGAAGATTCGGGGGGGGGCCTAGTGTTCAATTAGTAGTGACGGATGTAGACCCTACACGGAGCCCTACTAGGGAAGTAGTTACACGCTCCAAAAGATCACTAATTGCGGCAGGGCTCCCAGACCGAGGTGGGTTGTATTTATAAACTCGTGCCAGTAAGCCCAGGTGTAGAGGGCCGACAAAGTCTAATAAAGGTGCTAGCAAGAATCCTGAGAGCATAGCATGTCCAACCTGCCAAATTGTAAGTGGGGCGGAAGGGCTTCATGAAATCATCTCAGCGTTTGAGAAAAAAATGGAACAGCTTTTGCTCCAATACTTGGGTCCAGTAATGACAGTAATTTCTAACGTGGAAGGGAAAATAAGCAGTCTGGTAGCCCATGATAGGGGACAGCCACCCGGGAATACCCCACAGGGGAGGGAGGAGGGGTCAGCAGTGGCTGACTGTGGGAGTGAGGATGTAATTATTAGGGCTCCAGAGCCTAGAGAGTATAGAGAGACAATTCTGGAGCCATAAAAGACTAGTAATAGGAATCTGTGCTCTAAGGCCCCGGGTAAAATGCGGACTCCTTTTGACACCAGGGATAAACGCCTGGGACCAAAGGAGCCTGAGAAGGCTATTAAGAACAGTAGCACTGACTGTGTCCAGAGCACCCCAGGTCTCCAGACACTGGACTTACCCCCTGCATCCTGCCCTTCCTCGATAGTGCTAGTAGGCGTGCCTGGACTTAACAAAGATAGCGAAGAATCAACCACCACACTGATAAATAAGGCCTCGCATTGGTTACATAACAACACAACAGTAAGGAGACTCCAGCATAGGCACATCTTTATGGCTAGGAGGGTGGCTTGGATTGGGGGTAGCAAGAACATTTTTTGCAGGTGATTGTGTCATCGTAAACTTTAGGTATCCCGAGTTAGCAAGAGACTTGCTTGATAACCGTTATGGGGAGGGTGCAAGTGGGTCCTGTATAAGGATGCTACCCCTGTATTTCTTTTACAGGGATAGCGCCCTAGAGTCTGGGCTGAGATTGCAGTGGCCTTGGGTTACCAAGAAAGGTAGGGAGGATACCGCGGGCCATGCAATAAATAGATTTGCCCCTCTCTCCAGTATTTCTGCCCTGGATGAACAAGATTGACTGCTGAGAATAGGGAGCGGTGAGAATGAGAAAGAACAAGATATCCATCGTAAATCTGGGCATAAAAGCCCACTAGGGGCACACAAGCTGGAATTAGCAGTTGGTACCTTAGTAGGGCAAGTGAGGGATATGGAAGCTATGTCTCCGATAGTAAGTTGCCCAGAAATATGCCCTCCCTCAAGGAAGACGAACGGAGGGACTAGTGGCCCTGACCTAACCCCCAAGGAGCTGAGGATGACCTCCTGGAACATTGCAGGACTTGCAGCCAAGATTCAAAACATAGAATGGCTAGATCTTATTAAAAAATACCACGTCCTTTGTTTCCAGGAAACATGGGAAATTAACAACAGCGTGCCATTTTTAGAGGGATATAAAATGTTTTTTGTCCCGGCCCGCAAATCATCAATGGGCCGTGCTAAGGGTGTCTTAATAACGTATGTGGCATTGACGTTGCAAGGGAGTTGGCAAGATCTGGGGTGGGACTCGGGCTGTCTCCAGGGTATAAGATACTCTAAGAAGGGCTTAAAGCTCATTTTTATAAATTCTTATAATGCGGGACAATCTTTGTCAAATTTGGCCGAGCTGGAGGAGAGATTGGCCAGCTTACAGGACACAGGGGATTCAAGTACCCTATTGATCCTCATGGGGGATTTTAATTGCCACCAGTGCCCTTATCTGAAATGGGAAGGAGGAATCTGGGATGCATGCCCCTCCTCCAAGGTAAGCATCCAGAACACTCTAGAGAGGGCATGGCATTAAGTACAATTCTGGGCAAGTTTGCCTTAACCCATACGATGGATCTGATCGACTGTGGGTTGCCTAACATAATAGCTCCTTCCTTTAAGGGAAGAGGAAGCGACTCAATTATTGATTATATCTTTGTATCAAATGTACTAAAAGGGTTAGCCATTTCGGGATAGTGCCCAGTGCTTTTAGTGACCATAATCCCCTGGTATTGTTATTGAGGGACACTAATTTTACTACTATAGTGGACAAAAAGACTACCATGGGCCAGTATAAGGCAAAGGATCAGGGCAGGAGAATCAGATGGAGCAATATTGACGGGGTAGCGCTCCTCGCCAATACTGATAACCAGATTTGAAGGTGCCTGGACCCCACTGTAGAGGGGAGTGATTTAATCGCAGCATTTGAGGGCACTGCTCATCATATAGATAGCCTATTGAGGGGGAAAACAAAGAGGCAGGCCGACTTTTGCCCCAGATGGTTCGACAAGGAATGCTCAAGGGCCCATAGGGACCTGAAGCTGGCACTCAATACAGTTCCAAAGGACAAAGGAAAGATCGTTGCTTGTAGGACTCGGTATAGAAAGGCTACCAAAGTGCGGAAAACATCCCTTCAAGTCCAGGCTTGGGAGTCACTGAGAGAGGCCGCGGAGCATCGTGATATGAATAGCTTCTGGAGGGTAATAAATGACCCGTGTTTCCAACCCTCAAATAAACCACAAGTGGCGTCCCACATTTTGCAAGAAGCATGGGTGGCGCACTTTACAAGCTTATATAACCGTGGTGAATCAGAGGAGCAGCCAAGCTTAGTCACAGGACTTCCTGTCTGTGATTGGATGTTTATTAAGGTAGCCGAGGTCAAACTAGGAATAGACGGTCTGGTAATGAGAAAGGCGCCAGGACCTGATGGGGTTCCCCCCGATCTATTCAAAAGTCAGGTAGACCTTTGGGCTCCCATACTGACCAGGGTATTTAACACAGCTATTGAAGTAGGTATGCCCAGATCTTAGTCCACGGCCGTCATTGTGCCAATATTCAAAAAGGGAAATAGAAAAGAACCGCAATGCTATCGCCCAATATCCCATATAGATGTCACGGCGAAAGTCTTGGGGAGAGTCATTTTAAACCGTTTAATGGTCTGGGCGGACGAAAACAATATTATCACAGACGTTCAGTATGGGTTCCGAAATGGGCGCTCTACGACGGACCAATGTCTCAACCTCTATCACTTGGTGGCAAAGTATACCCAGGCCAGGGAAGGCACTGTGTACCTGGCATTCATGGATCTTTCAGCAGCATTCAACTGTGTTAACAGAAGAAAGCTGTGGGAAATTCTGGAAGCCATGGGTGTGGATTCAGGATTGATACAAGTCTTACGAATGCTTAATCAATGCACAACGGCACCGGTCAGATTTACTGATCAGGGGGACCTCACGGAACACTTCCGGTGTCGGGGTGGGGTGAGGCAAGGATGTATCCTCGCGCCTTTTCTGTTTACGCTTTACATAAATGGGCTAGAGAAGGCGCTTGGAGCCTTGGAGGCAGACTGTCCCTGCATCGGGAGGAGAAGTATACCCGTCCTCTTATATGCAGATGATGCGGTCCTCCTGGCGCGCACGGGAAGGAGCCTGCAGGTTCTTATTAGTGGATTTGTTGAATTTATGGCGGACTTAGATTTAGTGCCCAACCTCTCAAAGTCATATATTATGGAAGTGGGTAAAATGCCTTCTAAGAATTGCAGCTTCACAATAGGAACATATAAACTTGAAAAGGTAAAATCTTTTAACTATCTGGGGATTTTATTCGATAAGGACCTTAATTTTAAACCACTAGTAAGGCACAAATGTAGTCAACACCCTAGTGTGGTGGGGTCGATTATGAATTACGCGACTAGACTTGGCTGCTGGTCACCTAACGAAATAGTGCAACTATATAGCTCGGTATGTTGCGCTAAGATTTTGTATGGGAGTGAGGTTTGGGGTTTCACAGATGGAGAAAAAATCCAACTGGAGGAAAATAAGTTCTTTAGAAGGCTTTTGCAAGTGCCTCAATGTACCCCTGCCTTTATTGTCCATGAGGAGTTGGGCATTACCTATCTTAGCGAGAGGGCTTGCCTTAAACCCATTATCTGCTGGATAAAAATCTGGACAAACCCAGAGGCAAGTCTAAGCAGACAAATTCTGGAGGATTGCATGAGGGGGGATAAGGGGTCCCAAATACCCTTGCTAAAACATGTAAGGGACGTTCTGACCAGACTGGGCCACGCAAACTTTTTTAAGGAACCTTCCACATTAGTCAGCAGAGACAAGGGTGTTCTAAAGGCAGATTTTCTGCCCTATTCAGCTGGGGTTAGAGAGGACAGAGAAGGGCAGAAAATTACAGTAAGACAATATCAGCTCACAAAATCATGCTTGGGCATGGAATTTTATCTTTCCAATATGTATAACAGACAGGATAGATTTCTGATGACCAGATTCAGGTTAAACCTCCTGCATCACATCCTGTCAGTCCCAGCTGGTTTTGTAAATGATATAAGTACAAAAGGGTGTTGCGGCTGCGAGCTAAGATCTCCACAAGATACCCTTAATTTCGTCCTAATTTGCCCCTTCTACGCTCACCCAAGGTCTCTGTTTTTAAAAGCTATCCTAAGACGCAGTAAAATTAGACAGGCTAAAGTGGCTCTCTTATTTCTCAAACTTGCCCCCGACCCTTTTACTTTATTTAGCACCGTACACTTTTTACGATTGGCTGTAAAACTAAGAAACACTAGAGGAGAGGACTAACTGTGTCGAACTCATTAAAAGTTGGAAGGATTTACAGTCCTCTATTTAGATTTGGCTTGTAACTCCTGTTGTGAGACATGTGCATTTTACAGGGTTTCTCACGCTCTCGGGGAAACCCTACATGGTCGAATGAGCTGAATATTGTACATAATTGTCTCGTTTTTAAACTGTATGCATTTTCGGGTTTTTAGTACTATTGTATTTATTTATGTGTAATGTGTTTATTGATTCAAATTTTTAAAGTGGGATTGTCTTATAATATGTATCTTTTATGGATATTTTTAATACCCGAATAAAGATCATTTGATTGATTGATCACTAATCAGATACTTCTCCACGTTAGAAATAATATGCTGAAACCATCCACTTCTCAGAGCCTTCCAACACTCTTTGTTAAAACCGAATGACCCAAAAAGCACATACACCGACAGATGCATGATATGACACTAATGCTCCGCCTGACCTCCCAAGTCATACCATGCTCAGGTTTCTAACCCATGCAAAGGGGAAAGCCCAAGATAGCCCCAACTAGCTTTAGGTAACTCCGGATAGCTTTTGATAGCCTTGGCATACAGACATCTAAAAAGTAGATAGCCACTAGCTTCAGTCTCCTGTGCTGACTCTTGAAATGTAAAGGTTTATTTAAAGGTAGGAAGGGATTAGGGAAGGATTGTTTTGTTTTTTCTTGTTATATCAGTTACCTGTTTTTAATTATTATTCTGTAGCAGGGCATAACTCTAAAATATATGAGACTTACATTGTTTCAATGTGTCTTATCCGATATTGCCTTTGTATAACTCAAACATGTGAATCAAATTGATTTAGAGTAAAAAGAAATCCTATAGCCATGAACAAGGAGGGCTTTCTTGAGGTTATCCTCAATATAGCAACTCAGGCAAGAGGTGGATTGACTGAGGTCTACAAATGCCTAAGTACCGGGATATCAGGTCACAGTGCAGATCAGGAGAAAGTGACCTAGTGAGAAACCCAAGACCCAAAGAAATCACATACCAGTGCAATCCTTTTATAAAAGACTTTCTGTATGCTGAAAAAATAGCTATTTTCAACAAACACAAGTTGTTACTTCTTCCCTGATCTCCTATATCAGGTCAGACAGTGCAAAGCTATTCCCCCCTGTGTTTTACCCATACCTAGATGCACATGTCTCCATTCTGTGTTCAGGGGCTTTGCAAAGCCATGCCTTTCAGGACAGCTGACCTGCCACAAAGGAATACTGTCCTATCGTAATTGCATATTTTAGAATGCCGAGGCAATTCTTGAAGCCGGCTTGCCTATCCTCTTATTAGGTCGAGCTTCGATCGGCCTGTTGTATCTTCTTCTATGGCCTCTGGGACACCCACCAGTTGCCAATGGTTGTTTCATACGGCATTCAGAAATGCTGGCTTGTTATTGTTGCATTTCTGTAAATGTCCCTCCTTTGTGTGCCTAGCCCTCTTTCCGGTGATTTCACTCAGAGAACAATTTGGTTGGCCATCACACTGTACAGCGTGTGATGGCCCCTCCTTCTGTTTGGGCATTGCCCTCACGGTTTTTCCTGGTCATCCAGGTTCCCTTGCATTCAATCAATCAATCAATCAATCAGTACATTTATAGAGCACGCTACTCACCCGTGAGGGTCTCAAGGCGCTGGAGGGAGGGGGGGCGTCGCTACTACTCGAATAGCCAGGTCTTGAGGTGTCTCCTGAAGGTGAGATGGTCCTGGGTCAGTCGTAGGTGTGCGGGGAGGGAGTTCCATGTTTTGGCTGCCAGGTAAGAGAATGATCTTCTTCCGGTGGTGGTTCTGCGGATCCGTGGGACGGTGGCGAGGGCGAGGCTGGCGGAGCGGAGCTGGCGGGTGGGGGTGTAGAACGAGAGGCGGCTGTTGAGGTATTCGGGGCCCTTGTCGTGGAGCGCTTTGTGTGCGTGGGTGAGGAGCCTGAACGTGATCCTCTTGCTGAAGGAGACCCAGCGTAGGTTTCTTAGGTGGGCGGATATGTGGCTGTGGCGGGGGATGTCGAGGATGAGTCGTGCGGAGGCGTTCTGTATGCGCTGAAGTCGTTTCTGAAGTTAGGCTGTGGTTCCTGCGTATAGGGCATTTCCGTAGTCCAGTCGGCTGGTGACGAGGGCCTGGGTGACAGTTTTTCTGGTTTCGGTGGGGATCCACCGGAAGATTTTTCGGAGCATGCGCAGGGTGTTGAAGCAAGAAGATGAGACGGCGTTGACTTGCTTGGTCATCGTGAGGGAGGAGTCCAGGATGAATCCTAGGTTACGTGCGTGGTCCATGGGTGTAGGTGCGGAGCCCAGCGTCGTGGGCCACCAGGAGTCGTCCCAGGCCGATGGGAATTGTCCGAGGATGAGGACCTCCGTCTTGTCTGAGTTCAACTTCAGGCGACTGAGCTTCATCCATTCTGCGACGTCTTTCATTCCTTTCTGGAGGTTGGTTTTGGCTGTGGCTGGGTCTTTGGTGAGGGAGAGTATCAGTTGAGTGTCGTCGGCGTAGAAGATGATGTTGTGTTTGCGTGCGATGGCGGCGAGGGGGCTCATGTAGATATTGAAGAGGGTTGGGCTGAGCGAGGAGCCTTGGGGTATGCCGCAGATGATCTCGGTGGCCGCTGAGCGAAAGGGTGGGAGGCGGACTCTCTGGGTTCTGTCGGAGAGGAATGAGGTGATCCAGTCCAGAGCCTTTCCTTGGATCCCGGTGTGAAAGAGACGGGTTATCAGGGTGCGATGGCAAACGGAGTCAAAGGCTGCTGAGAGGTCTAGGAGGATGAGAGCGGTTGTTTCTCCGTTGTCCATCAGGGTCCTGATGTCGTCGGTGCTGCGATGAGGGCGGTCTCGGTGCTGTGGTTGGCTCGAAATCCGGACTAGGATGGGTCGAGCGAGTTGTTTGCCTCGAGGAAGGCGGTTAGCTGTTTGTTGACGGTCTTCTCGATGACTTTAGCCAGGAAGGGAAGAAGAGAGATGGGGCGGAAGTTCTTGAGGTATTTGGGGTCCGCTGTGGGTTTCTTCAGAAGGGCGTTGATTTCTGCGTGCTTCCAGCTCTCAGGGAAGGTGGCTGACGTGAAGGAGTTGTTTATGACGTTCCGGAGATGGGGTGCGATGATGGTGTCAGCTTTGTTGAAGATATGATGGGGGCATGGGTCAGAGGGGGAGCCGGAGTGGATGGAGTTCATGACGTTGGTGGTGTCTTCAGTGCTGATGGGGGTCCAGGTGCTGAGGGTGGTGGTGGGGGTCGTTGGTTCGGTGACTGGAGGCGGAGTCTGGGGTCCGAAGCTGTCGTGTATATCTGCGATCTTTCGGTGGAAGAACGTGGCGAGGGAGTTGCAGAGGTCTTGTGACGGTGTGATGTCGTTGTTGCCGGCGCTGGGGTTGGAGAGCTCTTTGATGATGTTGAAGAGTTCCGTGCTGTTGTGGGTGTTGTTGTCTAGCCGCTCTTTGAATCATGTCCTTTTGGTGGTGGAAATCAGCTGGTGGTGTTCGCGAGTGGCGTTCTTGAGGGCTGTCATGTTTTCTGTTGTCCGTTCTTGGCGCCAGGTTTTTTCGAGGGTGTGGCAGGATTTCTTTGAGTCTTTGAGGGTGTCTGTGAACCACGGGGTTTTCCTGTTGCCGGTGTTGCCTGGGTGGTTCTTCAGTGGGGCGAGGTCGTTGGCGCAGTTGGTGATCCACTGTGCGAGGTTGTGGGCTGCATCGTTGGTGTTGGCGGTGTTGGTTGGCGGGTTCTGGCTCAGTGATGAGAGGAGCTGGTCTGTGGTGATTTTGCTCCAGCATCTGTGGGGGATTTGTTGCGTACGGTGGTGGGATGTAGTCTTATTGAAGGTGAAGTGGATGCATCTGTGGTCGGTCGAGTGTAGTCCGGTGGAGTGGCTGAAGGAGACGTGGTTGCTGGCGGAGAAGATGGGGTCGAGCGTGTGGCCGGCGAGGTGGGTGGGGGTGTCCACCAGTTGTGTGAGTCCGAAGTTGGCAAGGTTGTCGAGCAGGGTGGTGGTATTGTTGTCGTTTTTCTCCAGGTGGAAGTTCAGGTCCCCTAGGAGGATGTATTCTGGTGAGGCTAGGGCGTACGGGCTGACGAAGACGGCGATTGTTTCGCTGAATTGTGTGCGCGGGCCCGGGGGTCTGTAGATGAGTGTTCCTCTGAAGGTGGTCTTGGGGTCGGTGTGAATCTGGAAGTGTAGCTGTTCGGCGGCGGAGAGTGTGTCTTCGGCGTTGGTCGAGATGTTGATGGTGTTCTTGTAGCTCCAAACTCCCGGCTCCGTACTAGGGCCCCTTTCTCCTTTTCTTTCTGTATCTCAATGTGTGCATTGTTATACATATAATTTGTGTACCATTAACTGTTTTTATATTTATTGTGATAATTTTATGAACACTCTGAACCTCTGTTTGGAATAAGCCCTGGTGATTGTGTTCTCGGTAATGGCAGGCAGAGACCAACAAGCACGGTGAATTCAGCTCCCCTCCTGCGGGAGCCCTTGCTGGCAGATAAGCGCCTCCTGACACAAAATCTCATTGTGCCGCGATGCCCCCTGGTGATTGTGGTCCCGGTAATGGCAGGCAGAGACCAACAAGGGTGGTGAATTCAGCTCCTGGTTCGTATAATAGCAAAATGGAATGCCTTTCCTAGGGTTCTGTACATCTTTCAGTCTCTCCTGATAGCGCTTTCCTTGTTGGACTAAAAGCTCTCCAAACGATAGTATTAGATTTCTCATGGGGAGGGAATCAGCCATGAATTTTGGCCAACTTAGTAATGACTTCTACAGAGAGTGACAGCCGGGGTGGCCCAATCTGATAGCATACTACAGGGCTGCCAGCTTAAGGTATATATTGGAAAGGTCAAGAAGGAAAATCGAAAAGAAGTGAATTTTCATGGATATGGCAGAGGCAGGCAGGTTTTTGTGGGATTTCCCTTGGTTAGACTGAGCACATCCCCCAAAAAGGCATACCTGGCTGTGCCAACAAAACATGGTCCTGTAACTATGAAATCAGGTAGCTGTAAAGGAAGGCCTGACAAGTTCCTTTCTCCCTATACACCCCTGACATATAGCCCTATGTACCCTTCTCCAAATATTTCCTCACCACAGTAGCTATGGGAGAGCCCTTGAATAGCTTGCCCAGAGGAGTGCTGAACCCTACAAGCCCAGACCCATTCGACTATTAGAGGAATATAAAAGTATTTCCCCAATGTAAAATAGACTTCAACGTCCCTGAATCAAGACACCTACAACACTGCAGCTCTGCGACTGGGCTCTTCACACCCAAAACAAGGCAGCAACCACATAACCCTCACCCCTGTGAAAAATTGGTTCATAGCTTCTCAGGATCAAAAGGCTTAATATCTAGTACATATCACTCCCTACTTAATAGCATGCGACTGGATAAACCCAAATTTCAAAGAGATGTTAGGGGGATCTGGGAAGAGATCTCCAGGATAGTCAATGGGAGAAGCACTACCTGGAAATTCCTAACACTTTACAGGGTATACCACAAAGAGAAGCAGCATACAAGCAAATGTTCCAATGGTACCTTACCCCAGCTAAGCTGTGCCATATATTTCATACAACCACTGATGTTTGCTGGAGATGTGAGAAGGAAAGGGAGACTGATGTCCATTTTCAGTGGACCTGCAAAGTTATTCACGTATTCTGGAATAATGTACTGGGAACATTCAACACACCCTAGGATATCTTTTACTGGACAATCCAGAAGCCAAATTCCTTGGTATTAGGCATGTACAATTGAAAAGCATCATGTCACAGTAGTGAGCCAGGCTGGACAAATGGTGGGAGCTGCCAAGCAGCTTGTTGCACTCTATTGGAAAAAAGGCACCGCCTCCCATAGACCTATGGTTTTGTGGACTATGGCAAGACTTGGCAATTGAGCAGATCATACATAAACTCATGCACTCACACAACACACTTCGCTAGCGGTTTGCCGGTTACCTGATTGCCTGACACTTCTCGAGCACGGACTCAAACCCCCAGGACTCAGCGGGGCAACAGCACCAGTAGCGGCCACTCCCCCAAACCAGCAGGGGCTTCATTTACCGCTCGCGACTCCCGCTTCGCGGGAGACGCTTCGCGGGAGACGCTTCGTGGGAGACGCTTCGCTAGCGGTTTGCCGGTTATCTGATTGCCTGACACTTCTCGAGCACGGACTCAAACCCCCAGGACTCAGCGGGGCAAAAGCACCAGTAGCGGCCACTCCCCCAAATAACAAGGAGTATATCTTGGAACCCGGAATCCCGCCCCGCGGGACGCGCGCGGGCGGCACCAGGCAAAGCCCGGGCAAAGGGCGGGCCGTCTGTGGCCGTCAGGGGCCAAAGGAGGCCGGCCTGGGCCACGTCCCTTTACTTTGTCTCTGGAGTTCTGCTGATTTGTGAAGCTCCCGGGGGACTCGCTTGGACATTAAGGCTCTCGTTTTCCATGCTGCTGCTCAGGTTATATCATAACAAGCTGTATGTACGATTCCCCCTGCTCATAGTATATCGTATTGGGGTTGATGTGATCAAAATTGGTCCTTGTGTGGATATTTTGACTATTAGACACGTTAACTTTTCACATTTGAGCCTACATAAAGGGTGGGGATTCCACAAGAGATAGGTAGTACCGCACACCCCGATTATGGTTAAATTAAAGAACACTCAACATAGGGCGGAGGGAGGGGTAAAGGGTACCCTTGATGCCTTTATTATAAGAGCTGAGTCGCTGTTAGCACATGAGATCCAGCTGACTGAGCAGAGACTATCATTGGACTCCCTAATAGCAAAAGAACGGTCCTCCCTAGGTAATATAGCCTCTTGTCTCACGCCCGGTGGAGGAGTACACAGAACTCAAGCTAATGTAGTCCACACAATCCAGCCTGACTCCTTGACGTATTAACATCGGCTGACTCAGGCTTACAGGGGGACCCTGAAATAGCTGGCGCAATTGGGCTGGCTTCTAGTAACCAAAATACATCAAAGTGTTTGCTCAGCACTGTTGACACCCAGGCGGTTATTCATCATAAACCATCACAAGGGGAAGATTCGGGGGGGGGCCTAGTGTTCAATTAGTAGTGACGGATGTAGACCCTACACGGAGCCCTACTAGGGAAGTAGTTACATGCTCCAAAAGATCACTAATTGCGGCAGGGCTCCCAGACCGAGGTGGGTTGTATTTATAAACTCGTGCCAGTAAGCCCAGATGTAGAGGGCCGACAAAGTCTAATAAAGGTGCTAGCAAGAATCCTGAGAGCATAGCATGTCCAACCTGCCAAATTGTAAGTGGGGCGGAAGGGCTTCATGAAATCATCTCAGCGTTTGAGAAAAAAATGGAACAGCTTTTGCTCCAATACTTGGGTCCAGTAATGACAGTAATTTCTAACGTGGAAGGGAAAATAAGCAGTCTGGTAGCCCATGATAGGGGACAGCCACCCGGGAATACCCCACAGGGGAGGGAGGAGGGGTCAGCAGTGGCTGACTGTGGGAGTGAGGATGTAATTATTAGGGCTCCAGAGCCTAGAGAGTATAGAGAGACAATTCTGGAGCCATAAAAGACTAGTAATAGGAATCTGTGCTCTAAGGCCCCGGGTAAAATGCGGACTCCTTTTGACACCAGGGATAAACGCCTGGGACCAAAGGAGCCTGAGAAGGCTATTAAGAACAGTAGCACTGACTGTGTCCAGAGCACCCCAGGTCTCCAGACACTGGACTTACCCCCTGCATCCTGCCCTTCCTCGATAGTGCTAGTAGGCGTGCCTGGACTTAACAAAGATAGCGAAGAATCAACCACCACACTGATAAATAAGGCCTCGCATTGGTTACATAACAACACAACAGTAAGGAGACTCCAGCATAGGCACATCTTTATGGCTAGGAGGGTGGCTTGGATTGGGGGTAGCAAGAACATTTTTTGCAGGTGATTGTGTCATCGTAAACTTTAGGTATCCCGAGTTAGCAAGAGACTTGCTTGATAACCGTTATGGGGAGGGTGCAAGTGGGTCCTGTATAAGGATGCTCCCCCTGTATTTCTTTTACAGGGATAGCGCCCTAGAGTCTGGGCTGAGATTGCAGTGGCCTTGGGTTACCAAGAAAGGTAGGGAGGATACCGCGGGCCATGCAATAAATAGATTTGCCCCTCTCTCCAGTATTTCTGCCCTGGATGAACAAGATTGACTGCTGAGAATAGGGAGCGGTGAGAATGAGAAAGAACAAGATATCCATCGTAAATCTGGGCATAAAAGCCCACTAGGGGCACACAAGCTGGAATTAGCAGTTGGTACCTTAGTAGGGCAAGTGAGGGATATGGAAGCTATGTCTCCGATAGTAAGTTGCCCAGAAATATGCCCTCCCTCAAGGAAGACGAACGGAGGGACTAGTGGCCCTGACCTAACCCCCAAGGAGCTGAGGATGACCTCCTGGAACATTGCAGGACTTGCAGCCAAGATTCAAAACATAGAATGGCTAGATCTTATTAAAAAATACCACGTCCTTTGTTTCCAGGAAACATGGGAAATTAACAACAGCGTGCCATTTTTAGAGGGATATAAAATGTTTTTTGTCCCGGCCCGCAAATCATCAATGGGCCGTGCTAAGGGTGTCTTAATAACGTATGTGGCATTGACGTTGCAAGGGAGTTGGCAAGATCTGGGGTGGGACTCGGGCTGTCTCCAGGGTATAAGATACTCTAAGAAGGGCTTAAAGCTCATTTTTATAAATTCTTATAATGCGGGACAATCTTTGTCAAATTTGGCCGAGCTGGAGGAGAGATTGGCCAGCTTACAGGACACAGGGGATTCAAGTACCCTATTGATCCTCATGGGGGATTTTAATTGCCACCAGTGCCCTTATCTGAAATGGGAAGGAGGAATCTGGGATGCATGCCCCTCCTCCAAGGTAAGCATCCAGAACACTCTAGAGAGGGCATGGCATTAAGTACAATTCTGGGCAAGTTTGCCTTAACCCATACGATGGATCTGATCGACTGTGGGTTGCCTAACATAATAGCTCCTTCCTTTAAGGGAAGAGGAAGCGACTCAATTATTGATTATATCTTTGTATCAAATGTACTAAAAGGTAGGGTTAGCCATTTCGGGATAGTGCCCAGTGCTTTTAGTGACCATAATCCCCTGGTATTGTTATTGAGGGACACTAATTTTACTACTATAGTGGACAAAAAGACTACCATGGGCCAGTATAAGGCAAAGGATCAGGGCAGGAGAATCAGATGGAGCAATATTGACGGGGTAGCGCTCCTCGCCAATACTGATAACCAGATTTGAAGGTGCCTGGACCCCACTGTAGAGGGGAGTGATTTAATCGCAGCATTTGAGGGCACTGCTCATCATATAGATAGCCTCTTGAGGGGGAAAACAAAGAGGCAGGCCGACTTTTGCCCCAGATGGTTCGACAAGGAATGCTCAAGGGCCCATAGGGACCTGAAGCTGGCACTCAATACAGTTCCAAAGGACAAAGGAAAGATCGTTGCTTGTAGGACTCGGTATAGAAAGGCTACCAAAGTGCGGAAAACATCCCTTCAAGTCCAGGCTTGGGAGTCACTGAGAGAGGCCGCGGAGCATCGTGATATGAATAGCTTCTGGAGGGTAATAAATGACCCGTGTTTCCAACCCTCAAATAAACCACAAGTGGCGTCCCACATTTTGCCAGAAGCATGGGTGGCGCACTTTACAAGCTTATATAACCGTGGTGAATCAGAGGAGCAGCCAAGCTTAGTCACAGGACTTCCTGTCTGTGATTGGATGTTTATTAAGGTAGCCGAGGTCAAACTAGGAATAGACGGTCTGGTAATGAGAAAGGCGCCAGGACCTGATGGGGTTCCCCCCGATCTATTCAAAAGTCAGGTAGACCTTTGGGCTCCCATACTGACCAGGGTATTTAACACAGCTATTGAAGTAGGTATGCCCAGATCTTGGTCCACGGCCGTCATTGTGCCAATATTCAAAAAGGGAAATAGAAAAGAACCGCAATGCTATCGCCCAATATCCCATATAGATGTCACGGCGAAAGTCTTGGGGAGAGTCATTTTAAACCGTTTAATGGTCTGGGCGGACGAAAACAATATTATCACAGACGTTCAGTATGGGTTCCGAAATGGGCGCTCTACGACGGACCAATGTCTCAACCTCTATCACTTGGTGGCAAAGTATACCCAGGCCAGGGAAGGCACTGTGTACCTGGCATTCATGGATCTTTCAGCAGCATTCAACTGTGTTAACAGAAGAAAGCTGTGGGAAATTCTGGAAGCCATGGGTGTGGATTCAGGATTGATACAAGTCTTACGAATGCTTAATCAATGCACAACGGCACCGGTCAGATTTACTGATCAGGGGGACCTCACGGAACACTTCCGGTGTCGGGGTGGGGTGAGGCAAGGATGTATCCTCGCGCCTTTTCTGTTTACGCTTTACATAAATGGGCTAGAGAAGGCGCTTGGAGCCTTGGAGGCAGACTGTCCCTGCATCGGGAGGAGAAGTATACCCGTCCTCTTATATGCAGATGATGCGGTCCTCCTGGCGCGCACGGGAAGGAGCCTGCAGGTTCTTATTAGTGGATTTGTTGAATTTATGGCGGACTTAGATTTAGTGCCCAACCTCTCAAAGTCATATATTATGGAAGTGGGTAAAATGCCTTCTAAGAATTGCAGCTTCACAATAGGAACATATAAACTTGAAAAGGTAAAATCTTTTAACTATCTGGGGATTTTATTCGATAAGGACCTTAATTTTAAACCACTAGTAAGGCACAAATGTAGTCAACACCCTAGTGTGGTGGGGTCGATTATGAATTACGCGACTAGACTTGGCCGCTGGTCACCTAACGAAATAGTGCAACTATATAGCTCGGTATGTTGCGCTAAGATTTTGTATGGGAGTGAGGTTTGGGGTTTCACAGATGGAGAAAAAATCCAACTGGAGGAAAATAAGTTCTTTAGAAGGCTTTTGCAAGTGCCTCAATGTACCCCTGCCTTTATTGTCCATGAGGAGTTGGGCATTACCTATCTTAGCGAGAGGGCTTGCCTTAAACCCATTATCTGCTGGATAAAAATCTGGACAAACCCAGAGGCAAGTCTAAGCAGACAAATTCTGGAGGATTGCATGAGGGGGGATAAGGGGTCCCAAATACCCTTGCTAAAACATGTAAGGGACGTTCTGACCAGACTGGGCCACGCAAACTTTTTTAAGGAACCTTCCACATTAGTCAGCAGAGACAAGGGTGTTATAAAGGCAGATTTTCTGCCCTATTCAGCTGGGGTTAGAGAGGACAGAGAAGGGCAGAAAATTACAGTAAGACAATATCAGCTCACAAAATCATGCTTGGGCATGGAATTTTATCTTTCCAATATGTATAACAGACAGGATAGATTTCTGATGACCAGATTCAGGTTAAACCTCCTGCATCACATCCTGTCAGTCCCAGCTGGTTTTGTAAATGATATAAGTACAAAAGGGTGTTGCGGCTGCGAGCTAAGATCTCCACAAGATACCCTTAATTTCGTCCTAATTTGCCCCTTCTACGCTCACCCAAGGTCTCTGTTTTTAAAAGCTATCCTAAGACGCAGTAAAATTAGACAGGCTAAAGTGGCTCTCTTATTTCTCAAACTTGCCCCCGACCCTTTTACTTTATTTAGCACCGTACACTTTTTACGATTGGCTGTAAAACTAAGAAACACTAGAGGAGAGGACTAACTGTGTCGAACTCATTAAAAGTTGGAAGGATTTACAGTCCTCTATTTAGATTTGTCTTGTAACTCCTGTTGTGAGACATGTGCATTTTACAGGGTTTCTCACGCTCTCGGGGAAACCCTACATGGTCGAATGAGCTGAATATTGTACATAATTGTCTCGTTTTTAAACTGTATGCATTTTCGGGTTTTTAGTACTATTGTATTTATTTATGTGTAATGTGTTTATTGATTCAAATTTTTAAAGTGGGATTGTCTTATAATATGTATCTTTTATGGATATTTTTAATACCCGAATAAAGATCATTTGATTGATTGATCACTAATCAGATACTTCTCCACGTTAGAAATAATATGCTGAAACCATCCACTTCTCAGAGCCTTCCAACACTCTTTGTTAAAACCGAATGACCCAAAAAGCACATACACCGACAGATGCATGATATGACACTAATGCTCCGCCTGACCTCCCAAGTCATACCATGCTCAGGTTTCTAACCCATGCAAAGGGGAAAGCCCAAGATAGCCCCAACTAGCTTTAGGTAACTCCGGATAGCTTTTGATAGCCTTGGCATACAGACATCTAAAAAGTAGATAGCCACTAGCTTCAGTCTCCCGTGCTGACTCTTGAAATGTAAAGGTTTATTTAAAGGTAGGAAGGGATTAGGGAAGGATTGTTTTGTTTTTTCTTGTTATATCAGTTACCTGTTTTTAATTATTATTCTGTAGCAGGGCATAACTCTAAAATATATGAGACTTACATTGTTTCAATGTGTCTTGTCCGATATTGCCTTTGTATAACTCAAACATGTGAATCAAATTGATTTAGAGTAAAAAGAAATCCTATAGCCATGAACAAGGAGGGCTTTCTTGAGGTTATCCTCAATATAGCAACTCAGGCAAGAGGTGGATTGACTGAGGTCTACAAATGCCTAAGTACCGGGATATCAGGTCACAGTGCAGATCAGGAGAAAGTGACCTAGTGAGAAACCCAAGACCCAAAGAAATCACATACCAGTGCAATCCTTTTATAAAAGACTTTCTGTATGCTGAAAAAATAGCTATTTTCAACAAACACAAGTTGTTACTTCTTCCCTGATCTCCTATATCAGGTCAGACAGTGCAAAGCTATTCCCCCCTGTGTTTTACCCATACCTAGATGCACATGTCTCCATTCTGTGTTCAGGGGCTTTGCAAAGCCATGCCTTTCAGGACAGCTGACCTGCCACAAAGGAATACTGTCCTATCGTAATTGCATATTTTAGAATGCCGAGGCAATTCTTGAAGCCGGCTTGCCTATCCTCTTATTAGGTCGAGCTTCGATCGGCCTGTTGTATCTTCTTCTATGGCCTCTGGGACACCCACCAGTTGCCAATGGTTGTTTCATACGGCATTCAGAAATGCTGGCTTGTTATTGTTGCATTTCTGTAAATGTCCCTCCTTTGTGTGCCTAGCCCTCTTTCCGGTGATTTCACTCAGAGAACAATTTGGTTGGCCATCACACTGTACAGCGTGTGATGGCCCCTCCTTCTGTTTGGGCATTGCCCTCACGGTTTTTCCTGGTCATCCAGGTTCCCTTGCATTCAATCAATCAATCAATCAATCAGTACATTTATAGAGCACGCTACTCACCCGTGAGGGTCTCAAGGCGCTGGAGGGAGGGGGGGCGTCGCTACTACTCGAATAGCCAGGTCTTGAGGTGTCTCCTGAAGGTGAGATGGTCCTGGGTCAGTCGTAGGTGTGCGGGGAGGGAGTTCCATGTTTTGGCTGCCAGGTAGGAGAATGATCTTCTTCCGGTGGTGGTTCTGCGGATCCGTGGGACGGTGGCGAGGGCGAGGCTGGCGGAGCGGAGCTGCCGGGTGGGGGTGTAGAACGAGAGGCGGCTGTTGAGGTATTCGGGGCCCTTGTCGTGGAGCGCTTTGTGTGCGTGGGTGAGGAGCCTGAACGTGATCCTCTTGCTGAAGGAGACCCAGCGTAGGTTTCTTAGGTGGGCGGATATGTGGCTGTGGCGGGGGATGTCGAGGATGAGTCGTGCGGAGGCGTTCTGTATGCGCTGAAGTCGTTTCTGAAGTTAGGCTGTGGTTCCTGCGTATAGGGCATTTCCGTAGTCCAGTCGGCTGGTGACGAGGGCCTGGGTGACGGTTTTTCTGGTTTCGGTGGGGATCCACCGGAAGATTTTTCGGAGCATGCGCAGGGTGTTGAAGCAAGAAGATGAGACGGCGTTGACTTGCTTGGTCATCGTGAGGGAGGAGTCCAGGATGAATCCTAGGTTACGTGCGTGGTCCATGGGTGTAGGTGCGGAGCCCAGCGTCGTGGGCCACCAGGAGTCGTCCCAGGCCGATGGGAATTGTCCGAGGATGAGGACCTCCGTCTTGTCTGAGTTCAACTTCAGGCGACTGAGCTTCATCCATTCTGCGACGTCTTTCATTCCTTTCTGGAGGTTGGTTTTGGCTGTGGCTGGGTCTTTGGTGAGGGAGAGTATCAGTTGAGTGTCGTCGGCGTAGAAGATGATGTTGTGTTTGCGTGCGATGGCGGCGAGGGGGCTCATGTAGATATTGAAGAGGGTTGGGCTGAGCGAGGAGCCTTGGGGTATGCCGCAGATGATCTCGGTGGCCGCTGAGCGAAAGGGTGGGAGGCGGACTCTCTGGGTTCTGTCGGAGAGGAATGAGGTGATCCAGTCCAGAGCCTTTCCTTGGATCCCGGTGTGAAAGAGACGGGTTATCAGGGTGCGATGGCAAACGGAGTCAAAGGCTGCCGAGAGGTCTAGGAGGATGAGAGCGGTTGTTTCTCCGTTGTCCATCAGGGTCCTGATGTCGTCGGTGCTGCGATGAGGGCGGTCTCGGTGCTGTGGTTGGCTCGAAATCCGGACTAGGATGGGTCGAGCGAGTTGTTTGCCTCGAGGAAGGCGGTTAGCTGTTTGTTGACGGTCTTCTCGATGACTTTAGCCAGGAAGGGAAGAAGAGAGATGGGGCGGAAGTTCTTGAGGTATTTGGGGTCCGCTGTGGGTTTCTTCAGAAGGGCGTTGATATCTGCGTGCTTCCAGCTCTCAGGGAAGGTGGCTGACGTGAAGGAGTTGTTTATGACGTTCCGGAGATGGGGTGCGATGATGGTGTCAGCTTTGTTGAAGATATGATGGGGGCATGGGTCAGAGGGGGAGCCGGAGTGGATGGAGTTCATGACGTTGGTGGTGTCTTCAGTGCTGATGGGGGTCCAGGTGCTGAGGGTGGTGGTGGGGGTCGTTGGTTCGGTGACTGGAGGCGGAGTCTGGGGTCCGAAGCTGTCGTGTATATCTGCGATCTTTCGGTGGAAGAACGTGGCGAGGGTGTTGCAGAGGTCTTGTGACGGTGTGATGTCGTTGTTGCCGGCGCTGGGGTTGGAGAGCTCTTTGATGATGTTGAAGAGTTCCGTGCTTTTGTGGGTGTTGTTGTCTAGCCGCTCTTTGAATCATGTCCTTTTGGTGGTGGAAATCAGCTGGTGGTGTTCGCGAGTGGCGTTCTTGAGGGCTGTCATGTTTTCTGTTGTCCGTTCTTGGCGCCAGGTTTTTTCGAGGGTGTGGCAGGATTTCTTTGAGTCTTTGAGGGTGTCTGTGAACCACGGGGTTTTCCTGTTGCCGGTGTTGCCTGGGTGGTTCTTCAGTGGGGCGAGGTCGTTGGCGCAGTTGGTGATCCACTGTGCGAGGTTGTGGGCTGCATCGTTGGTGTTGGCGGTGTTGGTTGGCAGGTTCTGGCTCAGTGATGAGAGGAGCTGGTCTGTGGTGATTTTGCTCCAGCATCTGCGGGGGATTTGTTGCGTACGGTGGTGGGATGTAGTCTTATTGAAGGTGAAGTGGATGCATCTGTGGTCGGTCGAGTGTAGTCCGGTGGAGTGGCTGAAGGAGACGTGGTTGCTGGCGGAGAAGATGGGGTCGAGCGTGTGGCCGGCGAGGTGGGTGGGGGTGTCCACCAGTTGTGTGAGTCCGAAGTTGGCAAGGTTGTCGAGCAGGGTGGTGGTATTGTTGTCGTTTTTCTCCAGGTGGAAGTTCAGGTCCCCTAGGAGGATGTATTCTGGTGAGGCTAGGGCGTACGGGCTGACGAAGACGGCGATTGTTTCGCTGAATTGTGTGCGCGGGCCCGGGGGTCTGTAGATGAGTGTTCCTCTGAAGGTGGTCTTGGGGTCGGTGTGAATCTGGAAGTGTAGGTGTTCGGCGGCGGAGAGTGTGTCTTCGGCGTTGGTCGAGATGTTGATGGTGTTCTTGTAGATGATGGCGATTCCTCCTCCGGTTTGGTTGATGCGGTCCTTCCGGGTGATTTTGTAGCCGTCTGGGATGGCTATGGCGATGTCGGGGGCCGAGGAGGAGTTCATCCAGGTTTCCGTGAGGAAGGCGACGTCTGGTGCTGTTGTGTCGAGGAGGTCCCAGAGTTCGATGACATGCTTGTGGACGGAGCGTGTGTTGAGGAGTATGCACTTGAGGTGGTTGTTGTTGTTGCTTGGTTTGGCGGGCGGGGGGCAGGTTCGGAGGCAGGTGAATTTGCAGGCTAGACAGGTGACGGGTCCGTGGGTGCGCTTCGGGGTGGCTCGGTAGCAGGCGGGTGGTCGTCTGGTGTTGAGTGCGTTGAGGGCGGCGGTGTCGTATCTCAGTCGGGTAGGCTGGCTCCAGCGGGGGCCAGGGGTTCTGGCGCTGGGCGTGGTCCAGGCGCGGACGGGCGCAGACGGGCGCAGATGGGCTTGCCTTTGGCGCACCTTTGGCGCGCCAGCTGCGCGCCAGTTGCATGTGGCCGCTGCGCGGCCGCCATATGAGGGGCTATGGGAGGGAGGAGCAGCTGGTAGGCGGGAGCGGGGCGGTGAATGGGAACAGCGGGGGGCGGGGCCGCAGGGACGCAGCGGCGGGAAAAGTGGCACAGAACGAAAACGGGGAAAAAGGACACCGAAGGCACATCGTGGGAGAGGGGCACAAAGGGCACAACAGTTGAAAATAGGTGGTACAAAAGGCAAGAGGGCAACAAAATACAAAAGGCAGCAATGCAACAGGGCAACAAAATACAAATGCAGCAAGGCAACAGGGCAACAAAATACAAAAGGCAGCAAGGCAACAAGAGGGGCGAGGGACAGAGACCGGAGGAGGTAAAGGGGATGGCGGAGGACTCACATTACAACAGGCAGCGGCAGGTGACAGCTAATTGCAGGGGCAGCATCACAGGAGGACCGTGTGGCGGCTGGGGGGGCGACCTACCTGCAGGCAGGGTCAAAGGTCGCTCCCTTCACCGCTGTGCGGCCTCCATATGAGGGGCTGTGGGAGGGAGGAGCAGCTGGGAGGCAGGAGCAGGGCGGCGAATGGGAACAGCGGGGGGCGGGGCCGCAGGGACGCAGCGGCGGGAAAAGTGGCACAGAACAAAAACGGGGAAAAAGGACACGGAAGGCAAATCAGGGGAGAGGGGCACAAAGGGCACAACAGTTGAAAATAGGTGGTACAAAAGGCAACAGGGCAACAAAATACAAAAGGCAGCAAGGCAACAGGGCATCAAAATACAAAAGGCAACAGGGCAACAGAATACAAAAGGCAGCAAGGCAACAAGAGGGGCGAGGGACAGAGACCGGAGGAGGTAAAGGGGACGGCGGAGGACTCACGTTACAACAGGCAGCGGCAGGAGCAGGCGACAGCTAATTGCGGGGGTAGCGTCACAGGAGGACCGTGTGGCGGCTGGGGGGGGGCGACCTACCTGCGGGCAGAGTCAAAGGTCGCATTCCTTTTCCTTTTGCCTCATCTTGCTTTTCTTCTTGTTTCACATCAACAAACCCAGTTTGCTTCACATGCATGTGTGTTTGGTGAAAATGATCGGTATTTGCCGCTACTTCTGTCGCACAATTTATTTTATTGCTACAAGACTGCCAGAGCAAGGTTTGCTTTTGTGGCCTAACAATACTTTGTATTAACCAGGATCAACATGCCAAGCTTCCACTGGTGTGCATGTCTAAACACTTATATGGACCAACATGTGAGACCGATTGGCTCTACCAATGCTTGTTTTTATTTAGTTACTGTATAGAGTGGCCGTCAGACTGCTCGAGGGGGCCAGAGTGCTCCTCATATTGGACATATTAAACAGAACCAAAGTATAATACAGACATGCTTGCTGGTCTCAAAATTATAGTTGGTCATATCCCTTGCATCCCCCACTTAAAAAAATGTGTTTGCTTCCCAGGTCCTAACTATATTCCTTTTCATTTTACTATTTTAATTTGCTGTCACAACTACAAGCAAAGACAAAATCTATGTAATTTGACTAGGTTTTAATAGTTTCAATGCAGAAGGAGCAATCTCATGAATCTTGTGAAATAAAGGCATGCCACAGTACAAACTCCTTGTTATTCTCTGCCAGGAACAGAGATATGAAATGTAACAAAGACATTCAAAACAACGAATGACTGGCCACAGCGGGAAACCATTTGTAAAACAGTCAACGAATGAAGAACAATACATTTGACTGGAAAAAGAAGAGCTACGGCAGACAAGAAAGCGGGCGGGAGGGAGAGTAAGTGTGCATTATCACAAGAAAGGCGCTATTTGTTAATGAGATCCGTGAGACAAAATGAAGTCCTGTAGCTGTCACAGCACTTGCAATGGTAGAAATGTGGCAAGCAGTGCTGGATTAAAACGTGTTAATATAATTTATTTTCGACTGGGGAGTTTCTGCCGTTTTTAGGTCGAGCCCGAGACCGCTCATGCTCTGCATGCGCTTTCGCTTGCAAGACACTATTGTTGGCAACAAGGAAGGGAAGAAGAGAGATGGGGCGGAAGTTCTTGAGGTATTTGGGGTCCGCTGTGGGTTTCTTCAGAAGGGCGTTGATTTCTGCGTGCTTCCAGCTCTCAGGGAAGGTGGCTGACATGAAGGAGTTGTTTATGACGTTCCGGAGATGGGGTGCGATGATGGTGTCAGCTTTGTTGAAGATATGATGGGGGCATGGGTCAGAGGGGGAGCCGGAGTGGATGGAGTTCATGACGTTGGTGGTGTCTTCAGTGCTGATGGGGGTCCAGGTGCTGAGGGTGGTGGTGGGGGTCGTTGGTTCGGTGACTGGAGGCGGAGTCTGGGGTCCGAAGCTGTCGTGTATATCCGCGATCTTTCGGTGGAAGCACGTGGCGAGGGAGTTGCAGAGGTCTTGTGACGGTGTGATGTCATTGTTGCCGGCGCTGGGGTTGGAGAGCTCTTTGATGATGTTGAAGAGTTCCTTGCTGTTGTGGGTGTTGTTGTCTAGCCGCTCTTTGACTCATGTCCTTTTGGTGGTGGAAATCAGCTGGTGGTGTTCGCGAGTGGCGTTCTTGAGGGCTGTCATGTTTTCTGTTGTCCGTTCTTGGCGCCAGGTTTTTTCGAGGGTGTGGCAGGATTTCTTTGAGTCTTTGAGGGTGTCTGTGAACCACGGGGTTTTCCTGTTGCCGGTGCTGCCTGGGTGGTTCTTCAGTGGGGCGAGGTCGTTGGCGCAGTTGGTGATCCACTGTGCGAGGTTGTGGGCTGCATCGTTGGTGTTGGCGGTGTTGGTTGGCGGGTTCTGGCTCAGTGATGAGAGGAGCTGGTCTGTGGTGATTTTGCTCCAGCATCAGCGGGGGACACCGAAGGCACATCGTGGGAGAGGGGCACAAAGGGCACAACAGTTGAAAATAGGTGGTACAAAAGGCAAGAGGGCAACAAAATACAAAAGGCAGCAATGCAACAGGGCAACAAAATACAAATGCAGCAAGGCAACAGGGCAACAAAATACAAAAGGCAGCAAGGCAACAAGAGGGGCGAGGGACAGAGACCGGAGGAGGTAAAGGGGATGGCGGAGGACTCACGTTACAACAGGCAGCGGCAGGCGACAGCTAATTGCAGGGGCAGCATCACAGGAGGACCGTGTGGCGGCTGGGGGGGCGACCTACCTGCAGGCAGGGTCAAAGGTCGCTCCCTTCACCGCTGTGCGGCCTCCATATGAGGGGCTGTGGGAGGGAGGAGCAGCTGGGAGGCAGGAGCAGGGCGGCGAATGGGAACAGCGGGGGCGGGGCCGCAGGGACGCAGCGGCGGGAAAAGTGGCACAGAACAAAAACGGGGAAAAAGGACACGGAAGGCAAATCAGGGGAGAGGGGCACAAAGGGCACAACAGTTGAAAATAGGTGGTACAAAAGGCAACAGGGCAACAAAATACAAAAGGCAGCAAGGCAACTGGGCATCAAAATACAAAAGGCAGCAAGGCAACAGGGCAACAGAATACAAAAGGCAGCAAGGCAACAAGAGGGGCGAGGGACAGAGACCGGAGGAGGTAAAGGGGACGGCGGAGGACTCACGTTACAACAGGCAGCGGCAGGAGCAGGCGACAGCTAATTGCGGGGGTAGCGTCACAGGAGGACCGTGTGGCGGCTGGGGGGGGCGACCTACCTGCGGGCAGAGTCAAAGGTCGCATTCCTTTTCCTTTTGCCTCATCTTGCTTTTCTTCTTGTTTCACATCAACAAACCCAGTTTGCTTCACACGCATGTGTGTTTGGTGAAAATGATCGGTATTTGCCGCTACTTCTGTCGCACAATTTATTTTATTGCTACAAGACTGCCAGAGCAAGGTTTGCTTTTGTGGCTTAACAATACTTTGCATTAACCAGGATCAACATGCCAAGCTTCCACTGGTGTGCATGTCTAAACACTTATATGGACCAACATGTGAGACCGATTGGCTCTACCAATGCTTGTTTTTATTTAGTTACTGTATAGAGTGGCCGTCAGACTGCTCGAGGGGGCCAGAGTGCTCCTCATATTAGACATATTAAACAGAACCAAAGTATAATACAGACATGCTTGCTGGTCTCAAAATTATAGTTGGTCATATCCCTTGCATCCCCCACTTAAAAAAATGTGTTTGCTTCCCAGGTCTTAACTATATTCCTTTTCATTTTACTATTTTAATTTGCTGTCACAACTACAAGCAAAGACAAAATCTATGTAATTTGACTAGGTTTTAATAGTTTCAATGCAGAAGGAGCAATCTCATGAATCTTGTGAAATAAAGGCATGCCACAGTACAAACTCCTTGTTATTCTCTGCCAGGAACAGAGATATGAAATGTAACAAAACGAATGACTGGCCACAGCGGGAAACCATTTGTAAAACAGTCAACGAATGAAGAACAATACATTTGACTGGAAAAAGAAGAGCTACGGCAGACAAGAAAGCGGGCGGGAGGGAGAGTAAGTGTGCATTATCACAAGAAAGGCGCTATTTGTTAATGAGATCCGTGAGACAAAATGAAGTCCTGTAGCTGTCACAGCACTTGCAATGGTAGAAATGTGGCAAGCAGTGCTGGATTAAAACGTGTTAATATAAATTTATTTTCGACTGTTGAGTTTCTGCCGTTTTTAGGTCGAGCCCGAGACCGCTAATGCTCTGCATGCGCTTTCGCTTGCAAGACACTATTGTTTGCAACAAGCATTGGCATAGCCAATAGGTCTCACCACTGGGACCTTATAGGTATTTAGCCACAAAACACATTATCCTGGGTTTTGTGCCACCAGGGACTGAAGAGCTATAAATTGCTACACACTGGGACTTGCAGTCCTATTCAGGAACACGATTGCCTCTGCCATGCACTTCTTCTTCCTGGGTCGCATTTGCAAATTAAAAGCCACAACAGAAGGGTGGGGTACATTGAAAGCAACTACGGGACGGTGGGAGAGAACTGAAAGCAAAGTTGGGAGGATAAGGGTAATTGAAAGCAGCAAAGGGGTGTTGGGTCAGCGTTTAAAAAAAACACAGTGAGACGGCGGGAAGGTTTGAAAACATTATTCCTAAAACTAATGGTTCCAGCCTGCAGCAGATCACAGGAGCATCAGGGCAACCTTGTGATTCGCAGATACTGTGTCAGCAATTAGGGCGGGGTATATAGTATAAAAAATGCCACTCTCTCTTCCATTCTTCTGCCTCTGGGCTCGTGGTGTAACAGAAAGCAACTGTAACCACACACAACCGCAGCATGGTCCAGCCCTAGACACACTTCTCCAACTCCAGTCAACAATTCCAACAAGAGTGCTACTGCTAGGCTACTCATAATGCCTACTCTTCTCACTTTCTTGCTTATGTAGTAATTAAACGAAGTTCGTTTTCACACATTTTGGTACACAAGATAAAACTATTAACTGCGCACCCATCGCACTCACAAGTCTATGCTGAAGTCACGCTTCGTGGGTATATCCTCTCTAGTGATTCAGCTTCAGAGATCGAAGCCAGCAGTTTTGGGTTCAAATCAGCACATTCTCCCTTGATCAACCTGTAAGGCGTTAGGCACATGGAGTGCTCTTCACATGGCTACCAATTATTCAAGCCTGCTGTCAGGACCACTGGAATTAAGTAGCGGATGCAGTGTGGGACCAAATAATGAGCATGTTGACAATATTATGCGTCGAGAAGGCAAATTATGTGGTGTAATGTGGCACATTTTCTGATAGTATTACTTCATCATTTTGTTATTTTTACTTGTGTCATCGCAGTCTGGGCAAAAGTTTCACCTCATTAGTACAAGTGTAACTCCCGAGCACAACAATAAGCAACTGACAAGTGATCAGCCAACCTTTGTGAAGTACCTTCCACTGCCCAGCAAAAGGTGTTGCAGTGTTTTTAGTATCTTTTGATCCATTTGGGCTAGAAGCAAAAGTTTTTGTTAAAATCTGCAGATTATGCAATGTATGATGGATTATGTGGTAAATCCATAACTATTCAGGAACTCTACCAGCACAAAACTGCATAATTCCAATGGCCCTGCCTACAGTCCATTTAGTTGGATATGTTAAAAAAATGTAATGCTGAAAAAAATTCTATAATGATGATCAGCACAGTTACACCTTCATTTATTTGGGTCGTAGGAAGGAGACCAGATGTTGCGAGGAGTATAGGAGTACGCAAACCCTGCACAATTGATTCTCTTTAAAAACATAACATATAGGAAAATGAAAGGGTGATGTTTATCGTGACTCAAACCGTGGGTGAGGCTTCTCCTGTCATTAAAAGAAATAGCAGCTAAAACTTTCAGGGTGGGTAGGCTTAAAACGAGACCTAAGCTCATTCTTCTTCGGCGATTCGTCTCACATGTTGCAACCCAAACCCCGAGCAGGAAAACAACTACAGTCCGGTTACAATAGCCTTGAAATCCCAAGTAGCGGAAAGCAGGCCTCCAAGTGCTTCAAAGTTAGAACTTTGTGTGTAATGAATGAGGCAGAAAAACAAGTTCACAAAAGCCAGACATGGCATTCAATGTAAGTGTAGTCAGTCTGCTACAATCGAGACCCTCTATCTCACTAGTGCATTCCCCTATAAAGTTCTCTGCATAAGTGTTCTTTGTGTGAGCTTTATCTTCTGCTGTTGGCAAAACACACACAGGTGATGTACGGAATGCAGAGCAAATCAAACATTCACCCTTAGTCAGAGATCTGGTTTAAATCCATCGTTCTTTTGCTCACATTGCAACCCCAGTTTATACCCAGCCATATGCAAATCAGTCTTGACTCTGTGCCTCATGGAATCAGACCAGCCATAACTGCTAAGACAGGTCCTCCCTGAACCGGAAACAAGCATCCTGGGACCAGTTTCGGGCCATCACCTCTCATTAGCTAGGCTAGCTTGAATCCAGGGACACAGTGAGCCAGGGAACCACGTCTGGGCATAACCGGCGAACTGATGGTGAGAAATCAAAAGACACACAGTTGATAGACGGAATGCAGAGCAAATCAAATGTTCACCCCCCCCAGTCAATAGATCTGAGTTAAATCCATTGTTCTTTTGCTCACCATGCAACCCCAGTTTAGACCCAGCCATATGCAAATCAGTCTTGACTCTGTGCCTCATGGGAACAGTCCAGCCCAAACTGCTAAGCCAGGTCCTCCATGGACCGGAACAAGCATTCTGGGACCGGTTTTGGGGCATCACCCCTCATCAGTCAGGCTAGCTTGAATCCAGTGACACAGTGAGCCCGGGACCCACATCTGGGCATAACCGTAAATTGGGATGAGAAAGCAAACGACAAACATGATGGACAGAATGCAGAGCAAATAAATCATTTACCCCGTCAATAGATCTGGGTTAAATCCATCGTTCTTTGACTCACCATGCCACCCCAGTTTAGACCCAGCCATATGCAAATTAGTGTTGACCCTGTGCCTTACGGGAGCAGTCCAGACTGAACTTGAAGGAAGTGACCCATTTAGGGCCACCGGGTCACTCTCCACCTCCTCTAGCCTTCCTCTAATGAAGAGTCGATAACACAGTAGAGAATACAAGCCAACTAGTTTATACACAAAATACACTGCAGTGGAGTCCAATCTGACCAGACTCCGATGATGGCTGATGAGGGACTGCCTGAAACAAGCACAAAATTACATTATGTGTGTTGCAGAGCCCACAAAGATCCGCCTACTATGGAAAAACACGGGTAGCTGTCGCAATACAATGGGGGTACAGAACAGAGGTTTCAATTCCACAGCCTGGTACAATTTATCTACTACTCAAGGTCGTCTGGCCTATACTCCCCTCTAGACAGGTGGGAGAAAGCCTCCATGTAACAGAAAAGGTATGCGTTAATGAGCAAGATTCAACATTGGAGAAAGAAAACTTACTGAGGGTCATTTCTTGTAAATGAGCAAGTAACAGTTTCGATTATAATACAATATGGCATCTTCAAGAACTAAAATGGTGGCACAGTTGTCAACCTAATGAACGCAACAGCTGCATTTACTAATCGCATATACATACAGCATGCATATATAATGATTTAGCTACCTAATGCCAACATAAGAACTGGGTAAAATACGAGTAATATGGCAATTTTACTTTTCGATTCTAACACACTGCCAAGCCAGGTCCTCCCTGGACCGGAAACAAGCATCCTGCGACCGGTTTTGGAGAATCACCCCTCATCAGCCAGGCTAGCTTGAATCCAGTGACAGTGGGCATACCAGGCACACTTAGGGCCAGAAAGCAAAAAAAAACAAAGATGATGGACGAAATGCAGAGCAAATCAAACATTCACCTCCCTTCAATAGATCTGGGTTAAATCCATCGTTCCATCTTTCTTTTGCTCACCATGCCACCCCAGTTTGAAGTTTTTACAGTTTACATCTTTTTATTGTGTTTTCTGAACAAAGATCACCACCTACATCCTACCGGCCAGTGGGGAAACATCATAAAATAGATGAGGAAAAAGGGAGATTCTGACTAGAAAGAGAAGGAAAGAGAAAGAGAGGGGGTAAGAAACCCTGAACTGGCTATTTTTGTTTGTCGCTAGCGTACATCATCTTAAGTATTAAGTTCCTGTTGCGAGGCTATCTTTGGGTCTTGAGAGAAATCTCTAGTAGATGTATGATTGAACAACTACTGCCTAAACTACGAATTCCTTAACCACGAAGACTAAACAACGCACATTGCCAAACAACTACATTGTTAACAACGAGTTCCTAAACCACGACTTCTTTAAAATTGCTCATTAACCATTTTCTCCACTATGTTCTCGCCCATCACATAATTTATAAACCACCAGCACACATTGGCTGAAGCCAGAGCATTCCATGTGACGCTATGCCCCCGACGTGCTGCCAAGCTGGAAGGATGAAGGCAGTCTGCAGCCTGCGCTCGTCAGAGCCTGCCAGTCTGTATGCTGCAATGCCGAGTAATCCACCACACATCCCCGCATTCTAACCACCTAAGCAAGCGTGTGCCACCGGCAAGATGAAGGCAGGCTGCAGGCTCGCATTCTAACTACCTAAGCAAGCGTTTGCCACCTGCAGGATGAAGGCAGACTGCAAGCAACGTAATTAGTTTTGCAGTCCTTCCTCTGTTTTTCCTAAACATTTATGCGCATCACTTCCCCGATGGCTATGTGCCCTAGAGGGAAGTGAGGAATTCAAGTAGGGGCCCTCTGTGTAACAGAGATGGAGAAGTCAGGGGCGGAGTTGTGTCCGTCTCCTGCTTCGAATAAAAAACCAGCTCCGCGGCCAGCCACAATTCCATCTCTCTCCCTGACGGGGAGAGACCTTGTTAAAGCTAGCAGTGCCCTCCACGCAGGAGAGGGGACTGTAAGAGCACCATTTGCACCCTCTGCAGCATCCTTGTCAACTATTCCCCATGGTGGGGTAATTGGATTAGTGACGCCTCGGACGCGGTGGAGGTGCTCTCGCCTAGAGTGGCGTGTGACTGGCTGGTTAGGATAGGACAGGCTGGGGTGTCTAATGGACGGGGGAGGGTATTAAAAACGTGCGAGAGGTTGGTCAGCACCAGCCATAATAATAGTATGGATTTTTTTGCAGATTTATATAGTGCGAACTTGGCCCCAGGACATAAGAGCGCTTTACATGAGCACTGGGTTACATTACACGAGGTTTGATTCATTTTTAGTTCTCGGTAAAAGTACATCACGCCCATAGTTTACCTTTTGCCGGCTTTATTGTTGTCACTTTAATTTCCTTGTTAACTATTCCCGATTTATTATATACTGTTCATTAAAATCACGTCAGAGCCCTGATGCAGAACTGGTTTTTGTGGTTTATGTTAGTCGTTGTTAAGGATGTCGTTGTTAAGGATGTCGTGGTTAACTGATTGGTCGTTGCTCGGGATTCGTGGTTCCGGTCATTCGCTAATCAAACTTCGTTGTTAAGGATGTTTCCCATCTCTAGTAAGTCCGAGCACTCGTAAGTACATGAGACATGTAAGTTTGTTAAATTTAGTTGATAAGAACTCCAATGTGGATAAGCAGGGGAGTCTACATGATATACTAGCTGTTATCTTTTCCATTCCTACTACCTCCCATAACATATGCAAGCAATCCAACCTGGTCGGGATGTCCTCCTTGCACCATCTGGCCAAAATCACCTGTTCAGCTGCCCCCAGAGCCAGCGTAATAGCTCTTCCCCAGCATGATCCCAAGGGGTATGTTCAAACGTTAGGGAGGCCAAGGAGTATGTAACTTGGGAATCACAGCAGGTCGGTGTCATAAGTAGTGTTTAAGTCTGGCAGTATGGAGTCCCAGAATATCTTGGGGCATTGCCACAGCAGATGGGTCAAGGTGCCTATTTGGCCGCAGCGGAGCCAACATTGAGCGCCCCCCCCCCCCCTGGTTTCCATCGCGCCACCCTGTCCGGGGTATAGTACCAATAATGTGCTATCTTGAGGAATATCTCCTTACCTGCCGTACTGCAGGAGGAGGCTCTAGCTCTGTGTACTATGTCCTTCCACTCTTTTGGAGAAAATTCCAGCGTACATTCTGCCTCCAATCTAACTTCACTGTGTGGGTGTAAATAAAAATGCATATATGTCTGACAGTAAGAGTTTGTCTGACTGTCTAGTTATGAACCATTTTTCAAATTTTGTTAAGGGGCATCCTGCGTGTACACTAATATGGGGTTGTGTGACCCAGTGCGTTAGGGCGAGGTACTGCCAGTAAGTTGTTTTAGGGAGACCGTAGCTCGCTGACAGCTGCAGGAAGTCCATTATCCCGTTCTCATCAAAGAGATCACCCACCCTTTTGCAGTTGGCTTCGTGTCATGTAAGTAACCTTGTCTAGAGCGAGCCGGCGGGAACTCCGAGTGACCTATGAAAGGGGTCAAAAGGGAAATCGGAGTAGATAGACCCTGAGCCACCTAAAGCCTATCCCATGCAGTCATCGTGGCCCTCAACACCAGGGAAATTTCGACTTCCACTGGGCGGTGTAGTCTGGCTAGCCATGGAACCATCCACATATGTATGCCCGCTAATACCCGATCAATGATGCACCAATGTTTTTCAGACATTTGCCTGTACCATTCTATCATGCACCACTATTGGGCCGCTTGGTAGTACCGTACTAAGTGTGGGACCCCCAGCCCACCATCCGCCTTTTTCAAGTATGTTTGCTAGTGCGTCGTACAAGCTTTTTTCCCACCCCAAATAAAATCCACCAAAAGGTGTAGTTTCGCCAATACCTGAGGGGGGGCTGCAGCGGGAGAGTCTGCATTACATGCAGTATGTGGGGCAGTATAGTCATCTTTACGGGGGCAGCCTGCCCTCAAGATAGCATGAGTTGTCTCCAACGCTAGAGTTTTGCCCAGGTGTTGGTCAGTAGGGTGCCGCAGTTTTCGCGTGTCGCACGATCAAGCGTGGAGAATATTTGCAGGCCTAGATAGGGGTTGCCCACCCAAAGGGAAAGTCCGTTTTTAGCCACCCTAGTTCGGTGTTGGGGATGTTTAGGCTAAGAGCTTGTGTCTTTTGGATATTAATCTTAAAGCCTGAGACCCAGCCAAACTCGTGAGAATTCCTGCAGAAGTGGAGGTATAGAGGTGAGTAGTTGAGGGAGAAAGAGTACCACATCATCAGTGTAAATGGAAATCTTGAGTTCCTTGTCCCCATGTAGATCCCAGCGATTGTGGCATGTTGCCGGATGCGCTCCGAGAAAGGCTACATGTACAGAACAAATAGTAGGGGTAATAAGGGACATCCCTGCTGGGTGCCTCTCCAGATTTTAAAGGGTTGAGACTTTGACATCATTCACACTAATTCTTGCCTCTGGTGCTTTATATGTGCCATTGACCCACTGTATGGCCGCAGGTATGGCCACTGGACCCGATCAAAAGCCTTCTTGGCATCTACTGTCCGCAGCAAGATTGGTTTCTGGGAGCGCTGAGTTTTGTCGAAAAGGTGACACAATCTTCTGGTACCGTCAGTACAACCTCTTTTGGGTATGAATCCTGACTGGTCAGGATCCACCAGCCCCTGCATTTGTGGTGCTAGGCAGGCCGCAAGTATGTTAGTGAAGGTTTTAAGATCTACGTTCAACAAAGAAATGGGGCAGTATGAGGCACACTTCTTCAGATCCTTGCCTGGCTTTGGCAAGACCACAACTGTGGCCACGCGCATGGCCGAGCGTATGGATCCTTCTTTGCTGAAGGAATTAAAGAGTTGTGTGAGAAGCAGGATCAAGCCCGGCGCAAAGGTCTTGTGAAATTCCGAGGAAAACCCATCCTCCCTCGGAGCCTTGCCTGATGACAGTCACTTGATCACTCTCAGTACCTCGTCTGGCCTTACAACCGCATCTAACTTGCCTGCCTGCGCATCCGGGAGAGAGGAGACCTGTGCCTGAGCTAAGTATGCCGCCGCTGCTTCATCATCATCTAAAGAGTCTGCCATTTAGAGAGTTAGGTCATCTTCTTGCAATGTATTAGCGTTAAGCCTGGGAGTAGTTCGCGAAGTTCCGCAAGTGGCGGAGTGTAGTGCAAACTGCGGTTCACACTTGTCTTTCTGCCGCTCGGGTAGAAATTCTCCCCGAGCGGCAGCTCGCTCTCACAAACTTACCATTCATGAGCGCAAGTGGGGAAAAAACTCTGCTGCACTACGTAAAGCAGAGTTATATGCACTCCACGAGCTCTGTAGAACGAGGAGTGCAGCGAAAGGAGGAGAGTTTACCACCCAAGCCTAACTACATGTGGGGTTTCAATATCTACTACGCGGCGTTGAATTATTTGGGAGCGTATCTGGCACACAAATAACTTCCCGGCCTTATTCCTCCCGTCATAAAAGCGCTGCTTGGTGCGCAGAAGGGAGAATTCGGCCCTATCGTGGTCCAGTGCTTACAGGTGCTTGCAAACATTTGCAAGTTGGCTGCATGTCTGGACAGCGCCTGTACGGCGGTGCACCATTTCCAGTTCTTTGACCTGACCTCCAGTTGGCCCTTTTTTCCTTCCTGTCCTGTTTCAGTTTGGCAGCTATTGCGAGAAATTGTCCCCGAATGACCGCCTTCAAGGTGTCCCCTAGTAAGTGTACATTCGTGTGACCATTATTGTTGTTGTCCAGAAAGGTTTGTATACCCTCTTGGACTTCTTTAATGTTGGCATTATCCGTAAGCAATTTTTAGTTAAGTCTCCACACCCTATGTCTCTGAAAGTCCCCTTCTGGCTGCCAAGAGAGGCTAATAGGTGAGTGGTCTGAGAGAGATGCAGTGCCTATGGTAGTGTCTAGTATCCCTAGAGTAATTTGTGATGTAGTTAAGAAGAAATCTAGGTGAGCGTAAGACCTATGTGCCGCTGAGAAAAAGGTGTAGTCATGGGCCGTAGGATTATGCTGCCAACAGGCATCTACCAGTCCCACCCTCATCAGCCACTGTTGCATTGACGCCAATAGCGTCCCTGGGTGACCCGTCCTATGCTTGGTTCTGTCGAGAGCAGGGTCCTGTACTATATTGTAGTCTCCTCCCACTATAAGATTCTCACCTGAGGTTTCCAGGAGCAAGCTTAATGCGTCCAGAAGAAACGCCTCTTGTCCCTAATTTGGTCCATATACTGATACCTGTGTAGAATTGTGACCTCCCACAACCACCCGCAGTGCCAGCAGCCTGCCTGGTATTTCTGTCTGCACATTCAGTATCTTCTCAGAGAAGTGTTGTAGGAAAGTAGTATCTGCTTCTTATGGTTTCCCCCACTTTTTGCTGATGTCACACTGTTTTTGGCCTAGTCTGGCTGGGATCCTGCTGTCCAGGACCCTAGTCTATCTGCTTTCTCCTGTAAATTGTTATACATGTACGTTAGGTACACTCCAGATTGGATTCTGGGGTACCCTTATCAGTCCCTAGTATATGGTACACCATGTACCCAGTGCATAGGTAGCCCAGAGGCCTCCCATGGGCTGAAGCATGTATTATGCCACCCCTGAGCGGCCATCCAAATTGACAAGACAAGCCTGCTACAGCAGACTGTGTAAGCTGGTGCTTGCACCACTAACTTAAGATAATGGTTCACTATATCTATCTAAATCAGTACACTTAAATATCTATCAGTCGCCCCTATGGCAGGCCTTAACAATCCTGAAGTCATGGTGCTGGGTTTTACGTGAGAGGGTGCCCCTGCATGAGCAGAGCTTTTCTGCAGCCTTCGGAGACCATTCTCCGGAGATGTCTGTGATGCAGCCAGACAAATATGTTTAAGTGCATTATAACCTCGCGGCAAATGCTAACTTTAAAATGGCTGCTTAGAAACACGTTGTGTTTGGTGTCAAACACCTTGGAATCATACCTCCACACCAGTAACTGGCGTGGGAGGTATGATTCCACCCTTCTGAAGGGACATATGTGGGTCACCAGTATACCCGGTACCAGCTTTCTCGACCTGGGCAGCACAAAATGGATGCTGCCAGCCACAGACATGATTCTGCTCTCCTGTTGCTGAGTCAAGCTCAAGCAGAGGAAGGCATGACAATAGGCATCCTGTCACAGGGAGGTGTAACCACCTCCCGGACAGGCTTTAGTGTATTGGGGCTGGGTGGGTGCACTCTTGAAGTGCCAGAAAGTCTGCTCTGGGGCCACATTTGGTGTCCCTGTGCATAGTCCAGCTCAAACCAGTTAGAGGAGCCATTTGCTTCTGCTCTGGCGCAAAACTGGACAAAGGACATGGGTGTAGCCACCCCTCTGTCCTACCCCTCCCCTAGGAGGGTCCACAGAATATTTCCAACCCCTTCCCATGGGTATAAAGTGGGTTACCTGGCTACAGGACTTTAGATTTTACCTGGACAAGATTCTGCTAAGAGGAAACCAAGTACTTCGACTGCCTGCATGACGCTGGACAACTGAAGTATCTCCCTTGGAGTAAATGAGTTATTCCCCGGCAAAAGCAGGCACCTAAACGCATCTGACTGGTTTGCTTCTCCCGAGCTCCTGAGGACTCTGAAGATTTCAGTAACACAGGAGGTGGGTTTCCGAAGGTCCCTGAGGTTGACCAGTATCCCTCGTGGGGACCGTGCCACCCGAACCTCTGTGCACCGCAAACTTTTGCAAGTGCATGTGCTTAGGACTCCATGTAGTCCTGACCCCGAGAAAGTATTTGCACTGAAGATTTCCGGTCTCCACTCCACGAGTGTCCTGTGGGCGGGTGCTTTGCAGACTTGCTTGAGGTCTCCTTGCGATCCCTAGTCCGTTGGCCTGTGGGTCCTGGTGAGGGTCACCTTGCTAGTTCTTGGGCTTAGTGGGTTGCTTAAGACGTGCCCTGCCTCTCCATTGCTTGACGACTCCCCTGGACCCTGCTGATCCACACCGTAAACTGTTTCCTCTGACCGAATGGGTTGCAGTTTCCAAGGCTTGTTGATGCTCCAGCCTGACATCGACCCCTCAGCCATCGACATCCTTCACGGGACAGCTCACCTCTGGACTCTGGCCATCCTCGACATCTCCTGGCCCCGTGGCTGCAGAGTCAAGCAACCCTTCTTCATCCCTGAAGCACCCAACATCGGTGGGCATTCGACTACCGAGCCCCTGATCACCTGAAGTGACCCAGACTCTGTCCCCTCTGCTTTCAGGTTCGTCTCACCTCAAATCCAGGCTTGAATTCCACCAGACAGTCTTCACCCTCCTGGCAGCAGGACTTCTTTGCAACCCTCCATTGAAAACGACAAAGGTTTCCGACACCACTTGACCCCTATGCAGCCAGCTCCTCTGGGATAGGTAACATGGGTACTTCGGTACTCATTGTTGGGCTGCCCTTAGAATCTCCTAAGTTCCAAAGGGTTTGCTCGAAGTCCTCTTAGAAGTGTCCTTAACTTGAACATTTCCAACTGCAACTTTCACATAGAGTTGTGCGGAGCACACCTCTGTGTTTCCTCACTGCACCCGTCCTCCGTGGGCTCCCTGTGTCACTCCTCTGAGTGGTTCCTTGGGGTCCTGGTGATTCTACTTGCTCTAGGCACTGTGTCTATTTAAGTCGTTGTTGTTATACCATTTTTTTAGTATATGGTTCGGTCTCCCCCTGGAGCCCGCTGTGTATTTCGCTATTTACGAATGTTCTATTGATTTACTATTGTGTGCTCTGTGCCCTAGTCTCGTGTAGAGACAAGTAGACAGTGTTGTATTAATAAATACATATTTTTATATAAACACTGTGTGGGTCTGCTTTCATTTAAGAGGTGATATTCTGATAAAACAAGCTGCTTTACATTCCTTCAAGATTAAGCCTGAAGGCTGCTCTCCATAGCTACCACTAGGATAGCTTTCAATAAGGTTATCTTTTTCCTCATACATCATAAGGGTCGTGTGGCCTGGCACACTTTAACAAGTGGACAGCATATACCAACCCACCTTCTCACAAGTGTGTAGTAAATAACACCGCTACACCCGCTTTCTTCCCTGACATGGAGGAAAAGAATTGGTGATCAAATCAGCGAGACAGAAGGAGTGTCCAGTCTGCGCGTTTCAAATGAGTTTCTTGCAGAAAGCAAATATCGCATCTAATTTCTTTGAGGTATGTCAGGAGTGCCAGTCATTTTGCTGGAGAGTTAAGTCCCTGGACGTTGAGGCTCACTATTAAGATGCTAAGGGGCACCATGGGGACATTATAGATGTGTGTCCGTCAAGCTAGGGTTCCCTCCCCTCCTGTCAATCAGATGCCCTTTCCGCTTGGTGTCCTCCTGGTGATGGGTGTTACCCGGGTCTTCCCAATTGGGGAATTCCCAACCTTCTTCCAATAAAGTATCTGTTCCTTCCCTTGTGTTGCATAGGGAGTGAGAGGACCCTGTTTCTAGCTGTGTTGGCCCCTGATTGGCAGATTGTCCCGCCTGTGCCTTGTCCCACCCATGTATGTATGTCTGGGGCTTATAAGGAAGCCCTGCGTAATGTTCATCCAGAAATCCCCGTTCAGGGTCATACCCAGTCTTATCAGCCTCTCACAGCATATGCAGCCACAAGTTATCCATGTATTCACAGTTCCTAGCTGGGGGGAGGGGGTGCGTCAAGGGGACACAAGAGAGGGAAGAAGAACAAGAGTTATCTACGAAAGATGAACTTAGAAAGTGTCAACAACAAAAAGACTGCCCATCCTTGGGCACCTATAGGGCCATGGCGCATGGGTCCATCTGGCCGGTGACATTGCAGCACCATCTATTTGTACAATGAGTGTGGGGTGGGCTCCGCCCACGATTGCCATTCTTATACATCGTCCTGGATTCACCGACAGCCAACAGGTTTCTATGGTCTGGCAGACGTGTTTGGGGCACCCTAATTTTGTTTCTTAGTCCCCTCTGCCATCTCTGGGCTGCAGCTGCTTAATGAGTGCCTCTCGCTCTTTCTGATTTTCCTTTTCTGAGGGTTGTGTATGCGAGTCCTTTCCAGTGCGGCGTCCTCTTCTCAGCTTTAAGGTTTGCTCAGCTCCCTCATCACTCAGGTGTTAATCCTCTGAATCACCGGCTGTAAAGTCAAACCCCAGGGCTGTCTGCGCCTCCTGTCTCACTGCATTTGCCTCTTTATTCCATATGAAGAGCAGTCTAAAGAGATGGCCCTACCTGTAGCGAATCCCATGATGCCGCAGGAATGTGGTGACAGGGTGCAGGGTCCTGAGGCACTGGGGCGTTAGCTGGGAGAGGTCCTGGTAAATACCCACTTGTAGGCCTTTGAACTGGATATTTACATTATCCCGGTGGCTGCAATAATAATTTCTTTTTGCCGATATGAATGGAGGCACGTGAGGATATCCTGGGACTGGCCTGGGTTTTTCGCCGGGCAGCCCGCCATGTGCGTGCGATCCAAAACGTTCTCCTGGCCCTCTAATGCCGGGGCAACGCTTCGAAAAAGCCGGGTCACAAAGTCCTCTATTTTCCCTGTGTCTGCGCAAAGGAGACTCCTTTAATGCGAACATTAGAGCACCGGGACCTATTTTCCAAATCTTCAAGACGCAGGCATAATTCTTCATTACGGTCTCTTAGGTCCATTAGCTCTTGTGCATGCAAGTTGAGTTCTTTCCCCCTTCCATCGCCTTCCTCTTCCAAGGAATCCACGCAGTCCCACAGCTTGCTAATGTGCATTCTGATCTGTTTTAGATCCTTGGAGACCTCTTGGCGCAACTCCGAAAAGTCGTCCAGCAGCATCGTAAACAGCTGTTCCATGAAGCGCCGCGTCATCGGCTCCTCTTTTTCCTGGTCAGGCTGGCCTAGATCCCCTTCCCGGCTTTGAGATGGTGACAAATCCACAGCTTGTCCGTTCAGTCTTTTGCCCCCCTGGTTTCTTTAGGAGGTCTTTGATGTTAGCCTCCTTCTTGGTACGGCTAGATGTCATTTTGGTAGATCCCCCAGTGTATGCTAAGCAGAACACAGGCCGACTCCGGCTCTGTTGGATACTCTTGGCTTCAGGTGAGTTCGGTCGGGCAGTTCCCAGCAAGCCTCATCACATGCAGTCCTCAGGTCTTTGCCTCACCGCCCAAGCTTCTGTCATGCTATCTCTGCTGGGTCTCCCCAGCTTTCCACCTTGTAGACCAGTGGGGGCCTGGCCTCTATGGAGCTATGTGTCACTGACTTTTATTGGTCCCTCAAATAGTTCCATAACCAGATGGCCTCGGCCGCCTTCCACTCCCAGGGTGGCCCTGGCTTCACTTGGAGCCTGTCACCACCAACTTCTCAAGGCCTGAGTAGGACCCCGGGTATGGAACAGGCCCACCGACCTCCGGCATTTCCATCGGGGCTTCCTCTGTACCGCATGCAGTTGCGCTCTGGCCGGGGGCCTCAGGCAATGTCTCCTTGGGCCTGTGCTATGGGGCCTCTTCGCTGCGGCCGTGACTCAGGGCTCTCATCTGAAGCCAGCCGCTGCACTGCTTGCAGGCCCTGCCAATCCCAGTTTCTTTACCCACAGTCCTCTCTCCTACTCTTCCGTGGCATCGCAGGCCTTTCTTGCGTGCTTACTAATCGCCCAACTCACCTAACCTCACCGTACAGGGGAGCGGACTCCTGACTTTGCACGGGGAAGACTTGTATCACTCCTCCGGCCGACGGTCAGAGAAGGCCCACCTAGCCCAGGGCCCACGATCTATGCCTCTCTGTCGTCCACTTTCTGTCAGTCTGCTGGGCCTCACCACGACACTCGCTTTCGGAGACACCACCCGCTGTTTTACCGGCTTCTCTATGCTCCCCACACCGGGATGGCCTCCGTCGTTCCGCTGCCTGCGGATGCTGCGGCCCGTCTTCAGTAATGGTGGCCGCCGCTCCACCGGCCGCTCAGGTCCTGAGATGTCTCGGTCGGTCGGGACTCCTCTCCTTCACTGCAGCCACTTCTCCTGCCAGTCACCAATAGCCCGGGATGACTGCCAAAACTGCTGAAATTCGGCCTCGATTGGTGGGGCACCGTGAGATGGCTGCTAATCCTCCGCAATCTTGCCACGCCCCCCAGTTTGAAGTTTTTAAATGCTGTTTCAGTTAACAAAAAACGAAGAAATGGACAAGTATTGCAAACTGAGTAGCTACCAAGTCAACTGCCCTCAAAGCACCATCAGTCTTGCAATGGGTTGCTAAGTACTCACCAAATGCCAATACTACATGTGTTATCAGCAACACAGAGATCCAGCACGGGCTTTTCATTTATCAGCATGATGCACCCTGAGAGCGGTTGTCCAAGATTATCACAATTAGAACAAGTAACGTGTCAGGAAGGAGAGGGACGGGGACCCTGCCTACAGCTGATTTAGTTGAATATATTTTAAAAATGTATTGCTGATAAAACATTCTGTAATGATGAACGGTACAGTTACATTGTCATTTATTTGGGTCATGGGAAGAAGCCTGGATGCTGCGAGGAGTATGCAAACCTGCATAGTCGCTTCTCTTTAAAAAACATAACATATAGGAATGTATGAGTGCGATGTTTATTGTGGCTCAGACCATGAGCAAGGTTTCTCCAGTCACTGAAATAAATAGCAGTTAAAACTTGCAGGGCGGAGAGGCTTAACATGAGATAGAAGCTCATTCTTCTTCGTTGTTTTGCCTCACGCGCTGCAACCCAATCCCTGAGCAGAAAAATAACTACTGTCCAGTTACACTAGCCTTGTGTCCCCAAGTAGCAGAAAGAAGGCCTCCAGCACTTCAAAGCTAGAAGTTTGTGTATACTAAATGAGGCAGAAAAATAGCTCCACAAAAGTCAGACATGGCATTCAGTGTAAGATCACCACAATTAGTAACATTGCGTGAGGGGTGAGGGACAGGGACGGGAGCACCAGGCATAAGGGGGAGGTGGAGGGGCGTGCAGTGACATGGGAGGAGGTGGGAGGAACGAATGCTGCATTAAAATGCAAACAGCTATGGGTGCCAAAGCTGAACACAAGCAAACAGTAACATTAACAGGACACCAAACAAAATTGGCCCACAAACGAAAAGATAAACAACCAAAACATAAAGATACAGTACTTCATCGCTGCCCTATGTAAGGAAAGAAAAGGCAAAAACGAGGTACAAAGAGGAAGGATTCACCACTAGCAAGCAATGGGCAGGATGTAAGCCCATAAACTGTATACAATACGTCTCGTAGCCCGCCAATCCCTTACCATTTGTTGTCGTCAGAGTCACTATTCTTTGTTGCCTCCTAATTGGCGAGCACATGGGAAGCTTCACTTCCATTCCTTTCTCTGGAACATGGACCAAGTGCAGCTTGATTCAACTTAATGAGTGCCCCTCCGCCGCTCCTGACATGTTTCAGGTACTATATCTTCTTCACCCTCCTGCACTTCATCCCCTCCCATCCAGCCTTTCTCAATGTTGCTGCCCCCATCTGGTGCTTCAAGACTAGGGGTTGCAGATACTGTTGGTACACCGGGCTCCAGTGACTCAAGGGGCCTACTGCACCCAATTGCTGCTGTTTTCTACTGCTTAACAGGGGTGCACAATAAATCCTGTTCCTTGTTGGTATCACTGCCCAGGAACTCTTGCTATCTCACTGCTCAGGACACCATGGGACCCACAACATATTTTCACACTCAAGTAGCTTGAACAGCGAATGTCTGTGCCCTAGTCCTTCCCAGTCTTTTGGCGGCTTGTCAGAAATCTCCCACTTCTTCCATAGGCCAATATGCTTGTCATGTCAGCAGAAACCAGCTGCACAATTTTAGTTTGGTAATTACTCAGTTGCATGCGATTTGCATCCATTGTCCTTGTCCAGTGGTGAGAAGCATGAAACTCAAAAGGTGTGGAGCTCTGTATATTTTTGGTCTAGATCAGCTACCCCCAGTCGTGCTGGGCCTGAATGTGCACTATGGTAGACAGCAGGATATCGAGCCCCACTTTCTGCTACCGATGACAACTCCTGTCTGCGGATGACATTTTGCATACTTACAATAAACTCTGTGCATGTTAAGAGCACTTGGCTATGAAGAAAGGGCAAAGACAGTTGTCTCAATGGGTTGCATAAGCTGGAAGATATTTTACTCCAGGTTTTAATTAATTTTGCTGACATCACCTCACTCACTTCATGTTCTCCAAAAGAAAAAAGCACCGTAAAGGATATATACCATGAACACAAGTGACACACACCTTTAAGTAAACCAGATGCACGCTTGTATGCACAGCGGCAACGGCTTGTCAGGTGTATCAAGGTCTATATAAACACAATTACAATACAAAACAATAATACTATACATACACGAATCACTCAACCACTTTGCCCTCACACACACACACAATGAAGCAAATACACAGGTGCCAGCAGCTCCATTGTAGGGATTTTTTGCCTGGTGGACAAAACTCAATTTTGTTGCTCGAGTTCTCCCTTTTCCCTAGCATCTGATCAAAGCCTATTGGTGGCCATTTGTAGCTAAGTTGCGTCCTTCTGAGGCCATATTTGGAGGAACCTTCGGATCGTTGCTTACAGCTGCCTTAAACTAAACACCCGAAACACCAAGTTTGAAAGAATGGTAAAGAGTGAAGGACCCTCAAAGGGCCATAGAAAGTGGGTCACAGTCAGTGTAGAGCCGGTGACTGAAGGAGAGCTGCGTCAACTTTGATGCGTAGAGAAGGAAGGAAAGAGTGGGTCAGGGAGTCCTTTTCCTGCCATCACATTGCATGCAGGCATGCAGAGGCACAGGCAAGAGAGGCCTAAGGCAGCAGTTACTATGCCACTCCCTCAAGAAGCTGCAGGATGTGACAGCCGCAGCACAAAGGCACCCTCAAGTTGTAATGTTTGAAGCTTTAATGTAATTATCGCCACCTCATATAGTAATTTCAAACATTTCCATACGGGCCAAAGCATCATACAGGGACATAATACGCATGATTTTAAAAAAATTAAACGAATTTTGTATCTCAAGCACTATACCCACACGCTCTGTGTTCCCTCGCTCTTTTTCAGCCATCCTGAGTGACTTTATTGCACAAGTACACTAGTACAGCAATGGCTGGTGGTAGCTGTATCAATATAACACATGAAAGTGACACGCTGCAAACACACACACAGTCACATTCATAGGAAACCACGCAACAGCTGTAAAAAGATCTCGATCGGATCAAACGCAAGCATTTAAACCTACACATCAGCCACCGCACTGGAGTAAATAGAGAAACTGACAAGCTGCACAGAGCAGCACATCCAGGTGTGCACGCACAGCTACACTAAGAAAGAGCTGCCAGGAACACGAACAGACACAATTAGATGTACTCCTGTTTACACCATGTGTGCACAGACGTACATTAGATCAGCAGAAATTAATGGAGTCACACCTTTAACTTGTGTGTTCTTTGACCCCTTTGATGCTGCGTTTCTTTCTTTTTACTTTTATTCTTGATTTGCTTTTACTGGATGGCACCTTTTTAGGTCTCGCCTACACAGCATGTGCTGTGAGACATATTGCTTACAATTCAGTTGTCTTACAACCCGCCCAAGGCATACCATTAGTTGTTTCATTGTTACTCTCATTTGTAATCTTTCGATTGCTTAGCTCCCGTAGGCTTCTCTTCTTTCTTGCATTAGCTCCTCCCTGGAGCATGGACCAAGTACATGTGTTCTTCCTCATATTTTTAAAACACGCATTTTCTAAATATTTTATAACCATTTCAGTATTATTCCTAGACAGGCAATGTGCTTTCCTACTTTTAACACAGGCAAAAAGCTTCATATTTATGTTGATTTCACCCTATCTACCGTCTTGATTGATGCTTTACTTACACCCACAACGGTACTACTCTACAGCACCCTACGCTATGCCACTCTAGGTCATTCCACTCTACTCCACATCACTCCGTTACATGCCACTCCATGACACTTGATGCCACTCTACGCAACACCGCTCCTCTCCACTCTAAGCCACTCCACTCAATGCCGCTCTACTCTGCACTACTCTACTCTACTACACATCACTCCACACCACTCTACTTCACGCCACACCACTCTACTCCAAGCGACCCCTCTCTATGTCATCTCATTCTAAGACACACTTCTCTATGCCAATCTACTCCACTCCAAGCCACTCCATCCTACTCTACACCACTCTACATCATTCCACTCCCTTCTACGCTGTTCCACTCCATTCTACACCACTCTTCCCTACGCCACTCTACTCCACTGTACGCCACTCCACTCAACTCTACATCACTCCACTCTACGCCTCAATGCCACATCACTAACTTTTAACCATGCTGAACAGCAGCTATGCTGCTGGACAATATAGTTAAAAGGCATTGGCAAAGCCAATAGTTCTCACATAGGCGAGACCTACTGCCTTTGCCAATGCTTGTTTTTTGCAAGCCATATTACGTTCATCATTATGGGGCACATTATCAAGCCAGGAGATAAAATTATCGCCGCTTTCGGCGATAATGGGCTTGATAATATCCTCTATGGAATTCCAATTGAAACCCATGTTAGATGTCCTTCACATCTAACATGGGCTTCAATTGGAATTCCATAGAGCATATTATCAAGCCCATTATCGCCGTTTTAGCAGCAGTTTTCTGCCGCTAAAGCGGCGATAATTTTATCGCCTGTCTTGATAATATGCCCCATAGAAAAAAACGCATGAGAAAGACCGCAGAGCTCATCATACCAGAGCGAGATTAGAGCCAGCTAATTAGTTATTTTATAACCAGGAGGTAATCCTCTCACAAATCACGGGATAACTCAAACAAAGCAAAGTCCAAAGCACCGTTGTTGGTGTCTGTACGAGGCCAACAAAGGGGCAAACGGAGAAGCGAACACCCCGAGCAGAAGGAAGGAGCGAGGCTGCGGGTCGGTGGCTCTTGCTGGGGAAGCTGACCCCCGAGCCATGGGGTATTTATTATCCGCCTTTGTTCGGGAGCTGCCTGGCTGGTTTCTCTTTGGTGGCCTTTTCCTGCCAGTCACCCTTCTGTTGCTGCTGCTCATTGCCTACTTCCGGATCAAACTAATGGAGGGTGAGTAGCGTCACGTGCTCGATCAGGAGGGGTAGCAACATGTTATAGGGCCACGTGACATATAATCGATCAGTGCTCAGCGATGTCACAAGACCTGGGGAAAGGAGACTGGGGGTTAAAACTGAATGTTAGGGAGGAATAAGGTTCATGGGAGAGGGAAGAGCTGGAGGCACCGAACCTCGGGATTAAAGGTAGGATGCAGGGGTCGCGGAGGTTCGCTCAGTCAGTCTGCGCGTCGACATCTAATCACGGAATCAAGTGGAAATCAGGATTAATGGCTCGGGGACTGGCCTAAAAAATAAGGTTCTATATTGTTTTCCATGAAGTGAACCCCCACCCCCAAAGCCGTGCAGGGGATGTCAGAGGCCACCGCCCTTGTGGCCTGTACACGGAAGGGGCATTGGATCCGGGGTAAAAGCTGCGAGTGACCTGTGCCCCATTTCAAGGTGCACTCCTGCTTTACCGGGTCACTAGCACCAAAACATTCATTAGTAAAACAGTGACGCGCCACTGACTGCAATCACTCATTTTTCAAAATATAAATGAGCATTAAAGGAATTCTGCATGTTCTCGTGCAGGCGCTCCTTCTCCTATAATAAAGAAGTTACTTCTCTCTCTACCTACGTGTCCCTGTAGTTTATGTGACGGGGACACATTGCAGGAGATGGCAGTACTGCCCTTTTAAAAGTATCCTCGATCTGTAAATCAGATTTAAGCAGAAAATACACAATACGTGTTGTCACAAAAATGCCTATATTACCCTTTTAAAATCACTGGCTTTACTGACTGCGGAAACAGAGAGAAGTCAAAAACACAGGCTGAGGGCATCACACATTTAGAACGTTTATTTGAGGGAAAACCTGCAGTTTGGGCTTGTAATTCTGCCGCCTTGGGCCTCACACGAGGTATGGAAAGAGATCATACAAGGCAATGCTGAGGTCCAGCTCAGACGCGCAACACCCATTGGACTCAAAGGGCTTCAGCCCCCCCCCCCCCCCCCCGTCGTGTGTGGCAGCCCGAGATGAGACATCTTCCCGGGTACAAACACAGCCGCACCCGAGCACTTCACAGGTCTTTAAAAAGACCATTTGCATGCTAATGAGGCCTTGCTGCTGTTTCACCCCTTCTAAGAGCCCCTGCAGATCCACTCTGCCTAGATTCTGCCCCCCCCACCCCCGAAATCAGCGCCACTCTGCCTACTGTTTAAAGATTCAGCCCCCCCCCCGAAATTTTTGCTTATCCCCCCCCCCCCGAAATTTGGCTCTAGTTGCGCCTCTGGTCCAGCTTCACTAAGTTTTCATGCAAAGCAGCGCAGGGTCCAACTCTCCTGCACAGCGTTGTGCAAGGGAAGAAACACAGCGCAGAGCCATGTCTAGTAAGAATCGCCTCCAGCTGCTGCGCTGTAATCCCCTGTGCTGCTGCGCTGTAAAGGCGCCTCTGTAGGACACACAGCCAGGGACATTTTAAGGATTTTGGGGGCCCTGGGCCAAGCATATTTTGGGGGCCCCTGTTAGGAACAGTTTTGAATTCATGATCCAATTTCAGCTTTTTCATGCCCTCTTTGGCTGGGTCATTGAAAATGCACATGCGCACTCGTCCAAATTCTAATGATATTTACATGTGCATGGGCGTAGGAAGCGTGGGGGACGCGGGGATATATCCCCCCCAGATTTTGGAGTGGGGGGACACGGGGGACAAGGGTGGGGGGGACGAGGGGACAAAGGAATTTCCCCTCTCCCTTCTGTTATCGCAGGGCCATTAGCACGAGAAAGCGCTACCTAATGGCCCTGCACTTGACCTGCGTGGAGTCAGAGGCCACCCGCCCTCTGCCTTTTGTTATGCTGCAGGAAGGCTCATCCGGTCTGGGAAGGGCAGAGAACGGAGAAAAAATAAACGCTGTCTCTTTTCCTTCATAGCAAGGACCGTGTCCACTACTCCTGATCTGCCTCTGGCGGCTGCCCTCCTCTCTTTATTCCTCCATATCTTCCTGTCTCTGTCTCGCTCCTGCTTACGTGCTGATTTCAAGAGGCAGCTCTTAAGGTACTCTCTCTTGCCTCTCCTTTTCTTTATTTGTTCCCCTGTGAAATTGATCCAAAAAGGCTGAACACTTTGGCTGTAAATGTCTGACCGTTTTCTATTGAAAAGAAACACCTCGGAATGGAGAGAAAAAATAGTTAAATACCTAAATAAAGCAATACAGAGTGGACAGCAGACAGGCCAGACTGTTATTTACACCCACACACATTAGCGCCACTTTACAGAGTTTGCCAGTGAAAGCGCTACTTTCTTTTTTATCTTCTTTCCTTGAACAACATTGTTTTCCCAGGGTGGGTAAGTGCGCCATTCCTAAAGGGACTGAAATACCTGGTTGATGGGTAGAGTGGAAACGTTTAATATGATCGTTTTCAACTTTTTAATTATTTTAGCTTATAAAATGCGGCTCTGTGTTTGGGGATGTGGTCTTTTTTAAACCAAACTGCATACATTTTGAAAGGATATAAGCAATGGACATTGAAAGGGGTCCCTTCCTGGTCCTGTAGCCATGTCTTGAACTTTTCAGGCAAAATCACTTACTGATTTCTGAATAATGAGTTTAAAACCGTTAAGGTAACCATGTTTTTTTCTGATTACAGTTCACATGCTTTGCTTATTCTTGCATTCCCTATGAGTGTTTGCTTTTTCCAGGGTGTTATTCATTTTTTTTCAGGCAGCATTTTACTGTTGTCTAGTGCATAATTTGAATTTAGTCGCAGCACAATTGAGTTGTGCTGAAGGCAGTGCGAGTTTCTCTCAGTGGGGCAGTATGTTGTTCAGTGTGGGAGAGAATGTGGCACTCTGGCCAGAGCGGCTGAATTTGGAACTGGAGAACCATGTTCAGACCTTCATGACCAGTTCACCATACCACACTCCTGACAGAGCTTATTCTGATGCTACACCTTAGAAGGCCCGATAGTCCTTAGAAGCCCAGGTGTCTTAGCACCCGCAGGTGGACCTGTCCACCACAATCCATACTGCAGTTCACTTCCAGTCTTACGGGCAGGCATATGAAGAAGCACATCCTAGATCGACAGTGAATCTGTCACTGAGGTCACAAGACCCTTGAGGCCAGTCCACCTCACCCATTGGTACCTCCATTGGCCTTTTTCCAGCACTAGCAGTGCAACTTGCCAGGGGTTGGCAATGTAGGATTTGCATGCACACCAAACTTAGGGGGTGATTATAATGGCAGTGGGACCGCCACGTCACCCCGTCGGTGGCGGTCCCACCGCCATTGGTGACTGCATCACAGCCCGCAATATTACAATGGCGGGTGGTTACCTGGCGGTCGGAAAGACCAACCACCACGCACCCGACGGGCTTCTTGAGCCCGCCGGTGTGGTGGAGGGGCTTGTGGTTCCTACAATGCTGGTGGTGCCTACCATGCACCGCAGCAGGGATTACGATGTCCCTTACCCGCCAGCTTATCAATGGCGGTTCACCTGCCATGGAAATGCTGGCGAAAGGGACATTGGGGGCCCGTAGCAGGCCCCTTTACCCCTGGCCCTCAGACATGGGTCCTGGGGGGCATCTATGATGCCCCACAACATATCACTGCACCATGTGGCAGGCACCGATATATTTAACATGTTCCTTTTTTTTTTACTTTGCGGCGGATGATGCAGCCAGCAGCACCTGCTGCAATGTAAAAGATAGGCACTGCGAACACCGTAGTGGCAGTCACATTGTAATGCCTATCGTGGGGCCCCCACCTGGAAGGCCAGCGGTCCCATTCCCTGATTCGATGGCGGTGGTACTGAAGTCCGCCTGCCATCGTAGTCAGCCCCTAAGTTTGCATTTTATGAATATGATTCAGCGGGAAATAAATTGATGTTTGCAATTTAATTGACTTTGGTTGGCCTCTTATCTATGAGATTTCCCTGTTGAATGTGCCTTTACATTATACATTTTTGGTTGTATGAATTGATTGCATACTACACTCTCCTACAGGTATTAATTTGAGTGTCATTAGGAGTGTCTGGGACCAATTGTTTTCTTAGGAATTGTTTTCTTTACTAACCTTTGCAAAGGGCCCTAAACTTCACAGCAACACAAGTCACATTTATTTAAGTAATTTGGGATCTGTTTGAGCTACAAAATTGTTTTGGAGGAAATCGTTAGATTATGCAGCAGATGATGTATTATGTGGCAAATATGATACAGCCATAGTTAAGTGTAAAACATTTTTCCACTTAATTTTGCCCCAACATTGTAGTTGATCAATTTGTAAGTTCCCCAAACCCAAAAGTCGAGTTTGGGCACAATTTGCATTTTAAAAGCAGCCCTATAACACAGGGCTACTTTTAAACTGACCTCAGGCTTCAGCAGTGCACACATGCAAGCGCAGAAAGGGCTGCTGGCCTCTAAACTGCCATGCCCTATTATATTCTAGGGACTTAAAAGTGGTTCTAATCCCCCTGCCCTATTATGTACTAGGGCCTTATAGGAGAGGTCATGCCAATCATAGGGGTACCCTAACCCATAGTGCACCCTAGTGTATGTAGGTGTTTTCACTGTATTTTTAAGTGCCTCTTTCAGAATAGCACTGGCTGTTTAGGCAGAGGCCAGGGTCAGTCAGTCAGGTACCACCAGTACCAGTCAGCATAAAGTTGGGGAGTGCCAGGGCGGCTTTGCAACACTAGAGAAACACAAACTCAGAATGTAAAACATAACACCATGTTTGGGGGGTTCTCTTCAATAATCAGAATTGATTTCTATCCTAATGAACCCATTTTCCAACATTAGGATAGGGAAAGACTGGGGAAAAATCACAACGTTCTAATCTATACAGTGAAGTTTTTATGCAGCTCTTTGATGACGGTTAATAGCTCACTGTTCAATGTTAGGATTTTAACTTATAAACTTCAAATACCAAAAGAATATCACGGACAAAAGCAGTAACTCACTGACCTATTGAATTAAAACTTTCAATAGACAAGCCTTCGATCTCTCTCAAAAAAAGAACGTTAATCACCAAAGTTATCTTCACATTTTTATTGTTGCCTGAAAATTGCTGGAGACCAGGAATGCAGCAGCAGGTACTTTTCAAACCCTAATGCACTTGCAAACACGACGCCCCGACCCTAAGTCAGCGGCCTTTGTTTGCTTTGTGCATTAAGATGCAAGATTCATATATATGTTTTTTTTAAACATTTGGTCTCATTACTATATGAATGTAAATAACAATAAAGCATACATGCAAACTGTGACTACATGCCCGCTTTTCTCAATATTTCACTCCGAAAGTATGCGATTGTATTTGTTTAACGGGCGGTGATTTGTATAGGGTCACTGGAAAGTGCACAAGGTTGTCCCTGTCCCCCCCAGAATTTTAGTGTCTCCTACGCCCCTGGTGATGTGTGTTTTCAATATTGTAACGTAGCAGCTGCTCACTAATATTACTGCAAATAATCTCTGTGACACTCTCCCATTTCTCATATGTGTGGTTCTGATTTGATTTTATAACTTGTTTATGGCTGTTGCATGTCACATAAACACAACTTTTCTCTACAAAATGTCTATAATAGACACTCACATATCAATCACATGGAAAATAAAGCAAAGGAAAACGGTATTTGAAATAATCTGTGTAAGAGTTATTCAAGGTCATCAGGGCAAGACTGCAGAACAGAGCTGGGTCTGTCAGGGGGCCCCCTGAAGGTCTGGGGCCCTGGGCCAGAGCCCACTTTGCCCCTGCCTTAAAACGTCTCTGCACACAGCCTCATACAATGATCCGCAGTGGACGTGCGCCGTCTAGCATTGGATTCACACTGGAAGCATACCCTTCCTGCACACATTCCTAAGTCTAGACAAACGCACTAACGGGTATATTTACTAAGTTTTAGTGCCGCGTCATAAAAGTGACGCATATCGAGGCTAAATCTTTTTTTACTAATTTTACTTTCCAGCGTTAAGCTTGTTTAGCGCTGGAAATTCACTCGAAGGTAGCACAGAGCACTGCATAGCACTGCTGTGCTTTACTTAGCGCCAAGGGGACGAACCATGGGTGGAGGCGGCGGGCAACTAGAGCCAAATTTCGGGGGGGGCTGAAAAAGATTTCGGGGGGGGGGGCTAAGTCTTCCAGCCATATTAACGTGTAAATGGTCTTTTAAAGACCTGTGAACTTCGTGAAGTACTCAGGTGCGGCTGTAATTAGACGGACGCCAGCCCGCGAGGCTGTCTCAGCCGGGCTGACACACATGAGGGGGGGGGGGGGGGGGGGCTGAAGCCCGGTGAGCCCAATGGGTGTTGCGCGCCTGGGTGGAGCATGGGAGTTCCAATGCAACCACCCAAGGTTTCTGATGCTAAACCCTATTTACGAAACAAGCATTTGCAATGCAATAGGTCTCGCATTTACGCGAGTTTGAGCTATTGACATTGCAAATAACAATGCCTTTTATTTTTGTTTTCAAATCATAAATAAACACATTTTCATTTATAAATAATGGCAATAGCTTAAACTCGCGTAAATGCGAGACCTATTGCATTGCAGTCTTTGGAAAGAAGAGATGTCAATTTGCAGAAATGTAATAATAGAAGTTCAGGCAAACATGTGACGGAGTAGGCTGTGTTCAGAGAAATAAGGTGCACCGCGATGGAAAGTATGAAAATGTAATTGAAGGAAAAAAGGAGAGGAGACAAGCTTAGGTTTTAAGTGGTGGTGGGTTTATGCAGGGTTTTAGGAATATAGAGGAGGCTTTTTCATTTAGCATGCAATCTGAGGATGCCATACTGTAGAAAGAAACATCATTATTTGCATGGATTATAGCGCTGATTTCGATACTTTGAACAGGCACGAGATTCAGGTGAACAGTAGTCCCACTGCTGAGATACCACTAGAGCACTGCCTGAGCAAGAATAGCTGATCAGCCCAGGTCTTCACAGACCATGGAAGTGTATTGCCTCCTTCCTGTGGGAGGGAGACAGTGTGATCACTGAAGTGAGAGAAGGGGAGACAGGGCTACCTTCAGAAATGCATATGCACTTTGTTAGCAAGATAATTTCTTCCTGAACACTGTCCTTTGTTAGATCATTGGGGGAGGGGGCTGTGGTTTCTGTTCAATCTGGGGATGTTTCTTGGCCAGGCCTGTTCTTTTGTCTTTCTCTGATTGCTGTGTCAGGAGGGTTGGGGTGTAGAGATCCCACACTTCCTCCTGCCTCTGATGTGGGTACTCCTGCTTGGAGCCAGCCCTGTGCTCCCTGCTGGCTGAGGCATGACTTACACAAAGACTGTGTGTGGGCGGCTCTAAGCAGGACACTTAAAAGAGAACATTCCTAAACTGATCTGCAGCAAGATTTAACAAGAGCAGGAAAAAATGCTCCTTCAAATAAAAGTGAGGTGCGTTCATCAATATAATCGGTTTCCGCTCTGTGGTCTCTGTTCCTCACAGGTCATCTGTAGCTTTCAGAAGCTGGAATACTGCTGATAGTGAGTTAAATGGGCTCGGGGACTGCTCACCTACAGCAGCAAATCAGGGAGCAACAGGCTTTCCAAATAGGCATCAACACAGTCCAAACTGCTGCCCAGAGACTCCCATAGCGCTTGTGGATTCGAAACGAAAGGAGGGAAGGGCGGCATCGCATGTCTGGCCCACGCTGTGCATTGTAAAAAGTGGAACTACGAATTCCAGAATGCAAACTGCTTTAGACTTTAAAAAGACAGTAGCTCCAAGTGTCACTCCTGGTATACGGGCAGCTGAGCACTCGCTCAACATCTGTGCAAGGCCCTTGTAATTGTGTTACCATAACCGGTGTTGGCGGTGTATAGCGCCCAGAGAGCATTTCGCGGGATTTGTGATTGACCTGATTGCTTGAGGGTCTATGCATCAAGCAATACATTGTTTAGGTGTACTGCTTGTGTCTGTCTGTCCCTTAAGTGTTTGCGGAACAGAACGTACACTGGTCCTGCTCACTGCAAGTTCACACTCTTCTCATTCAATTGGTGGCCTCTTTGCTGAGGCAGTGAGTGGAAACGCTATTTAGAATTAATTTGTATCAGCGCAGAAATTACATGAGCTACGAGTAGTGAGACCACCCAACCATGCCCATCCGTTGCCAAGTAGACGAACACTCCCATTCTGGACTTATTAACTATCTGCCCGCCCGCTGCTTGGTCTGATAAAGAGGGTGCCTGCCTGTGCCGAGGGAAACAATAGTCACAAATGTATGTTCACACGCTTTAAAATCATTTTTAAGGAGATAAACGTTCCATTAAAGCACATCGCAGATGCTGCCTGTAGACTCGCAGGTCCCTAGGCCCCGAGGAGTGGAAGGTGAATGGTGGGGACATATCCTGCTAAGATGTGCTTTAAGTAGGCAGCTGTCTTTCAGGTACTAGTTTGGGCTTGTGCGCAAGGTTTCGGGGAGCATGGCCCTATCTGGCGGCTCAATGGACTGCCCTATAGTCAAGGCTCCACACACTCTTCATCCAGTCGCCTTTCAATAGCGGCAAGATGCCCCGTTGGAGAGAAACAGTGCTACAGATATGTCTGTTCTGGATGCACAGTGATGTTCAATAGGTACAGTTTGCAAAATTCAGAAGTTCCTTGGAGTGGAAGAGAGGCACTTAACAGGCACTCAGTGCACACCCTTCTCTTGGGATCGCATCCGGAATATGATTGATGCGGTAAAAACCATTTTATACTTTATATTCGGGGAAAACGCTATTACTTCATCAAGGAATGCGGTAATACCAGTTACAAATACTCTTATTTTATAAGAGTTTACCAGACGGTACATAACCCTGGTGTACAATCTCACGAGTTGCAAGTAACAGTGCTTGGATACCCCCGATCTGAGCGCCATAACCACACCTGTCTAAAAAAACAATTCCGGCCTTGAGAAGAGGGATATCCGACCAACCCTGGCACTTCTGCACCCCTCGACAATATGAAAAATAGATCTCACGTGCTCCCCAGTGAAAAAAAGAAGTAAATAAACCGAGCGCGGTGTCCCAAAAGCGGGCGCCGCGCTCAGTCTTAAAGTGTAAAAAAAACCAAAAAAAAACGAGCGCAGTGTCCCAGAGCGCTGCAGCCGCCATTGTCCCCATCAGTTTCCATTTAAAAAAAATAGTGCTCACTCACCAGATAAAGCTCGACGTGTAACGCCGCAAGGAAACAATCCGCTCCGGATGGGCCGTCGCAGAAGGAGACAGGGCGGTAACAAAAAAGCCTCACTTTCAATCGGAGGCCAACGTTTAACATAAATGATGATGCCGGCCAATCAAAATGATGGGCGTGGCTACAAGGCCACTACAGAAAATTTCTCGCTCACAATAAGCCTCGCATGCGCGCTCCAGCACTAGGCAAGAGGTAAAAAGGAGACACAGCTTAGTGTCAGAAAATAGCACCCACTTCAACCAGGCGCTATCATGGAGAAATGCTTTTATGTCTCCTTTCTTTTCCGACTTTGCATGTGTCCTGCACTGTACAGCACACCTGGTGGAGGGTGAGAAACTCTTTAAGGTTAGTCTAAGCATAGTATTTTGTACTAGAAAAGTATCCTTCCGGTACAAAACCGATGCTTGTAGTACATAGACACCCTTGCACTATGGTGCAAAAGTGTTTACGGCCACAAAGCAGCACGTTTTTGCACCAGTGCTAGGGAGAGGGGAGGAGAGTTCCATATTTCTGTAAATTTGAGGCTCTCCTGCTCTCTCTTTCTGACGCAGCGCAGAATTTGCTGCACTGAGTTGCATGTTTATCTAGTAAAGGTGGGCATAAATGTGTTCTGTGCACTGCAGCATACATGGAATTGGTCATTTTTTTAGACATGAATATATTTCCTTCTGCCTGCTTCAATCAGGTTTTCATTTTTAATGCAAACCCCAGTCTGGCTGAATTAGTAGTAGATCAGGGGTTGCATCAAAATAATGAATGTTTGCAATGATCCACCCTTGCACCGTCCACTTGATCTAAATCAGCGGAAAGTGTTTTTTTGCACTCAAAAAAGGTGTCCCTCCAGCCCTAAAAACCTATTGTGCTTGAAAGTAAATATCATGAACTATTTTGCTTTGCATCGCCACAGGTAATTGGTTACTCTGGATATAAGGGAATAGTATACCTGTACCGACTGGCAAAGAAAAAGCGCTTGTGATGCTCTCTACTCTTTCAAAATACTGACTTATCTGAACCAGCTGAGACTTCCAGCAGCCGTGCATGCAGAATGTGTGTAAAATACAGTGCTTTTTGATCGGATGAACTCGTTCACTGTAAATTCACCTTGACAGAATGCTTGTGCATTAATTGTATATATGTAGGTATAGCAGTTATGATCATTTTTCATGTACAGACTGGCACATTGCCAATGAAGAAAGGGGTGCATGAAGAATGTAGCTTACATATTGCACATACATACTATGAGAAGGTCTTTTTTCTGGCCAATGTATCACCTTTTAGCTTAATATTTATTCTGATCATATGTCTCTTATTCTGTATTTTAATGGATAATTCATATTTCTTCTACCAGCTTTCCTGATTTCAGACCAGTTCTAATGAGGGAGCCTTACTGGCTCTATTTCACCACAATGTGAGCAGGCATGTACCCCACAGTTGTTAAAACTAACAGTCCCAGGCACTGGCAGAAGGCCCAACCTCATTGGTGATTGGAGTATTCTGCCAGCAATGCGAATTCTTTTGTTCCTGAATACCTAAGCAAACTAGTCTTGACTACATCTCGTACCTCCTTCTTCCTCCATCATAAGCTTCATGTCCATTTATCTCCGGCAGGTTCTTTTTCATTCCTGATTTCTCCTGTTGTCCTTCTCTTTCTCCCTTTTCTGCCTTTCTCTCTCTTGCTCCGGTCCATATCAGATTATGAAAAATAATTCCCAGTCAACAAAAAAGAGTATCCGTGCCACCCACCAGCAACTACTGGCATGTTAAGCACAGCTGGTATGCGAATAGTTCTGAGGATTTTTTTTATAGCTCAAATTCAATTCTGTGGTCTGCATGATACACATTCTCTGCAGCAGGCACGTTAACCCTCTGCACTACTTTATGATGAGTCAAAACCACCACTAGACAAAACTCCAATCTCTCACCAGCAAGAACATTAACCACCAGTGTTATCTTGACATTTTTATTGTTGCCTGAAAACTGCTGTAGACACAAGGAACTCTGCAGCACGTGCTTTCAAATCCATGAGTTGACGGGCAGAGCTTGATGCAGTTGGAAATGGTGGCTCTCTGCTGAGGATCGAGGAGGAATTCGAGGCCTGAACCTTTTCCCGGATTCTCCAGCACGCCTCATCACGCTGTGACATTGGACGATCTCTCCGGATGTCTTGTTGATCCTGATGCACGCCTTTTCTCATATGGGAATGCGCCCATTGTACTGATATTCTGGTTTTATGAGTACGGCAAACGTTGAGGAGCCGGGGAACGCGGATCTGAGCATCCCAATGTGAGCATGATCACTGAATGGGAGATGTCGGAAACCGCCACTGTGCAGTGGGAGAGCCACGGGGTGGCAGCTCTGAGGTATTGTTGAATGCAACAAAGAATGTCCATGCACACGTTATGAGTAAGTACTGTGTCAATACAGAAAGTAATGGTAATGGTAAGAACAGTAGTGTAGACCAAATTACAGTAATCCAACACGATTCTTTTTCTTTGTTTAATAACACGTGTTTCGTCCGGGTGTAAGACCCACGACTTCTTCAGGGCTAAAAAAACACACAAAGATATATTGTAGACACACAAACAATAATACAGGGTGTCTAATGAAAACAAAATACATAATACATAATAAGCGTCAGACACCGTGACCGACCGCAGTCACCCAAAACAAATCGAGTTAATGTGAAAGGTCTAAGGAAAGACCCCAAGCGCAAGGAGTATGACATACAAATTTCAAAATTAGTGAAAAACAGTAGATAAATCTGCATAAAACTATATAAATAGTTACTAGTCAGTACAAAGAGGAATATGTATTAAAATATATTCATCAGGATACAACAGGTTTAAAATCGTCTCATCATTAAGTAGGCCAATACTAGAAAGTGCGAATGGTTCATAAAGAAAGACAGAAAGAAAGAACAGAGGGTGAGGAAAAACAAAAACATAGTGGTGGAAAGGTATAAAAAAGAGGGTAAATACAATCCGATCATAAAGTAGGGAAATCACAATGAATTATTGAATCTTACCATAAGGCGCAACGTGAGTATTAAATGAATCTAGACATATAAGAGAAAAGTATAGATCTTAGTAAAGCATCATTACACCCTGTAGCCTAGAAACTACAGTTAATGTAGAGTATGAAAAAACAGTTAATGTAGAGTATGAAAAAACCGGCTCACCTCTCCGCCGGTTATAATTGTTGAATGCAAATGGACCTCGATGAATCATATTGGACTCAGCAGAGTCTTGCTCCATTGAATTCCAGCAATTAAGAACACACGCTCCTCCCTGGAAACTTACGACATAAAGGAAATAGCACACTGAAGGAAGAGAACATTCATTTATCTCCTTTTTCCCTCCCAATACAGTTCTAATTAAAACACAAAGAAAAGTTTTTTTCCCCGCTTCCCCTTTTAGCTTACAGCCTGTCTCCTTAAATGCATCAGTCTCATGGGGCCTGAATAAAATCAGCTCAGTTGAAAAATATTGGAACTCTTAGGATATGTGACAATTGAGAACTCCTACCCTTAACCCTTCTCCAATATACTGATCTAAAATAAAGTGAGGAAGGATAAGGAAAGACACGGGGAGATGACAGGGGTTATAGGGGATGGACTGAGAGGAGAGAAGTGCATGTAAGGTGATTTAGAACCATCAAAGAAAGGAGAGTGAAAGACAGTGAGAATAGAGGGATATAAATGAGAGATTAAGTACAACGTCAAAAGTATACAAAGAACCACAATCTTTGAGTGACTGTTTCGTTGTGGTAGTAACCCTCTTTGGATCTTTCATCAACAGCTTTGCTGAAATGGGACTTAACACTGAACTAATCTTGCATCTTTCATCAATATGTTTGGTCCAGTTTTAACGTAGGGAAGAGGATCATTTCCATTTTCCATTTTTATTCCCATGTTAAATTTTAAGCACATTTGACATCTGTCATATAGTGAAGCCTTAATGACAGACCCAACTAACAAAGACCCTCCTTCCACCATGGCAACCTTTCAGGATATCCCACTGACAGCAATGGATACTTTACTTAAAGAACTGTTAGACATTAAGAATTTGATTGCCTCAGTAAATAATGGAGTATCTGCGAATACCCTGGAAGTACAGTCTCATAGAGGGGAAGTTGACCAATTTCAATCATACATGTAGATAATGGGTGGTTACCTCACTGAGGTTGAAACATGAATTGACAAACTTCCCGAACACAGTCAAAACATTTGGTGCCTTCTACAAAAAACAATTGACTTAGAAGATCGCAGTAAAAGGGATAATATTAAAATTATTGGTCTTCCGGAACAACTGGAAAAGGATGATAGGTTAGCAAGAAATTGTACGCTATTTCCAACTCTCATGAAACATACTTTTTCTCCAAAACTCAAATTTCTACACGTCTATTGAGTATGTTCCAAAAACTCTATTCATACTTCTCAACCTCGCCATATCCTGGCTTATTGCCTAAATCATCAACAGGCTCGACAAATCATAACGGAAGCAAAAAAACTAATTTTGGCTCTCCGCCCTCTAAGGAAAAAAGGGGAAATTAAATATGGACTTCTGGAAATGGCAACTATGATCATAACGTATCAAGGAAAAACCAAGGACTCAACTCACACTATTTGGAAACCTTCCTAAATTACCTGGATGAAAATGAATCAGAGATGGAATATAAGTCTACTTCTCCTTCAGCTGCACATAACCCAAAAAGCAATACTTATTCAGACTCAGACAAATGTGGTACATTGAAAACTGTGACTCGCAATTGGTCTCATGGTGACAAATTTAAAGCTTGAAAAGGATAGACATCAAGAGATAAATCAAGATCACCACTGAAAGCATGAACATGGACATCTTTTATATCCATATTTGTCATCCTTCTCCATGAATCACTAACACATTTTCCATATATTCTCGCCCTTTTTTTTCTCTTTTTCTTCCTTTTCTCCATTTTCACCTCCCCTTACATCACACATTTGAATGTTATTTTACGCACATCCCTTTTTCTTATTGTTTATTGTGAAATGGTTTACATGTATACTGTTTGGAACAATTTCTTCTGAACAAGCACACTTTACAACTCAGTTTATATATGGGGCATTGTTAATTGGCCTTCAGAAAGCTGATGATATCTCTTAACACTACACCACGTCATCTTATACGCACCTTCCCAGTTAAAAGTTTGTATATTGTTGTCCAAACATTTGCTGTTGGACACATAACTAATTATCAGTAGAATAGCTGTAATTTCTATTATCGTCAGATCATTTATTCTACTAAGTCCCTATTAGTCAATCATCTTGGAATTGGAATCTATTGTCTTACATCAATAATATACTCTGCATTATTCATAAACTCTTTTTGTACACATTTGTAATTCCACACTAACGTCTACTTTTAAAATATTAATCTAACCTATGCAGTCAATTTACACAAGATTGTTAAAAATTACCTCACTGAATGTACATGGTCTGACACACTTTCTCAAAAGGAAAGTGTTGGAAACCGGGCAACCGGGTTAGCAGTCACCAGGTTCCCAGCACAATGGTAGCTTGGCTCGAGCGGTCGGGGGTCAGGCACCGTGTTAAGCGTACGTCACACCCGCACAATAACCATGCGTTCATCCGTTCCAAAAATGACACTACACCGTAAAAATTATGAAAGAAAGTAGTTTGTCTTTATCTTATTTTCTCTTAGTTGCAGGTTTCAAAACACACATACAATACCATAAGACTTTTCTTGAAAATAGCAGGTCAAATAAATAATACCAATAAATAGGATCAGGTCATAAATAACCACGGAATAAATATAGGTGCAATAAATACAGATGGCAAATAAATACAGTCAGGAATAAATACAGTGCAAGACAATAAATAAAGCACCCTCAATAACTTAAATAACACAATCAATGACAATTACAGTTCAAATCACTTTTCACGAGGTAGTTTGGTTTCACTTTGCCCAAGTACAGATTGTGGTCATTTGGATGACATGGGGGGTGTCCCACCTAGATTGGTCAAGGCTGGGCCTGAACTGAGGTAGAATAAGGGTAACCTAAGGATCTGGCTCTCCCAAAATACACAACCCCTCACAGAGGTCACTGCACCAGTCTCAGTTCACCCCTGGCACTCCCAAGCTGGTTCTAACACCCCTCTAGCCCCTAGAATGGTCTTTTAGGGCTCCACGGGGCCTCAGACGCCCCCTCTACCACTTACTGCCCTTTTCACGATGATCGGCTCCGCTCGGCGCCGGGTCGACGTCGCTGGACGGCTCCGGTTCGATGTCGCTGGGCGGCCTCGGTTCGGTGTCGCTGGGCGGCTTCGGATCGAGGTCGCTGGGCTGTTCCGGATCGATGTCGCTGGGCGGCCTCGGCTCGATGTCGCTGGGCTGCTCCGGCTTGATGTCGCTGGGCTGCTCCGGCTCAATGTCGCCTTCCGGCGTCGCAGGGTCACGGCCTCCCCACTTCCGGGTGTCTCCGGAGTGCGACCTCCACTCCCGACCTCCGGCGCGCTTCACCTCAGATTCCGGCGTCTCCGGAGTGCGATCTCCACTCCCGACCTCCGGCGCGCTTCACCTCGATCTCCGGTGACTCCGGAGTGCGATCTCCACTCCCGACCTCCGGCGCGCTTCACCTCGACCTCAGGTGACTCCTTACTCGACCTCCGGTGCCTCTCCACGACCTCCGTCGGCGCCCTCACTCGACCTCTGACGGCTCCGGGTACGACGTCTGCTTTCTGTCAGCGCCGCTTCTCCACCTCAGGCCTCAGGTCTCCAGGCTTTTCGACGTCAGGACTCCAGGAGGACACCGCTAAACAGGTCAGGAGCTTGCTGGTCTTCTTCTTTAAGGCCTCTTCACAATATGTAGGTCCTTAAGATGGTTTTTCTGGTCTTGGTCCCACACAGGGCTCTAGGCTGGGCTTGGTCAGTAGGGACTAGCATCAAGGTTGGGTTTCTGGACCCCACTCCAAGCACTGGTTTCCACCCCTGCTGCCTTACTCCGACCTCCTTCTGAACTGGTCCTCTCTCCTCTCTAGTCAGATGCCAACTGCCACTCTGAGATGGCCTCCCAACATTCTAAACTGCCTCCCACTGTCACAGGGTTCTAGAATGTTCTGGAAACCTCCAGTGAGTTCTGGTGATGTCACAGGTGACAATAGGTGGCCACCATTTTGTGTCTCAGGCCCTCAGACAGAAGTTCCAGGGGTAGGGAAAATGGCTCCCTGACCCTGCATCAACACTAAAAAGTCTGGTGGTTCCCAAAAAGGAAAAATTATAACAGGGTTTGAGGCAAAAGTGGGACAAAATAAATAATGATGAGGAGGGACCACCCAAAGGGCTGACAGGTCTAACAGAAAGAAATACTTTTATTGGTGAAAGCAAACCAGATATTACAAAATTGCAAGAAACCCACCTCACCTCACAGGAAAGCAAAATGTTAAATCGAGATTTGGTTGACCATATCGTAAATGCAAGTATTACTTCCGAGAAGACTGTTAATTAATGCACACTTCAAAGGAAATGTGGTTTTGCCATTCTGTTTAATAAACACTTGCCCTATAAAATTTTACAAACGTGGGAAGGAAAAGAGGAACATTATAGCTTTGCTAAACTCCAAGTTCGTAACACTATTTTAACTGTATGATCAATATGTGCTCCTATGGGCTTTAAAATTACCTTTCTATCCGAGCTAAGCAGATTACTGGCATCCTTTCGGTCATCACGAGTATTAATAGAGGGAGATTGTAACATCACCATTGATACATTTATTGACAGATTAGGCAAACCTGACATCCATCAAAATAAAGATAAACATATGCTTTTGGATTTAATTAGCAATCATTCATTGCAGGAATGCTGGAGACTGTCACACCCAAATGAGAGAGACTATACCTTTACTTCATGCTCTCACTCAATATGTACAAGAATCAATTACCTTTTGGTCTCCTCTTCTGCTCTGAAATTGGTAACGCACGCAAACATAATTCCCTGTAGTATATCGGATCATGATCTTATTGCTATCTGCATAGATTTAGGGCTCTCCCAATCCCCGAAATCCCCTTGGAGGCTCAATCTCTGCCCATATAAGAATCACCAAGAAAAGCACCAATTATGTCTGTGCATGTGGAACAGTTCCTAATGGATAACGAACATTCAGTCTCCAATCACAAACACTTTGGGGTGCTGTAAAAGCAGCACTGAGAGGCTTGTTAATGAGGGACACAGCACTTAATAAAAAACAAGCAAAAACTGTAGGAATTAATCTCGAAATGGAATTTTTAACTCTTATAACCACCTATTCTCAAACACAATCCCCAGACATATTAAAGAAATTGATATCTGCAAAAATTGCCCTTAATAATCTTTACACATCTAATACAGAGACATGTTTATTTTGTATTCAATAACGACACTACAAATGTGTGGAAAAGGCTGGGAGACTTCTAGCTTGCCAATTATGTCAACAATAATCATCTAGAGTGGTTCCTCCTATTAGATACTCTAAAGGTGAACTACTCACACATCCCGCAGAGATTCTATGCCAAGTTCAGAGTTATTACGAAACACTCTACACATCCATAAACTGCTTAGATCAATCAGAAGATGCTTTCTTTTTCAAACTCAATATTCCTAAATGAACAGAGGGACAGAAGGAGGACCTAGAAGGAGAAATCATAAGGGTTGAGATAATAAAGGCAATTGACTGTTTGGCCACTGGTAAGGCCACTGTGGCAGATGAGTTTCTTACTGAATTTTTTAGGATCACCAAAAATTACACTGTCCCGATCTTAAAATCTGTCTTCAATAAGGCACTACATTTGGTACATCTACCGACTGATTAGTTAAGGGTCTGTATTACTGTTATCCTTAAACAAGGTAAAGATTCTTTAAAATGTTCTAGTTATAGACCAATTTAATTAACTCACATGTCAGAATTCTAGCCAAAGTTTTGGCCAATCACCTTAGCTCGGTTATTACCTCTTCAATACATTAATTTCAAGTTGTGTTTGTCCCAGGTTGATCCTCTACTAACCATCTTCGTACTGTTTCACATCTACTATGGCAGCTGTGAAACAATAAAGAAGAGAAAGTCAGTCTCTCTTTAGATGCGGAAAAAGCATTTGATAGGGTAGAATGGGGCTATTTATTCTGCACTATAGAGAGATTTGAGTTTGGTAAAGATTTTATCACCCTAACTAGTGGCATGTAAAATTCACCCATGGTGACCGGTACCTGTGGTGGATTCATGTCCCCGTATTTCAACATCTAACGTGGTACCAGGCAAGGTTGCCCGCTCTCACCATTTTTGTTCCCGTTAGATTTAGAACCAATAGCTATAGCCATACGGTCTAACGCTGATATCAAGGGCATTGACACTACTGCTGGGGAAATCAAAGCCTTTTACTATGTAGATGATATTGTTTGGACTCTCTCACATCCAAAATGATTTGCAACCTCTTTAATTTCTCAATTAAATATATTCTCAAATTTCTCTGATTATAAAATTAATTAGACTAAATGCAAAGCCCTATTGATAACTCCCACTACCACAATAGCGTCTAATAACTGACTTATTTATAAATGGCTACACTTGAAACTAAAATACCTAGGGATATACCTTAATAGTGGTCTGAAGGATATGATTAAAGATCATTTAAATCCTATAGTTGAACAGATGAAAAGAGATTTTCAATGATGGACACTTCTGAATTAACCACTCTGGGACACAGTACAGATTATAAAAATGAATACGATTCCTAAATTCAACTATATTTTTTTAATGATTCCACTTTCTAGAACAAGATCTTTTTTCAAAACAATGACATCTACTATATCCTGTTTCATATGGGGCGGTGATAAATCTAATTTAAGTGGTCCTCAACAAAAGGGTGCTTATGTCTTTCTCAGCTAGAAAATTATTTATTGCACAAGAACTAGCTCACTCTATGTATATGTTACCCACCCATAGGAATACTCCACTTTGGGTTCATCTTGAACAGTCCCTACTCCACTCCAAACGGAACTGGAAATTTAATATACTAAACATTTACTGTTTACAAACTGTATTACCTCTATCATTTACTTCTCAAAGCTAGCTTGGCAGAAGGCATATAGGCTTACGAAATCTCATATTCTTCTACATTCCCATGCCCCACTATGGATTAATGCAGATATGACATACAAAGGGATTGAATTCAATTGGACTATTTGGGCTAATCATAAAATACACAGTATTGCTGATGTGTTCACACAACAACATTCTTTAAAATCATTCACATGTTCAAAACAAGAATTCAACTTCCCCTCATTACAACTTAATAAATATTCACAATTTTCATCTGTCCTTGCTGTAAGCATGACAAAAACTCATGATATTATATCACAATCCCCAATTGCACTGTATATTCACACCTAAAAATCTTAAAGGGTACTGTCTCCGGTCTTTATGCCAATCTAATTAATTTTTCCTTGTCTGCAGAAACTTCTAATAACTTAACGCTGTAGTAGTCCTTACGTTTAAACACAGAGTTTAGAGACAAAGACTGGGATACTTCATTGGAAAACTATAATAACGGGTTCAGAGATTCTCATCTTGAATATAATTACTTCAAAATACTACACCAGTGGCATTGGTCCCTGGCCAAGATATACTCAGACAAACTTGGCCACAATTTCTTTAGTTAGAGATGTAGTGCATCAGATTGTGGCATCATTCATATATTGTGGGATTGCCCAAACATTCGCATGTTTTGGGTTCAGATTGATGATTACTTCAAGGAACACTCTTCTATTAATCTTTCTTTCAAAAAGAGTTTATCATTTTTACACCACACTTCAGAATTACCCCCATGACCATTCATATCTTTAAATGGCTTTCCACTGCTCTCAGGTTAGCCAAAGGTAATATATTACATTTCTGGAACATCAGTATTATTTCAATGATTCATTTGTGGCTTGAAAATATGTATGAAGTGGCTACATTTGATAAAATGATTTATAAATTAAAAGATAATTGACAACATTTTGATCATATGTGGGGCCCTTTTCTAGCTTCCTGGCAATCCAGACTTTTATTATTGTTAGATTTATACCTATTAAACCTCTTCAGTGCTCATGATGGAATGATTCTGTCATGAGCACAAGTGCTTGTGTGCTCATGACAGAACCATTCCGTCATGAGCCCACTTGCACAAAATCTATCTGCAGTAAACAGTAGATTGATTTTCTTTTTTTCTTTTTTACCTTGAGAGGTGCGGAAGAGCTTCCCAAACCTCCTGAAGCATATTTTTGGTTTTCGTTGTAATGATGATCGCGCGCATAGCTCACTGAAGTCATTACACCGAAAACAAAACTGAAACTTAGTTTCAGTTTCACTGTTTCGGTGCTCGTGGGGCTTCCCTGTGTAGGGATCCCAGCTTACACTAGGCACCAGGGAGGGGGGAGCAGCACCTTAGGTAAGGGCCTTAACTCCCCCATTAAATTATGACATCATCAGTCATTCTGCCCCCCCCCCCCACCCGGGGCGCAGAAAGCACCCTAGACATGAGCGATCCTTTTTTTATAGGCATGGGGTGGGGGCTGTCCAGAATGGGCATGCCAATGCCCCCACCCTTTCCCCCCAAAATGACACAGCCTTTCTGCTCCCCCAGGAGGCAGATGTGGGGAGAACATCGTTCCCCTTGGTCTCCTGAGTAAAATGATACCTCACTAGTGTGGCTGTCCAATACAGAATCGTCTTAATATTTTTTCTTTAAATGCAGTGCCTACATTTCGCTCATGCTATACCCTTAAGCCTCTATGTTTTTGGCCCTTCCCAGTCACAGGCCCTTGGCCCACCCACACAAGTGAGGTTTCATTTTACTCAGGAGAACAAGGGAAATGCTGGGTGATAGGACATTTGTGCCGGCATGGTGATCCCACACAAAAATGTGTGGAAAAAGTGATTTTTTTTTCAGCAAAATTTGAAGTTTGCAGGGATTCTGGGTAGGGAACCGTTGGGGGATCCATGCAAACCATACCTCCCTGGCCTAGTTTCCAAAGATGTCTTGGTTTGGTAGGTTTCCCTAGATGTTCGCCGAGCCCGGGTCAAAAACCAAGGTTACTCCCCCTTGCAAAACCAGGATGTTTTGTGATAGGTAATTTTGATGTCTCCACAATACATTTTGGGCCCCTGCCTGTCACAGGTATTTGGCCCACCCACACAAGTGAGGTGCCAGTTTTATTGGGAGACTTTTGGGAATGCAGGGGAGGTGGGGTTTTGTGGATCCACACAGATTCCAGAACTTTCCATCTCAGAAATGTGAGTAAAATGTGTTTTATTTACACAGTTTGAGGTTTGCAAGGGGTTCTGGGTAACAGAACCTGGTGAGAGCCACACAAGTCGCTCCCACCTGTATTCCACTGGGTGTCTAGCTCTTAAAAATGTATAGGTTTGCTATATTTTCCTAGGTGCCGGCAGAGCTAGGGTTCCAAATCCACAGCTAGGCACTTTGCAAAAAAAGGGTCAGTTTTCACTGTAAAAATGTGATTTGTCCACGTTGTGTTTTGGCCCGTTTCCTGTGGCGGACACTAGGCCTACCCACACAAGTGAGGTACCATTTTTGGGGAATGAGGGGCTGGTGGAATTTTGTGGATCCACGCCGATTCAAGAACTTTGCATCACAGAAATGTGAGGAAAATGTATTTTTCTTTACAAAGTTTGAGGTTTGCAAGGGATTCCGGGTAACAGAACCTGGTGAGAGCCACACAAGTCACACAATCCTGGATTTCCCTGGGTGTCTTGTGTTAAAAAATGTATAGATTCACTAGGTTTCCCTTGGTGCAAGCAGAGCTAGATTTCAAAATCCACAGCTAGGCACTTTGCAAAAAAAAGGGTCTGTTTTCGCTGCGTTTTGTCCATTTCCTGTCGCGGGCACTAGGCCTACCCACACAAGTGTGGTACCATTTTTATCGGGAGACCTAGGGGACACATAATTGTAGAGCAACTGTTATTACCTATTGACTTTCTATGCATTTCTGCCTTCCAAATGTAAGACAAAGTGCAAAAAATAGATCACTTTGAAAAATGTCCTACAATTCACATGCTAGTATGGGTACCCACAATTTAGGAGATGTTCAAATAGATACTGCTTGTAAACTCTATATTTTACTCCCATTTTGGAAATACATAGGTGTCCTTGATCAATTTTTCACTCTTTATATTTTACCAAATGAATTGCTATATACCCGGTACACAATAAAAAACCATTGCAAGACGCAGGTCAGTTACAGGCACTGAGTTTCTCGGTTTCTTAGTTAACCTACAAGTCCTATATATCCCCGACAACCAGAAGGGTCCAGCAGAAGTAGTGGTATATTGCTTTAAAACAATTGTCATACTTAGAAGAAGTTACAAGTGAAAACATTGGCACAAACGGCAGTTTTTTTCAACGAATATTACATTTTCCTTATTTTCAACTGTTAGTTTCTATACCAAAACTTGAAGGATCCACACAAATGACCCCTTGCTAAATTCAGAATTTTGACCACTTTTTAGAACTGTATAGCTGTCCAAGATCCATTATTGTTTTCACACCCCTTTCTACCACTAACTAGAGGGAGGTTGGAAGCACCAAAAGTAGCAAAATTAGGCTATGCCCCAGTAAAATGCCAAAACTCTGTAAAAAAAAATTGGTTTTATGACAAAAGTCTTCATTTCCCTGAAAGATGGGAAGATGGTGATTTCAGCACCACAACCCTTTGTTGATACCGTTTGCAGGGAAAAAAACAGATGTTCTTCTGCAGCACCTTTTCCCCGTTTTCCCCCCAAGAACAAAGTTTAGCTGTATTTTGGCTAATTTCCGGGTCCCCTCCAGGCCAATCCACAAACCCTGAGTACCTTTAAAATCCCCATGAAGTTGGAAGAAAAGGACGCAAATTTGGCGTGGATACCTTATGTGGACAAAAATGTTATGAGGGCCTAAGCACAAACTACCCCAAATAGCAAAAAAAAGGCTTAGCAAGGGGCGGAGGCCTGGCAGAGAAAGGGTTAAAGTATATATTGCTGAGAGGTTCTATCAATTATTTATGTGAATGTGTCACTTTAAAAAAAATCTTTTGTTACTTTCCTGTTACTCTTTGCTAATACAACTGAGGCATGGAGCATATGAGTGCCATTTAACCCACTTGTCTATCCTTATTAATACTCCACCTATGAAAAGACTTGTTTAAACATGTAAAATAAAATATTTATTGTATTTTCCATAAATCTGTTTGCATAATACAAAAAGAGAAAGCCAAAAGCATTGGTAACTTATTATGATGACACAGAGTGTAGCTATCATATATATGCAGATGCACAGTGTGAAAGACATACTAGCATTGATGCATGTTGAGAGAGCCTAGGACTCACAATTAGTGAGGCGTCAAGATGGCTCACACCTCCATTTCTCCCTAAGCCATGGTAGTAAACAGCATGTTCCTCTCTCTGGATCTGCATACATGGTTCATGCTGTGCTGTTGATTAATTTATCCAGAGAAGGGGCAGAAGCAGTACAATTGGGTCAGTACAATCACAGTAAGAAAGTCTTACAGGTATAGGTACAAATATTTTCCCATGTAAAGTGATTGCAAAAAGGAATCACTGAAGGAGTAAGCATTGCGTTCCCCAGTGAGGCTTTCTATAGAACTGTAGTCCGTATGTCTGTTGCACTCTATGAGTGTCAATGTGTGTTCATTGCAACATTTAACCCAATATACCTTATTATTGGACCACATTTATTCTCACTAACATCCTTTGTATAGCATCAAAGCAGATGCTCAGAGCACACTATGCTATTCATCACCCTTGTTGAGTTAGGGAAGGACCAGATGCCTTTTGAGAAGTAAAGCCTTGAGTGTGGAAGGAGGCCCTCCCCTCCCTAGTCATTGGTAATAAATAGCCTATTCCACTCAGCGCATGTGCATATACGGTTTATGCCATCTTCATGTGTACTCAGTTTAAAACAGGCATCCAATCAAAAAAACAGGATGCAAGAGGTTTTACATTTGTGAAGGAAGGTAACATATTAGCAAAGTTGTTTCCTTTTTGGTAATATGCAGTCTCTGAGGCAGTAAACAGTATTTGTGCGAATGTGTGTCTATTTGTACAGTTGTCCTAAATAATGTGTTCTTGAGCCACCTATAATTTCACTTTTGTGGTATAAACGTGATTATGTATAGGATAACATAAAAAACGTAAGTGACAATAAACATATGCTTTCCATTCGCTAGCTAATGCCGACCTGGCCAACATTTATGACACCCGGGATGAAGTTATGGATTGCTGCTTCCACAGACCAAGACGATGGAGGAGAACAGGATTCACCAGTTGAATAGTAAACATAAAAAATTGCCGTATACTGGGAGCAAAGCAATTCCCTGGACCTCTAAACAGGGACCACAAAAAACTGCAAGACAAAATCATGCAATAGATGTTACTTAGCTGAGGGCCATAGCTATCAGCAGCATGTATAGTGGCACTGTGGCTCATGGGTGCCCTCCGCACCCCAACTATGCTGTCTTTCACTCCTTAACCTGAGGGCAAGCGGAGTCCATTTTCCATTCGGGCCCATAGCATCCTTACTACGCCACCGATATAGCTGGAATCAGAAGCCACAGGACAGCCATTGTTTATAAAATCTTCCTGGAGAGTTTGCTTGTTCCTCATGATCATGGACTACTGTTGAAGTTTTTTTCGTTCACAATATGTTTCCACTCGTAGTGCTTTAATGAAGTTTGCTGAGCTGGTATAGGTTTTAGACCCATAAAGATTATGAAATAACCGTACATTGTAAAAATGTGCACAAAAGCACAGGACGATGAGTTGTACAAATACGGTATCCTTTGAACTCCTAATTATTCCCAGGTTTTTGGACAGTATAGGTCACATGCTCAATAAAAATGGTGGTTAGTCTATACGTATATATTTTATGTATGGAACATTCATTGAACATGTTATGCATGAAATATCCTATGAAAGTATGCACATATATGAAATGCCTATCTTTAACCAGATTGCAATGACAACAGCAATAAATAGCTTGCTAGACATGGCACATAAGTATTAAGAAAACTCCATATCTGTATGCAAAACCAGTTCTTTGTAATGTCCCAATGTTACTGTAAACATGTTTGGGATAACTGATAAGGATAATAAAATAATCCATATTAACAAGTCACGTAGACTTTTTTCAATTTCTGCATTGGCAAGACTTCATAAAACATTTTTTATCTCCAGGATGTATCAATACATGTGAATAAGATTGATAGAGGTCAATAATTCAAAAAGGAAATCTGCAGCAATCCCATCCACAATCCCCCTGTTTAGTCTTCAGTATTCTGTTTCCCTCACTGCCCTATCAGAATTTAGGGATGCATTTTCAACATTTTCCAGCGAGAAAGTGCAGCAAGCAAACATTCTGGACTGCGCATGTAGGAGAGTAGGATCTGCACTTATGTTGCCCCCACTTTTTTTTCCTGATGTATACACTGGTTTCTGGCTATAGTCAGGCTGGGTCCCTACTAATCAGGGCCCCAGTCTCTCTGTTCTCTCTAAACGACTTGGTGTGCATATTATATGCACTAGTGATTGGATACTGTGGTACCTTATGAGCCCCTAGTATGTGGTACCTTAGGTACCTAGGGCATAGGCACTTGACAGACCTACCAGGGGCTGCAGCATGTATTATGCCACCCCTGGGAAGCAGACTCAATCTGACACCACAGGCCTGCTACTGCAGCCTGGGTGAGGTAGTGTTAGTACTCCTCACTGAGGTATAGGTTTCTATATCTCACAATACACACACATATAAACCTATCAGCCACCCCTATGGCAGGCCCTATCAATCCTGAGGGCAGGGTGCTTGGTTTACAATGTGAGGGGGTGCCTCTGCATGAGCAGGGCCCCTCTGCAGCTCACAGAATCTATTCTCTGTGGCGGTTTGTGGATGCGGTTAAACCATATACTCTTAAGTGCATTATAATGCTAACTTTGGAATGACTGCATCAAAACATGTCGTGTTTGGTGTCAAACAACTTGGAATCATACCCCCACATCAGTCCATGATGTGGGAGCATTGTCCCACCCTTCTAGAGGGGACAACATGTGTCTACTGTGGTAACACGGTAGAAATCTGAAAGAGCCCTGGCATCACAAAATGGATGCCACCAGCACAGACACTGGGCTGCCCTCCTGCTGCTGACTGAAACTCGTAGTGGAGGAGGCCCAACAATAGGCATCCTGTCACAGGGAGGTGTCACCACCTTCCAGACAGGATTTAGTGTATTGGAGCTGGGTGGGTGCACTTCTAGAGTGCTTTGAAGTCCTGCACTGGGGAGCAGTAAGCTCCTCTGTGCATATCCCAGCTCAAACCGGTTCAGTGGCTACCTGTCCCTGCTCTGGCGCGAAACTGGACAAAGAGAAGTGGGTGTAACCATCCCCTACCCTGACCCTCCCAGAGGAGTGGTCCTAGAGCTAGTCCCTCCCCTATCTTCAGTATAAGATAGCAAACCTTGCCATTGCAAAGTAGATAACCCTGGACGACGCTCTACAAATAAGATTCCTGGCCCTTCGACATTCCACTACCTTTGGAAGATAGAAGAATCTCCCTTGGAGTCAAGGAGTGACTCCCCTGCTTCGCAGGCACCAGAAACTCTAATCATCAGTCGCAAACTTTCCCGCTCCCGCCGGAGTCCGAAGTCCCTGCAGCCCCAGAAGTAGATTTCCTGACTTCGCAACAGCCATTGTGAGTCCCCAGCAGAGCTGAGGTGGGTGGATCCCACGAGTGACGAGGAACAACAATATCCGGGTACCATGCACTATTGTCAAGTGCAACCCCTTCATGACGTTCTAAGAACTTGTGCTTTGGACCACTTGTGGCCCAAGCCTCCAGCAGGCTTTGCAGTGAAAATCAGAGGCCTACCCCATCCCGAGTGACCGTGGGCTCCTGTAAAGCATTTCCTTCAGAGGCATCTTTGCGATCCCGTGCCCGTTGGCTTGTGGGTCCCCTGAAGACTTTCTTATCAACTCAAAGGGATCCCCTGTTGCTCCAGGCCTGCCCTCACTCACCTTCACTGGGTGAGTCCCTCAGACTTTGCTGGTCTGCACCATCGACTTTCTTCACTCTACACAAGACTTGCTGTTGCCAAGGCTTGTTGGCTCCAATCTGGTTGCTGATACCGCAGTCAGCTCCATACATTGTAGGACACTCTGAATCCAGCTGCTGGTCATCATCAATCCTTCCTGGATCTCGTGAGCGAAGAGTCAAAACACTGTTGATCACCTGTAATCACCCGACATCCGTGGGCATCCATCTTCCAGGCCCCAGGTCACTGGCAAGTGACTGTGAACACTGTCCCTTCAATTTTCAGGTCATCTGCATCTCCAATCCACCCTTGGATTCCACTGGACACTGCTTCAGTCGCCGCAAGCAGCAAGTCTTCTTTGGTCTCCATAGAAAACAGCGACGCGACCCGACACCAAAAGACACCTATGCACCCGGCTACCCTGGGTGAGGTAACTTGTGCACTCCAGTGCCATAGTGTGTGTTGGCCCTCGAATTACTTACCTTGTAAGTGGCTTGCTTGTAGACTTCCTCGAAGTACCCTAAAACTTTAAAAATCAAACCGCGACTTGCTCCATTATAATCAATAGGGAACCTGCGGCTGTGTTCACACACTGCATGCGTCTCCTGTGGGTCTGTTACTTACCTGCTTTCACTGCAGTAGTGAAGTCCCAGTGATTCTACAGGCCCTAGGACTTGTCATTTTGCAAGTCGACTTTCCTAACCCTCTTTTTTAGTATATGGTCTGGTACGCCCCTAGGGCCCCAGCCATATTTGTGCTTAACTTATTGTGAAACGTTGATATTTGAATGTGTTCCTGGCTTCTAATCTCAGAAAGAGATTAGTAGAGTGTGTCTAGAAATAAATACATATATATTTGATATATATACCTGTGTGGTGTCCTTTCATTTAGTAATTCAAGAGATTATAAGGTAAAACAAGCTGCTTTACATTCCTCTGAGACTTAGCCTGAAGGCTGCTCTCCACAGCTACCACTAGGATAGCTTTCTTTAAAAGGTTGTCTTAAACCTATCTACCATAAGAGTCGAATTGGACTGGTGCAAGGTGGCCACTATAACTAGTGACCAGCATATGCCAGGCCAACTTCTCACATTGGTGGGCAGCGTGTGGGATTCCAGCTTGCCATTGTTTACCAGAAAATCTCTATTTGAATTACTAACTGAAAACCACTAAAGGTGCTCAAGGTACATATAAAAGTCAAGCTTAGTATCAATAAGTTCTACTGAACTTAGAGTTGTTTGTGAAGGGATAGCACACCCTTGCTACAGCTCAAGCTAGGATCAGTAGGCCACAAACTAGTGTAGGTAGTGCAACACTGCATAACACTAGAATGTCCTCAAGGGATGGAGCCAGTGGGTCCACTCAACCCCAGTATAAGGACATGGCCTTCTTTGACTTGAAGGCCATTTGTGTTGCAAAACACCTGGGATTAGGACAGAATCCCTCCACACAACACCTGATAAATCTACTAGTAGCAGATGATCTTAGACTAGCTATTGGTGCTAGTGGCTCTGGATCAGGGGTTGGGTCAGCCATAGTCTCTGGGTCTGATGATGAAAATCAAGATGACCTGGAATCTGTGATTGAAGGGCCAGACCCAGAAAGGTCTGAACAGGGCAGAGGAATTCTCCCTAAGAGAGTTGGCAGAGTGGAAGAGAGGTCTAGGTCCCTTTCAAGGGAGTCTAACCACTCATATCACTCTGACAAGGATTCAGTCCATCAGAGGAACTCATACTTACATAGAGAGACCTCCTCTGAAAGAAGGTACAAGATGTTCCGGTATGAGGAAGCTAGACTTGCCCTCAGAACCAAGCAATTGGCCTTAGATAGAGAAGCCTTTGAGCTCCAGAGAGCTTCTAGAAAAGAGGGGTTAGATACCCCTGGTGGCAGCAACAGTGTCCCTAGAGGCAGAGATTACATTCCAGACCATAGGAACCTGTCCAAGGTTGTTCCTCCCTACCAGAGTGGGGATGATATCCACAAATGGATAACTGCTATGGTGAGGGCCTGTAAAGTTCAACAGGTCCCCCAGAAACAGTGGGCAGCAATCTTGTGGCTCTCCTTTTCTGATAAAGGTAGAGACAAGCTCCTCACTGTTAGAGAAGAAGATGCTAATGACTATGAAGCCCTGAAGAGGGCATTAATAGATGGGTTTGGCTTAACCACTGAACATTACAGGTTGAAGTTCAGAGATACCCAGAAAGCACAGACTCAGGATTGGACTGACTTTGTTGATTGTGCAACCAAGGCTCTGGAAGGTTGGCTGGTTGGTAGTAGAGTTACTGATTTTAAGGGGTTGTATAATCTTATCATGAGAGAACAGATCCTTAATAATTGCCAAAACCAGTTGTTGCATCAGTACCTGGTAGACTCTGATCTGACGTCTCCCCAAGAATTAGGAAAGAAGGCAGACAAATGGGTCAAAACCAGGGTGAGGCAGAAAACCCAAAATGAAGGGGGTGACACTAAGAAGCAGGATCCTAAAGGCTCAGATAAAGGTGGGGATAAGGCAAAAGACCAGAAGTCTTCACAAGGGCCCCAAAAATCTGCATCTGGTGGGGATTCACAGTCTACAAAGGGAAAAGCCCAAAAGAAGCCCTGGTGCAAATTCTGTAAACAGAAAGGTCACTGGACTTCTGATTGTACCAAGTCCAAAGACCAAACCACCACCACTCCAGCCCCTAAGGCACCTGTTCCCCTTAGTGCAGTCATTGGTGGAGGTGGTAATCAGAAAAAAGGTGTATTAGGGTTGACCCTGGGTTCTGATGTGGACTCTGGCCTAGTCAGAGTACCAACACAGGCATTGCTAGTTTGTGAGGGAGACCTTGATATGTCCTTCCCAGTGAGCCCCAGTAATCTGGGCAAGTACAAACAGCAGCCTATCATAAATGGCAAACAGGCTTTGGCATTCAGGGACACAGGTGCTAGTGACACCATGGTGGCAGAGGATCTAGTGGACGCTGCACAGATCATCATGGATTAAATGTACCAGGTTACCAATGCAAGCAATGTAAGGACCAACCATAGTCTGACAGTTGTGAATTTCTCCTGGGGAGGGGTAACTGGCCTCAAAAAGGTAGTAGTCAGTGCAGACCTCTCTGTCGAATGTTTGTTGGGCAATGATCTGGAGACTTCAGCCTGGTCTGAAGTGGAATTGTGGACTCATGCTGAGATGTTGGGCATACTTGCAGAGGTATTTGCTGTGACCAGGTAACAGGCCAAAATGCATAAAGCTGAACCAGCTCTGGATCCTGAAACTATGGACCAGATGCTACCCAAGAGCAGGAGCAGTAGGGTTAAAGCTGTGCCTTCCCCTCTGTCTCAAATCTCAGATTCCCCTCCTGAGGGAGGAGAAGCAAAGCCCGAAGAAGGAACTGCCCCAGAGGAACTTGAGCCTGGTCAGGTTGAGTTCTTGGGGGCAGGGGGACCTTCCAGGGAAGATCTGAGTAAGGAGCAACAGTGCTGCCCCTCTCTTGAACCCCTCAGACAGCAAGCTGCTGTGGAGGCTCCTGGGAGTGCTAGTGGGTCCAATAAAGTTTATTGGGATGAGGGACTCCTATATTCTGAAGCTAGAGGTCCTACCCCTGGAGCCACCAGGTGGTTGGTAATACCTCAGAAGTTTAGGGGGTTCCTCTTGACCCTAGCACATGACATCCCATTGGCAGGACACTTGGGCCAAAACAAGACCTGGGATAGGCTTGTCCCTCATTTTCATTGGCCATACATGTCAGAGGACACCAAGGAGTTTTGTCACTCCTGTGTCACTTGCCAAGCCAGTGGCAAGTCAGGTGGCACAACAAAGGCCCCCCTGATACCACTACCTGTGGTGGGTGTTCCCTTTGAAAGGGTAGGGATTGACATTGTTGGTCCCTTTGCCCCTCCAACAGCATCTGGGCACAGGTTTATCCTGGTGGTAGTGGATCATGCCACCAGGTACCCAGAAGCAATTCGCCTCAGGACCACTACAGCCCCTGTAGTGGCAAGAGCCCTCATTGGAGTTTTCTCCAGAGTGGGTTTCCCTAAGGAGGTTATATCTGGCAGAGGTACATACTTTATGTCAGGGTATCTAAAAGCAATGTGGAAGGAGTGTGGTGTAAACTACAAGTCCACTACTCCCTATCACCCACAATGCAATGGGTTAGTTGAAAGGTTCAACAAAACCCTAAAGGGAATGATCAAAGTCCTCCCAGAAACGCTTAGGCAAAAATGGGACCTTTTACTTCCCTGCCTTCTGTTTGCATACAGGGAGGTCCCACAGAAGGGGGTTGGCTACAGCCCTTTTGAACTTCTGTTTGGACAATTGTCAGAGGCCCATTATGTTTGGTGAAGGAGGGCTGGGAGTTACCTCTCAAACCTCCCAAACAGGATGTGATGGACTATGCACTTGGTCTCCGCTCCCGGATGGCAGAGTACATGAAGAAGGCAACTAAAAACCTTGAGGCTAGCCAAGAATTACAAAAAGCTTGGTATGACCAAAAGGCTGTCCTGACTGTTTATCAGCCAGGCCAGAAAGTGTGGGTGTTGGAGCCTGTGGCCCCGGCAGCTCTCCAGGATAAATGTAGTGGCCCCCATACAATTGTTGAGAAAAAGGGAGAAGTCACCTACTTGGTGGATCTTGAAACTCCCAGGAGCCCCCTTAGGGTGCTCCATGTCAACAGATTAAAGCCATATGTGGACAGGGCTGACATGGGATTGCTCATGGCAACTGATGAGGACCAGGAGGAGGAGAGCGACCCTCTCCCTGACCTGCTCTCACAGAACCCTGATGATGGGTCAGTTCATGGTGTTGCTTTGGCAAGCAGCCTCACTGATCATCAGCAAACTGAATGCAGACAAGTTCTTCAACAGTTCAGACATTTGTTTAGCCTGACCCCAAGTCCGACTTCCTGGTGCACCCATGAGGTGGACACTGGAGACAGTCTGCCTGTCAAGAGTAAAATCTACAGGCAACCTGACCATGTCAGGGACTGTATTAGGACTGAAGTCCAGAAAATGTTGGAACTAGGTGTTATTGAGCCTTCAGATAGCCCTTGGGCTAGTCCAGTAGTCCTTGTGCCTAAACCTCATACCCAGGGTGGTAAGAAAGAAATGAGGTTTTGTGTTGACTACAGAGGCCTCAATGCAGTCACCAGGACTGATGCCTATCCAATTCCCAGGGCAGATGAACTAATAGATACTTTGGCCTCAGCCAAGTACCTCAGTACATTTGACCTAACAGCTGGCTACTGGCAAATCAAGTTAGCTGATGATGCCAAGGCCAAGACAGCATTCTCAACCCCTGGTGGGCACTATCACTTTGTGGTAATGCCCTTTGGTTTGAAAAATGCACCTGCCACTTTTCAGAGGTTGGTGAATAAAGTTCTGACTGGTATGGAAACGTATTGCTCAGCTTATCTAGATGATATTGCTGTCTTTAGTTCCACCTGGCAGGATCACCTGGTCCACCTCAGAAATGTTTTGGAGGCCCTGCAAAAAGCAGGCCTCACTATCAAGGCCACTAAGTGCCAGATAGGGCAGAGTCAGGTTGTGTACCTGGGCCACCTTGTAGGTGGAGGCCAGGTTCAACCATCGCAGAGCAAAATCCAAACCATAATGGAATGGGTAGTTCCAACCACCCAGGCGCAGGTTAGAGCCTTCTTAGGCCTGACTGGGTACTATAGGAGGTTTGTTAAGGGATATAGATCTATAGTGACCCCCTTAAATGATCTAACCTCTAAGAAACTGCCAAAAAAGGTTCAGTGGACAGCTAGCTGTCAAAAGGCATTTGATGACCTCAAGCAGGCAATGTGCACTGTCTCCATCTTGCAGAGTCCAGACTACAAAAAGAAGTTCATTGTTCAAACAGATGCTTCAGAGCTGGGTGTGGGAGCTGTACTGTCTCAACTTAATGATGAAGGCTAAGACCAGCCAGTAGCTTTCATAAGCAGAAGGCTGACCCCTAGAGAGAAACATTGGTCAGCTATAGAGAGGGAGGCCCTGAAGAAGCTGAGGCCATACTTGTTTGGCACTCACTTCATAGTTCAGACTGACCACAAGCTCCTCCTATGGCTCAAACAGATGAAAGGTGAAAATCCTAAACTGCTCAGGTGGTCCATTTCCCTGCAGGGGGTGGACTATACAGTGGAACATAGACCTGGGACCCAACATGCCAATGCAGATGGACTCTCAAGGTATTTCCACTTAGAACATGAAGACTCAACTGGTCAAGGTTGGAGATCATTTCAAATCGGAGACGTACAAGGAGGGGGTCGCGCTGCCATCTCTGACCTCCCAGAACTGCTGGGGCCCTGACGCTGTGGTCGCCCCCGCCGCCGAGCAGTTGACATCGCTCGGCCGCGGAGTGGGGCGGACTACAGCTCCCAGCCTGCCTCGGGACACCGCCCACTTCCTGGTTGCCGCGCCTGGAGGCGATTAAAAACAGGCAGCTCCCACAGAGGAGCGGGGATCATTTCAAATCGGAGACGTACAAGGAGGGGGTCGCGCTGCCATCTCTGACCTCCCAGAACTGCTGGCGCCCTGACGCTGTGGTCGCCCCCGCCGCCGAGCAGTTGACATCGCTCGGCCGCGGAGTGGGCGGACTACAGCTCCCAGCCTGCCTCGGGACACCGCCCACTTCCTGGTTGCCGCGCCTGGAGGCGATTAAAAACAGGCAGCTTCCTCCGCATCGCGGACGCGCGCGGACGGCGCCGGGCTGAGCCCGGGCAGAGGGCGGGCCGTCTGTGGCCATCAGTGGACGACGAGGGACGGGACGGGCTCACCCCCTGAGCGCTCCATATTACCATGGGTAAGCGCAAATTGCAAACATCAACCCTCGGGGGGGCGGGGAAAGTTAAAGTTCCCCGTAAATCTTCAACATCAAATAACATCATGTCTTACCTTACCTCTGCCGTGGGGAAACTCAATCATGAGATTGCGGAGAAAGAATGGGAACTAGGGTTGGAAAACACATGGTCGGACACCCCTGTGTCCCCATTGACCAACAGACAAGTCATACCTCTGGAGCCTGCGATCCAAATCTTCACAGCTAAGGATATGTTATCCCAAGCCCAGTACACCACAACAGGCCCCGGGGAGCTCAATCCATTATGTACAGACATTGCTCCAAGTCCCACACGAGAGGCTGCTGGCACAGCTACTAAGCATGTTAAAAGGCTGATAAGGAGACCGATAAAGAAGGCCACGCATTATTTCACAAAATCGCGCCCAGCTATAAGTACCTTTGAAACACGCATGAGGGACATGGTGGAAAAAGTACTCACGGATAAGATAGAAACTACCCTTGCCCACATTGCAAACGATATAATTGAGACTTTGAAAGAATGTGTGTCAGAAATATTAGGGAAATGTGATCAGTTAAATAAGTTGGTATCATTAAAAACACTTAATTGCCCGCAATCTAAAACACTTAGGACTATCGCTCACCATGACTCACCCATGGAAGTGACAGGGAACGACACGTCATTAGTCTTAAATCGGCCTTCAGTCCCACTCAACCAAACATGTTCAATACCACCAAAAGCAGTTACTTTAATAGCTAAGAATAATGATCTAACGGAACTGGGCCATGAAGGGGTCAGCTCCAATGCCTCTCCTGTAAAAACTGTTGCAAATAAAGGTGGAGCACTACAGGGGGAAAGGAGTCAGTGTCTGAAGCCCCGTGTAAACCTACCACCTGAGGCAACCCCGTTTGTCGCCGTCCTAGTAAATATCCCACCTTTAAGCCCAGAGGAGGAAGAGCCCCAGGGTACTCTATTAGAGAATGTTAAGTCATGGTGTGATGAAAACTGCACAGGCCCTAAGAATATATCTACTCACATCACGATGGTGAGACGAGTTAACTGGTTGGGCCACACGGTAAAAAAGTTACCTGGAGACTGCATCATAGTAAATTTTAATAGACCCCATGAGGTTGCACGTTTGTTCTGGGACGCCACTGATATTAAGGCAGGAGGGGTTCGTGTGGTACCTTTAGGTTATTTTTATCCCCGGCCAAACTTTCCCAAACCATCTTTGGATAATGGTGGTCAACAAGGTGCCCCGAGACGCCCAACTGGTTTGTCGCCCTGGGCCCTGCAGACACCAGGTTTCATCCCAAGACAGACTGATACCAACAGACCAACTAATAAGGCCACTTTGAATCTAACAAATAGATATACAGCCTTATCACACCTGGATGAAAATGATTGACTGACCTGCTACGCTACCCATAAAAAACAGATATATGGTACCCCCACTGTAGATAGGGGAGCTGGGAAACCAGTCAAATTCATAAACTGGAATATTGCAGGGCTTCGCTCAAAGAGGGTTGACAGTATATGGCTGGAACAATTAAAGGATTACGATGTAGTGGCACTCCAGGAAACCTGGGATAGGGAATGTAATTTCTGGTTAGATGGGTACTTATCGTATTTCGAAGCTGCCCAAGCATCAAGCTCAGGGAGAGACAGAGGGGGGCTTATGTTCCTAATTTCTGTGAAACATACGGGAACTGCAAAAATCCTAAGCTCCACATCCCCTAACTTTCTAGTCTTGGAATTTACTTTGCCAAATAAGCATAAAATCTTGTATGTTAATTTCTATAATGCCCCATATGGTACGCATTGTAATGAAAACATTAATGCATTAGCAAAGTTTTTAATGAATTATAAGAAGCGTCAAACCACTTTGGTTTATTTAATCCTCCTTGGGGATTTTAACATACATTTTTTGTCAGCTAAATTGCCAGTATAGGCGAAAAATAGATATAGATTACGTGCCCTATTCACATTTTGAACATTCAACAAAGGGGGCTGCTCTTGAAGAACTATTGTCTGATGTTGATTTAGCCGAGCCGGAGTTTTCTGACACCAATGACCGGGTAGCAACATATAGTGCTAGGGACAGTAATACTATTATAGATTTTATATTTGTTTCACCAGGCATGCTGCAAAATTTCATTTTTTATAACGCAACACAATCTACATTTAGTGATCATAATCCAGTGGTATTGGAATTGCGCAATAACAACCCATATTTACTTACTGAAAATATAAATACAGTACCTCCCTTGGAGTTAATCGTTCAGGATCAGGGGAGACGGCTAAAATGGAGTAAAATTTTCCCAGAGGTTTTTCACACCACACTAAGTAAGAAGGTGGGCAAGGAAATTAATATCTGTTTAGATCCGCTAGGGCTGGGTGGGGATATTATCTCCTCATTTGATTTAATTTGCCAGCAAGTGGCCGTGGACCTAACATGTAAGACAACACATAAGGAGCAAAAACCACACGGGTGGTTTGATTCAAAGTGCTCCAAAGCCCATAGAGATTTATTGGTGGAACTAAAAAAGATACCCCGAGATAACGAGGAAGTGGCCAGGTTAAGAAAACATTATAAAAAGACTGTTGAGTCTCGGAAGAATGATATAAAAAAAAATGCATGGGACTCATTATATGACAAGGCTACCCTGAGGGACAGTTCCAAATTCTGGGAAATCATCAATTCTCCACTTTTTAATGATAAGGAAAATACCCCGCTAGAACTACACATATCAGAACGAGAATGGCTAGACCATTTTGAGAAAATTTATGGCAGTAACCTCCCGGTAGATGTTTTTGTTCCTATAGTGAGCAAGCAATTGGACTCTCCATTGAGATTTACAATCAAAGAAGTACAAAAGACCATAGAGGACACGGTTGGTCATAAGGCCCCTGGCCTAGATGGGGTGCCAGCTGACATGTTTAAAGCACACCCTAAAATATGGTCAATAGTTCTCACTAATGTTTTTAATATAGCCTGTACTGATAATAGCAGATTGCCTATATCTTGGTCACGGGCTATTATAGTCCCGATTTTTAAGAAGGGCCAGAGGGGGGACCCAAGATGCTATCGGCCTATATCATTACTGGACTCGTCATTTAAAATACTAGGGAAGGTTATTCTGGCTAAGATCTCTACATGGGCATCTAATAACGACATCTTGTGTAATGCACAGTATGGTTTTAGAACCGGACGAGGCACCGAAGATCAGTGCCTGAATTTACATCTAATAGTCAGCAAATATACTGTTGCAACAAAAGGGGCAATCTACCTGGCTTTTATGGACTTGTCCACAGCTTTTGACCTAGTTAATAGGTCAAAGCTGTGGACAATGCTCCTGGAGCTGGGTTTAGATCGGGCCCTGGTGAACTTCCTGGCTGAGCTCCATAGAGATCTGACAGCGGTCATTCGTATGACACAAGATGAGAAGTGTACCGCTGGTCTTAAGTCCGGCAGGGGAGTGCGCCAGGGGTGCATCCTGGCCCCAATGCTATTTTCTCTGTACATAAACTCACTGGGTCCTACCTTGGCGGCAGCATCCGTTGATGTCCCGCGCATGGGGGGAACCCCAGTGCCTATTTTATTATACGCTGATGACACGGTGCTGCTGTCAAGGACCCCTGTGGGTTTACAACATCTACTAAATTCCTTTGGGGACTTTATGCAAAATCTGGACCTCGTGACAAATGTAGAGAAATCGCATGTTATGGCCATAGGGAAAGGTAGGAACAACATGAAAACTCTCTCTTGTAATGGCTCAGTAATAACGAGAGTGAAAGTGTTCACCTATCTTGGCGTAGTGTTTGACGACACAGGGTCCTGGGCACCCCAAGTCGCTAATAAAGTAGTAGCCGTGAAAAGATCATCGGCGGCTATATTAGGCTTCGCGAAAAGATTGGGTGGCAAACCTACTGAGGCCATACTGACGATCTATAGATCAAAAACTCTAGCCATAGCAAGGTATGGGGCAGCAATCTGGGGCTATAAAGATCTAGCCCCGATACAGAGAGAAGAAAATAAATTTCTGTGATCTCTCCTGGGTCTCCCCCAATCCACATCATCCTTTGCAGCCCACTTGGAGCTAGGGTTAGGGTACATTACAGACATGTTAAATATGGAGCCGCTTTTATTATGGATCAGAACTTGGCTGAACCCCAACCTTACACTAAACCACAAGATTATTAGTGATTGTATGGGGCGGGACAGAGTGGCGGATATTCAGTGGTTGACATTTATTAAAACATTAGCAGTACCTCTGGGTCGCCCTGAACTATATTTGAAACCGGAAAACCTGACCAAGGAAGATATTATTTGGGTAAAAACTCATTTTATAAAATTGCGAGAATTAGAACGAGAAGCAAAGGAAATTATTAAGCCAACAGTAAGGTCACACTATTTGTTGATCTTGTCATTGTCAATTCAACCTTACTTGTCTACTGTTACCAGATCCTATCATTGGTGGCTTTTAACAAAATTTAGATTTAATCAGGCACATTTTCTGTTGGGTATTTACGATAAATGGTGCACCCCAAAAGAGAACATGCCATGTGAATGTGACAATTTTTGTGATCAGGATCAGATACATTTTGTGTTTTTCTGTTCTTTCTTTCTGGAAAGCAGGAATACATTCATTAAACCACTGTTAAGGGAAAAGGGGTTTGTACAGCTTAAACCCGCACTGTATTATCTACAACTAATGAAGACCCCTTTAGTGATGTTTGGTGTAGCCAATTTTTTGATTGCATCAATCCGCGCTAGAGGGAAGAGACTCCGGATGAATGCAGGAGCTGTTACTGCAAATGTTCATTTTAGTTCAAATAATATAACATAAACCAACTTCCATGTAATATATGAAATGTCACTGTAATGAACCATGTAATATCTGCTACCATAAATTTTTTGTGTATATTTGTGTTGATCCATATGTATATGCCACTGACTTTTTATATACTTAAAAAAAATCTTTTATTTGTATATGTTCTGGAATTTTTTAACATTATGTATTTGTATAGTATACTTTTATGATTTTTAAATAATCGAATAAAGTGTTTTGACTTGGTCAAGGTTAGTTTAATGTCCCTGCCTTGGTGGAGGGGGGTTGTGTAGGAGAGTAGGATCTGCACTTATGTTGCCCCCACTTTTTTTTCTGATGTATACACTGGTTTCTGGCTATAGTCAGGCTGGGTCCCTGCTAATCGGGGCCCCAGTGTCTCTGTTCTCTCTAAACGACTTGGTGTGCATAATAGATGCACTAGTGATTGAATACTGTGGTACCTTATGAGCCCCTAGTATATGGTACCTTAGGTACCTAGGGCATAGGCACGTCACAGGCCTACCAGGGGCTGCAGCATGTATTATGCCACCCCTGGGAAGCAGACTCATTCTGACACCACAGGCCTGCTACTGCAGCCTGGGTGAGGTAGTGTTAGCACTCCTCACTGAGGTATAGGTTTCTATATCTCACCATACACACACATAAACCTATCAGCCACCCCTATGGCAGGCCCTATCAATCCTGAGGACAGGGTGCTTGGTTTACAATGTGAGGGGGTGCCTCTGCATGAGCAGGGCCCCTCTGCAGCTGACAGAGTCTATTCTCTATGGCTGTTTGTGGATGCGGTTAAACCATATACTCTTAAGTGCATTATAATGCTAACTTTGGAATGACTGCATCAAAACATGTCGTGTTTGGTGTCAAACAACTTGGAATCATACCCCCACATCAGTCCATGATGTGGGAGCATGATCCCACCCTTCTAGAGGGGACGGCATGTGTCTACTGTGGTAACACGGTAGGAATCTGAAAGTGCCCTGCCATCACAAAATGGATGCCACCAGCACAGACACTGGGCTGCCCTCCTGCTGCTGACTGAAACTCGCAGTGGAGGAGGCCCAACAATAGGCATCCTGTCACAGGGAGGTGTCACCACCTTCCAGACAGGATTTAGTGTATTGGAGCTGGGTGGGTGCACTTCTAGAGTGCTTTGAAGTCCTGCACTGGGGGAGCAGTAGGCTCCTCTGTGCATATGCCAGCTCAAACCGGTTCAGGGGCTACCTGTCCCTGCTCTGGCATGAAACTGGACAAGGGAAAGTGGGTGTAACCACCCCCTACCCTGACCCTCCCAGAGGAGTGGTCCTAGAGCTAGTCCCTCCCCCATATCTTCAGTATACGATAGCAAACCTTGCCATTGCAAAGTAGATAACCCTGGACGACTCTCTACAAAGGAGAATCCTGGCCCTTCGACGTTCCACTACCTTTGGAAGACAGAAGAATCTCCCTTGGAGTCAAGCAGTAACTCCCCTGCTTGGCAGGCACCAGAAACTCTAATCAACAGTCGCAAACTTTCCCGTTCCTGCCAAAGTCCGAAGTCCCTGCATCCCTGGAAGTAGATTTCCTGACTTCTCGATGGCCATTGTGAGTCCCCAGCAGAGCTGAGGCGAGTGGACCCCACGAGTGACGAGGAACAGCAATACCCAGGTACCGTGCACTATTGTCAAGTGCAACCCCTTCACGACGTTCTACGAACTTGTGCTTTGGATCTCTTGTGGCCCAAGCCTCCAGCAGGTTTTGCCGTGAAAATCAGAGGCCTACCCTGTCCCGAGTGACCGTGGGCTCCTGTGAAGCATTTCCTCAAGAGGCGTCATTGCGATCCCTTGCCCGCTGGCTTGTGGGTCCCCCGAAGACTTTCTTATCAACTCAAAGAGCTCTCCTAGTTGCTCCAGGCCTGCCCTCACTCACCCTTGCTGGGTGAGTCTCTCAGACCTTGCTGGTCTGCACCATCGACTTTCTTCACTCTACACAAGACTTGCTGTTACCAATCCGGTTGCCGATACCGCAGTCAGCTGCAGACATTGTGGGACACTCCGAATCTAGCTGCTGGTCATCGTCGATCCTTCCTGGACCTCGTCAGCGAAGAGTCAAAACACCCTTGATCACTTGAAATCACCCGACATCCGTGGGCATCCATCTTCCTGGCCCTGGGTAACTGGCAAGTGAGTGTGAACACTGTCCCTTCAATTTTCAGGTCATCTGCATCTCAAATCCACCCTTGGATTCCACCGGACACTTCTTCAGTCGCCGCAAGCAGCAAGTCTTCTTTGGTCTCCATAGAAAACAGCGACGCGACCCGACATCAAAAGACACCTATGCACCCGGCTTCCCTCTGTGAGGTAACTCGTGCACTCCGGTGCCAGAGTGTGTGTTGGCCCTCGAATTACTTACCTTGTAAGTGGCTTGCTTGTAGACTTCCTCGAAGTACCCTAAAACTTTAAAAATCAAACCGCGACTTGCTCCATTATAATCAAAAGGGAACCCGCGGCTGTGTTCACACACTGCATGCGTCTCCTATGGGTCTGTTACTTACCTGCTTTCACTGCTTTCACTGCAGTAGTGAAGTCCCAGCGATTCTACAGGCCCTAGGCCATGTCATTTTGCAAGTCGACTTTCCTAACACTCTTTTTTAGTATATGGTCTGGTACGCCCCTAGGGCCCTAGTCATATTTGTGCTTAACTTATTGTGAAACGTTGATATTTGAATGTGTTCCTGGCTTCTAATCTCATAAAGAGATTAGTAGAGTGTGTCTAGAAATAAATACATATGTATTTGATATATATACCTGTGTGGTGTCCTTTCATTTGGTAATTCAAGAGATTATAAGGTAAAACAAGCTGCTTTACATTCCTCTGAGACTTAGCCTGAAGGCTGCTCTCCACAGCTACTACTAGGATAGCTTCCTTTAAAAGGTTGTCTTAAACCTATCTACCATAAGAGTCAAATTGGACTGGTGCAAGGTGGCCACTATAACTAGTGACCAGCATATGCCAGGCCAACTTCTCACATTGGTGGGCAGCGTGTGGGATTCCACCTTGCCATTGTTTACCAGAAAATCTCTATTTGAATTACTAACTGAAAACCACTAAAGGTACTCAAGGTACATATAAAAGCTTAGTATCAATAAGTTCTACTGAACATAGAGTTGTTTGTGAAGGGATAGCACACCCTTGCTACAGCTCAAGCTAGGATCAGTAGGCCACAAACTAGTGTAGGTAATATAAAAATATGGGTTGTACCATGCGCCCAACTCACCTGCCCGGTGCAGCACTTCCGGAGATGGTGGTGTGACGTTAAGTCCATGAACAGGAAAGAGAAGGACTTTCTTCCTGCCCAGTGAAATGCGACTTTAGACTAAAGCTGGAGCTGCTCTCAGAATGACAGCAGCTCCAGGATTGGTGGGAGCAGGCTAACCAAGTGTTCATTTTGAGGCTGGGAGCCTGTGCCAGCAATCCTTCGGCTGTTTAACAGCCCGGGGATTGCTTGGTGTACAGTGCACATGTCGGGCTGGGCTGCCCGTAGGTAGCCAGCCTCCCAACCCGACGTGTGCTCTTAAATGGGCAGCAATAATCCTGCAATAGAAGGATTCAGCCCCACACCCCTGCCTCATGCACGCTCTGTGCGCAGCACGAGCTGGTGGCAAAATAAAATGACATTAATATGCTATTTTATGTATTAATGTTTGCCTGCTGTGCTCGCAGCAGGCAAGGCGACCCTCCCCCTCCATTTAGGAGGAGCCGTCCCTGCAAGCTGCTACTGTCGTCCCCTTAGCTGGAGCTCTAATTAGACTGCTTTTTGCAAATCACAGCAGAGCATCATGGTGCAGAGGTGAGTGTGTGCAATTTGTCCCCTTTCACTACAAATTCTGATTCTTAGAGATGTTAAAGAAGGATCCTAGGCACTGGATCTGTGGTGTGCACTGCAGCACATGTAATGCATGGGTTTTTTATTGAGAAATAACAACATTTCCCCTTGTTAAAACCTGTTTCAAGGAGGAGTTCGTTTTTGATGAAAAGCTGGGTCAGGCTATCTTAGTAGATTGGGCTTTGTATGAAAACCTATGGGTGTTTGCACTTATCCAGCCAAGAATCACTCCTTCGAATCAAATCATTGCAGGAAAATCTCCACCTAGAAAAAGGCGCCTTTCTAACGCAAATAATTTTTGTGTGTTGGAAAATATATACCAGTTTCTCACTTTTGACAATGCAACGCCTTGGGAAATCTGGGTCTTAGAGTATAAACACAGAAGCAGTTAGTAACCATGATTGGCTTCTAACAACTCTCACTCCTGAAAAATAACTCCCTGACATCGAGCAAGCCCTCCATGCCTCACTTATTAAGATGTCTAAGCTTTTTTTTGTGTAAAATTTTCTTTATTGAGATTTGCAATGAACAGTAGCACTAATATTACATGATAATATATAGCATCTCAAATCGATTGATTTAAATCAATGACAAAAAAAGCATAACCCAGCAATAAACAGGGTATAGGGAGTAAACTCCTGAATGATTGGCAATAATGCTCGCAATGTATTACATCAAATGCATATGTTTTCACAATTCCGGCAATGGATCAAGGTCTGACTTACATTTATAATGACTATTATCAAGAAACCAGACAAGATCATATTATACTCTCCCAGTGCTCTATTCCGTTTAACTATGTCTACATGTGTGTTTCAATCTGCGTCAAGGGGGTATGACAATAAGTAATTCTTCAATGGTTGCTAAATGCCTCGTGGGCGTGAAGTGGGTAGTAACAGAGTGGTGCATACATCACTCATAGTGTCGCAATAAATCATGTCATGGAGCCAGGCCCTCACAGTCGGTGTTTGGGTTCTGCCCCAATTTAATGAAATGTGCTGCTTTGCGATGAGTAAAGCCATTGCCGTGAAACTTCTGATACTTTTCTTTAAAGGTTGAACATACCCCAGCAACGCTATCAATGGTGAATGTTGTATAGTCTGCTCCACCATGAGAGATATCTGTCGAAAAACCTCCCCCCAATATGCCTGCACCGGCACGCAGTTTCACGCCAGGTGCGTGAAGTCAGCATCAGAAGCAGCGTATCTAGCGCATGTTTGCAAGATGTTAGGGTCCATTTTAGCCAATAACCTCGGGGTTACATAAGTTCGGTGTATTTAAAATGTAATAATTTATGGTGATGGTTATTCGAAATGTAACACGTTTGTGCGCAACAATTATGCAATATGGTGTCAGTTATTGGTGTACCCAGGTCCCGTTCCCAGGCCGCCCGTGCTTTGGTGCCAACCGCTGGATGGAGGGATAATGAGAGATGATACAGGCGTGAAACCAAGTAGGTACGGTTCGGGGAGGCTATAACGAGTGTGAGAGGGAAAGTCCTCTGATTCCGCCGAAGCGTCCGGCACAGCTCCAATCAGGGGCCAACAGACCCTGTGAAGGAGGAATCTGTCCATGTAAGGAGAATACCCATGAGAAAGTAGTCCTGTCATAGTACCGATCGCAAATCTTTAAACAGATCTCCAACCTTCTGGAGTCCATGTTTGGTTAATGCACGCTTGGTAAGAGTTTCAGTGGTGGGGGGTAGCTTCGGATTATCTGCCAATGGTATATGTGCCGAGTATAGAAACACATTTTGTAGATACCGCATTTCAGGGGAACTCGAAATCTTCTTGGGTAGTAGCCGGTGTTAACGGGAAAAGTTACGACTTGGCCCCGTTAATGACTAACCCAGAGTACAACCCAAATCGGACCATTTCACGCAATAGTGGGGACAGATTCGTTGCCAGTTTCTGCACAAATAGCATGATGTCGTCGGCATGGAACGAGGCGGCAAGAGGACCCATGTGAAACTGTAAGCCTCGATGGAGGTGTCGTTGCTGTATGTGTCGCGCAAGGGGATCCATGGCAACAATAAGCAATAGGGGCAACTGGGCCAGAACATAACAGGCGTATCAAATTTAGAAATCCAACTGGAATACCAAGTTTCTGCATCACTGCGTACAGGAAAGTCCACTCCAGAGAGTCAAAAGCCTTTTCGGCATCAAGTTGAACGACCGCAGCTGGCAATGCAGGCTCCATTTGATTCATCACTGAGAAAATAGTGCGCAAATTAAGTGCAGTAGATCTGCCAGGGACAAAACCCGCATAATATGGTGTCTACAAGTAATGATAGATGGGTAGCCAATACTTTGGCAAAGATTTTAAAGTTGTGATTGAGTTATGATAATGGTTTGTAAGACGTACAGTGGTGTGGCGATTCACCAGGCTTGAACAGAAGGGTGATTATAGTTTTGCGCATATAGTTGGTGAGAGAGACCAGTTCTGCAGGGCTTTGTCATATACCTCCAGTAGTCATGGGGCTAGCTCGTGTTGATAGGCTTTATAGAACTCTCCCGATAACCCATCAGAACCCAGAGCACTGCTACTGGCCAGGTCTTTTATTACCTGTTTAATTTCTTCTTCATCTATCGGGGAGGCAAGAAATTTGTGCTGCCCCTCCTCCAACCAGACCATGGCCACCTCTTGCAGATAGTCCGTCAGGGGCCGTCCCTCTGGGGGGTTGCGTGTTGTTTATAAATGAGTGTAGTAGGTAAGAAAAGTTGCAGTGATGTCCGTCCCCTTCGCCAATGTGGCATTAGTGTCCAGTTCAAGATGTGTGATGAATGCTGATTGGTATTGGGGCCAGAGAAGATGGGCAGCGTCCTGCCAGGTCTCTCACCCTCCCCGTACGCCTGGGCCATTGCGTATTTACCGAGATATTTAACCTCTCGGGTGGCTAAGTCAGTGAATTTGGTCAACAATGCTGCACGGTCACACATAGATTCGGGCAAAGAAGTGATCTGTGCAGCTGTGTCCATATCTTTTAGTTTCCCCTCTATCTCCTCCAACTCCCCCTGTATTGAGCAAAGCACTCCAGCATGCTTAGAGTTACTGACCCCACATATGTATGCCTTAAAGGCGTCCCATATTATAGATTGTGATGTCACTGTGCCTTCGTTTAACAAAAAGTACTTGCTGATGGCGTTGCCCACCTCACTGTGAAACACGGAGTCAAGCAGAGCTGAGGGGGTAATCTCCATAAAGGCCGTTGTTTTGGGATCATGGTGAAGTCGACCCGAAAGCAGCACAGGGGTATGATCGGACAGTGTACGAGGCAGATAGTCAATCGTTTGGACTTCCAATAGAAGCTGCGGTATAAGGTACCAATGGTCTATCCAGGACCATGTGCCGTGAGGGGCCGAGTAGAATGAGTAGTTTCTGACCATTGGATGTTTAGTGCGCCAGGGATCCGCTAACAATGCGGACTTCAATAGGGTGAGAAGGCCCTGTGTTGCATGTGGTTTCGTGATACATCCTGGGCCAGTAGTGTCTGCAATGGGGTCTAATGTGAGATTGAAATCACCACCCATAAGTATATTCCCAGCGTCAAGGCGGTCAATATGTGCAGTAATGTTGGGAAAGAAGACAGAGGTGTCTATGTTTACTGCATATACATCAACTAAGAGCAGTGGTTCTCCTCCCAACAGACCCGATACAATAATATATCTGCCCTCATCATCTGCCACAGCCTCCGAGACCTGAAAAGGGAGAGATCGATGGACCAATATACACACCCCACGTGAATATGAGCTGTAGCTGGAAGAAAAAACGGTGGCTGCCCCATGACGACGCAAAGCCATGCACCGGGAGCGGTGCATAGTGTGTCTCCTGAAGGAAGGCAATTTGAATAGTATGTCTGGCCTGATAGGCTAGGACTTGACAGCCCTTTTTGGGATTAGACAGTCATCTCACATTCCAGGATCTGCATTTAAGGTGGAGACAAGAACTGCGCTCACCAGGGGAAGTAATCTAATCAATGCTAAGCAGTCCATTGCATCCTGCTAATACGTAAAAGTCACACCATGAGTAATACAACGAGATGTTGCTCCATACCAACAGAAAATCGAACAAGAAACAGCAAAAAAGAACAAACAGTACCACCCTCACCCCCCACCCACATAGGATACATAAAAGGAAGCCCTCGGTGAATCCCATTCGAGAAGTGATAGAGACGGGGCGAAGGGGGCGAGAAAAGGAGGAGAAGAGCAGGAAAACATCCTGAGGGGGAAGGCAACGCTCCAATGGAGCCATCTGTTTGTAATAGATGTAATAAACTGGATCGTTTCCGCACAGTATATATTCCCACAACCCTTAGACTACGTGCAATGTCTTCCAGCAGCCTAAAACATAGTTTGACGGTCTTCTCCGTTTCATGTCGATAATTAAGAATGTTCCAAGCGCATTTCAGGTTATGAGGCGGCCACTAGCCATCAAGAACCAGGGTCTCAGCTTCCACCACGTCCAGTCTATCCGCGCTCTGCTGCTGCTTCCAGGATTTCATAGCTTCGTCAGGAGTATGAATCTTTGAATCTTCACTTGTCTGCTCTTAACTTTTCTTTGCTTCCTTGTTGGTTTCAGTGTATTCGCACTGAAGCTTTCACTTTTTCTGCTGTTGGTCGGCTGGTGTTTCCCTGTTCTTTTGGATTTTCCAGAGATTCTTGGTGGAGATCCATTCTTTATTCTGGTGTTACTTGGGACCCAGTACCTCCTGGTTGGTTGATATCACTGTTTCTTAGATCTTCTCCCATCGACGTTCTACTGGCTCTCTGTTGCTCTCTTGGTCTTGCAGGACTTTAAACTTGTTGCTGAGGGTGACTAAGTATTTACTCCATCTCTGTGTATCTTTGAGGAGTTTGGTGTTATATTACTGGCATCCATTTGTTGGTTCCACCCTTGCTTTCTTCAGCTTTAGCCTCAACCTAACCATGAAAAGGTGATGGTCTAACACCATGTCTGCTCCTCTCATCATTTTCACATTCTGCAGAAACATCAGGAATATCTTAGCAATGCAGACATGGTCCATCTGATTCTCTGTTGAATGGTCTGGTGACACCTGCGTTGATTTGTGGATTCTTTTGTGTGGGAATACACTGCTACCAGACTGTTCAGGGTGCAGAAACCTGATAGCCTTTCTCCATTCTCGTTCAGGACACCAAGGACATGGTTGCCCATGACTTCTTTGTATCTGGTGTTGTCGCTTTCAATCATAACCCCCATCAGTATAGTGATGTCTCGCTCAGGGCATTTCTCCAGTCTGTTGTAAACGTGTCCTTTTTCCTCTTTTTTGTTGTCATTTATATGTGCATAGCACTGGGTAACATTCACGTTGATCCTCTTTTTCTTTGTGCCTTTGTGCCGAAGGTCGCTATAAGGGGAGAGGATGTGGCGCAGTGGGAGACTCAGAAGCTAAGGATCCGTGCTCGGCTCAACATCCTGTGATTCTAGGCAAATCACTTAATCTCCTCGAGGCAATGGATACCCTCACGGGTGATAAGCCGTGAGATATATATATCTTCACAGACGGGCCGGCCATTTTAATGAAATCAGACAGGTGCCCCCAGGCGAAGTGCACTCTCCATTGTGGTACAGGGAGTCCCTATATGACCCAAGTGGGTTGCAGTGAAACATATGTCCAAAATTAACTTTTTCACTGCCAGTGTCCATAGTGTCTGTTGGAGATGGCCCTTTTTACAGGGCTATCCCCAAACCTTTTGCTGCTTCCTCCTATTTTTTCCTGACTTGCTGTTGTTGGTTTTAGGACTCTGGGCACTTTATCACTGCTGATCAGTGCTAAAGTGCATATGCTCTCTGGGTAACTTGTGTTATGGATTGGTGTTTCCAGGATTGGCATACTTGATTTACTTGTCAATCCCTAGTAAAGTGCACTGAGTGTACCAGGGCCTGTAAATCAAATGCTACTAGTGGGCCTGCAGCACTGATTGTGCCATCCACATGAGCAGACCTGAAAAGGTAACTCAGACCTGCCACTGCGGAGCCTGCCCGCAGTTTGTAACTGCCATGTCGACTTGGAAAGTGCACCCACTTGCCAGGTCCTACCCTTCCCTTTTCTTACATGCAAGTCACCCCTAAGGTAGGCCCAAGGTACCCCTGTCGGCAGGGTGAAGTGTATGTGAAAGGTAGGACATGCCCTGATTTGTGTGGCATGTCCTAATAGTGAAATACTGCCAATTTTGTTTTTCACTATTGAAAAGCTATCTGGCCCATAGGAAAGCATGGGAGTTAATGTATAACATCTTATGAATATAACTTCCCATTGGGACCAGATGGAAAAGTAAAGTTTAGTATGCCTGAACACAGAATCCAAAGATGCATCTTTTAATAAAGGTGATTTTTACATTCTGTATCTGAAAATTCCACTTTTAGAAAGTAGGTATTTTCTTGCTTAGCCATCCTGTGTTCCTCTGCTAGGATGTGTATTGACTGTCTGGCTTTGGAGTGACAGGGGTTGGGGAGGTGCATTCTCTCAGATGGGGTTGATGTGTGTCCTGCCTTTCCTGAAAGAGTCAGGGCTGGGCTGCATAGATCTGGGATGCATTCAGAGTGGTGGGACGAGTTTTCACTAGCACCTGAATACGCCTCGTCTGCATTAAGAGTGGTGGGAGGAGATTTCCCTTGCACCTGAATAGGCCTTGTCTGCTTCTGACAATGCTGTATCCACCTTCTGCTAGGAAGCTGCACCAGAGAGGGCAGAACTTGTATTAGCTGGGCACACACAATCTCTGCCGGAGAGGACAAAGGATTTTGGTCTATAAAAAGTGGGTCCCAAACCCCTGCACTTTAGAACTCTTTTGGATATAGAAGAATGCCAAGAAGTAGAGCTGGAGAAGCTGTGAGGATAAACTACCACTTTGCTGAATGCTTTGCTTTGTTGAACTGCAGCGGCTGCTTCTGTCTTGGGCAGTGAAAGGACTGGACTGAACTTTCTACAACTTTTTTTTTGAGTATCTCCAAGGGCTTGAGGTAGAGCTTGCCCCCTGTTCAAGAAGTCTCAGAAACAGCAAAGACTTTAAGTTCTTCTGCCATCAGCACTGGGAACTGTGTGTTTTGTGCTGCAATAGAAGAAAAAGCAACCTGAAGCTGTCTACAATGCTGCTGCCGACTCCGGGTCCTGAAAGCACCGCAGAGGGCACCGCCGCAACGCTGCACCGCGACCCTGGTCTCACCGACGATGCCGTCTGACGCTGTTACCAATCCGGTGCTCACAATGTGACCTGTGGGCACCGCACTCCGCACCGCCTCATGACGCCACCTTGGTATCCCCGATGACGGCACTCCATGCCGAAATCGATGCCGCTGCTTGCACAGTGGTTCGAGGGCACCGCTCATAAAGTTACACGACGCACCGCCCTCATCCTGCACCGCAGGCTTGGCCTACCGAAGCCGGCGCCATCGACTCCAGTTCGGCAGCCGACGACAGCACTTCAGCAATGACGACGACGCTGCTTGCACCGTGACCTGCCAGTACCGCAACGAGCACCGCATCACTTCGCACCGCTACCCTGGTCTCACCGACGACGCCATCTGACATCGCCACCGAGCCGCTGCTTGCACCGCAACCTAAGGGCATCTTATGCCACACCACTGCTCGTACCGCAGCACCCGACGCCTGCCGACGCCAGTGCTCCTAACTTCAACTGAGAGGAGTTTGATCTGTAATGCATGTGACTTCAAGGGCCCGACGACTCCTGCACCGACCTCCGGAACTGTCGCCTGAGGACGCCTTGCTTTTGGAAGCTCAACGAGAGGTCACCAACGCCCTGCATTTCTAAAGGTACTGTTTTGCAGGTCTCACCTACACTGTAGCTGGCCCGCGACGCCGCGGTCAGCCAGAACTGTTTGGATTTGTTTGTTCACAACGCCGTGATAGCCACGGACTGAGCTATCAACTTCAAGGAACTTTATTTCAAGGTTATCTTGATAACTGAAGATTTCTAAGTACTGTATTGTGGATTTTTATCGTTTTGGGTCTTCTCTTAAGTATATAAAAATATTGGATATTTTTCTAAACTGGTGTGGTGTCCTTTTGTAGTGCTTACACTGTATCACTGTTGGTTATGGGCAAATGCTTTACACACTGCCTCCAAGATAAGCCTGACTGCTTATGCCAAGCTACCAAGGGGGTGAGCAGGGGTTATTTTAGTAGTGTAACTCCCTTATCCTGACTAGGAAGAAGGGTCCCTATTTGGACAAAGGTACCTACCTCTGCCAACTAGAGACCCCCATTTCTAACAGTGTCAAAGTCAGTTTCACCATCTACTGCCAACATGGTTCCGTATATCGTTGTCCACATAAACACACAACGGACCTGCTGCTTTCCCACGATGGAGGAACTTCACAGCAGGGCCAGCCGTTTTAATTATTCAAACAGGTTCCTCTCCAGGTCTTTAATTTAAAAAAGAAACAACTACGGTTTTAAAACACCATATGGCAGTCTCCATTCCGACGCATTTCGGACTTGACGTCCTTCTTCAAAGGCAACACACGTAACAGTGCCTCACTCCTCCCTATTCACTCCCAAGATATACAACAGCCTCGAGTGAAGTGCATGCTGGTACAAATCCATTGTGGGATAGGGAGTCCCAATACGACCCAAGTGGGTTGGAGTGAAACATGCGTCAACATGAACTTTTTCACTGCCTCTTGATATTGCCAGAAGTTGTAAATGAATGGTAATTAATTCTTGTGGCTTTATGTGGGATAGTAGTTGTTTGCAGGCATCCAAAACTACCATGGATGGTGATTGAACTCCTACATTGACCTTAGATGTTGTTAAAAGAATCGTTTCTTCAGAAAGGTTGAAGACATCGTTGTTAGCAACACAGTACTGTACTGTAAACATCTTATTTTTGTCCACAACTGCTATTGTGGTAGCTAGTGATGTGCCGGAAGTATCTACACACTCAATTTAAATAGTTGAAGTGGCCCATAACTCTTTTGACGTTGTTGCCTATTTGTCTGTAGAAACTGCCTGTGGTACTGTCTCCTTCGCTTTTGGTGCTGAATTTGTTTTAGATATCATGGTTGATGGTTATTTTGCAGTTCCAGGTAGACGATGTTTATTAGCAAATGTAAATTAACTCTTGGTTGAGATGTTTGCAGATACTTCACCACCCATGCTTTTTGATGCCTTAGCTGCCATTGGTTCACGTGGTGTTTATTTGACTACCGAGGTTGTTAGCACTAACATTTTCTTGCCTAGCCTCGATTTCCCATCCACAGTTGCTGGATGTTTATCTATTTGTGGCCTAAAACCAACAGCACTATCTTCTCTGCATGGGATCTGTGGAGCTGAAAGCTTTGAGGCAATTGCCATAAAAATGTTTATGTCCGTTATAAAGGATGCATAACCCTTCCTCTAAATACACTTTCAAATTGTCACAGCAAAAGTCATTTTAATTGAATTGTCAAAGGAAATAGGTCTGATTTTGCCGTTGGTTAAATCATGTAATTTATTATTTTATACATTGATGTAAATATGGCAGTGCCTTGATATATTATTTAAATTCCATTTTAAAATGTTACAAAAAACACATACCCATCGTGCTTCCTGCCACTGTAGGATATTTGTGGGTCAGCAGTCTCACCTGACCCCATACCTTTCTGTGATGACGTTGGGACTGCTGCCTTCTCTCATTGGCTGACCTTAAGTCAGCCAATGAGGGAAGGCAGCAGTCCCAGGCCTCCTGAAACCTCCGAGACAGAGCTGGCTGCAGGTAAGCATGTGTTTTCTTTTAAATTAATGTTCGGTGCGTGCGTGTATGTATGAATGTTTGGTAAAGAGTCTTGTGAATGGATACGTTTCTGTGTGCGTGCGCGCGTGAGTGAATGCATGACTGTGATTGTTATGTGTGCATGTGTGTGTCCGGTCCACCCCTCTCCCTCAAAAACCTACCAGCCGCCACTGGGATGAGCTCCTGCTGAAAGAGCACAATGCTGTTATGAACAGTGAAGTTACACAATGGCTGTTGTGACCTGAGACTACCATATGCTATATACTGTGGCAAGTGGCTCTAAGTCATTCAGATTGATACTTTATAAAACAATGCATTAATACAGTTGTGTAAAAAGCAATTTAAGTCATAAGATTATACATATACTTCTATACCAGTCATGCTATTGGATACTGCCAGACCTACAAAGGGCAATATGTTCATGATGATTAAAGTTTATTTTGGTAAATTGATTCCTTAAAACTTACAGACTATAAAACAATCATTTAAGTACAATGTTTCGAGATTGTTAAGACCATTTAAAATCCCTTAAAACCTTTCATAAAAATTATAAAACAATTCTCGTAACACAGCAAGGAGTAACAAGTACATTCATGTGTAATACAATCAGCCAGTGGAAGCAACCAATTTCTCCTGATCAAAAATTCAAGACCTTTAGCTTTCCTTATAAGCTCAGCCATGAATAAAAACTTACTAAGAGTAAAAACAGTGTAAATGGATATATCGTTCTTCAACATTCTCGTTGCCTCCAGGTATCTCCGAAACCCATGATACTTGTACAGTGGGCATATACATTTCCGTCTAGGCTTTGCATATGTTGGACAGAAAAATAGCACATGGTGTATAGTTTCATTTGCAGATCGCGGACATAAGGTGCAAACAGGTGAATAAACAGCACTCCTTTTAGAGCTCCATAGTGCTATGAATGACCCCAGTTCTAATGTGTTGTAGTGTCATTTTTCATATAGGGTTTCTGCTAATTGCTGGAGCAGGAGGTCAAGAAAAGACTCCTTAGTGGGACAATCCTTAGTAGATAGGAATTGGTCTGTCAGCCTACCAAGGGAGGAGCTACAAAAAAGACTGGTGGGGATATACTCCCAATAATGTTTTTTTAGCTGCAGCTTGGAAGTAGCCACCAGCGAGTCAGGTTCTGTCCAGAAAGATCCGAGTTCCAGTCTTTCAAACCATTGGCGGGTGTGCAAAGGACAATATATCTATGATATTAGAGGCTAAAGATTCATCATACACATCAACATCTCTTGCTACATAGCTGTGCATTTTTTATTTTGGATTATGGACACTTACCAAATTCCTTCTGTGTCCGTCCACATTCCAATCCTCCAGAAATCCCCTCCATCCCTGATAGGTCCAAGATTCCATACATCTTCTCCTCCCATGGTTTCAAATACCATTGTGGTGCAGGACCAGACCCAGTTGCTAGAGATTCTCTGCAGTGTTTTGCAACTAATTCACACACTTACTGCTTCAGAACACGGTATTTTTCCCACGCATCTTCAGCATCTCTAGGGTACAAAGAGACAGCATTGGTATTGCTTTCTGCTCCTACAGTCGAGTTCTAGACTTAGAAGGTGATTTCGTCATTAAATGACTGAATAACGATCATGGTGTTTTACAACCTTTTCTGCAACACCTAGTTCTAGTAAGCCTATACTTCCTGAGTCTACTGGTAGCCATCTTGCTATAGATGTCTTTGTTTAGGAATTCAATGTCAGGAAGTCGATAGATGGCAGTTGATTACATCTGCTTCTCGCCAACAAGAACATGGGCAAAAACCAAGATGGCTGCCTCCATTTGAAGCCCTATGTACAAACAACTTCCTGTTTTGGAGAAGGAATAAAAATTGCACAGAGATGTGCATCATGTTACCCATAAGCTGGTCTCAGTTTCAAAATCCTTTGCCAGGATCCCTTAGGTCCTGCCAACCCCCCCGCCCCCACACACACACCACACACACACACTCACACTTGTACAAAGCAAACAATTAAGGACCCTTTCAGTGGAAATAGCCTTCTCCAGATACTCTTAAAACAGTGCCAATAGTGGTCTTTCGGCACTCTAAATCAGATTTCCTTCTGAGATTCTGAGGTGTCTCATCGGTCATGTATTAAGATCCAATAAAGTTCAAACGACAAGGGACAGATATGAAATTAACAACCCAATTTGCATCTTGATTTTCAAAGCGATTAATATAATTTTCCAAAATCACAGTTTTTCGAACACCGTGAACAAATTTAGCCACCTCTTTGCTTCAGTTTTTGCCTTCTACACTACTTCCTACACCGATGTTGTTTACCTTTCATTTTCAGTGCCATAATATCATGTGCCCTATAGTATCTTTTGATACTCAGACGAAAAGAGTGTTTCATTCTCTTTAAGTGTCTATAGTACCAATGACTGTCTGATTAGCAATGAATGTGTAAGTGGAGGGTGCAAAGGGCCCTTCTTCTTGGTCAAGAAATGGGATGACACCTTGGTGGAAAGGTCCCATGTAATATTCTCACTTTTCATTGTTTCATAGGATTTTCAAGAGTACACATGGATGGTAGAAATACTTGGCAGAAAATGATCACTGTCAGCAAGAGGCAAAATTTTAAGAAAATAAAATAAATGAGAAGCTCATCTGATATTGTGTAGTCCAGAACTGCAAACCTTTGGTGGAAATGTGAGAAAAACGCAGAGGAATATCACTGGGGAATTTGCCACTGATCACTCCTAATCCCAAACTGTGTAACGAATTTAATGTAATTTTGCCAGGTTTGTCTTCATGTTAGATGGGGTAGTGATTGGGAGAAATGTTGAAGACCTTGTCATATGCAGCTGCTAAATCCTTTTTATAATCGCCCCAGAGCAACTTGGTGCTACAATCTCCGGTATTCTGGAGAAAGCCTTGTTGTTGGCTTTAACTGCAATAATTTGTCTGATAAGTGCTGAAAAGCACTCCCTTTTTTCATCTTTGTGGGAGAAATATTAAAAATACTATATGGAATGAAAGGAAGTAAGCCTGCACCTGTTACGAAAGACATTCGTAATAGTCAGGCAATCTGACCTCGTTAATCAACTGAAAAAACATGTCACTTTTCTAGAAACAAAAATTGATAGACCACCAGAGTGGGTCCTTTGTTTTTGCTTTTTTGTCTGGAACAAAACATTCCTGGAAAATATAAATAGGAGCCCGGTCCAGCCTTCAGCCGCCACCACAGGGGAGCCAGCAGAGCCCGTGTGCTCATTCCCCCGCCGACGCTGCCACTATTTTTTCTTCACGGCTGCTGGGAGGTAGGAGACTACACCTCCCAGCAAGCTCAGTGGCAGGGACGCCGCAGCTGCTGCCGAGACGCGCCAGGAGATGCTTAAAAACTACATAGGGCTCCTGCAGCGTGGGACGCGCGCAGGCATGCCCGGGCTTGGGGGCCAATCTGCACCCGGAAGAGGCAGGGCTGGGCCACCCCTAACATCTGCTAACGGAGAAGACTGCCGAGGTTAGTGCCATCATTTTTGAAAAAGATAAATCTGCCTCAATTTTGATGATGGGGAAACGCATAGGGACATTACCCCTCCGGCTTGTCACTACAAGCATAGAAAGTATGCTCGAGAGGTCAGCTAACATAGTTGCCAATGAGATTGTAATAACTGAGAGGTGCCTGTCCATTGGAGTTGAGGCACCTCAGGCCGGTCCTGCTATAGGGGGCGACCTCAACTAATTTAGTTGCCCTCCCTTCGCTCTGCAACATGAAGGCCACCGCCCTGAGTACTCTATCATGCTTAGGATCCAGTTATAACAATGAGGACCTCCTCAATGAGACTTGTAATGGCGAAAGTACTGCTGTATCTTTATTAAATGTGGATCCGTCTACAACTCCTGCAGCCTTAGGGGCCAAACGTAAAAGGAAGTTGACTGAACCCATTTTCTCAAAGAGGAAACAACCACCTTGTGCTAGTTCATCTCGCACCATCATGAGTTCATGGATACAGGCCCCACCACCCACTCAGGATGTTGAGACCATAGAAACTACTCCAATTAAAGAATTGAGCCGATCCATCTGCACCCAAACTGACGTTGTACTCCCCTTTTCTAACTGTAGTAGCCATGATGACACCTTTATTGACTTTATTGTGGACACTGTATTTGGACGTATTAACCCCTTCCCTGCTCATGACGGAACCACTCCGTCATGAGCCACGGGTGCCGTGTGCTCATGACGGAGTGGTTCCGTCATGCTGCGGCCGTTGGCGGCCGCTCCGCCTACGCGGCGCTAATTCCCCGCCTGTGCGGGCGATTAGCGCCGTGGGCAGAGTCATGACGGAACCACTCCGTCATGAGCACAGCTCAACCGTGACTCATGACGGAGTGGTTCCGTCATGAGCACGGCGCCACCGCAATGCCCCCAAACCCCCCCAGCGCCGCGGCGGAATTCCCGCCGCGGCGAAGGGGTTAAAGGCTTAATTGTTAAGAACTTTACCGCCCTTTGGAAGCGCTTAGATCGTTTGGATACTTTGTCAAACAGGCTAAGTTCACAACTTATAACCATCAAGCCTGTTACTTCTGAGGGGCTGGATCTTAATTTGCCAATTAATGGTGTATCTAACAGTGTATCCAATTGTAATCTACAGATTCTCATACCACCCACCCCACCCATCGGGTCCTGTGGCACTTGTAGAAAAGTTAAAGAATTTTTTTAATCAGAGACCATCACAATGCAGGAAATCTCCTCCAATGCTTGTGGTGTTGGTTGCCTGCCAATTATTGCCCCACACAGCCCTTAGACCCTTGTAGCGCACTTAGGAGCATCCTAGATAGAGTAAACCCAGGGGGTGCTAAGCCCCGAGCAGAGGTTTTAGACCCCGAGAGAACAGAAATCACGCAGGCTAGCAGGGAGGTATTGAGTTTACCACTGGCATCATGCCCCTTTGTTCTGGTCCGGGCAGGGGTACCCCCCCTCAGGAAAAATCAAGTAGAGTCATGGGACCAACTGCGTAACAAAAGAGCTGATTGACTGTCAAAACATAAAGGGTTTAGTGTGAAAAACTTAAACAACATTATCATGGTACGCAGAGTAGGCTGGGTAGGGCCGTCTTCAAAGAACATCGAGGGGAACTGTATAGTTATTAACTTCCGAAACCCATCAATGATATGATCATTACTGATGGTACAGGAGGTAAACACTATTAACTTAACCCACATTTGTTCATTGCCACTGGGTTACTTCTATTAACCAACCATGGGGTTAAAAACCAATGATGTTTTCTCTGTAACCATGCAGAATAGGTTTTTACCATTGGCTGGCTTGAATAACCAGGACTGACTGTTATCCCCCCTGGTATCAAATGAGATCACGCCCGTATTAAATGAGCAACCGCCCTGTGGGCATTGTACTCCAACTTTGCTTGCTACTGACTCAAACCTAAATATATTACGTTGGATTGACGCCGGTCTGGCATCTAAAATAAATTCACCAGACTTGGTAGAAATAGTCCAAAAACAGGACATCCTATGCTACAGGAAACCTGGGCTACACAAGATTTACACTGAGAAGGGTTTGAATGTTTCAATACTGTTGTCCCTACCCATAAGGCAGGCCGCCCGTTTGACTGACTTTCTATTTGGGTCAACATCTCCGCCGGAGGCAGCACAAAGGCTCTTGATACTAAAAATGATAAGTTTCAGGATTTGATTTACACAAGGGGGGGTCTCTATTTGCCTAATTAATTTTTATAACAATGACTTCCACACCATACCTAACATGAATTTCATTAATTTGTTCAAATTCATTCTAACCCTACAAAATCACAAGGGTTTCAACAATCTTGCCGGTATTTGTTTAGGGGGTGATTTTAACATTAGGATTTCCAGGGAAAATGAATTAGTGATGGATTTTTTCACTAACATGCCTCCATGTAATATGGGGATAGAATTATTGGATCACCTATGAAACCACAATTTACTTAATGTTATGGAAATTGCTGCAGTACCCCTGTAAGGACAAGCATGTTGAGCCAACATATAGAGACAGGGGCTGTGCTTCTACCATTGATTCTATATTTATTTCCGCTACCTTAAAAGACTCCTTGCTAGAAGCTGAGGTTATACCAACTGTTCAAGGTGACCATAATCCCATCAAAATAATATTGAGAATTGCCCCTAAACCAATTTATGCCAAAGAGTGTGGTGCATGTAACCTATTGCCCTGCAAAGATAACTTAAGATTAGTTTGACGAGGTATAGATAATAATGATTTGTTCCTCAATATGGTAAGAGAACACTCGCCACTTATCGACACATGACTGTCACTAAAATATCATAATCCCGAGGCAATTGGTGCCTTTGTTCAATTCTGTGAGGGTATTAAACTCATGCTATCGAGACCCATAGTGAATACACACGCTGGCCCAAGATGGTTTAATAGAAATTGCTCCGCAGCAAATAGAGAGCTTCGTAAGGCACTCATAAAGAGCCCCAGAGACCCGGCTCTCATTTAATATCTGAAACAACAATATAAGGTAGTTACTAGGCTACGAAAGGATGAAATTACAAAAGAGCGCTGGGATAACCTTGCATGTGCTGCCATATTAAAGAATGGGAATGGCTTCTGGGCCGCAGTTAAAGATATGAGGTATATGGGACACTCACTGACTCCCATTAGTTGTAACATAACCAGCGAGCCAACTCAAAATGAGGATCCATATGAATACCAAGCTGCTACTAGGATTCAGATATCCCTGTCAGAAGTGGAGGACGCCATTCAACAGAGTTTGGGGAACAAAGCACCTGGCCCTGATGGGCTGCCCATTGATCTCATTAAAAACAAACCTGAGTTCTGGGCGCCCCTTTTATTACATGTTTTTAATAATTCAACCAATGTTACGATTCCAAGCACATGGTCTTCTAGAATTATTGTACCTATTTTTAAAAAGGGTGACCAATCCAATCCAAGCGGTTATAGACCAATCTTTCTGTTCGATAATTCACTGAAAATTTTAGAGAGGATCCTGTACAATAAGATAAGGACATGGGCTGAGGTAGACCATATCTTACAACCTTGTCAGTTAGGGTTTAGAAGTAAAATAGGTACAGCCAAACAGTGGCTAAACCTTAACTTGATTATTAAATATACTATAGCCCAAAAATCTCCTGTCTATCTGGCTTTTATGGATCTTACCTCAGCCTTTGACTACGTTAACAGGTCACGATTATGGTCTATTCTTTTTAAATATGGCTTGGACGAGGTTTTAGTTCATTTTTTAGCCAATTTGCATCGGGCCTGAATGCCCGGGTGAGGATCAGTAGGGCTGGGGAGGTATCGAAAGACAACAACATCGGCAGAGGGGTCAGGCAGGAGAGTGTACTGGCCCCCCTCCTTTTTATTTTATATATTAATGACTTACATAAATCACTGGCAAAACTTACTATTGATGTTCCTAGAATTAACTGCAATATACTCCCCGCCCTACTGTATGCGGATGATGCGGTCTTAATGGGCCGCACACCTAACGCCCTATGTACTTTAGTACAGGGCTCTGTAGATTTTATGGCGGTGATCCAGCGGTGCACCAACAACAGATACTCCAATACCATATACTCTCCTGGGCCCATCAAAACATCTACACACAATATCTGGTAAAACCGCTGGAGTTTCTTCAAAAATGTTATAAGTTGATTAATTTCTTTAGATTAGCTGTTTATCCTAACTAACCTTTCACTGATCAGTAAATACTTTCCATTTGGTCGATGGACCAGATTAGTTGGAACTAGTTGATGGTGAAATGCACATGACCTTAACTTCACTTTGATTTATAGGCAAATTAAGCACAGACACAAGAAGTTTTAAAAAGCTTTATCTACATTATAAATGTGAGTGAACCATCTCAAATGCACACCACAGACACCATCAAACAAGGAAGGAAGATTCAATTAATCAAATACGCTCTCAGATCAATGCAATGACTTTGCTGAGGAAGGAGAGGATAGAGAGAGCAGTACATCAGAAATATACAAATTTATATTACCCAAGATGGTGTGAAGACCAACTCCCAGGCCAAAGAGCTGGTAAAGGTCCCCTGGGACAGGACAGGTGACAAAGGCTTCAGGACAGGAATCAGGTCAGGATAGTGGACCTCTCTAGAACCGACGACTCATAGCACCCCTCTGTGGCACTCTCTTCCTCCCCGAGATTCTTCTGTGACCTTCTTTCTAATCAATTGCTTAGAGTAAGAAATTCTGCAATAGATTCTTCATCAGCATCACTCCAACAGCATCAGCATCCTTGCATTCTCAAACACACGCCCATACCATCTACCTAACTAACTAAACCACCCCAATTATACCTTTTGGGATTCATTTACCACCCCTTAAAGTTGCAATATCGTAAAAATACGAATTCTAATTGGACAGGCAAGGGGCTTTCAGGTCATCATACCATGATGGCATAGCACTTCTTTTGTTCATAAATTAATCCCCTTAATTTTACATTCAATTTTATTTTCCCAGTCGGATTGTATTCATATCGGCAACAAATTATCAACAATGTCCATATGTCTTAAACGGTTAAACTCTCGACTTCTAGTTTCCCAGGGTTTAGCAGTCTGTGGCCTTGGTGGCGCTTCAAATATGGTGTCATTCTTTCGTATGTGCCTCGGTTGGACATGTGCAGACGACTTTCACTCAGAACACTCAAGACACGGTGAGAAGGCCCAAATACGAACTAATGAAAAGGTCAAAGAGAGAAAATATTAATTTCCACAATAAATGGTTTCACTGTATACCACCCACCTCTACTCTATTTCCCTTAAATTATTAGTACTTTCCCTGCATTAGCTTTTAGTAAATAGAGCGTTTTCTAAACTGCGAAGCAAGTGCTATGCATGTGGGTCTTGAAGACGCCATATTAATGTGTTCTGCTGACGCGCAGAAAATTCCCTCCAAGCCGTTAGATGTCACATTGCGTAGATGCAATTGACGCATGCACAGTAAAGTTTTTCCCTGTTGCAGCTGCGTTTAGTCCGCTATCCGTATTAATGGTTAGTAAACACATATGCAAGCTTCTCTACCTTATATGTTTATGTATTTCGTGATGATTAGTCACAAGACACAATTAGTATTTCATGGTAATACGAGTGAATTGAATTCAACCAAGTCTCTTAAAAACGAGTCCTTGCTCCATCATTCCCCTCTCTGATGGCATTTTGTGCCATCATAAAATACCCATCCCAAAACAGATGCCAGCTTCAGTATTCCCCAAGTTCTATTTTGTCTTTCACTTTTTCTTCTTCCCAGGGCCGGACTGGGAACCAAAACCGGCTCTGGCAAAGTGCTCGGCCGGCCCCCCCGGGGCTTGAGGGTGCCGCCGAGCTCTTTGCCAGGGCCGGTTTTCGGCCGGTTTTGTTACAGGGTCGATTTTGCAGCTATGCTGCAAAAAACGGCCCTGTAAAAAAAACGGCCCCCACGGGCCCAAAACCGGCCCCCACCTGTGCGGCGCACCGGGGGATTGCCCGGTGCCCGCTACGGCCAGTCCGGGCCTGCTTCTTCCCCTTTGTTCTCAAAATCTCTCATCTTTTTATAGATCTTGCCTTTCATCTCTTCTAATTCTATTTCTTCGTTTTCCCTCTTTCTTTTCCTCCCCTTTCCATTTATTTAATAATTTTTTCTTCTTCTACAGCATCTACACCAAACCATTATTGTTGATACTAATATTGTCACACCAAATAAGGGCAGGATTATTTTACCTAGAAGTCCTTTTCCTATATTAGTAAACCAAGTCCCTATTGAAGTTATACTTTTGGTTATTTTTCCCCAAACACTGTCAACCTCCAGTGGTTTCAAATTTTCGTGAATTTTGGTAATACTCTTAATGAACCCTCTAAATTTCTTTACTTTTGTCTGGAATGTAAGTGCAACAATGTTGGACTTTCAACCTTCCACAGACTCCGCCGTCTTGCACTAATAAGATGTCAAGTGCAAGATGATTTTGTAAAACCATTGATCTAATCGCAACCGTTTCTGTATTAATCATCAAGAAACCCCCAGCAGTATCCGTCAATAGACGATCAACTACTGTTGACAATTGACAAATTATACGTGAATTTATTATGACTCCCACTGAAGGTATCAATGCACTAAATATATCAGCCACTATTTCAGAAAAACTAGCCCTTTTCCTTCGTGTTAGTCCATTAGTGTTTTCATTGCTTCCAGTGATTCTTTTAATATGATACATTTTAGGAAATACAATCCCCAGGTAGCAGCTTCCGTACCATTGTGCAGGTAGCTTAAAGGAAGCATTATTACCACACACATAGTAAATCCCAGGAAATACCGGACCAGTTCCTCCTTTAAGTCCCCAACCTCCCAAAATTAGGAAGTTATGTTCACAGACACTGGAACCAATAAATATGTTATTATAATCTGTCTTTAATCTATGAATGCAGGTCTTCCCTTTCTTTACAAAATCCAGGGACATCGCAGCATGAGCCTTGCCAGAGGTATGAATTCCCTCCCTTTCAGCCCATGTTGGTACATGTGTTTTCTGTTCAGCAGCATTCTTTTGGAATTCCTGCCATCTTTCTTCAACTAAATTCAAAAATACATTTTCTTCTTCTCGTAATGTGCAAGTTAAGTTATTCTTTTGTGCTTTAACTAAATCTGTAGACTTCATTGTAAGGAAGAATTCACCCATGAATTGTGCACTCTGCGCACTATGTACTGGATTCATGTTCCTTCGAATAGGAAGTTCTGAAAATACTACATCCAAGTTTGAATAATAATACTGTAACTTCCCAGTTGAGTAAAACAGACTTGCTAATACACTACATGAAATGCCATATGTTAGTGGTATGTGGTGGTATGGTACTCCTGATACTGAAGCTGGTAATGTCATACAAATATAAAAATCACTAATTTCCATTGTGTCAACATATTGGATTAATAACTTTGTGAAGACATTTAATGATGTGTCATTATCTGTTACTGTGTGATGGAAAATTGTTTCATCCACTGCTTGTAATTCTACCCTATCTCCTTTAAATGTAGCTGTATTTTCATTAGTATCTGTGTCATTCTTCTTATTTGTTATCATAAGTAAAGGAACTGCTACGGTTAAGAATAACCATATTAGTATCACTAATATAGGACTGTATATACACGCATACAACATCTCCGTATAAAACTTCGTTTTGGTTGCTCAGTGACTCTATTTCTTGCCATTTTGCTCAGAGAAGATGATTTCTCCTCTTACTTTTGGCACCAGGAATTTCAGATTTTAACTTAAGGAAGTCTTACTCTTTTTATTTAATCTGTGTGGGATTCTGGTTTTCAGATTTCTCACTTATGTCCAGATTCTCAAATTCTTCTAATATGACGTAGGTTCACTCAGGGCCTTGGTATTTATTAATCAGAATTTTTAATCTTGGACTTCTTTGTAGGTTTCTCTCTTTCTTTTGTCTTGTCCGAGTTTGACTTGAGATCTCATTCACTTGTTCTGGTCTTTCTATTATTCTTTTCAGAACATATTTCAGTCTTTTCACTCCTCCTGGCCAGTTATCACCTTTTCTGGCTCTTTTTATTTGTACTGCACTTTCACCCTCTTCGTCTTTATCCAATGTTCTTTTATTTTCAGAGGGTCTTGGCACAATCTGTTCTTTTCCCATTGAATCACTCTCTATCTGTTCCTGTTCAGGTCTTTTTATTATTATCTCATCCGCCTTAACATGTTCTTCTTCTAGCTGGTCCTGTTTGGGTCTGTCTTCAACTTGCTTTTCTTCTTCTGCCCAAACTTATTCTTCTCTTCCTAACTGGTCCTGATCAGGTCTTATTGCAATTTGCTTTGCTGCTGCCTGACCGTGTTCTTCCTCTGCTATCTGTCCCCTCTCAAAATTGTGACCAGTTTCAGTCACCTCTACCTGAGTGTGTTTTCCTTTCCCTAGCTGTTCCTGATCAGGTCCTGTGGTTGCTTTATTTTCTTCTTCCTGAGCGTGTTCATCTACACCTATCTGATCCTCACTACTGTCCTGTCTTTTTAATCGTGTTCTGCTTCTTATTTGGACAATAACATCAGGGTTATCAATTTCTGGTATCCATCCCTCCTGACTTGTGCTCGGTTGTTCCAAGTCTACTATTTTGGAATCTATCACTCTAGATTCTTCGACTTCACAACCTTCAGCTACTTCAACTGATTCAGTCAGTTCTTCATCAGAAGGTTCAGGAACCTGTTTGGTATGGCTAGCATGTATCCAATTGGGTAACCCTGCACACTTTACTGCTGTAGTAGTGACCAGTATGACTTGGTGAGGCTCATCCCACCTGGGTTCTAGGCACGTCTTTCTGGCGTGTTTCTTCACTACCACCCAATCTCCAGGATTCAAATCATGTGTTTGCGTTAGCTGCCTGGCAACTGTGTCTTCTCCAACCTGGTGAGAGACAGAATGCACTAGGTCAACCAATCCCTTGCAATAGTCCAGTACCAAATCATCATTTATACTTATCAATTTGTTTCCATGAATAAATGTGTGTCTCATTGCCCTTCCCATGATGACCTCATGGGGACTTAGTCCGGTTTTCCTGTCAGGAATACTTCAGAGTCCCATCAACACCAGAAGCAATGCATCTGGCCATGACAATGATGTGGATGCACACATTTTATCCAGTCTTGACTTGATCGTGCCATTCATTTGTTCAACCACTCCAGAAGCCTCTGGGCGGTATGCACAGTGCAGTTTCTGATCAATTTTTAATGCTTCACAGATCAATCAAAGTATTTCATTATTAAAGTAAGGTCATCTATCTGATTCCAAAGTCACTGAGAAACCAAATCGAGGAATGAGCTCCCTCAACAATAATTTAGCAACTGTGAGACCATCATTTCTCCTAGTGGGATATGCCTACACCCATCGTGAAAACAAACACACTATGACAAGGACATACTTCATTCCTCTACACTGTGGCAATTCTATGAAGTCGAGCTGCAGTCTCACAAATGGACCTTCCGCCTTTCCAATTTTTCCCCAACTGACTACTGTTTTCCTGCCTGGGTTCTGCTGCTGACAAATGAAGCATCTCTGGCAGAGGCTCTCTGCGACTACCCTGAACTTTGGATTATACCAATTTTGTCTGAATAGTCTAATCATGGCATCCCTACCTACATGAGTGTTACCATGGTACATTCAGGTCATTGGGGAGAGTAGGCAATCTGACATAACTGGTCTGCCATCAGGATAAACCCACACATCGTCTTCTGCTCTTCTAGCACAACCTGCTTTCATCCAGATTTCGCTTTCTCTCACCTCAACCTCATCCTGTAATTGTCTCACTTCAGCCCATGTTTCTGGAGCTGAGAAAAAAATTAGTTGGCATCTGTTTTCACTTGTTTCAATTTTCCGATTAAGTGCCATACTAGTTTAGGCACAATATTTAGCAATTTGGTCAGCATATCGGTTACCGGCTGCTATATTGTCATATCCTGACTGGTGAGCAGTACACTTGACCACTGCTACTTCTTTTGGCAATTGAATCCAATAATTCTTTCACAATTTTCCCATTTCTAATCGGAGATCCTGAGGAAGTCGGAAATCCCCTCTGCAGCCAAATTTGGCCGTAGTTGTGCACAATCCTGAAACCATATTGACTGTCTGTAAATATGGTTATTCGCCAATTTTTCCCAAATTTGCTTGCCTTAATTAAGGCCATCAATTCGGCTACTTGTGCAGACTTGACTCCTGGTAAATGGGATGCTTCAATTACTTCTGAAAGTTTGCAAACTGCATAAGCTGCATTGAGTCCTCCTCCCTCAAATCTCAAGTTTATGATCTGGCTCTTTCAGGAGCTCCTCCCTAATGTCAGGACAGGGCTTTGTACACATTTCAGTCACATCCAAACAATAATGATCCACTTCATCTTTCACTTCTTCACAATAGAGGTCTGGTAATAGGGTGGCTGGGTTCAGTATTATACACCTTACTACTGTCACATTTTCTGCTCCCAGAATCACTCTCTCATATTTAGTCATCCTACTGGGAGTAAGGTGCTGAGTTTGAGTTCTTGTTAAAAGAATCTCAACTGAATGTGGGATGAAAACCTTAACTGAATGTCCCATCGCAACTGATTCACTTTGCTCTAGGCTCAAACAAGTAGCAGCAACTGCTTTTAAGCAGCCAGGTAGAGCTGAAGCCACAGGGTCCAAAGTAGCAGAAAAATAAGCTACTGGACGTTGGCTCATTCCATGCCTTTGAGTCAAAATTGAAAGTGCAAAACTTTCCCTCTCACAACAAAATAATGCAAATTCTTTCGTATAATTAGGCATGCCTAAAGCAGGGGCCTCACACAGGCAATCTCGTAATTTTATAAATGCTTCAACACATTCATCAGTCCAAACAATTGGGTCTTTTGCACATCTCCGGGTCATCTGAATTAATGTTTTGGCTAATAGGGAGAACCCCATAATTCACTGCCTACAGTACCCAACTACTCCCAGAAATATTCTCATTTCCCTTTGGGTGTGAGGTAGTGACATCTGTTTGATTATCTTTATTCTTTCTGGAGTTACCTTTCTGACTCTTTCTAATTTGTGGCCTAAATACTTCACTCCTTGTTGGCAAAACTGCAATTTCTCTGGTGACACTTTGTGTCCTCCTTCTGCCAAATGGTTCAGTAATTCAATTGAGTCAGTGACACAGTCTTCACGAGTCTTTGATGCAACTAATAGGTCATTGAAATACTGTACTAGAACTGAGTTTGGTGGCATGACTAGTGTTCCCAAACACTTTTTCAGGATCTGATTAAAGATCGAGGGGCTCTCTGTATACCCTTGAGGAACTCGCACCATGCCAAGACACGGTCATCAAATTTAAAGGCAAACAGATACTGACTATCTGGATGCAATGGAATAGAGAAAAAGGCTTGGCATTAATCAATTACTGTAAACCAGCCTGCATTCCAAGGTATCTGATATAGAATCACTGCAGGATTTGGTACGACTGGACAACAAGGCATCACAGTTTTATTTATTTTTTGTAAATCCTGTACTACTCTGTACTTTCCACTAGGCTTTTTAAGTCCTATTATGGGCAAATTACAAGGACTACTCATTATTTCTTTTAAAATGCCTTGTTCTATCATTCTCTCAATTTCTTGAGCAACTCCTGCGCTTACTTCTAGACTCATTTTTTATTGTCGGGTATTTGGATAGACTGCACCTTCTTTCACTGTCACCTTCACTGGATCTACATTTGCCATCAATCCAATTTCTTTTCCTGTAAAATCCTACACTTCTGGGTTCACTGTAGTTTTCAACTCTTCTGGTAATTCATTTGGAGTCATCAAGGAAAACATTTCATTCACTTCGGTACCTTGCTTGGCAAGCATTACTTTATAAATAATATCTTCATCTGGTGTTTGGAAAGCAACACCATCCGGTATGCAATAGATTGTGCAGTTCATTTTGCACAATAAGTCCCTACCTAATAGATTTACAGGACTGGAATCGCAAACTATGAATCTATGCATGTCTTTAAAATTACCTATGTGCACTTCCATTGGCTTTGTAAGTGGGGTTTTAATTTGCTGGTTCGAAACACCTACGACTTGGATGCAATCTCCCGAGAGGGGCAGGTTTGGGATGTCTGCTGTTTTCACAGTAGAACGGGTAGCACCAGTAACCAACAGAAAAGTGATGTAATTACCTTCCACTTTCCCATCAATAAATGGACCTGACTGATCTACCCGCAAGGATGCGCCAAGTACGCACCCCTCTTCCTCCCCTCTCAGGCACCGTCATTGATCATCGGTATCGCTCTCGCTACTTTTCAAAATATATTGTGAAATCACAGAATTTTTCTTACCACTTCTTCCTGGAAATCCGGCGTCTGCAGTGTGCTTTTGATGGCTCACAAAGCTTGGCATAGGAGCTGATGGCACCTGATACTGTGGATTAACTACCTGCTGTGGCTGATTAACAACCCCTTCATTCTGCGTTTGTGGATTTAAATTTTGATTTGACCCATTATTATTTTGAATACTCTTACACACATTCTTCCAATGTCCAAGCTTTCCGCATCCATGACAAGGACATTTCTTTTTCGCTTCCTCTCTATTCATTCAACCTCTCCATTTACCACCACTCGTTCCCTGATCCCTTTTGTTCGGCTCTTTGTCAGTCTGTGCATTTAATTTTAATTCCCGCTGTTCTGCCAATTTCACTTGAGCCCACATCATTTTCTCCTTTAACTTTTTATGCCTGGCCTCAATGTCGTCGCCACAGTATTTGGTGTACTTTAAGATATCATCAATGCTTTTGCTTTACCAGCAATGCATATGCTGCTGAATCATCTGACTAATCTCTGGTTTCAACCCATACAGAAACCGATACACAAAATGTCCCATGTCCTTATCACCAATATTTTCAAACCTGCTATACTGCTTGAATACTTGTAACAGCCTCTCATAGTAGGCATGTACAGACTCATTTGTTTCTTGAGTTGTTCTGTCTATCTGTACCCAATCTGTTTCTTTAGGAGGAATCTTTCCTTTCAAGAAGGTGATTACTTGATGATATTTCTTCATCACCTCATCTGAGGGTGCTCCTGCCTTCGAATCTCTAGCATACTCCTCACTCGGCCAATCAACTGTGATTTTGTACTCTGTCCACAAATCTGCAGGCACTACGATGTCAAACAAACCATCCAGGTCTTTCAACAAAACCTTCAATACCTTCACAACCCTTTCAACCTGTTTGTACCGCTCCACTGGTTTTTCCCTCAATTTTGGAAAATCATTTGTAAATGACAAAATATCCTGTCTGCGCCATGGAACATGAACATATCCACCACCAGGAACGTCTCTCATGGTACACAACCTTTCTACCTTCTCTGAGTTTTTCATTAAGAAAGCAGATGTTGATGCTTCCTCGGCTTGTGCTTCCGCCTTCTTTCTTGTCCACCTAGTTTTCCATTTGTCAATGTCTCCCCATTTCTGCAAAATGTTCATTAACTCTTTTACCTGCAGCTTTCTACCAGACAATTCATATTTTCCAAATCCTTGTCTGTAAATTTCACTCGATATGGCTTTTGAAACACTTTAGATTTCCCTATATCTACTCCAATCTCGTCAGCTATTTCCATCAACTTCTCATGATACACCTTTGCATTTCTCGTAATAATTCTACATATAAACAACAACTCTTCTTCATTGTAATCATTCAATCTCCCTATTCCCACATTTCCAACAATCATTTCTTCCAATTCCACTTTTAATTTATAAATGTCTAGAATCTTTGGGACTGAACTTAGTCTTTCTATTCCCTGTGCCCACCTTTCCAAATCTTCGGGAGTGACTGCTGTTGTTCTTTTAGATCCTGAAGGTGCCATTGACTCTCTTTCTTTCAAATAATCAGGTAAAACTCTTTTTGGGGTTTCAGTCACTGGCTCTCTTATAGGGTGGTCCATTAAAGAAACAACTGAGCTGCATTCACTGACTTGATCTTCTGTTACTACTATTTCTTTTTGAGATTCACCCACAGGGATAGGTATAGTTTGAGGAGTTGGAACATTCATTTTATTTCCAAATAATGGTATAACAGGACCTATAGTCACTGGTACTGTCAGGGCTTCTGCATGCAACTTCATCTGATTTATTTTCTTTATCAATTCTTCCTTGTTTTTATTCAGAACTTCCTTTTCTTTCTATTGGAGTACTCTATTTATTGAATTATCATGTAAAATTTGAGGAACTAAGGGTGTTACCAATACTGGTGCACTTGGAGTAACTACTCCACTGGTCCCTTCCTGATTCGGTGGAGGATTTTTAGTTAAAATGTCCCTCTCTAGTCAACACTGGCTTATCTTTCTTAAAGAAATTCTCAATTCTTTTTATTAATGGCATTTTCCTCTCTTCTATATACAATTTGGGTAAGGGCCGATATATAAAATTGTAGTCCACAAACCCTTGAAATCGTTTATCTGGGTGACTCCCTACAATAGCCAAATCAGAATTCCACATACAATTTTTCTCCGTCACATCCCAGCGCGGCTTCTACTTCCCAACCAATCAGAATCTGGCTCACACTTGTGGTTTGACCAATCCTAGCGCGGCCTATTGTGACGTCAGTACAACTCCAGCGACTGACCCTCCCTTCACAAGGTAATACAAAAACGTATTTCTCAATACTTTTCATTAAATTCTTTATTAGTAACAACATAAAAACATTCGCTACTCTGCCTGTTCCACTAAAACCAAAGGATAGATTATTTCTTTCCACTGCGAGTAAAACCTTCCGCTTACTCTTCATGCTCTGTGAGTAAAACATTCCGCTTACCCTACACTGCGAGTAAAACCTTCTGCTTACCCTTCATTCAAGCTCGGAAGAACCTGCTACTCCTTCGGTGTTACCCTTACTAGGAGATATAAGACCAAAGTTTCACCAGCGAACTCTCTGCTATCAATCACTCTCACTTTTGCACAAAATAGTCCCTAATTTAACACTGCCAGTCCTGCATAGTTTCTCAGTGCTATTCCCACAGACGAGTAACCTCACTGCAGTGTGGCTTCCATTTACCACCCGCTATTCCTTTCCCGGGAATTTTCCAGGCAACATAAAACGAGACGCTTACTTTTCTTGTTAAAACATAAATCAATAATCAAAAGTTAATACTCATCACCAAACTAGTCAATAATAACCATAGCTCTGCTACCAAAAAACTGATCCAGCAAAATATCTACACACAATATCTGGTAAAACCGCTGGAGTTTCTTCAAAAATTTTATAAGTGGATTAATTTCTTTAGATTAGTTGTTTATCCTAACTAACCTTTCACTGATCAGTAAGTTCTTTCCATTTGGTCGATGGACCAAATTAGTTGGAACTAGTTGATGGTGAAATGCACATGACCTTAACTTCACTTTGATTTATAAGCAAATAAAGCACAGACACAAGAAGTTTTAAAAACCTTTATCTAAATTTTAAATGTGAGAGAACCATCTCAAATGCACACCACAGACACCATTAAATAAAGAAGGAAGATTCAATTAATCAAATACACTCTCAGATTAATGCAATGACTTTGCTCAGAAAGGAGAGGATAGAGAGAGCACTACAATAGAAATATACAAATTTATATTGCCCAAGATGGTGTGAAGACCAACTCCCTGGACAAAGAGCTGGTAAAGGTCCCCTGGGACAGGACAGGTGACAAAGGCTTCAGGACAGGATAGTGGACCTCTGTAGAACCGACGACTCGTCGCACCCCTCTCTGACACTGTCTTACTCCTCGAGATTCTTCTGCGATCTTCTTTCTTATCAATTGCTTAGAGTAAGAAATTCTGCAATAGATTCTTCATCAGCATCACTCCGACAGCATCAGCATCCTGGCATTCTTCAACACACGCCCATACTATCTATCTAACTAAACCACCCCAATTATACCTTTTGGGATTCATGTACCACCCCCTAAAGTTGCAATATCATAAAAATGTGAATTCTAATTGGACAGACAAGGGGCATCCAGGTCATCACACCATGATGTAATCTTTTTATTGAGTTTTCAAAGTGAAATATACAGCGGTGCTGTCATGCAAGGCAGCTCAAACAGTTAAGAACATACAAACAAAATGTGATTGACCCAGTATGAAATAGCAGTGATGTTTAAGACTTGACCAGGAACAGTGTTGTAGAACGACCCGGTGAACAAATAATTACATACTTATATCATTCAATTACAGTCTGGGAAGTGGCCTGTACACGCTGCTGAAGATATTGGGGCAGCGGTTCCCAAATGTCCGTGGGCTTGGATGATGTTGGTAACTCCTCCGCATACAACTCAAGGTTCTCTTTGCAATATACCATATCCTTGATCCAATGCTCAGCTTTCGGGGCTAGTGTGCACGCTCAGGTAATAGCCACTCGGCGCTTAGCCATCAATAATGCAATACGCACAAATCTACCCAGGGTACCCTTCAGTTGTGGAACATAGCACAGCAGACATACAATTCAATATCGCCCCCGACATTTCCTGTGGACGTTTCACAACTTCTTCCCAATAGTGGAACACCAATCGACAATCCCACGCTAGGTGCCAGAAATCCGTCTGACTGGGTGCACCTCTTGCAATTGCTAGAATCACGGAGCCCACACCTGTGTAGTCTAAAAGGCATGTGGTAGATCTGATGGATATGTTTAAAATGTATAATTTGCAGATTTCCGTTCGGCGTAAGGGCGCTAGTTAGGTTGCATATGTGTCCCCATTCAGTTGGTGTGAGTCGGAGGCATCAGCCTATCATTCCATCGAGTAAGGCTTCTATCTGCTCCAGTGACTCTTTCATCACGCACCACTCTGTATAGCCTGGTGACCAGTCTGCGGCGTGAGGGCGCAACCAGCAGCAATTGCAGCAACTGCAACTTTGGTGGTTTCGATGGATATGTAGTGTAGTGTGCTTTAATAGCTTGCCTGAGTCTGTGTACTGTGAATAGGAACAGTGGTGTGGGGTTGGTGATGTACTGAAACCCCTCTGAAGTGATAAAACTCCCGCCAGGATAGACATCCTGCATGGTGTCAATACCCGCCTCTCTTAGTGAGTGCAGAGGGCCTTTTTCTTGTGTCACCGATAGTGCAGCGTGGTGAGCTAATGGCAGTGCCGGTGCGTAAATAGGTAGTTTAGCTGCCAGTTTGCCTATTGCCAGGCTCTGATAGTTGTGTCCACTGTGTTAATTTCATGTCTAGGCGTGCCTCTACGTGTGTGTGTGATGATGCCAAGTAGCGAGATCAGGTGAGCGTCGCCGTCTTCCACTGCCACGTGTGGGGTGTAGGTGTGATGGCTGAACCAGTAGTGTGCATACTGCGCCTGTGCACATAGGTGGTACATATATGGATCCGGTGCGCTGAATCCACCCTTGGCGTAATCGAGCATGAGTGTATCCAACTTACTCTAGCTTGTTGACCTCCGCATATCAACCTAAACAACGAGGTTCGCATGGTTCTAAAAAAATATTTAGTACGTTTTAAAGGGATATTACAGAAAAAGTATAAAAAGCATGGCAGGATAACCATTTTAATAACAGCAATGCGATCGGCCAAGGATAGTGGTAATGCTAACCATTTATCGACCTGTTGCTCTAAGGAGGTGCACACCCTGCCATAGTTTTCCCTTATGACAACCTCGGGGTCACGATGCACCCAGACATACAGGTATTTAACTGGATCAGTAGTCCACCACAATGGGTATTCCATACTGGGGGGGGGGTGTTATGAATGTCAGCGGTATTATCACCGATTTGTCCCAGTTGATAGTGAGACCAGATATCAGTCCAAATCTGATGTATTCCCTCAACACCTGAGATAGGTACCGTTGCGGTTCTCTACCAACAGATCGGTGTACAAAATTGAGGGCCGTTTCCCTATGCCACTGACGGATCACACAGGCTAGGGGCTCCAGTACAAGGGCAAACAGCAGCGGCAACAGGGGGCACCCCTGCCCGGTGCCTCTACCAATCGGGAATGGTACTGATGTCAGTCACCCCACCACACCTGTGCAGAAGGGTCAGTGTATAATAGCCTCACCCATTGAAGATATACAGAAGGAAATTCCTGCAAAGTTTGAAACATATAGCCCCACTCTATTGAGTCGAATGCTTTTGCTGCGTCCAACATTACGGCAGCTGCATGCATGTTTGGGTAAAGTACATGAAACATCGCAAATATGGTTCTGAGGTTATGGGACATGGATCTTTCTGGCATAAAACCAGATTGGTCCGGGAGGACCAAACAGGACATAAGAGGCTGGAGAAGTGTTGCCAGAATTTTGGCAAGTATTTTAGCATCAAGATTGATCAGGGATAAAGGCCAATAAGACTCACAGAGGTCGGGTGATTTATCCTTCTTAAGCAACGTGATAATCAGCGCTTGATGAAGAGATGGTGGCAAGATGCCAGATTCGTGAACCTTCGCGTACATTTCCAGCAGATGGGGTGTAATTAAATCAGCTTATGCTTTATAAAATTCCGCCGTAAGGCCGTCTGCCCGGGTGCTTTTTTAGGCACATATCGCCGCTTTTATATCCGATTCGTCAATCGGTTGACTAAGATACTCACGGTGGCTATCCGACAGCCACACCCAAGCAATGTTCGCTAAGTACTCCTTGAAGGCCGGAGCAGATGTCGTCCCTTTTGGTGTGTAAATGTTGGCATAGAAGGTGCGAAACTGGTCCACCATTTCCTGAGGAGTGTAATGTTCCCCGCCCTGAGTATCAAGTATTTTAGATATGTGATGATGGTTGGCACGAAGTTGGAGTTTAACGACTAGATTGCGGCCTGGCCGCCCACCCACCCCATATGCCCTGGCTACATGTCTACGTGAGAGATATCGAATTTCAGATTCTGCCAGGGCATTGTATTCTAGGACTAGCTCATGAATATGAGAGATCGTATCTGCACTGGGTTTGATCGTGTAGTAACGTTCCAGGTCCACCAGAGCGGCTTCTTTCTGCGCCAGTTGTCCCCTGAGGTCATTTAAAATACCCGCTGTGGTACCAATGCAAACCCCTCTGATGGTCACCTTGAAGGCTTCCCAGAGAGTGGTGGCGCTCTCTACGGTCCCAGTGTTGTTATCGAAATATTGTTGATTGGCTTTACTAATGGTATCAAAGTATATGGGGTCTAAGAGGGCCTCTGATCGGAAACGCCACGTGAATGGGTGATGGACCGTAGATGGTATGTTGAGAGTGAGCCGCACTGGGTTGTGATCGGAGAGCGTGCGTGAGAGAGCCGCAATGTCAGTGACCCACCCATTTGCCCCTTCACTGAGAAGCCAATAGTCCAAGCGGGACCAACTGTGAAGAGCAGGTGTGGCATGTGTACCCTCCCGCGCTGTACCATTTCGAAGCCTCCAAGCGTCAACCAGTCCAAATTCCATCATAGCACTTTTAATACTTTGAGCCACTTGGGGCGTTTGAATCCCGTGTGGTCTAGATTTATCTAAAGCAGGATCCAAGTAGGTGTTGGGATCACCACCCCACACAATAGCTGCTTCTGGCCAGTCTCGCAACGTGCCATATATATGTGCAAAAACCTCTGGTTCATCCACAATGGGCCTTATACATTAATAAAAGTAATTAGAGAGACCCCAATTTTACCATGGACCATGGCATATCGCCCCTCATCGTCTATGTACGTTTTGATAGGCGTAAATGGGACACCCCGTTTAACCATAGTGATAACCCCTCTGGCGTAGGAAGAATACGAGGAATCTAGTTTGTACCCCGCCCAATTGAGGGCAATTTTAGATTCAGTTATCTTGGTCAGATGTGTGTCCTGTAGGAGAGCAACCTGGATCCTTTGACGATCCAAGTAGGCAAAAACCTGGCGAATTGTTTTGGGAGTATGCAGCTCTCGGACATTCCACGTTAAACAGATACAGTTATCGCCCATCAATGCATTCCAGGAAAATTAACACCAGCACAGTATGCATCTTGTAGTAAAATCGTAACGCCAACAGTGTATTCCGTGGCTGACATTCTGGTACAATCACATTGAACATTCCCCATAACTCCAACATTTAAACCCCCCACCCACTTTAGCAAACCCAATGTGCCAAAGCCATTCCCTCGAAACAATACCGATCCCAACATGTGGAAACAAATATAAGGACAGATAAGGGGAACACCCGTTGGGGGACGCCGCAGCACATCCAACTCCCTAGTAGACATGGGAGGTGGCTGCCATCGAGTAACATGTGCTCCCTAAAACACTAAACGTGTGCTTGAAATGACAGCACCCGACATTGTAATATTACTTTCACAGTGGTTGCAAAGATGGCCAAAGCTTTAAGGAACATAGTTGTATGTTCATCACCTTTAATAGCAACATATTGCAGTGGTATAGGCGAAGCCTCTAATAAGTCGGATGCTTCAAGTCATAGCAGTCAGTGAACCAAGTACAACAGTGATCTCAATGGCCGCCAGGCCGTGGAATGGGCAGCGAGATGAGCCCTGGAGAGGGAGTGATGCACGTCAAGCCTCGGGATCCGATGCATCTGCAGGAACCTGTTTCCTGCGGCGGAAAGTCTTGGCATAATACATGGCCTACTTGGAGTTAGGAAACACTCAGGCCCCGTCATCAGTGCCAATCCGGAGGCGGGCTGGGTAGAGCATAGCGTGCTGCACATTCTCCGCAATTAGAATCTTTTTGACTGGTTGGAATTCCTTTCTTGCCGCTTGAACCGTCGCTGTAAAGTTGGGGTACAATGACAGGGTGTTTCTCTGGTACGTGATGGTCCCGTTTTGGTGGGAGATGCGGAGCACCGCATCCCTATCTCTGAAGTTCAGTAAGCGAGCAATGGTTGGACGGGGAGGAGCACCCGGAGGCAGGCGAGCCGCCAGAGAGTGGTGGGCTCACTCCACTGTGAGCAGGGCAGGGAGGTTGTCAGCACCACAGATGTCACGAAGCATGTTTTCTACGTACGTTTCCAATTTCCCCACATTTGTGGATTCGGGTAGGCCCAAAATGTGAATGTTGTTGCACCTCGAGCGTGCTTCAATGTCTTCGTTTTTAGCTTGAATGATCGCTAGGAGCTTCACAGTAGTTTTGGTAATGACCTGTTCTAGTCCATCTTCCGTATTTTATATTTGTTGCTCTGCTTCGCCAATCCTGACTACTTGCTTGTCTAGCTTGGCCGATATATGATCCATACGACCATTGAGGGCCTCAATTTTTCCGTCTATTGATTGTAAGCTTTCCTGGATAGCTGACAGCGCTTTTTCCACAGCCATGTGCAAGAGATGTGTCAGCGTTGTGAATACCAGGCTTTAGCAGGCAATGGAGCTGTCCATCAAGTCAATTAGGGGGAGACGATCACCACAGATCCCCAATTCCCATGCACCTTATGACCACAAACAAGCGTGCTAAACAACCCACGTCGTGATGCGCTGCTGATGTGTCAACCCGATGTGTAAGAATCCCCAGTAGCAACTCGTCCCGCAGACTCACCGCTGGCCGAAGGGATAAACAGGCCCAAGCCCTCACACCAACCTCTGTGACAGCCAGCCGCTGTTGCAGCACAATTCTTCCAACCCGGGAGGTGCCCCTTCCAGGGCACCGGCTCCGGGATGCCTTCAAAAGTCGGGCCGCCAGGACAGGAGGTGCCACAGCCTCCCAGCACACACCCAGCAGTCCGGACCCACCACGATTCCAGATCCCGCACAGCAGCAGGCGTCCATCAAACAGCTCTGGTCAGCGTCACTCAGCCGATATCCCAGGTCACAGGAGCCGCCAGCACAATGCTCCACGGTAAGGCTGCCAGGTGCACAGCAGGGTCGCGCCGGCTGCGAGCGGGCACAGCAGGCCTGTCCCAGCGCCGCGCGCTCAACCACACTCACGGCACCACCACCCGCCGGCCCCCAGCAGCAAACAGTACCGGGCACGTAGACTGAGACAGGCACTCGGGAGCTCCTGCGGTGTCAGCAGCAATATGTAGCGTTGTGCCCCAGGGACTCAAGCGCCGCTCGAGTCGCACTCTGAGGTCCGCACTCCCCAATCTGTTTCACCAGGCCGCCATGTTGTCTCGGAGCGATATGCTGGCACCCACAGTTCTCACCTGGCAGGTAGCGCCCACCGTCTTCAAACACTGCCAAAGCAATGCGCAGCTGTTGTAGATGAGCTGCCACACATTTAACGGTGTGGATGGCTTATAAGGAGCAGGATATTTTAAGGATAATGACGGCGGCCGGCGGAGCTGCACTACAGTGCGGCCATCTTGCCGTGCGCCCTCTAGCGCCCCCCCATGATGGCATAGCACTTCTTTTGTTCATAAAGCCATCCGCTTAATTTTACATTCAATTTTATTTTCCCAGTCGGATTTTATTCATATCAGCAACAAATTATCAACAATGTCCATATGACTTAAACGGTTGAACTCTCGACTTCTAGTTTCCAAGGGTTTAGCAGTCTGTGGCCTTGGCGGCGATTCAAATATGGTGGCATCCTTCCGGATGTGCCTCAGTTTGACATGCGCAGACGACTTTCACTCAGAACACTCAAGTCATGGTGAGAAGGCCCAAATACAAACCAATGAAAAGGTCAAAGAGAGAAAATATGAATTTAAAAAATAAATGGTTTCACTGTATACCACCCACCTCTACTCAATTTCCCTTAAATTATTAGTACTTTCCTCGCAGTATCTTTTAGTAAATAGAGCGTTTTCTAAACTGCGAAGCAGGTGCCATGCATGTGGGTCTTGAAGACGCCATATTAAGGCGTTCTGCTCATGCGCAGGAAATTCCCTCCAAGCATTTAGACGTCACATTGCGTAGATGCAATTGACGCATGCGCAGTAAAGTTTTTCCCTGTTACAGCCGCGTTTAGTCCGCTATCCGTATTAATGGTTAGTAAACACATATGCAAGCTTCTCTACCTTTTATGTTCATGTATTTCGTGATGATTAGTCACAAGACACAATTAGTATTTCATGTTAATACGTTAATACGAGTGAATTGAATTCAAGCAAGTCTCTTAAAAACGAGTTGTTGTTCCATCAGCGGGTTTAGATCTACGCGCTAATTTAAAAAAATTATTTTTAATGGCTTGTGGACCGAAAAAGTACTCCATCAATACACTCACCATAGACTCCGTAAGATTACATTGCACTAGCACTTTTCCCTATCTGGGGCTGGTATTTGCAGCAAATGGTTCTTGGGTTGATCATGTGGCTCATAGCAGGAAAAAGTTTTCAAATGCTATTAACTCAATCTTCAGCCTTCCGCAACCCAAAAAGACAGAGGTGGCTTTAGCCTTTAACAAACATTTTAAATCACAGTGTGTATCCCTACTGCAACATATGGCGCAGAGGTTTGGGGTTTTACAAAGTGCAACAGTATCCAGGGTGAAGAAAATAGATTCTGTCAGAGACTCCTGGGAGTTTCGATTTCCTCATCACAGTATGTTTGTCATAAAGAACTGAAACTGCTATATATCGAAGATTATATTAAGGCTCAACCAGCTATATTCAGGCTTGCAATCTGGAAAAACCCGGCAGCGACCCTCACTAGAAATATTATAACAGATTGCCTTAAGTGCGAGAAGGGCAGGGATATACCTTGGCTTGCTGCTGTAAGAGAGGGCTTAAATAGTGTGAATTTTGTGCACATCTTCCTAAACCCCACCCATTCGGAGGGTGTAAGCAAAAAAGTTTTACAGGAGGCTTTGTATGCACAGTATAGTAAAGCAAGATACGGAAAGGAGGTACAGAAATCCTCCGTTGCCAGGTATATGCCCTAAGAGGATACCTCTCATCTGCCATCTAGTTATCTTTTAAAACCCATAGGCCGATGGGAGAAAGGATTGCTTTTCCACCTAAGGGCTGGTACATTCAAATTCTTACTTTGTTTTCCCCTTGGTTTAATGTAAACCATGATCAATTGCCATGCCCCTGTGATGAGCGAAGCAACCAAACAATGTTAAATTTTTTATTCTTTTGTAATTTTTATCGAAAATATATCAAATGGTTTTGAATGACATTCTTCAAAAAAGCGCCACCATTTACTATAAAGCTGCTTACACGAAAATTCTTAAACTGGATGAGGATGAATTAATTTTTCTCGTAGGCTCTTTTTTGAAGGCAGCAGTACGTGCACGTGATACAATGTGTACCTCCTGAAGGCTGTTTTTAATGATTTATTCCAATATTGTATTTATGATTATTGTTAAAATATTCTGAACCCTGTCTATTGATGTAATCTATCTTTCTTGTTATGATAGAAACCACACATATTCTACAAGTCCCTATTTAAAAAATATTTTTATGAGGTCGCATCGCTTTTTAATCAACTGTGCTTTTTAATTGATTAATATATTATAATATTGCTATTTGATCTGTGCTTTTATGGATATATTTGTATCCGAATAAAGTTTTTGAATTGAATTGAATTAATAGGGCACTCAGTCAGTCGCTATGTCTCTTGAAGGTAAACAATCTCATCTGACTTACAAATGTTCAGCATTTCTCCGTTATCAAGCTATTTAGTAATGCTAGGAGAAAATGTCAACTGGAGGTAAAATAAGCCCAGGGACATACTCATGAATGCAATTGTTTGAAATTGATGATGGTTACGTACGCATCCTTCAACTTTTCCCGTCTTTGCAATTGTTATCTGTCTCAGGGGCAACCCTTGAATTCTGTCTGGGCCTTTTGTATAATTTATTCTTGAGCTCGATAAGCTATTTGCTTCAGACCCTCTGCTATCTGGCAACGGATAATTCTATTACGACACAATTAGTATCTTTTGGCTGGCGTTTCCAAGATCTTAACACAACAGTTCTCTAGTATGTTTTTACTACTAAGAAATGAGGGGGGCAGTTCAGCTTTTGCTTAAGTCATTAGTTTAGCTTCATTTTGTTCACTACTTTAGAGTGACCTAAATTAAATAGTCAGAAGGTCTTTGCTGTGTACATCTTTAAAAGCTGATGTTTTTAACAATCTGAGAATGTTCCCTTATTTAGGATATGAAATAAGCCTTTCGATGCATATTCTGATATAAGTCTGACTTTAGCAAAGGGAATCTGACTAGTGGTGTTGGAGACTCGAGTGATCTACAGTTAGCTTTTTTGTAACCTCCATAAAATCTCAAATTCCTAAGGAGATAACTGTTCATTTGTTAATGGGGCATTACTGTCCCCATCGCAACATCCTCTTGTGCCATGGAAACCTTATTTCCACAAGCTTTTTACTCCTGGGTCTATTTTATATACTATATGTGTACACTGGTTGCACTTTGGTGGCGATTGACTCTTGCGCTACCTTACTGGGTGCAAATGTAGCATCTTAAGTTTTCAAGACATTGGGGGTCATCGGGAAGATTAAGGGCCTCATGTAGGTAGCTAAATACCGGTCAGCCGAAATTCGGTAAATATCCCGTTACCGACCGGTATTTAGGCATTTGAGATGTAGGAGGCATGATTTAAGGATTCGGTAATTTACCGAATTGGTAATGGATCGGTAAAATACCGAATCGGTAAAATACAGATTCGGTAAATTACCGAATCCTTAAATCATATGTAGGGAGCACTCAAGTGAGTGTTTCATTGTATTCAGGATTCGGTATTTACCACCAAATACAGGTTGGTGATAAATATCGAATACCTTTCAAAAATCAATTTTTTGCTGTTTTGACAGTGCCATGTGGCAGACATACATGCCCTTTAGGGCATGTATGTGCGCCACATGTGCACACATGCACGAATCAGGGGTGCAACAGGGTGTCAATGTGACACCCTGCCACCCATGATTATGCTTCCCCTATTACCGATTCGGTATTTACCGAATCGGTAATAGTAGATGGCTTCCCATTCATTCCTATGGGCCTCCAGGCCCATAGGAATGAATGGGAAGGGATGCATTATTACCGATTCGGTAAATACCTATTCATAAATACCGATATTTACCGAATCGGTAATAATTACCGATTGTTTACCTACATACTATTTGCCGATTCATAAATACCGAATCGGTAAAATTCGGTATTTATGAATCGGTAAATAGTGTGTTACCTACATATGGCCCTAAGTGAGCTATTGCCAAGAGTCACATGATGTTGAGCTGAGATGCCACTGGGGATCGAACCGTGAACCCCGCGCTCCGCTCTGGACTCAGCTGCTCTAGCCACTGTGCCACACCTCTCCCACTGAAACTTAACATGTATTGTAGAATTAACTGTATTGCTGGGTTGAACATTTCATTTACCCTGTAGGTCAATCATGCTAGGACCAATGCAAGAACCTCCCACTAGACCTATATTGCTTTTATAAAGGCTAACCACATCTCTATGGGGCTATCCACAATGAGTACATTGCAAACATGCAATTTTTATTTTTATACATGAAATTTATTTAGTTCGAAAATCATTATTTCATAATTTTTATCAAAAAGGGTAAAAAACATTCATTACGTCTGTAGTTTCCTTCCACATTTCTTTAATATGAATGTTCAACAATTTAATTTTTTACAAAAAATCAGCAGAAACATTGTTTTTTTGACATGGACAATGCTATCTGTGTCATTCATATATATATATGTATATGACCCCTACAAATTGACCACACTTGACTACTAGCCTCTCACATCCACATGCATACTCAGAAATGTTTAGTGCCACTAGGACCAACAAAACTTTTAAAATCACATAGCTTGGTTGCAGTTGGAGGGACCCTTTACTGAAAGTTTTATTAATAATTTCCGAGGATGCTTCTCCTTCGGATCCAGTGGACAAGCGGGTGGAGGCTGCTGCCAAACAAGCCTATGCGGCGGCCAACTTTTCCATCCGTGCTTGGGCGTACTTATCATACACGGTCCAGTTTTTATTGAAGGACTTCCAGTCTTTGGCAGAGTTGCTGGACCAGGGGGCTGATGTTGTTCCTACTTTGGTGCTGATGGAACAGAAAACTGGACTTCTATCAGATATTTCTTTCGATACCTTGGGGGCTGCAGCCGCGGCTGGTGGCGCTGCAATTCAGACCCGTCGTCAAGTCTGGCTTCGCCACTGGAAGACTGATGCTGCCCAGAAGGTGAACCTGATGGAAATTCCTTTTTCATGTTTTAAGCTGTTTGGTGATTCCCTGGAGGACATGGTGAAGAAGTCCGTAGAGGACAGGAAGCTTTTGGCGCCCATCCGTTCCTCCAGGGGCTGTTTTTTTGGTCCCAAGAGGGCTTTCTCTTACACGTCTGCTGCTAGGGGCAGTTTCCCCTTTCGAGGGAGGGGTCACGGCCGGGGCACCCAGTTCTTCAACATATCCCGGTCTCAGCCTGCGGCCTCTTCCCCGCCTCTAATTCCTGACTATCTGGGACAGTTTTTCCATTGTGTTCAGCTCCGTTCCTCCGGACGCTTTCCGCGCCACTCCGCTGCCTTGCATTCCAGTGAGCAAAAGACACACAATTGATGGACGGAATGCAGAACAAATCAAAGCATTCACTCCCAGTCAAGAGATCTGGGTTAAATCCCTCATTCTTTTGCTCACCATGCCACCCCAGTTTAGACCTGGCCATATGCAAATCAGTCTTGATCCTGTGCCTGATGGGAACAGTCCAGCCCGAACTGCCAAGCCAGGTCCTCCCTGGACCGGAAACAAGCATCCTAGGACTGGTTTCTGGGTTTCATCCCTCTTCAGCCAGTATAACTTGAATCCAGTGGCACAGTGAGCCCGGGACCCCTGTCTGGGCATACCTGGCGCACTTAGAGCGAGAAAGCAAAAGACGCACAATTGATGGACGGAATGCAGAACAAATCAAAACATTCACCCCCAGTCAAGAAATCTGGGTTAAATCCATCATTCTTTTACTCACCATGCCACCCCAGTTTAGACCTGGCCATTTGCAACTCAGTCTTGATCCTGTGCCTGATGGGAACAGTCCAGCCCGAACTGCCAAGCCAGGTCCTCCCTGGACTGGAAACAAGCATCCTAGGGCCGGTTTCGGGGTTTCACCCCTCTTCAGCCAGGATAGCTTGAATCCAGATCTCTGTACTGGGGTGAATGTATGACATTGTTCTGCATTCTGTCAATCAACTGTTGTTTTTACATTTGTCACCCCGAGTGGGACGGGTATGCCCAGGCGTGGGTCCCGTGCTCTCCATGCCACTGGAATCAAGCTATCCTGGCTGAAGAGGGGTTAAACCCTGAAACCGGTCCTAGGGTGCTTGTTTCCAGTCCAGGGAGGACCTGGCTTGGCAGTTCAGGCTGGACTGTTCCCATGAGGCACAGGGTCAAGACTGATTTTCATATGGATGGGTTCAAACTGGAATGGCATGGTGAGCAAAAAAATGATGGATTTAGGCCCAGATCTCTGTACTGTGGTGAATGTATGACATTGTTCTGCATTCTATCCATCAACTGTTGTTTTTGCATTTGTCACCCCGAGTGGGACGGGTATGCCCAGGTGTGGGTCCCGTGCTCTCCATGCCACTGGAATCAAGCTATCCTGGCTGAAGAGGGGTGAAACCCCAAAACCGGTCCTAGGATGCTTGTTTCCAGTCCAGGGAGGACCTGGCTTGGCAGTTCAGACTGGACTGTTCCCATGAGGCACAGGGTCAAGACTGATTTGTAAATGGCTGGGTTCAAACTGGAATAGCATGGTGAGCAACAAAACGATGGATTTTGGCCCAGATCTCTGTACTGGGGTGAATGTATGACATTGTTCTGCATTCTGTCAATCAACTGTTGTTTTTGCATTCCACTCCAGTGAAGCAGGTAGCCCTGCTGGAGGATCTCCTCGCCAAGGGTGCTATTCGGCCAGTTCCAGCATCTCAGAGAGGAAAAGGTGTCTATTCCATCTAGTTCTTGATGAAGAAGGTGTCTGGGGACTATCTTCCTGTTCTAGATTTGAAGCGGGTTGATTCATTTATTCCCCATGTAAAATTCAAAATGGATTCTGGAGATTCTGCTGCTGCTGGTTCAGGGTGAGGTGATCGCATCCCTGGATATTCTGGACATCTACCTCCATGTACACGTCCACCCATCCTCGCAGCGCTTCTTTCGATTCTGCGTGGAGGGCCTCCACTACCAGCTCCAGGTACTTCCTTTAGGTTTATCCTCTGCCCAGAGGGTTTTTACTTAGGTTTTGGCTCCTTTGGTGGGTATCCTCCACAGGGAGGGTATCAGGGTTTTTCCTTATCTGGATGACTGGCTGATTTCTGCCTCTTCTTTTTCCAATGGGACACTTCACATCAAGAGGGTCTGCGAAGTTTTGTCCTCCCATGGATTCCTGATCAATCTCAAGAAATCTCACCTGTTGCCAACCCAAGACTTGGTGTTCATTAGGTGTCGGCTGGACATGGTCCAGGGGATGGTGTTCTTGCCTCTGGAGCAGAGGAACACCTTGTGGCGGGATTTGGGTTCCATCCTGGGTCTGGATTCCGCTCCTGTTCATCAATGGTTGAGGGTTCAGGAGTTGATGTCAGCTACCACAAATGTGCTGCCTTCGGCTCGCCTCCACTTGAACCCCTTAGTGAATTATCTCCTGGCCCGTTGGGGTCCCTTCTCGGTAATTACAACATCACGGTGGTTTTGTCTCTGCAGCTCCATGCCGAGCTGGGCCGGTGGTTCGTGAAAGCTCACCTCTCCAGGGGTCTCCCCTTCCTGGTCTCCCCGTCCCGGGTGGTCACAACCGACAACAGTCACCTGGGCTAGGGGGCGACCCTGGGTTTGTGATCTGTTCAGGGTCAATGGGATCGGCTTCAGGCGGTGTGCTCCTCCAACTTTCGGGAGCTGAAGACCGTTCTCCTGGTATGCCTGTAGTGTGCCTCTTTTCTCAGGGGGCAGCATGTGTTGGTCCGGATGGACAATCAGGTGGTGAGGGGGTACATCAATCATCGGGGGGTGCAGGGTTCGCTCCCTTTGGCTTCTGATCCAGGAGCTGATGTCCTGGGCGGAGTCTTCACTCTTGTCCCTCAGGGCGGTGTGTCTGCCGGGGAAGGAGAATGAGGTGGCGGATCGCCTGAGCCGGGTGTTTCTGCCTCTGTCTGCCCTCTCTCTGAGGTTCTCGGTGTTCCAACAGCTTGTGGCCTGGTTTGGCCGTCCTTGGATCGACTTGTTCGCGGACGAGCTCAATGCTCTCCTGCTTTGTTTCTGTGCTCTCCCTCCATGCCCAGGGGCTTGGTGGTTGGATGTTTTGTCGTTCCCTTGGCCATCCCCCGTTTCCCTTGATCGCGCGCATCCTGTGCAAGATTCACCTGGAGAAGGCGTTTTTCCTGTTGGTTATTCCTGGATGGGTTCGCTGTCCTTGGCTTCATCTTCTGAGCGAGCTGGCTGTTCAGGAGTGCTGAGCAATTCTGGATCTTACTTATCCATTGCGGGCCCCCCGCTCCCTGTGGGGATGTTGTGCCGGCTCTATCTGCAGGCTTGGCTCTTGAGAGGTGACCTTACTTGCTGGGGGTTGTTCTGTGGGGGTGGTGGACTTGCTGCATGGCTCCTGCAGGTCTTCTACTCTGCTTTCTTATTCCCGCCATTGGTCCTCCTTCTCTCATTGGTGAGGGCTGAACGGGCTCAACCCTGTGTCTGTGGATCCCTTACGGGTCCTCGATTTCCTGGCTGAAGGGTTTTGCCTGGGTCTGGCTCCTTCCACCCTGTGGGCTCAGTGGGCAGCCTTGCGGGCTTTCTGCAGTCTGGCGCTGGAGGTCTCAATTCTCTGGTGGCTCGCTTGCTGCGGATTTGGTTTTTGCAGCAGCCTCTGGCTATTTGCCTGGCTCCACCCTGGGATCTTCCTTTGGTTTTGCAGGCCCTCCAGGGGTCCCCCTTGAGCCCGTGGGCTCGGTGGATTTGAAATTTCTCACCCTCAAGGTGGTGTTCTTCGTGGCAATCATTTTGGCTGGTAGGATGGGCGAGCTGGGCTCCTTCCTTCGGTCTACCGGATTGTCTGGTGTTGCGCCCTGACCCTAGGTTTCTTCCCAAGGACCCTTTGCTGGTTAACCCCTCCAGTGAGGTGGTTTTGCCCTCTTTTCCTCTGGTGGATGTCTCGGGCTCTGATGCTTCTTAGTCTCTGCTGGATGTTCGGCGGACGGTCTTGGTGTATGTGGACTGCACTTCTGCCTTCTGTTGTTGTGACAATTTGTTTGTGACTTTTGGCCCGGTCCGGTCTGGTCACAAGCCTTCGGTTTCCACATTGATTCGTTGGATTAAGCAGACTATCTTGCTTGCCTACGAGTCTCAGGGGTCTGAGCTTCCTTGCGGGGTTCAGGGTTGTTCCATCAGGGGCCTCTCTGTGTCTTGGGCCTCGTTTAAGGGTGTCTCTACCGAGGATATTTGTCGGGATGCGACCTGGGCCTCCCCGCACATGTTTTTGCTGAGGTTGTTCTCGGGGCTGGGTCCTCCATCTCCCCATTGTGGCCTTTTGTCCTGGGGCCTGTGTGATTTGATCTGTTTGTTTTTGTACTCTGTATTAAATCCTGTTTTTGTGTCATCTACTCCTTGTGGTTGGTTTCTTGTTTGCCATGAAGCCTCTTAGCTTGGGTATGTGCTCACTTCATTTGTCATGTGGTGAGGAAGACTTACGAGGAGGTAATGCCCCGGTTACTTACCAGTAATCTTCATTACTCAGAGTATTGTCTTCTTCACCACATGAGTTACCATCCCTCCCTCCCTGGGGTGCTATCGGCTTCATTTCTTGGGGCTTGGTAGTTTTTCGGGCTGTGGGTTGGGCCGACACTCCTCTTATAGAGGTCAGAGGTGATATGGGTCAGCCATGTTGGGAAGGGATGGGAGGCAGGGGAGGCTAACTTTTGCTTTGGAGGGTTCTGGTGTGGAGCTGAAGCTCACTTTGTTTGTCATGTGACGTGGAAGACAATACACGGAGTAATGAAGATTACCGGTAAGTAACCGGGGCATGGTTTTCTGTCTTATCCGTTTGTAACAAGACTACCTTAGCCACTGCCTCCAAGTTTGGGATAATTGAAATCCAAAAGGGGTACCAGTATTGCTATTTTCTGCTTGTTTTGGAAACTTAGGTCATGACTTAGATCTTGGTGTGACTTCCATCGTCCCTCTGCAGCAGAGTATCCAAGTACTCCATCAAGCTGACGGTAACCCATCCGCCGTTTTTAGATATATGCTGGATGAACCACCACATGCGTCGACCTACTGTATCCCGTTGCATAAGTGGTGCACCATCGTCATGGCAGCGTACTCCACTGCTGGCTAACAGTACTCCATTGCTGTCAGGTCGGAAGGTTTGCACCGAGGCTATTAAGATGTTTCCATTGTGCTGACATTGTCCTACCAATGGTTTGCTGATGGTGTGAGTCCCTGGTGGAGTGGGGACTGGTAGGTACTACAGATTTGTGTGTCAATACACATATATGTGTTTTCTTGTAAAATATATGTAGGTAATGTTTTATGACCCTTTTCTTACATATTGCATAACACACAATAAAACACACTATTGAATGCACTCTCAGAAGCACCACAAGCACAACACCCACAACATATGTTTCTTTATGTGTCAATACAGGTGTGTTCATTTTACCAAGATAAGTTGTAAACTGTACACTAATGCATTACACATAAAAAATGCATGTAAAATCAATGTAAAAATACACAAGACTAAAGCAATTGTCAACACACTATTCATAGTAAGACAAGTGTAAAAGAAGCTTACCTTAGATCCAGGCGACAACAGTTGATTAATGTCGTGGTCATGTAGTAGCAGCAGAGGGAGGACCTGGACACTGGGGTTTAAGACGGAAACGCAAGTGGGAAACAGAAAACAGGTACGTTTCTACCACATTACCTTCGACTCCACCAACTCAAGGTAGGAGATATCTCTGCCACAGTTTCCTCGACTGAAAGGCACATTGTGATTGTCCCAGAGGTAATCTTGGTTGGACTCCCGTCTATAGCTGCTTCCGCCTATGATACTGTTGGCACAGGTTAAAATTCCTGGCAGAGGCGGCGGCACTTGGGCAAGCTTTAGTCCACGGACATAATAACATCTAAATAGAGCGGGCAGAACGCCAAGTGGTGGGCAGTGAAACTGTTTAAAAAGTGACGGTGGGGCCTGATCAGCCAAGATCTAAATCAAGCCCTAGGTGATTTGAAAAATAGGAAAAAGATTGGGGGAGGTGGAATCAAAATTAAAGTCACAGTTCCTTTGAGGGACAATATTATGAAACATCTCAGACAACAGTTTGGGTGTGTCCTGTGTGTCAATGCTCCCAAAAGGTTGGGTTAATGGTGCAAAGTTTGAGGTGGTAAGAGGGATTATATTTTTTGCTTGTGTTCAGCAATGATTCCCAGTTGCTCACGATCAAATGTATTGGATGGAAGACCTCTTAGAGTTCTGTAAAGGTACAGTACTCCAATGCATCCTTCTGATCAATTAGTGTTTGCACCTGGTTTATCAAATGGTCTTGAGGGAAATCAGAAAAATATGTAGCAGGATTGGGTATGCAAATCCCATTTCACTGTGAAGAGTTAAATTATTTACGTAACTTGGTTGTTGAAGAAGGACGTTGAGCCAAAGCTTCTGGTAATAGGCCATTTGATTCAGTTCTGGGGCGTTTTAAAAAGATAACACAGAGGGTGCTACTTTCAACAAGAGTGACAGTTCAATGTTGTCAACTCTTGATTTTTTTTTGCATTCTTCACTTCACAATAAATTCTGGTCTTCCATACTGCAAAGAATAATACATTCTGGGGAACAATTGGTGCAGCAGTGTGATGCAATGCAGGTGTCTATCAAGGCTCAATCATATTCAGGTCTCACATTGCCATATCGGACCACAAAACCAACATCACTCCACTTAGTTGTCAATACATATACAGATAATACTCCGTCACATCAGCTGCTAAGTGACCACAGAGAGGACCACAAGTCACTCCTGACACTAATTAAAGCAAGACAGGGTCCAACATGCTGCCACGCGCCTGCCTCACGAGGGAGCAAGCAGAGAGATGTGATTGTGACCATTCACTCTCCAAAAGCCAGGCTCACCCCAGAGAGAAATAGGAGACAAGTTCTACTTTCCCCAGATTTGCACATAGCATGTCAAAAACAGGCCGCAAACACAACGGCAGGTTGATCTGCTAGGTCCCACTAATGTTGGTGTGCCAGACTTTGGGACAGGTTCAGACTGGCTTCAGTTTTAGGCAAGTCAGCAATGGCACAAGAATAACCTGGCTATGTGTAAGAGGGAGAAGATAGCAAAACAATTCCATGCATACCTACTGGTATGACAGTCCAAAACGTTTTAAGAGTGCTCTGAAGAGTCCCATTCTATGTGTCTTCAATGTGTACCCTCATTCGAATCTACAAAATTAAGAATAATTGCGGAAAACATTAAACTAAATGAACCATTGTTTCTGAATAATGACTTAACGTCTTCCAGTGTTCTCATATTAAAAGTAAAAAGGAAGTGCTTTACAGGGAATACCCAAAATCACCTTTCTACAGAAGCCTAACTACAAGTACATGCAGGCCAGTCAGATGGTTAGATATTTGCATTGACTCAAGCAGCTTTGGAACTTTCAGGAAACAATGAGAAAAAGGGCAGGTATCCCCCGAGTCTTTCCTTGGAACTAGCAAAATTGCATGGCATGAAGGGCATATATATATATAGCACCACCGCAGGATTGGAAGCGGGACAGTAACTGGGGATTGCCCCAGCGTCATGTGGGAACCAGCACTGAAAATTGGGATGTTTTGAGTGGAAGAAGCCCATCCAGGGCGAGCATTTGGGACCCTAGTCTTCCGGCACCCGTGCAGGATTTAATTTGTGCCGCACTACATTTACCACAATCCTGTGAGGACTGCATTAAAAGACAAACGCCTATCAGGAGTCAGTTGCAGCACGTTAAAGGTGTGGCGCATGGCCGTAGGACATAGGCGTACGGCCATTGAGAAAGAGATTCATCTCGAAACGCGTCTGGATGCATTTCTTCCACGGGGACGTCTAGATGGTATCGCTGTTTCCAGAGTGCTCTCCCACACGTGGGCAACTCAGGAGCTTTAATTTCTACGCGGCAGGTCCAACCGCGGGGAGAGCACCACCGCAGGATTGGAAGCGGGACATTAACTGGGGATTGCCCCAGCGTCATGTGGGAACCAGCACCGAAAATTGGGATGTTTTGAGTGGAAGAAGCCCATCCAGGGCGAGCATTTGGGACCCTAGTCCCAAATGCTCGCCCTGGGATTGCCCCAGCGTCATGTGGGAACCAGCACCGAAAATTGGGATGTTTTGAGTGGAAGAAGCCCATCCAGGGCGAGCATTTGGGACCCTAGTCTTCCGGCACCCATGCAGGGTTTAATTTGTGCCGCACTACATTTACCACAATCCTGTGAGGACTGCATTAAAAGACAAACGCCTATCAGGAGGCAGTTGCAGCACATTAAAGGTGTGGCGCACGGCTGTAGGACATAGGCGAACGGCCACTGAGAAAGTGATTCATCTCAAAACGCGTCTGGCCGCATTTCTTCCACGGGGACGTCTAGATGGTATCGCTGTTTCCAGAGTGCTCTCCCATACGTGGGCAACTCAGGAGCTTTTAAATACATATATATATAGGACTTGACTAGATGGCGAGAATTTGGATTAATCAGTAAATCAGAATTTTCGTTTTTAAAGGTAGACAATCCGGTAGTACCAATTTTTTATTTAACTCCAAAGATCCACAAGAATAAAGAAAGACCACCAGGGCGACCTATTATTTCAGCCATTGGTAGTCTATTTGAACCGACCTCTAGATACCTTGATGCATTTTTACAGACTTATGTGAGGACACTTCCTGCATACATACAGGACACAAGAGATTTTTTTAACAAAATAGTGGACACAGTATGGAATGAGTCATATCTGTTGATTACTTTGGATGTGGTGAGTTTATACACCAGTATCTCCCATGATGATGGCATAAGGGCAATCAGACACTTTTTAAACCAGATATTCATCAATCTGTATCAGCATACCAGTATGCTGATTGAAATGTGTGGACTATGTCTTAACAATAACCATTTTCTATTTGGTGGTGACACCTACAGGCAGTTACAAGGGACGGCGATGGACACCTGCTTCGCCCCCAGTTATGCTAATTTGCATATGGGCTGGTAGGAGGAGCAGGTGCTCAAAGTCGACCACAGTAGAGAGTGGGAAACCCATGTAATCAAGTGGATCCGTTTTATCGACGATCTATTTATTATATGGGACGGCTCCAAAGAATCAGCACATGAGTTCATTAATAAAATCAATGAGAACAATCTCAATTTGAAATTTACTGAGCACATAAGCAACATGAGCGTCACATATTTAGATTTAGAGGTGTATATCTCACAAGGGAAAACACAAACATGCACTTATCGAAAGCCAACTGCAGGAAATACAATACTGCATGCGGAAAGCTTTCACCCTGCTAGTCTAAAAATGAGTATTCCCTATGCAGAAAATTTGAGGATGAAACGCAACTGCAGTGACAATGAAACTCTTGGTGATGCTCAAAGTGCTCTGAATAAGAGATTTTTACAACGAGGATATACTCCTAAAGTACTGAATCAGGCAAAAGAAAAAGTAAACAACATACAAAGAGAGACACTGTTAAAACCAGATGAAGTGAAATTAAGGGAAAAGAGAAAACGAACACAAGATCAGATCAGAATGATTACAGGGTACAATGCCTACCAGGCAAAAGTGGGAGATAGCCTGTGTAGGCATTGGTACCTAATAAAGCAGGATCAGGTGTTACATGACCTTGTGTCGAGAAGACCTATGATAACTTTTAACAAAGCAAAATCAATGAGAGAGGATTTATTTCAAATAAGTCCAGCTGTGGAGAAGGGAGGAAAGAGTTGGTTACAGACCACCCCGGGCTTCCATAAATGTTATAAGTGTAAGGCCTGTAAACATGGTAAGAATGAAAAATTGGTAACATCTACCCTGCTTAACCCCTTCAGTGCCCGCCCCTTTCCCCGCCCTGTGCCGGCCGTTGAATTAGCGGGCGGGGTCTATGACGAGCTGGACTCGTCATGGGCACAGCGCCACCGCGGCCCATGACGAGTCCAGCTCGTCATGGGCACTGAAGGGGTTAATAGCCCATGGAAGATAAGAACCTCACTAAATTGTAAAAGTAACTATGTTGTTTATGTTCTGCAATGTTCATGTCCAGAAATGTATGTTGGTAGTACTACGAATATGGTCCATATTCGCATACTCCAACACTTGAGAGCAATTAAGAATAATGATAAGAACTATGTGGTGGCTCGCCACATTAATGAAGAACACAAGGGAAACATTAATGATCTTGTTTATTTTGCAATTGATCAAATCCCCAAAAATCTGAGAGGTGGTGATAGAGAAAGAAAGTTGCGTAAATTAGAGTCAAAGTACATACTCTTATTCAATACCAAAATCCCAAATGGTTTGAATATAGAGGAGGATCTATATGTACACTTGATATAATTGCTAACTCAAATTTCCATTTGTCATCTTAATTTTAATTAATTTTTAGCTGAAGACTAATTTTTAACACTCAGAGGAAGAAAGAAGGTCAATCAATAGGTATACTTTAGTAAAGCAACATGAGTATGTGGCAACATGATCAATAAAAGTGTATATTGAGTCATTAGACAATAATATTCTATACTGTAAAATATAATCAAGGGAATGTTATAGTGCGCCTAATTGGTAATTCACGGAAATATGGGAATAACATGATTTTGCACTAGCAATTTTATATACTTGTGTCCTTATATTCCCGTGAGGTGCAATATAGGTATAATAATACAATAGAGGTATTTAAATATTTAGCAGAATCTATTCGCTTGGTGACATGGAATATAGAGGTTTTTTGAAATTTTTAGATTTTTATTATAACGGTTTGAATTTTTTAAGAAGATCTTTTGGTTTATGTAACAGTTTTGCACTTTAAAATTGCTATTTGGCACAGTAAATCATAAATAATGTAAAATTATAGGAATGTTGCACTTAATATCAGATGTACTGTAATGCACTCGCACTTTAATAATAATAACTTTTACTAAATTGAAACCTTTTTGATTTATTGGCAGAACCATGGACTGGATATGACTTAACATTGGGGCACTAGCCTGATGCTCTTTTGCAAATGGACATTGTGACCGACACCAAGGTTGATTGGATATGATGATTTATAGTATACCATGAGTAATATTTTGATTTGTTAGCTATCTTGAGATTTTATCAGGAAATAGTCATTATTGTGGTAATTAAATTTCAAGTTAAATAGTGATAATTTAATTTTAAGGGAAGACAGTTTATTTTTCAACAAGCACGGTATACATTTTTTATTAAGCTTTAACCTATGTAATATGGATTTTATAATATTATATATGTGGGTCTAGTAGTGATTTTAACTACTGGTATAATGAGTCGGTCAATGATGATGTTTCATTTGCGTAGTCTGTTTACCATATCTATTTAACAAACAACCATGTGACCTGTGGAGAAGTGTGGCTCAATGATTAGAGCGGCAGACCCTGATGCAGAGGTCTAGCCCGGGACCAGGGTTCAATTCCACGCCTCGGCGGGTCTTGGGCTCAAAAATTCAACGGACCTGATAATTCTCGTCTCGGTGCCATTCCAATCATGGAGTCCCACTCTGCAACTCTGGGCAATAGCTTGCTTAATCTCCACAACGGCCCCCACAACGCTAAGGATGCCTGTCCTCCACCTTGCGGGTGCCCAGGAGTGGACGCCTCACAGGGAAAGCCAGGATGGGTTCCACAGCGGTATTCGTACAAGCGCCTTGAGACCCTTGCGGGTGAGTAGTGCGCTATACAAGTATCAATTTACAATTTTTACCTTCGACTATGTGTTTAAAAATGGTGTTTTTTAAATGACTTCCCATTGTGAACAAGGCAAGTGTGCCGAAACGCGTCAAGCGAAGTAAATAAACTGAAGCTGGATGGTGAAGCTTACCCAAGTGTCGGAGTCTGATTTCTGTAGCGGAAGTTGGAGATGGTTGAATATATATATATATACGAGGAGTACAAGCGCGGCGCCCCCCCAAGCAGAGGTATTTCCATTATGGACTTTAATCAAGCGAGGGGAGAGAGGAGGCGGCAATGTGCTGCCTGATAAGGGCACAAACCAAGGTCTCAGCGGGATCATCATTTCCAGGACGTTTGCGATGGAATGCAGCCCAGCGCCAAGAAATTGGGGACAATATCGCTGTCCAGAGTTCCACACCACTTGTTTTGGAACCTCATGTGGACTGCATGTACCATCATGCATTGGACCTGGGATTCTAAGCGCAACCAACACACCTGCCTGAGAGAGGAGGAGCTTAGAGTCTACTTCAAAGGGAGTGTTCTCTGAAGCTCACGAGGAAACATTAGCCTGTGGGACTGGCACTGATGACGGCCGTTCCGACCAGAAACACGTCTGCCATGGATGTTCCACGATCTGCAGAAGTGCTTTTATATGCTGAATAAATCCTGGTTTGTGCCCAGAGCATGTGTCCCGCTGATTTCATTTCAGATCAGCAATTCGTGGTGAGGTATAGTCGGGTTCCGCTGATACCGACAGGGGCACGCCCTCTCGTTCAGGAGCTCCGCGCATCAGCAAACTTTTGGTGCAGTACGAGGAGTACAAGCGCGGCGCCCCCCCAAGCAGAGGTATTTCCATTATGGACTTTAATCAAGCGAGGGGAGAGAGGAGGCGGCAATGTGCTGCCTGATAAGGGCACAAACCAAGGTCTCAGCGGGATCATCATTTCCAGGACGTTTGCGATGGAATGCAGCCCAGCGCCAAGAAATTGGGGACAATATCGCTGTCCAGAGTTCCACACCACTTGTTTTGGAACCTCATGTGGACTGCATGTACCATCATGCATTGGACCTGGGATTCTAAGCGCAACCAACACACCTGCCTGAGAGAGGAGGAGCTTAGAGTCTACTTCAAAGGGAGTGTTCTCTGAAGCTCACGAGGAAACATTAGCCTGTGGGACTGGCACTGATGACGGCCGTTCCGGCCAGAAACGCGTCTGCCATGGATGTTCCACGATCTGCAGAAGTGCTTTTATATGCTGAATAAATCCTGGTTTGTGCCCAGAGCATGTGTCCTGCTGATTTCATTTCAGATCAGCAATTCGTGGTGAGGTATAGTCGGGTTCCGCTGATACCGACAGGGGCACGCCCTCTCGTTCAGGAGCTCCGCGCATCAGCAAACTTTTGGTGCAGTACGAGGAGTACAAGCGCGGCGCCCCCCCAAGCAGAGGTATTTCCATTATGGACTTTAATCAAGCGAGGGGAGAGAGGAGGCGGCAATGTGCTGCCTGATAAGGGCACAAACCAAGGTCTCAGCGGGATCATCATTTCCAGGACGTTTGCGATGAAATGCAGCCCAGCGCCAAAAAATTGGGGACAATATCGCTGTCCAGAGTTCCACACCACTTGTTTTGGAACCTCATGTGGACTGCATGTACCATCATGCATTGGACCTGGGATTCTAAGCGCAACCAACACACCTGCCTGAGAGAGGAGGAGCTTAGAGTCTACTTCAAAGGGAGTGTTCTCTGAAGCTCACGAGGAAACATTAGCCTGTGGGACTGGCACTGATGACGGCCGTTCCGGCCAGAAACGCGTCTGCCATGGATGTTCCACGATCTGCAGAAGTGCTTTTATATGCTGAATAAATCCTGGTTTGTGCCCAGAGCATGTGTCCCGCTGATTTCATTTCAGATCAGCAATTCGTGGTGATATATATATATATATTCACTGAAAAAACCATAGGTTTCAGGGGTGTTATAGTTAGCTGGACTTTTCACTTGTACAAAACCATTGAAATTCCCCCGTTATAGTTAGTTCAGCTAACTATAACTCGCGCGCCCGCAATGCACTGCTGATGACGTCACATATTACATCACTCATGACATGGTCAGTGACATCACTCATGACATCACTGATGACATCTCAAATGACATCACTGATGACATCACTGATGACATCATCCAGTGAATGTCTGTTTTTCTGAAAATTAAATATGTTTTATATATGTATATCTCAAGGTCGATGGAAGAATAAATGGGTATATAAGTGTCTAAATGGATGATTTGTTTTTGAAAAATTGATTGTGTAACTGACTGATTAAGTGTATCATAGTGAATACATGGCTTAGTGAGTAATGTTTAAATATGTAAATATCTGTATCAGTCTCTCACTTTGTGTATAAGTGGCTGCATGGGTTGGTGAGTAGCTACATGGGTGTCTATATAGGTTATTAGTTGGTTTTTTGAGTATCAGTCTGAGTGTCTGCATGGTTCGGTGGGGGTATTACGTAGTGCATAGGTGCATGAATGAGTGACTCACTGTTGGTATGTGTTGAACACAGTATGTGTGCAGGACTGTATGGGTGGATGAGTGTGTGTATGGGTGTGTTAGTGAGTGAATGACTGTCTCAATAGTGTCTTTATGAGTAACTACATATGTTTTAAACTAGTATATGTGACTATTGGTGTATATATGTGAGTATATGTGAGAGTGAGGGATTGAAAGAGTTCCTGTATGAATAAGTATGTGTTTCTATAAGTGATTGTTTAAAAGACTAAGTATGTGTAAGTTTCCGTAGAAGTGTGGTGGTGTGTGTATAACTGTATATGCAAGTAAATGTATGTTTGATTCTTTATTAGCATGAGTGACTATGTGTGTGAGTAACTCTATGGATGAGTGGCATTGTGTAACAGGATGTATAGGTGTATGAGTACCTATGATGAGTGAGTACATGTATGAGTGACTGTATTGGACAGTTGGTGAATGAGTGGATGTGTATGTGGATCTTAGAATTACTGAAGAGGTTGTTGTAACTGGTATTGGTATGTCCATTGTTTTGAAAATTTTAGTCTCTATTTTTGAATGTGTGTATCAAAGGTTATATTAGGGTGAGAGGAGGTCTGCCACTCTATCACAAGGATGATGTCATCAGTGATGTCATCAGTGATGTCATTTGAGATGTCATCAGTGATGTCATGAGTGATGTCACTGACCATGTCATGAGTGATGTAATATGTGACGTCATCAGCAGTGCATTGCGGGCGCGCGAGTTATAGTTAGCTGAACTAACTATAACGGGGGAATTTCAATGGTTTTGTACAAGTGAAAAGTCCAGCTAACTATAACACCCCTGAAACCTATGGTTTTTTCAGTGAATTTCTGAGGTTTTTTAAATGCTAATTCCTAACTATAACGTGCCTGAAACCTATGGTTTTTTCTGTTAATTTCAAAGGTTTTTTAAATGCTAATTTCTAACTATACCTACAGAGATAGGACATGTGAAGAAAGAAGAAAAAATGCACAGAAAGAAACAAAAGAAGTGCAGAAAGAAGCAACAGAAGTCCTCCAATACGAAGATAAGTGCAGGAAGAAGGATAACGTGCAGAAAGAACAAAAAGAAGAGCAGAAAGAAGCCTTGTTGCAAAATCATCCTGTACCCTCAACTTTTTCAGACGGATACTGGTGGTAACTGAGTCTGACTAACCAGTCCTAGAGCCAGTGCTATGTTAAAAGACACTTAGAATACAGTGAAAACACCTACATACACTAGGGAACATTATGCGTTGGGGTCCCCCTGTGATTAGCCTTACCTCCTCTATAAGCCCCTAGTATATATTAGGGCATGGGGATTAAAACTACCTCTTAAAACAGGCCACAGGGCGTTTTTGCACACGTTAACTCAGGCCCCGTCCCCTCCTTTCACCATTGTGTAAACACGCCCTGTGTCCGTTTTTAGTTGGGAGATTAAGTTCATTTGAGTCCTGAGGGTCCCTAGGGTCCAACTAGCCCACTAGGTACCTCCAGTAAGTGCCACAGAGCTGCGTTGCAGAGAGGTGTAAAAAGTGGCACGGCCTGGACCACCTCTCTGCAATGCAGCTCAGTGGCGCTTACTGGAAGCACTTGGTGGGCTAGTTAGCCCCCAGGGGCCCTCAGTATTGAAGGGAAATTATATCCCCAATTTAAAACGTGCCATGGTGCGTGTTTGCACACGTCACCTCAGGCCCCGTCCCCTCCCTTCACCACTGTGTAAACGCGCCCTGTGGCTGTTCTAAGTTGAGAGATTAAGTCCCCTTGAATCCTAAGGGTCCCTAGGGTCACACTAGACCACTAGGTACCTCCAGTAAGCGCCACAGAGCTGCGTTGCAGAGAGGTGTAAAAAGGGGCTTGGCCTCAGAACACCTGTCTGCAGCGCAGCTCCCTGGCGCATACTGGAGATGCCTGTTGGGGGCGCGTTTGCAGAGTGCTGCATGGAGGGGGCATGGCCTCCGGCACGATGCCAGTCTTTTATTTATTTTATTTTTTTAAGAAGGGGGGCTGTGTGGTTCCCCTTCTTATTCTAATTTATTGGCCCTGATGACCCCATCCCCCAGGGCCTGTCTCCTAATTATATTTTTTTGACCCCAATCCCCAGGGCCGGCCACTGTTTTTTATTATTTTTAAAAAATATATATTTATAGACACGCCTAGGACATGCTGGACAAACCGTACGTACCTATCACCATGACGATTTGCGTGATATTCATTAAAAGGCGACTATGCATGCAATTAATCCACGTGGAATGTATTTACACCACTAGTGAAGCTCTGACATGTCTGATGCTCTACCGTGCCTAATCCCGGTAGACACCCTTGTCGTTTATTTATACAAACATGGGTAGCTATTGACGGGCACATTTAATACACATGCACACCAAGCCATTCAAAGGGGATTCGACAAAAATTCGACCAAAACTATGCAAGAAACCCCCCTCACAGTTAATAAAACACACATCCACTGCCGGATGTGTAATACTTTTTATTTTACTCTCTGGAAAGGGGACGAACATCACTTGCGAGTCACAGCGCGCTCCTGACAGAGCCCAATGCTGTGTTACACCCACCATTGCCTGCCGAGTGCCACACACCTCTGTATTGTATTCCACTAGCTAGTGCATATGCTATGACACTCTCTAGCCCATGTGCACTGTAACACCACCCCGTGAAAATGTCATGCCACACTTGTCTTCGCACGGGTTATATTGCCCCATCTAACGTGCCTTCCTCGATGCCTATGTTATAACGCACAGTGCTATGCCATACATATTACAATTTGGGATCCATATCTTTGTCACAGTGCATATGCAACGTTACACTCCCCAGCACATATTTTATATTACAACTTTAGAGACTAGTTAGGTTACACAACACTGCCCTGTGCATATTACACTCCAAGGCGCATATCGCATAGCACGCGCTAGTGCCTGTGCTATCTCGCGCTCTCCAATGAATCTGTCATTGCGCACAATGTATTGCATATTATATTTCACGCCTGGTTCATCTTATATCACACTTTTTGGTGCATAGTTTATACCATACACTATATCTAGTTTTCATTTTCAATCGTGCTCTCAGGACTATGTTCTATATAACACTGTGTTCACCTACCCTTTTCACGGGCATTACATTTTGCGATAGGGGGTGGAGGGTCAGGGGGTGTTTTTGCCAAGTGAGCCCGGAGTCACAGTCACTAACGTCTTCTTCTTCCTGAATAAAAGTGAGATTATGCTGCATACTTGTTCATATTTTAAGTAGTTTGCACAGACAAAATGTTTTAAAAACAATAAAGTTTCTAATACCCGCCTTCTCTGAACAGTTAGCTTGCTGCCCCGTCCCCCTCCTCCCTATCCTCTGTTGTGTGAATCCATGGACTAGCCTCCTCCCTCCTGCCATGCATGGTCTGATGTGCTGCCACTGCCCTCAATTTAGTATGATGTACCAGTCCACTCCTCCTGCCCTCCATTGCCCAATTCTATGCCCCATCATTGACCTCCTGCTTAAACTCTGTGCTTAGCTTGCTGCCCCTATTCTCCTTCCCCCTGCCCTCCGATGTCTTTGTGCATGCCCCTGCTCCATCCTTTTTGCCCACCATGTCCCATGGACCTGCCACTCCTATCTACTCTGAGTGTTCTGTTGAGCTGCCACTCCCCTCCCACCTGCCTAGCATTGTCAGATGACTGTAACCTGTCCCTGCCACCTCCACCCTGCCTGTCCACATGCCATGCCTCTATCCTCTTCCTCCTGTCCTACATGGTCCATTGTACTGCCACACCCTTCTGCCCTCCCTGGTCTGTTGTGCTGCAACTGCTCCTCCTGCCTGCCCCGTGTGGTCTGTTGTGAGGCCCCTTCCCCTGAACTTTCTTGTCTGTGCACAGGTCCTGACCCTCCCTTCTATCCTCCATCGTCCTTTGTGCATGCCCCTGCACCCTCCTTCTTGCCCATCATAGCCATTGTGCTGCCACTAACCCTCCCACTTGCCATGCATGGTCTTCTGTGCTGCCATGGCCCCTCCCACCTTCCCTGTGTGGTCAGTTAGCTGCCCCTGACCCCCTCCCACCTTCCCTCCATGGTCTGTGTGTATGCCATCACAGTCTCACTGTTGCTCTTCATGTTGTGTCTTTCTTCTAGTGCCCATCCTGCCTGACCTCCATGGCCATCTTGCTGCTCCTGCCCTGCCCCCTTGCCCCCAGCCCTCTGTTTACATGTGCAGACCCCTACTCCCTCCCTCCTGGCTTGTCTGTTCCATTGTAATGCCCCTGATCCGTCCCTCCTGCCCTTTATGGTCTGTTATGCTGCAGCCTTCTCTCCTGTCTGTCCATTATGGTCAGCTAGCTACCATTGCCTCTTGCCCCTCTGTTCTCTGTTGTCCATGTGCATGGTCCTGTCCCCTCCCTCTTGCTTTCTATGGATTGTTGTGCTGCACTCCCGTCCTGCATGCCCTGTGTGGTGTATTGTGCTGCTGCAAACCCTGATGCCTGCCCTGCAGGGTCAGTTTGGTGCACCTCTCCATGTCTCTCCTGTCCTCTGTTATCCAAGTCCATGTCCCTATCCCATTTCCTTCCATGATCCAATGTACCATACTTGCGAACATTTTGAACTTGGTAAGAGGGAGATTTTGAAAAAAAACTGGGGTATTGATTTTCCCCTTTGAGTTACATTGAAAAAGAAGATATTGTAGACAGGAGACAGATCAAATAAAGCCCATTTGAGCTTAAAAACATTGGACGTTTCCTGGCTGAATCGGGTCTGTTGGCATGTATGGTTGTACTACCATTGCCTCTTCCTTCTGCCCACAATGGTCTATTACATTGCCACAGCCTTGAAGGAGGGTAGATTTTGTATCACAGGGGGCCCCTGGCCCGTTCTGTCCACACCTGAAGTATGAGACCCTTGTCCTTGCCCTGCCAGCCGCATTTGTAGGCCGTATTAAATTGACCAGCGGGTCCTGTGTTGCTATATAATTATCCTGAGACATCCTTACCACTCAGCCAGCATAAAACCCCTGTGTAGGCCCTTCTATTCAATATGTAGGCCTCTTTGTTAAATTGACCATAGCTCTGCAATTTTAGTGTATAGCAGTCTGAAGGCAGGTCTGCGAGGCTTCTGCTCCAAACTAGTAGCCCCCACCCTACCCGAGTGCTCCGTGCTCGGTATCAAAGTTCAACATCCCCCTGAAGCTGTCGACATACAGTAGGCTGCATCCTGGACTGGTACTTGCTTCCTGGGCAGGTTTCCCGCTTTTAAGGAAGTGGCAACCGCAGAGCGTCAAGTTAGGAGAACTGAGGAGATTTTATACATGAATATATTGAATTCCTGTACAATACCCATTATTTTCTGCTTGCTCTATGGAACTTACGATAAGCGATTGGCCTGAGAGACTGACCTTTTCACCCAGTCCATTGTCAGCATTAAGTGGGTAAATGACGAAATGTCTGGTAAAATCTGCAGACGAAGCTTTTGGGTAGCATACGTAGGTAGATGTAGCGTGCAAAGGAGCCCATAAAATGATATAAAAAGGGAGCACCCACAGATATCAACGGACAACCTCGCCGTCTGTATGTAGGTTAACAGGCTGTGCAGGTTTTCCCCAAGAACTGGGAGCTCTTGTCTTCCTTTGCTTAAAATGTCTTGCTCTGCTTTGCTTGAAGTATCTTATTCTATTTTACCTATATGAAATGTCATGTTATGTTTAACCATTGTTCTCTTTACTTTTGCATTTAAAAGATGTTGTATTGTAATTGCAGGAATGCTTGCTCTAAGAGTAAATGTGAGTGTCCCTAGGTAACATTTTCCTTGGTGTAACTTGTTTCTCATGATGCATTTATAGATGTGTTTTCTCTCTCTCTCTGTCAGTCCATTAATTGAGATACAGAGAATATCATGACAGCTGTATGATTATCTGGATTCTGTATTTTGTACTTTATGTCTCTATTCTGCGGTTTCTTTGAAGTTGCATCTTCTCATTAAACTGCCATTGTATTCTGCCTCCAATTCCATGTCTCATATGTCTGTTTTCTTCATTTTTGGAGCAAGCGTTCCTAGGCACCCCGGCTCAAATTAAGGTGCCCCTTTTGTCCCTGACTCACTCTCCTGCTCAGTTCTGTGGTGGCTCCCGGGGCTCTGGGGACCGCCCCTAGCTTCCTTGACCCGTAATAGATCTTCCCTCCAACAGCCTCTCTTGCAAGTCCTGTATTGTTGGTTTGTTGCCCCTGCCCCCCTTTCCACTGCCCTCCATAGTCTGTTGTGCTTCCACGGCCCTTCCTGCCTGCTCAGTGTGGTTAAATTGTTGCCTTTGCACCCTCCTACCTGCCTTCAATTTTCAGAGTCCGTGCCCCTGGCCTCTGCCTCTCAACAGTATCCTAATGAACAACTAGATTGCTAACATTCTATATTTATTACAAAAGTGTGGAACGCCTGACATCATCTTGATGTAATCAAAACTGTAATACCTAGAGCATTCCTTTAGAAATTACATATGAGAGGGTCTTATTGGCATCAAAATTATGGTTAGTGCTCTAAAAGACTAAAATAAGGACATATTTTCTGAGTTTTCAAATAGCGACAAAGCACTTTTAAATTATTTGTTATCTTTATGTTTTTTTATCTAGTTGACAACTTGATTAAATGTTGCACTTAGGGGAGAGGATGTGGTGTTACTTCCAGAACTGCAGACTTTGCAACTGGGGAACCAGGTTGAAGTTTCTGCTTCAGCTCGACATTCTGTGATTCTGGTCAAATCACTTAGTCTCCCCATGTCTACAACCAAAATTAATTTGTTCTTGTGTGATGTAACCAATGCTCATGTAAAGCACTCCAATACCTGACAAGTCTGCACTATATAACACTGCAAAAACACAAAATAATAAGTGTTTTGCACACTTCTGTCATTGGGCTATATTTGGGCTATATCTGGGTGATTTTGGGCTACATTTGGGCTCTTTTGTCTCCGGTGGCCATCTTGGGAGATTTATTTGTTATGAAGTTTCCTAATTTCCTCATGTACTGCAGTCTCCTCAGTCGGAAATGCTTTCAGTTTTTTACTTTGATTCCATCATGAAGGTATTCAGATATGTCACACATTTGCCATGAATTCTGAATGTTAGCACTCTAGTTGCTCATTAGATCACTGTAGTAAAACTACTGTTCACCATGGAAGTCTGCTCCTGGTATTAAAAGTGCATGTTTCAGTCTGCATGTCAGAATTTTTTAATGAAATAGAAGAGGATTTGAGAAGTCACTCAAAATGTGCCCTCATTTTCTTTCTTCAGCATTAATCATAATTTCTATGGCAAAATGAACCCCCTCATTGTGTTCCTTTTTAAATTAAATGTTTTAAGTGTTACCAGTTTATTCCAATCAAGATGGCTTCAGGTGTGCCATACTTTTGTCATAATGAAGACAGTAAGTGCTCTAGTTGTTTTTAAGAACATTATTGGACATTCTGTCATTGGGCTATACTTGGGCTACATCTGGGTGATATTTGGGCTACATTTGGGCTCTTTTGTCTCTGGTGGCCATCTTGGGAGACTTATTTGTTATGAAGTTTCCTAATTTCCTCATTTACTGCAGTCTCCTCAGTAGGAAATACTTTCAGTTTTTTACTTTGATTCCATCAAGAAGGCATTCAGATGTGTCACACATATGCCATAAAATCAGAATGTTAGCACTCTTTTTGCTCATTAGATCACTGTAGTAAAGCTACTGCTCACCAGGGAAAACTGCTGCTGGTATTGAAAGTGCATGTTTCAGTCTGCATGCCAGGATTTGAGAAGTCACTCAAAATGTGCCCTAATTTTTCTTTCTGCAGCACTAATCATACTTTTTATGGAAAAATGAACCCCCTCATTTTGTTCCTTTTTAATTAAATGTTTTAAGAGTTACCACTTTAATCCAAGCAAGATGGCTTCAGGTGTGCCATACATTTATCATAAGTAGGACGGTTAGCGCTCTAGTAGTTCTTTGGAACACTCTGGAAAGCTGCAGTAGAACACAAAGGAATCAACTGACAGTTTCTGCCCTTGTTGGATGTACATGTTTTACTGAGAATGTCAGACTTCATTCTCACATGACTGAGAAAGATAATGTGAATTTACAGAAAATAAGCTCTCAGTTTAGCTTATAGATCACCTTCCAAACCTCTGTGGTAAAAGCATGAGAAAATATTTTTCTCTCAATCATGATATCGCAGCAGAAGGCTTTTTCACATGGTGAAATCACCTTAGAACATACCACAATTCCTAAAATGAGTATGGTACCATCAACAAATGATTTATAATGTAACTAAAGTCTTAAAATCTTCTATTAACTGCAATGCTTTTTAATGAGGTGCTATCATGTATATTGGTCCCAAGATGGCTGCCAACACTTCTTGGATGAAGTGCTGACAGCCAATCAGATCTCAGGATGAGATGTGTGGTTAGGCTCCGCCCACATATATATATTGATTTAAATGCTATTTTCTCAGGAACTACTGAACAGATTTACACCAGACCTACAAAAGGCACTTCCTTGACATAGGGACTACCTCTCTGCCAAATTTCTAGTAATTCTGTTCAGCCGTTCGGGCTGTAGCTCGTTCTAAAGGTCCTATGGAAAAATGCATGGGAAAAACGCGTTTTGGGACCCCCCTTTTATCTCAGCCCCCGCTTGACGTATCCCCCCGAGACTTTCAGGGTAGGAGCGGAGCGTAGCGCCCCACCTATTTTGAGAAATTTGCGAGGATTCATCGACCGGCGCCAAAGTTATTCAAAATAGAATGTTGCGGATTTCCTATGGAAAAGGGGTCCTAACTATAACTACCTACTGGCGACCGCCAGTAGGTAATATATATATATATATAGATATATATATAAAGATATATATATATATATTCACTGAAAAAACCATAGGTTTCAGAGACGTTATAGTTAGTTGGACATTTGACAGAGAAATTCACCCGTTATAGTTAGTTGAGTTAACTATAACTCGCACGCCCGCAATGCACTGGTGATGACGTCACATATTACATCACTCATGACATGATCAGTGACATCACTGATGACATCATCCAGTGAATGTGTGTTTCTGTAAAGTTTAAACATTTTTCATATATATCTATGCCAAGGTCTATTGAAGAATGAGCAGATGTACAAGTGCCTGAATGGATTATTTAATAAGCCTGGGCAAAGCACTACGCTATGCTCGCGTAGTTTGCGCAGTTTGCGCTACTTCGCACTTCGTGAATTGCACGTAGCACAGTGCAAACACGCGTAGCGTAGCGCAGCAGTCATTTTTTTCTTGCTCGCGGTCCTCAACGTCAAGTTGGCGACCGCGAGCAAGCAAAATGACATCCCAGCGAGACTTTTTCCTTGTTCGCGATCAGCAACATCAAGTTGCCGATTGTGAGCGTGGAAAATAAACCTCCCGGCGAGATTCTCAACGCGGGGAGGTCAGGTTTCTCATTGCGAGTGGTCGCGTATGCTCGCGACCGCTCGCGATGAGAAACTACTAGTCCGCGATGAGAAAGCTGCCGCTCGAGTAAAAATCTACTCGAGCGGCAGAAAACTACAGCTCGCACTGTGCAAGATGCCGTTTTCAATGATTGCACAGTGCCGGATTCTTGTCCACACTGTGCAATCATTGAAAACGGCATCTTGCACAGTGCGAACAGGGTACTACGCAGTTCGCGAAGTGCTACGCATAGTTCGCGTAGTGCGAAGTGCACTTTGCGTAGCTACGCGTAGCGCTACTTCGCGAACTACGCCCCGGGTTATTATTTAATAGATGCATGACTGACTGTATAAGTCACTGATTGAACGTATGTTACTGAATGCATGGGTTAGTGGCTAAACTGTGTGAATGTCTATATTAGTCTCTCAGTTGGTGCGTAAGCAGGTGCATGGGTTGGTGAGTAGCTTCATCAGTGTCTATATGGGTTATTGATTGATTGTATGAGTATCTGTATGGGTCTCTGAGTGTCTATGTGGGTGGGTGAGGGGTGTCTGACTCTGTGCATACATGTCTGAATAGCTGATTCACTGTTTGTATAGATTCAAAAGTGCATCTCGGAAGGGCTATATGGGTAGCTGACTGTGTGTACAGGTGTGTTGATTAGTGAATTGATGTCTCAGTTGTATATATGTGACTAACTATATATGTTTTTAGACAGTATATGTGAGTGTTGAGGTGTATAATTGACTATACGTGAGAGAGAGTGATTGCAAGAGTGTCTACATACATGAATGTGTACTTGTATTAGTGATTGTATAAAAGAGTAAGTATGTGTTAGTATCTATATAAATAAGGAAGGTGGTGTGTGTATAAATAAGTCAGGTGGTGTGTATATATCTACATAGGTGAGTACATTGGTGTGATTTATTTTTGTCATGACTGAGTAGATGTGTGAGTAACTGTATGGATCAGTAGCACTGTGTGAATGTATGTATAGGTGTATGAGTGGATATTATACTGATGTAATGATGAGTGACAGCATGTATGAGTGACTCTATGAGTGTATGTCTAGTTTACAATATATAGATAGGAATCAGTGGATGAGTATCTAGTATCTGGTATTGGTGTGTCTATGGTTTCGAAAATGGTAGTCTGTATTTTAGAGTACGTGTATCAAAGTTTATATTAGAGTGTGAGGAGGTGTGTCAGACCATCACATGGATGATGTCATCAGTGATGGCATTTGAGATGTCATGGGTGATGTCAGTGACCATGTCATGCGTGATGTAATATGTGACGTCATCACCAGTGCATTGCGGGCGCGCGAGTTATAGTTAGCTCAACTAACTATAAAGGACAAATTGTTTTCAGTGAATTTCTAAGGTTTTTTAAATGCTAATTCCTAACTATAACGTCCCTGAAACCTATGTTTTTTCAATGAATTTCTAAGGTTTTTTAAATGCTAATTCCTAACTATAACGTCTGTAAAACCTATGGTTTTTTCAGTGAATTTCAAAGGTTTTTTAAATATCGAACTACTATTGTGCTATTTGTCATTAGTACTGTTTTTTCTAACTTTTCAACTACATGAAATAAACGGCAAAACTGCTATGTAATGTAATATATTTCACAAATTACAGTGAGTTTTTAAATAATACAAAATAATTTAACATTCAGAAAACAATTTTTCTCCCTTTTTGTGCTCTCATCAGCTTCTACTTAACTTCACTGTTCACAGTGATGTCAGTGTAGATTCATCATAAACAGCAGGGGAAAAAAAACAATCAACTAGATTGTTAAAAAAAACAAATCCCTAATTCTCGCAAATATAATACAAAATCAACACAAATAACACTTCCAATACTATTTCTACTTTTCAAATCTCACCTTTACTTTGTAGTTTCTGTTCACATTTTGCAATACGCCAAATAATGTATAAAAAATTTCACTTTGAAATCATCCAGTATGGATTCCTTAAAGTATCTTTACACCTTCCCACTAGGCCGAATGATGTATCTAAAATCTTTGTTTCAGAAATATCAAGTATGAGTTGGGTAGTTCATTAGGCAATCTCGGTTTCATTTCCAAGTGTGTATGGTTGCAGTGACTCTTATTACACTTTAAATAAACTGTATAATGTCCACTTGTGGTTGTACTTCCGGCATGGAAAACAATAGCAACTGTTGCAAAAGTTCTTCCAGAAATAGATACTTGACTAGCAACAAAATATTTAATTTTGGTTTCCACTTTTCTTCCATTTGGTCTACAGCATTGCAGCATTATAATCAAATATTTTCCATATCTTTGTAGGCATAATGTAGATAGCATTGTTGATTTACAACGAGAACAGATCATCTCGTGATCAGCTTATTTTACTAATTTGGAAAATAGTACAGATTTGCAGTCAGGTATTGTCAAATATAGAAATCGTTCTCTGTCAACTATAGTGCCTGAAGTTAATGAACACTGTTCACATTTATGTTCCCATTTGTAACTGAGTCCAAATAAACTCTCAATCTGAATTCCTTCATCTTCTAGTGCTCCAAGCATAACCATCAGAAATTCTTGTGCATCTTGTATATTAGCACTGAACGTAAAAGATCTAGTACATGTATCCAACAGTTGGCAAATACCAGAAGCAGAATGGATCTTACTTCTATCAGTTCTCAATTCTTCAAATAAAGTATAAAGTGAAGAACATAATCTTTTTTCCTGACTTTCTATAATTTCACCATAAACATCTTCAAGATAAAATATAATGTTTAGAATAATATTACCATTGCAGTTGACACCAGAAGGATTTTCTAATTGGTATCCGACAACATCATCACTTGTTTGTATTTTCTGTTTCTTTACATCTTTTTTTTTCTCTTGATTTAGTTTCTGCTTTCCAACCATAGTTGATTTTTCAACATGTTTGCATTTTGAACACACAACACGTTTCTCATAAATAGGATATTCACCTAAACTTGGAGCATAAAGCCTTCTTAAACGATTATATTCTCTTACACAATTAACATCAGCACTAACCTTGCTCTCATCAAAATCAATTAAATACAAACCAGACAACGTTCTAACTCGAGATAATGCAACATATACCATTCCCTCTTTAAACACAGTTCTTCCTACATTTACCAAAGCATTATCTACACTTAAACCTTGAGATTTATGAATAGTTATTGCATATGCTAAACAGAAGGGAAACTGTTTTCTACGAATATACAAGTCCTTTACAAGCAAAAAACTTACAGCACAACGCGCAATCTGTCTTACCTCTGTAATCTGATCAAATTACCTTTCAAGAATCCAATTCCATTTCTATTTTGATATTTCACAAATTCAACAACTTTCCCCATTGCTCCATTCACTAAACCTTCTTCTACATTCAGATTACGCCTCAAAATTACCCGACAGTTTAAACATACATCTAACATTTTTTCTAAGCCAGCAGTTTTTGATACATACTTTTCCAGAGAATCCAATTTAGTCTGTAGTTTTTCTGAAAGAAGAATTGTTATTCCTTGATGCTCGATTTTATCAATAGCTTCAATGTGAACTATTTCTTGATTTTCTAATTTCATAAGCTCTCTATTAAATGTATAACACTCTTCCAATGTAGGCATTAAGCAGACTACAGACTTTTATTCTTTCATTTTCTTGTACATTACTTCTGCTGGTGTGTTTTCATTTGTAAACAAGTTCTTTAGTAGACAACTTTGAAAAGCTTCTTTACCATGTTTGCTTAGAACACCAATTCTTACATCTTTTCGAATATTTGCATAATTTTCATCTCTTGCTTGTCACATATTCTGAGTGAGTTCTTTATATTCAAAATGTAACCACAGATTCACATTTCCAATACTTCCCAGAGATTTATTTGTGTCTTCATGTAGAAGAGTTTTAAACACTGGTTCTCCTTTTACAGGGGTTAGTTGTAGCAGATATCCGAATGCAATTAAATGTTTTCCTCCAAAGAGAACGTCGTAATCTGTTTTTAATACCTGTTGCAATTTTAAATGTACAACAGCAAGCATTAAGTTTGAGACCATGCTCACCTCATCAATAATTAGTAGTTTCATTTTCTTCAGCACTCTTGACACTTCATGAGAAGCTTCTCCAGACAACTTCTGATATTGTAATTTATTATCATGCTCAACTGGTAACATCAGTAATCTATGCAAAGTAACTCCTTTAACATTGTGTGCAGCTAATACAGTTGGAGCTGTTACCACAGAACATAAATGTGAACCAGTAGTTTTTTAAAGAAAACTGGTCAAAACTTTAATTAAGAAACTTTTACCTGTCCCAGCTTGACCACTGATGTACATCAGAAGAGGTTTAAAAGATTAACACACACATTCTTTTTTTATGCAGCAAACCATGTTTTATCTGTTCTCTCACTTGTACATATATTTCTTTCTGTTCAACATTTAGTTGTTCTTCTAACTTTTCCAATGTAATATTCTCCTCGTGTGCTTGTTGCATTGCAATTTCGACTTCATGCATAGCAATCACTGCTTCATTTTCCAGTATTGGTTGTCCAAGAGGATCTTGACTACATTGACCACTACTTTGACTATCTTGAGACCTTTCATTAGCTATTTCAGCTGTAATAGTCTTTTCCTGTTCAACTTCATCATTCAACATTTTTAAATATGTAGGGAAAATTGTACATGCAATGCTATCTTTACATGCATTAAAAGAATCTTCGTAGCAGTCAAAATCTCCAAGTAATTCACTTTCGCTACGCCATGGTTTACAGAGTTGGAGAAGTGCTAAATAGTAAAATACTCGCTTATCTGAAGTTTCACAACTGAGTTTCTTGTGATTTATAAGATTACCCTTTGCATGTTTTACTAAACAACCATGACACCCGACTACAGCATATTTTCCTTCTTTTAAATTCTGTTTAACATTTCTTTTCACGCTGTAATGTTGAAGTGCTTCATACAGACATAACTGTTCCAGATGTCGACTCCTTTTCGGATAGTATGTGTCCAACATATTCGTTTTAAGAATGTCTGTACTGTCTGGTTCATTTGCTGCTAAGTATTCAATTTCTTCTAATGATTTCAACACTCTATTCCGTGAGCAGGCAAAACCTAAACTTACCCAAATGATTCCTCGTGACTTTGAATATAAACTTGAAGAGCACAAGCAGTCTGAACATTCATAGGATCCAATTTCTCGTGGGAAAGCATTTTCAAAGTAAAGCTGTACAATTTTTTGCTAAGGCTTTTCTCTTGTGCAATTTCTTCCCACATTTGTTTCATCTCTGTTTTTTCAGATTTTGTTATGTACGATGTAACATAATGTGCAATTGAGTTATCTGCAACATATTGGATGTCCATGTTCGCATTCCACATTTTTAAAATGACTGGATTATAATCATTGATATACTTTGAGACGTCTGTTATTTTTAAGTTGTAGGTATTCTTTGGAGATTTCCGAGTTATTGTGTGCCTTACAGAAGAAAAAAATGAATTTACTCTTCCTTTACAAATGACTGGACGTGGAAAACCAAACCGACGTTTGGTGTAAAATTTTACTTTAGACTTGTATTTTCTTCTGCAGTACTTTCCACAACTGTGACTTTGGAAATGTAAAACTTGCTGTCTCAAGCTTCTATCTCCTTCTTCTCTCGGAATCTCACATGTCACATACTGTTCGATGAAAGACAATACTGTTTCATCAGAATCAGTTCCAAATGTAGGTGCATCCTTAACCCATAGTATCATATGTATATGAGGTGCACCTCTTGCTTGGTACTCCTTTCTCCAAAAAAAATCGGTAACTTCTCCAAGAGGCGGATTCTTTTTATTGCTGATAAAAGACATCATAGCTTGAAACCTATGAGTAAAATATCTGAACACATTTACAGGATCCAATGAACACAGTTCACCAGGAGTCTTTATTTTAACATTTTTTATATTGGAATTCACTTCTCTTAGAAACTCAAGCAAATCCTCTCATGCATACTCTGCACAGCTAAGTGTGACAAACCATGTTGGTTCTGTAACATACACTTAAGTTCTCCATGACGACGATACCAATACTCATTTGTTCCACGTTGACATGCCATCATATGGATTAACTGTGTTTCTAAATTTTCATCTGTTTCTTGAACTTTCTCCACAAATTCTTTCGCAGAATGAAGTGATTGAGGAACTCCAGTTTTAAGTATGTAGTTCACTGCATATAACAGAGAAGACAGATCACTTTCAAACAAAAGGTGAAATATGTATGGAATGCACTGTCGAAATCTAGGATCTTCAGAATATAACCTTGTTGACCGATATTCTGAAGCTGGAATCCGTACAGGTCGGTCATCATATCGTCCACATTCTCCAGTAGGAAACAGCTGTGGAAAACAACGAGCTTCCAAGCTCTTCTCCCATACACTAATTGGAGTTCCCTGTGCTTTTTTCATTTGAAATAACTCAATGCTGCTTCCTATTACTTATTTTTAATGCAAAGGACATATTGTGTAATGTTCATAAATCTCTTCAGTCCTTGACTTGTCCACTTTCTCTATTTGACCACTTGAAATTTCACATTCATCTTCTAAACTTATCACCTGTTCATCTACATTTACAGTTTTGTAATAAATATTGTTCTCTATAAGATATAAGGTAGCCTTTTCAACTTTAACATCCACAAATTCTTGCCATATTTTCCGACTCTTTGTTGGTACACCATTTACTAGAATGACTACTGCCTCATTTTCCTCTTTCTCTCCTGCAATAGTTTCAATATTTTTCTTAAAATCCAAAGGTAAGTACACCACTCTTCCTTTCAGCCCTCTTTGCAAGTCTGTTAGTGGCAGTTTACCTGTTTTAGGCTCCATCGGAATTATAGTTTGAAAAGGATGAACAGATTGAATTAGAACCGATTCATATGTATACAATTCTGCCAGTTCCTCCGGAATAGCTACTAATTCTAAGTTATTATGTACTACTCTAGCAGGCATGTTGTTCTCTTTTAATTTGTTGTAACAATAATTACATATACGTTGATCACTACCTAACTCAAATCGACCTTCCACCAACAAGTAAGTTGCAAATTCTTCCCCCTTACTATTGTTCTCCTTTTCACTTTTCAAATACAAATCAACATTCCTAGTTTGACTTTTATAATGAGTACGTCGACAACAAACACAAACATAGTTTGGTATTTCAGAGCACACTACATTAAACTTTCCAATTTCTTCTTCAAACTGATCAGTGCTAATCACTTTCCCATCTCCTTCAACATCTGTAATTGTCAAACTTTCACTTTCTATGGACTGCTCTTCTGAACCAAAATATTGCATTTCAATATCATCACACTTTTTTTGAACATCTGATAAAGAACCATGTAAAAGACCTGTATTTAGTTCACTTAAACATAATGCAGGACTTTTTACATAGTACAGTTTCCTTACAAACTTCCGCATTTCTGAATGGTGTACTGCTAACATCCTCAAGTAATGAAAAAACACTTTTACACACTTTTCTTGAAAGACAAGCCAGAGAATGCCCATGCTTCTCAGTATATTTTCTTACATTACATGGATCTAGTCCCTGCAACAACTTAATCTTCTGTTTAATACTTTTCTGTGTATATTCTCATAGCAAATTTCGCATTATATCAATAGATTCCTGTCGAATACTACAAATACTGCTACAACCCCACTTATACAGAGGAGCTTGTGTACGTTTCCCTTGTACTTCTTCAGCTATTAACTCTTCTGCACTTTTACCAACCAATTCCTCTTTTGGAAGTGGACAACCATCCTGAACTTCGTAGCAACGACCTCCAGTATCAACTGCAAATGGTAATTTTTTTCCTGGAAGTAACTTTCCTCATTAAAAAAAGGCCCACTAGTCGAAGTATGTTTCCAATGTCCACTAAAGATTTTGCAAAAGTTGGTTCTGTTCACAAGTCTTTTTGTTCTACTTTTCTCTTTCAACGCTTTACTTCATTCAACACTTTGATCCTCTTCAAAATCACAATTAATAACTTCTGTTTTAAAGTGAAAACAGTATCCACTATACTTTCAATACACTGCTTCTGTTTGAATTGCAGCACTTTCTTTTTATATTTGCAGCATGATTTCATTAAATTCTGAATCACTCTAGTCCGAAAAAGTCTCTGACGAATTTATTGAAATTGTTTTTGTCTCTGGGTAAAAGTTACTGTTTCTTTATCATGTTTTCTTTTCCTGGTATTTGAAATTGAATTCTCCTTCTCCATACTTGAAAAATTCTTCTTTTTCCTTTGTGTGATGTTATTTTCATTAAATGTTCGTAATATTTTTTTCAGAAATTGTCTAGTGTTTTTACCAGAAGAAACTGTTTGTGTAGTACTCTAATTTTTTTCTAATTGAAAATCTTTCCTTTACTTCAAATATATATATTTTTTTCTATTGTCTTTTTTTCAGTTCTTCTAGGCATTTTCAAATTTTAATCCAAACGAAATAATTTTCTGAAAAAAAAAATAGATTCAATTATTTTTTACATCAGTTCAATATATTAAAATAATAACATACAATTACATAAGTTCTACTGACGGCTTCCAGAGGCAGTGCTGCAACGTGATGGAGCAGGGCAGGGGAGCAGTAGGATGACGGGTAGTGCCATAGAACATACAGCAAGTATTTATTTAATTATTTACATACACCTTTACAATTTACATGTAACTGCACTACCTCGTACTTTTTACCTCCCCATCGCACCCCACCACCCCACAGCACTCCCTCTGCAACCCACCACAGACAACTTTATAGATAGTATTTTTAAAAATTGTAATCTATGTACGTAGGATGATATTATCAACCAAACGGCACACAGAAAAATGACCATTATTAGCCTAACAATTTTATCTACAACTTCGCAAACATAACACTGCACCCAAAGCCTTAAGTGGGGGGGGGGTCTGAGCACCAGCAGTTTATTTTTGGGGGCCTCGAAACGGATCTCTATGGAGCTCTATTTTCGGGCCTCACAAAGGTAGTCTGTTGTTTTTTTTTTTTATTGGACTGTAGTGAGACAGTGAGAGCATGCACATTGCTCACTACTCAGAAGTGGAGACACCATGCCAGGTGAGTCACGTTGTAGGAGAAAAGAAATCCTTTAAAAGGAGCCATTTTATCTCATGATTTCCCTTCTCTTTTTGCAGCACAGGAGCAACATCATCGTGGCATGATTAGCAGAGAGACCACCAGGCGCGCAATGCCCACTGCCCCGGACTCCCTGAGACAGCTTCCCAATCGCACACACAGAGCCGCACCAGAGTACTTCACAGCTCTTCAAAAGACCATTTGCTTGTAAATGATGCTCTGTTCTTTTTCACCCCTTTTTAGAGCCCCTACATCCCCACTCTGCCTATTGCTGAAAGAATTAGCCTCCCCCGAAATTTCGCTCTGGTTGCGCCTTTGGAGATGACCACACGCAGCCAACTCCAGCACAACCCTGCTCTCACCTTTCACAGTGTCATTTTGTAGTGCTACAAAAACATACGCTTTGCCAGGCTCACTTAGGGGCATATTATCAAGAACATTGTTAAAACTGCCGCTAAAGCAGCGATAATGAGCTTGATAATATGCCCTCGTGAATTCCCATAGAAGCCCAGCTTCACACCAGAACCTGGGTTGCTATGGGAATTCACAAGGGAATATTATCAAACCCAGTATTGCCGCTTTAGCGGCAGTTTCCTGCCGCTAAAGCGGCAATAATTTTAACGCTGTTCTTGATAATATGCCCTGTTATGTTTCTAAATTACCGTCTTACACTGTAAAGCTGCTTTACATTTCTTTAGCTGGATCAACCTTTGTTTAAAACACCACCAGAGAAGGGTGGTGAACTATGGCCCACAAAGAGCAACTCAAAGCTTTCTTGTTCTTTATCAGAAACATCTGCCTGTCAATGATTATCGCCAGCCTTTTCGGCCCCTTAAGAGGCTGGGTGGATGAGTATAATACGCAGTATTTAGGATCGGGCGGAAGGTACCTGGAAATAAGGACGGATAGTTGAATAAAGTGCGAGTGGATAAATGGCCAGATGGATGAATGGATAGCTAGATGGATGGATATATGGATGTATGAATGGATGGGAGGATGAATGGATGCATGGACCAGTACTTAGGATAGACGGGTGGGCTGATAGATGCGTAGGATTGGTTCTGGGGCAGATGTATGTATGGATATATGGGCGTATGACAGGATGGATGGCACAGTGCTTACCATAGGCGAGTGGGCTGATAGATGCTTAGGATAAGTGCAGGGACAGAGGTATGTATGTATGTATGTAGGTAGGAATGTATGAATGAATTGAAAGATGGTTGGATGGCGCAGTGCTTAGAATAGATGGATGAAGGGCTTTAAGTGGGCCAGCTCTGAGCACCAGCAGTTATTTTCAGAAGGCCTCAAAACGGGTCTCTATCGGGCTCTATTTTCGGCCCTCGCAAAGGTAGTCAGTTTTCTTTTTTTTTTTTATTGGACTGCAGTGAGAGCATGCACATCGTTGTGCGCATGCTCATTTTGCTCACTACTGAGAAGTGGAGACATCATGCTAGGTGAGCCACGTTGTAGGAGGAAGGGAAATCCTTTAAAGAGCGTGTTTTCCGAACGTAGGATAATTGGAGGGGACTTTCTTAAGCACACACTGCTAGTTATCTTGATGTAGCCCACACCCCTTTAACAGGTTTGCCCCGCCCTTTTTAGAGCACCCCCAGTTTTTTTCCCACTTAAAGCCCTGACTGCACCATAATAACAAAGAAATTGTCCAAGCTTCCATTTAAATGTACAATGGCACCAACTTTCATAATTTGCCATCAATGCTGGCAGCCTTCTACCACAGTGCAAGAGTGTCTATCAGCACGAAGATTTGTTATCCACAGAAATGTTGTGTGATTTGCGTAGCTGTCTGCTAGAACACTCATCACCAAAAGGTATTAAAACATGCAAATTTGTGAGTAAAACATATACCATACCATAAAGCGGTTAATAAATGGGCCCAGTGCCACTACACCACCCTCATCCCCATTCTTGCTTAACCTTACGAAATCAAAGAAAGAGCCCCAGCAAACCTGGTAGAGTCACTATAGCAATACAGGGACTTAATTTCAGCAAGTGTCTTACGGAACGCTCAGCAGCAAAACGTATTAAAACATGCAAATTTCCGGCTAAAACATATACCATGCCATAGGGTGCTTTATAAATGGTCCCAGTGGTACTACATCACCTTTAGTAGCTAAACATCTGCACAATACTAAAGTCTGTGTTTTAATCACCAACATACCCACCTCCCCCACCCCCACCCCTGCCCTTGCTTAACCATACGAAATCAAACAGAAACCCCCACCATTCCTAGTAGTGCCACTATACCCATACACGGGCTTCATTTTAACAGGTGTCTTCCGGAACGCTTATCAGCAAAAAGTATTCAAACATGCAAATTGGCAGGTAAAACATAAACCATGCCATAGCACGGTTTATAAATGGTCCCAGTGGCCCTACACCACCTTTACTAGCTAGACATCTGTATGTTAATAAAGTCGTTTAAACACTCTGCAGAGTATATAGCAGAGGATGGGGAGAGTAAACAAAGTTCTAATTCCCAAACTTTTGATATACCGTCCATTTACTGTATGTATATTAAAGACATTAAATGGAATGAAAAAATTTACGAGTGTCTCAAAAGGGATAGTGAAGCTGAGCACCGGTAAAACCCGGACCACTTAAACACCTATGTATATTCAGCACAGGGACACAGCCTGACAATTAGTATCACTTATAATCACATGTAGTTTACTAATGTCAAGAAAGTCATACAGAAAATATACCGAACATTTTCATTTCTTTTTTATCTCTCACACATTTATAAAACATCTCTTCTAAAGAAACACTCCCCAACCACTTCTATTTCATAAGAACAGACAATCAATAATACGTTTAATACCATATATTTTAGTATATCTACCTTTTTATTATTCACTAGTCACAAACTACTAAAACTCTTAACGATACCCAAATGCAAACCAGAAACCATGTTCATATTATATGTCAACCTATGATCAAACGATTCAAACTATACGTACATATAAAAGGAACATATCACTTTTACTATCTCCATCTCCTCTCCATGTAATCTCCAAACACTGTAGACGGCCTCACTGTACAACAACCTACCGAGACTTATATTCAAATCTACCTCTCACTGTCAAAAATGAGACCACAACCTGTCCACATAACATTTCTGGTTTTGGTTTTATCGCTTTTAACTTAATAACACATACATCTCCTACCCCCCCCCCCCCCTTCCCCACTACTTCCACAAAAAGTATAATTTGCAAAGTGGGACATTTTTTTATATCGCCTGAATACATTAGCAAACTCAAATTAATGCTGTACCTCACTTTCAAAACCATACAGTCCTTTAAAGATGACAAACTGCATTTCTTCTTTGTGAAAAATTCCTAAACAATGTAAAGTACTTATTTAACAACAGGTCAAACTTCATGCATATTTTATAACCAATATGAAACACCACACTTTACTAACAGTATATTATTTTGAAATAAAAAATACTTTCAAACTTAAAAAAATCACCTCAAATACTTAATCACTACTACAGAACACATAACACACCTTGTTCATCTCTACCTCACCTTTGTAGTTGGTATGTAGATTTCAAATGTTACACACGCATGCAATACTTTCTTTGTCACACAGTACATGTAATGCACCGCTTTCATCAAGAATGGAACCAATAATGGCACAATTTCTCTGTCGCTCCACATATAAATACATGTAAAGAACAAATCAGAATACTTCATTCCTTCATCGACATCCCAAAAATTATCTCCATTGGTTATTTTTGAATTTTCCATCTGAAAAGCTACTTAATATTTCGCGCCACATACAGGTCAGAAGTTCAACCTATTTTATCACCATACTTTCTGGAACATTCTACGACACCTGCAGGTTAAAAGTTCATGATTTCTTTAAACGTAATGTTTTTTCCTCCAGCCTATTCTCGAACATTTAACAGCACCTGCGGGTTAAAAGTTCACCATTGTTTTAAGTTCCAAATGTACCTTCCAAATGCAAGTAGCACGTCTGGTTGAGCTGAGCACATTTCATCCTATCGTATGGACTCCACATTTAGACTGCTCTTTATTAACCAATGACAAACATGCTTTTTCACGCAACTAATATGCACCCTAGTTTTTAGTACCCAATGCTTCTTATCTTCCAATCAATTATCGTTTTCTGTGGAAAAAAAATGATTTTTCCCCATCCTTAAACATATCTCTTACTCTACCAAGGAACTGCATGAGCTACAGACATCTGTCCATACCTTCCAGCCATTCTTTCAAAATGCTAGTGTGGATCGTAGGACATAGCTATGTTTTCTGGTGCAAGAGGTATGCAGAACAGAGACGTATTGACTTAGACCTAGGTTTACAAAATGTGGACATTAAATGGTTTGCACAGAGAGGATTGAAGTGGCACCAATTGTTGCCTTTGGTTAAAACCTGTTTGCATCTCCAACACCCTGACCTCATGATTGTGCATTGTGGTGGAAACGACCTAGGCACATTGACTGGGGTAGGTTTGGAAATGCTAATGAAGGACACCTTTCGACAATTGATGTTGCTTTTGTCTCAAACTGTCTTTGTATATTCCAATATATGCCAAAGACAGAAGTAGAAATGGTCAAACCAATTTTGTCCTCAGATTGAAAGATCTAGGAAGAATGTCAACAAAGCTGTGTCTGCATACCTCAGAGACCATAGAATGGAGTTGATCTACAACAACAACAATGTTTTGATATGGCCGATATCTACAGAAGAGATGTAGTGCACTTCACAGATCAGGGAAATCGAGTTTTTCTGAATAACCTGAAGCTGTGCATCCGCACCTATATGTAGCTCTTTTTAGAGCCGCCTTATAACTGACAACTTAGGCCCGCTATTTTAGGGCCAGGTAAAGGCAACTCCTGCACCCTCGCCAAAATTTATTCTCCACACAGCTGTGGCGCAGCGGCCAAACCATCTGACTTTGGAACACAGAGCGCTTGCTTTGATCACCGACTCTAGCGACAGCTCAGGATAGCACCATGTGACTCTGAGCAATAGCTCACTTAATTTCCACACCGGCCCCAGCGCCTGCAGACCCGTACGAGTGAGTAGTTTGCACTTTACAAATACCGCATAGATTGGAAATGGCAGAATTTAACTTCACACTCCCTCTGTAGCACCCATCAAGCACCCTACAGACGTCACACTGTTGAAAACAAAACTTCCTCCTAGTACGTATATGCACACATATTGACGCTACTTAGACAGGTGTGCCGCAGCGGCCCGAAAACATGAGTTCAGAGCACAGGGCTCACAGTTTAATCCCCTGCTCCGCCAGTAGCTCAGCTCAGCACCATGTGACTCTGGGCAGTCGCTCACTTAATAACTCACATAATTTCCACGCCGGCCTCCAGGGCCTTCACTGCATAGAACACACAGTTTGGGCTCATGGTTTCATCCCCGAGTCTACTAGCAGCTCAATTTAGCAGCATAACACTCTAGGCAATACCTCACTTAATTTCCGTACCCCGCACTTTCAGACCGGTAGGGGACAGTAGTAACCCTGGGCGTAGTTCGCTAAGTAGCACTTCGCGAAGCTACGCAAAGTGCAGTTCGCACTACGCGAGCTACGCGTAGCACTTCATGAGCGGCGTAGTACCTTGTTCGCACTGTGCCAGATGTCGTTTTCAATGAATGCACAGTGCCGACAAGCAACCGGCACTGTGTAATCATTGAAAATGGCATCTTGCATAGTGCGAGCTGTAGTTTTCTGCTGCTCGAGTAGATTTTTACTCGAGCGGCAGCTTTCTCAACGTGAACTGGTAGTTTCTCATCGCGAGCGGTCCCGAGCATACGCGACCACTTGCAATGAGAAACCTGACCTCCTTGCGTTGGGATTCTCGCCGGGAGGTTTATTTTCCATGCTCGCGATCGCCAACTTGAGGTTGCTGATCGCGAACAAGGAAAAAGTCTCGCCGGGATGTCATTTTGCTTGCTCGCGGTCGCCAACTTGACGTTGAGGACCGCCAGCAAGCAAAAAATGACCGCAGCACTACGCAACACTACGCTACGCGTGTTTGCACTGTGCTACGTGCAGTTCGCGTAGTGCGAAGTAGCGCGAACTTCACAAACTACGCGAGCGTAGCGTAGTGCTTTGCCCAGGCTTAGTCAGTAGTTCAGTGCCTTTATCCCCGAGTCTGGCAGCAGCTCAGCTTACGCCCCCAGTGCCATCAGACCTGTACGAGTGAGTAGTTTGCACTTTCCAAATACCAAATTGATTTGATACGCGCAAATTTACCTTCGCACTCACTGTATAACACCTCCTAAACACCATACACAACTTAAAATATTCGGAACAAAAGTTCCTCCAAGTAGGTATAACTACATGCTGACACTACTTGCACAGATGTGGCACAGCAGCCAGAGCACATGACTTCACAGCATAGGACACACAGTTTGGACTCACGCTTTCATCCCCAAGTCTGGCAGCAGCTCAGCTTAGCAGCATGAGACTCTAGACAATACCTCACATATTTTCTGTACCCCTGCACTTTCAGACCAGTAGGAGTCAGTAGTTCGTCCTAGTAGGTATAAACACATGCTGACACTACTTCCACAGGTGTGGTGCAACAGAGAGGGCACCTGACTTCACAACATAAGACCCACAGTTTGGGCTCACGCTTTAATCCCCGAGTCCCGCAGCAGCTCACCTTGGCAGCATCAGACTCTACGCAATACCTCACTTAATTTTCGTACCCAGCACTTTCAGACTGGTAGGTATGAGTAGTTCGCTTCGCACCCCCTCTATAGCACACCCTAAACACCCCACAGAGGTTACAGTGCTCCTACCCTCTTCTTTCCTACTTTTTTTGCCCTTTTTTCCCCTTACACGCTTCAACAGAATCACAAAATGGCAGCCAACACTTCCTAGTTGCAACCGCTCACAGTGCTCCAAACCAATAAGCAGCAAGCTCGTGCTCTTAACGCCTCAGCCAATCAGATGGCAGAATTTCCAAATATCGATATTTGTAAATTTCGATATTTCTCAAAAACTTCTGAACGGATTTACACCAAATAAACAAAAGCGTGCTTTCTAGACCAATACCCTTCTCCCTGCCAAATTTGGGGTAATTCTGTTCACCCGTTCGACCTGTAGCTTTGTCAAAAGTTTCCTATGGAAATTAACATAGAGAAAACACGTTTTGGGACCCCCTTTTTTCTCAGCCCCCCCCTTGACGAATCACCCCCAAACTTTCAACATAGGAGCTGATATGAACAAAGAATTAGTTTGGAAAATTTCATGAAGATTCATCAAACAACGCCAAAGTTATAAGCAAAACAAAAAATGCTCTTCCTATGGAAACTTGGTCCTAACTATAACTACCTACTGGCGACCGCCAGTAGGGAATAGATATATATATATAATTATTCATTTTGCAATACTAACTGGCAAGGTCATTTCAGTCATCTCAAACATTTAACACAACCAACATGACAAAAAATTGCTTAAAGAAAGTGTTGGGCTTCGGCTAGTATTTAATCATTCTGTCAGGGATTAGGGGTTAGTGCGTACCATTAGTCAGTCAAAATGTGGTTTTTTAGAAATGTGTCTATTAAATAAAACATCAAATACAAGATTCAAACATACGTAATAATACTTAAAAGATAGGACTGTTAGATCTGTCTTCCTTAAGGCAGTCTCCCCCCAACATTTTGCCTTCTTACCTCCACTTTTTGCTGTATCTTTTTGTTGGCCTTAGGGCTCTGAGCACTTTACCACTGCTAACCAGTGCTAAAGTGCATGTGGTTCTTCCCTAAACATGGTGATATTAGTGTATACTTTATTGGCATATTTGGTTTAAACTAAGTCCCTTGTAAAGTGGTATACCATATACCCAGGACTTGTAATCGAAATGCTACTACTGGGCCTGTAGCATTGGTTGTGCCACCCACACAAGTAGACTTTCAAACCTGTGTTAGGCCTGTCATTACAAGAGCCATGTGTGCAGTTTTACTGCCACTTTGACATGGCCTTTAAAACCCCTTGCCAAGCCTTAAACTCCCCTTTTATTACACCTACATCACGGTTAGGGTAGGCCCTAGGTAGCCTTAAGGGCAAAGTGCTTTGTGAGTAAAAGGTAGGACATGTACTTTTAAATTGTACATGTCCTGGTCACAGCCAATTTAGTTTTTCAGTATTGTGAGGCATCCCTTTACAACAATGGAATCATACTGATTCAAGCTTCGTACGACAATTTATTTAAAATGGATAATATTGTCCCTACAGTCAAGAAAGCAGTGATTAATAAGAGCCCACAGCTACCCTCATCTCACACTAATTGTCATGATATCACTTAAGCACATCAACTAGCATACGTGGTGACTCCAACTTCTCCTAGCCCTACCCTTTTCCTAAGCGATCCCCACCTCATCCAGTCCCCTGGCCTAGCAAGTACAGAGCCCTCATCCCCTACACGACCGTTGATTCCAATGACTAGTTGCCCTACTTTATCACATACTCCCCCAACACAATTCGGGTCCCCCACTGCTGTAACCTCGCCTGCTCATCCGATTTATCCCTCTCAAGTGGCCCCACTTGGCAAGATCCATCCCAGGCCACCATCAGCCCTTAATAAGGCAAGGAAAGCTCTATCCTTGGGACCTAAAACACCCATTGCGTTCATCCCCTTATCTCTCACATCCTACCCCTGGTCCATTGACCCTCCTACCCTCCCCCCTCCTACACTCCCCCCAACCCCAGTTCCTTTCTACACACAAGTTCGTCCTCCACAAGACCTCCCTGACTCACTCGCCCTCTGGGGCTGTAAAAATGCAGCATCTGCCCAAACAGCTCTCTCATGAGGCCTCTCCCCCTACCGGAACCCCCACCACAACCCCTAACCAACTATAACCACACTGACTGGGCTACTCGCCCTAATGAGATCTCTATCTGCCTGCGCCACCTCACAGACGAAATCCATAATTTGACAGCCATCACGTTCGAGCATCTACCCTTGCTCAGAAACAGTAGTACACTAAAGACCCGGGCCAACTCCCAAACATGCACTTATCCAGCTCAAGACCCTCACACCCCTCACTTTAACTCAAAAACGTTACCCCTCCCAAATGCCTCCTCCCATCTGAAAAGACTGAAGGCTGATCTATCTAACTATGATATCCACGATCTACTCCTTTCATACACCATTACAACAGGTACTAACAAGACCCTCAAGGGCCAAATCCAAACCATTCAAGCCAACCCCTATAAAGAACCCGCCTTCAATCATAGAGGTATAAATAGTGACAACCTCAAGCATATTAACATCCCTCGGACTCACACCAACCACTCTAATAGCCAACTGAAATGCATTCTTCTCAACTGTAGATCAGCGAGTAAATATACCCCTGATATCTACGATCTCATCCTCACAAATGAACTTGACTTAGTCATCCTCACTGAAACCTGGCTAAATTGTTCCCCCACTCCTATGCTGGACCTTCTAGTCCATCCCAGCTACAACATAATTCGTCTAGACAGAGCCATTAAACAGGGTGGGGGAATAGCTTGTATACATAGAAATACACTCTCGGTGTCCCAATCAGAAACTGTCACCTTGATCTCCAGTGAATATCTCTGCACCAACATTTCAAACAACAACTCCATCTCCAGACTACACACTTTCTACCACCCCCCTGGAGACAATCTATCCTTCATTGAACAACTCTTGGAAACTATCACATCCAACGATGACCCCCTAGTGACCTAAAATGTCTTTGGAGACTTCAACCTCCACTTGTCTAACCCAAACGATCACGCAGTGAATTGCCTAAAAAGCTTCCCATCAGACTATGAGCTGATCCAATTCTGCGACAGCCCAACCCACAACAAGGGCGAAACCCTGGATCTTATCATATCTAAAAGGAACATCATCACACTGGATTCCATTGTCTCAAATGACTGGTCTTATCATTATAGCATCATCTTCCTTATCAATCTAGAAGTGACTCCAAAGAGTGACCATCCAATGAAAACAAAGCAATAGAAAAGCAACCTCCAAAACATCAATCCTGTAGTCTTAGCAAGCCGATGCACCAATGCCCTGACGCCACAAGCTGACATGGAAGATGTACATGAAATCACAGTCTTCTCTAACTCCTCTATCTCAAGCATCCTTGACTCTTTTGCCCCTCTACAACAACAAAACGCTTCTACCAAAATCTCTAAACCTTGGGTCAATGAAAACCAAAACTCTGTACGTCGCTGTCTAAGGTCAGCCGAAAGAATGTGGAGATCCAGACCTTCTACCGGACACCTAAAACTCCTTAGATCATTCTGGTAACTTACAACAGACAAATCAAAAAAGCTAAAAGCCGACTTCTTTAGAACTCAACTTACCCAAGCCATTAACCATCCCAAAACACTTTTCAAAATCGAGAAGCAACAATCGCACAACGTAACCAACCGGACAGTTCATGAGGACAGCATTCCTTCATGCGAGGAATTTGCCGCTTTCTTCGAGGAGCAAACAAAAAGCATTGAAAGAGACCTTGAATCGAAGAGCGCTTTTCTTTACAATACAAGGATAGTTCATCCATTTACCACTCTGGGTCGTGATGGGTTCGGTCCCCCTGGTGATGTCCTTAAGAACAATGCGTCCTGGCACACCTCCACTCCTCTCAGTGATAATGACATCTACAACATCCTTCTAGTGATCAACCCATCTAATCACTTCAGCAACCCACTTCCACCTTCAATCTTCAATGAAATAAAAACAACACCCCTCCCTCCATGGGCAAAGATTGTTAATGCTTTACTATCACAAGGCTCTATCCTGGACTCCCCAAAAATAGCACAAGTAACCCCCAGTCTAAAAACACCTGATGCAGACAGCTCTGACTCGAACAATTTCCGCCCTATCTACAACATCCCCACTCTTGCAAAAATCCTAAAAAAGTACATGCAAATTCAACTCTGCACACACAGAGGAACTCCAACTATTGGATCAACATCAATCTGGTTTTCGCAAAGGGCACAGCACTGAATCTGCTCTCATTCACATCTTGGACGACATCTTAAAAATGCTAGACCAAAATGATTCTTGTCTCCTGATTATACTTGATTTGTCCTCTGCCTTCGATACTGTTAAACACAACAGCTTACTCTCCATTCTTGAACAGAGAATGGGCCTATCAGGGCAGGTACTGCAATGGTTTACATCATTCCTCCACATCAGAAACCAAAGAGTCAAGGTGAATCAATCCCTCTCTCAGCCCTCCGCAGTTAATATGGGGGTTCCACAGGGGTCTGCACTGTCACCCATACCCTTCAACTTATTCATGGAACCACTTGCAAATTCATTGAATTCCATGAGCATTCTTTACCACGTGTATGCAAATGACACACAACTGTACCTGAAAATCTCCTCACCAGAAGACTTCATTTCACTCAACTCTATCTTGATGAACACTCAAAAGTGGCTCACTGATAACCACCTAATGCTCAACACCCCCACAACGAAATTCCTCCTCATCGCTCCTCCTAACCACTCTCCCAAGATCGACCTCTAGATTAAACAGCTAACAGCCTTCAACTGTTCTCCTCACATTATTGAATCAGCTAAATCAATTGGAATCACACTAGACAAAAGCCTAAACATGCAGAATCATATATGCAATGCCACCAAGGCAGCTAAATATCAGATGAGTACACTAAGGAAACTCAAACCTTTCCTACCTCAGGACGACATCAAGATGGCGGTCTAAGCCCTTGTACTGCTCAGGCTAGGTTACGGAAGCTCCACTCTTTGTGGTCTTCCCAAACAGACTTTGGCCCCGCTAAGGGCCTCCCTTAATGCCGCAGCCGGACTGATAACCGGTACAAAAAGAAATGATCACATATCCCCAGCACTAAAAACCTTAAACTGGTTGCCGTACGAAGCAAGAATATAGCGAAAGATTGCTTGTATGACTCATAAGGCCCTACATTTCAAGACCCACATAAATCTGGCTCAAAAGCTAGAGTTTTCAAGGGGATGCAGATCCTCACAAAGTGTAAGTTCACTGCTACTGAGACCACACATTTTCCGCAAAAAGAGAGCAAGTTACAGAGCCTTCTCCCGTTCCCCCCGAAGATATGGAACTCTCTCCCACCGGATGTCCACTGAATCTCATCTTCTTCTTCTTTTAAAAAAGAAGTGAAAACAATACTAATGAACAAGTTTCTGCCCCAAGTGACTTTTAGGACCTATTGTCTACTCACTTGCCTGCTATCCTGATGCCCTGACCACTACATTGTTGTGCATCAATTAACTCCAGCATTACCTTGTCACTCTCATTTATATAACAAATGTCATTTTTTACAAACTGTATCCTACTCACCCTATAATGTGAGGGGCTCTGATTTCCTTTAGGGTCTCGCCCGCGCTATACAAACTTTATAAATAAATAAAATACTCCTCTCACAGGCAAGCATTGGGAATTCCTTAAAACACCTTTAAACTGTCATTCAAGATTAGAAATGAGAAGCTAAATCAAGTTTCATATCGTTGGTATGGTAATGATAAATCCTTAATAGTGGTAAGGTTGGATTTTACCCTACCAGTTTAAGAAATGCCACTTTTAGAAAGCGGACATTTCTCGGCTCTTAACTTAGCACTATGTGCCTACAGCCTGTCTCCAATACACATCTAGGCGTCAGCTACACTTTGTGCATTCCCTCTAGAGAGCCACAAACACAGGAAGGGTGGGTGTGACAGAGGAATCATCTGTATTCATCTGCATTTGGACAGCCTTCCTGGACAGTAAGGGGGAGTCGGAGCTGACACATCTGAAGAGGCAGTGTCCTGTGTCCCACAGAAAGGGCTGATTACCCCCCACAGATAGCCTGGCAAACAGGACTGAACTGAAAGGGGCCCTGTGCATTTCAAAACACTGCTTTAGAGTCACCCCCACTTCAAAGGCACATTCGGGTATAAGTACTGGGGCTCTGACTCTACCAAGACAGTATACTACTGGACCTAGGAGGAACTCTGCTGGAGTAAAGAATCCTGTGCATTAAGGACTGCCACTTTGCCTTCACTAACTGTTCTGTGGAACTGCTTCTCTGCTTTGCTGATCTGCCTGCTGATCTATGCCCTACTGAGAACAAGGACTGAACCCATCTCACTTGAACCCAGAGTGACTCCAAGGATTTGCTGGTTTGCCTCCTGTTTTTTTGAAATCTCAGGGACACAAAAGACTTCCTGCAATTCTACTGGTGCTGCTGGACTCTGCCAACAGTGATTCCTTTCCTTGCCTGAGGTGCCCCCCCTCCAGTCCTGGGCCTCAGAAGTGGGTTCTGCAGCTGGTTTATTACAAACTCAACGCATCGTCACCTTTGTGCTGATTGGAACCGACACATCGACCTTCGACACTGAGGCTGTTTGACGACAGCGGTCCAACAACGATGCTCTGCATGGCTTGATGACGAGGCATTGCCTGCATCGCAAAAGAGCTTAACGATGACGCAGCTGGGCCTGCGCAAGTCTCGTAGCCGGCCTGCCATCTATCGCGGTTGGCCTGAACTTTGGATTTACCTCAGTCCCTTGTGACCTCAGGTAACCTTTTAGTGCTATTGATTTCTAAGCACTGTTTTTGCATTTAATCTTTCAAAACTCATATCTTGACTTCTGATTTTTTTTTTGTCGTTTTGGTCTTGTTTTACTCAGATATATATTCCCTTTTTTTCTAAATGTGAGGAGTCGTTTAGTGGTGTTTGCATTATGTTACTGTGAGTGCGTGAGTGTTGCACACATATTTTACACATTGCCTCTTAAATTAAGTCTGCCTGCTCTGTGCCAAGCTACCAGAGGGTGAGTGCACTTTAATTTAAAGTGTGTATCTAGCTGACCCTGACTTAGATTGTGGTCCCTACTTGGACAAGGTGCATACTTCTGCCAACTAGAGACCCAATTTCTAACAAGTTTTATAATTTTTCGTTAGTAGCAATTAAATACCTACCTACAGTAAATAACACCAATATTTGAGTTTCTTGCAATTTGAAAAAACAATAACATTTTACTTGTAAAACAAATTTAAAAAAACCACAGCATAAGTTACATCCAAAGACAGCATTTTAAACAATAGAAGTCTTGCTGCATAACAGGCCTCTATTAAATATGTAGATAACATAGGTTTTAAAATCCTTACTGTTAACTGTTGCAAAAAATAAACAATCCAAAACAACATGTGGAATATTATTTAAGGAGCTAAACCACAAATACACGTTCCTCCATTTTTCCAAACTGATGTTGCTTTGTCCGTAAAAGCAAAACAAGTAGTAGTATCTATTTGAAATTTTAAAATCAACATTCTCATTTTCTAACTAGGGAAAATGTCTAAATAGGGATCATTAGATTGCTCTTTACAGTATTTCCTTAAGGATTCACCTGACAATCCAATTCAATATTTATTAAAGATTTGGAACTCTAATGAGGTCCACATAAAAAGATACATACAAATTATTACATAAAATATAATAAAACAGAAGGACAACTCATTTCTTAGACCATTATAAAATATCGAAAGTCATCATAGCAGGTCTTAAATTTTCCCTTACATAACATAAGTGGACCATACTAAACATTGGCAGCTTCGTGTAAAAATCAGAATAGGATAATGTACATCACATCAATACTTGATAAAAGACGGAAACATATTCTAGAGCAATCAACGTAATTGGATAAGCAATGCGTTTTCCTTTTACAAAAAAACCCAAATAAATCTACTCCTGTTTCTTGCGGAAACACATTAATGGCATGAACTACATATACAAATTTTTCAACGCATGGCAGCTTTGGCAAAAAATGAAGTTTGGGATTAGCAGCATGAGCATTGAAGTAACAAAGCATATCCCGAATTGTGCAAAGAGCATTTAAGTAGCAGCCAGTTCATGTCCAAAATACAATTCAAAATCCTGCTTCGGCAAAAAGTAGAGTTTGAAATTAGCAACAAGAGAATAGGAGTAACAAAGCCTTTGCAACATGTGCAAAAAAGCAGTTGAGTTGCGGCAAATTCATGTGCAGAATACAATCCGAAATCCAGCTTCAATAGACGATCGAGTTTTAAAATTAGTAGGAAGAAAGTGGGCGAAAAGCAAGACATATCCAAGTTGTGCAAAGAGCAGTTAAGTGTAAAATACAATCACAAAAAGGAGAGAATATTATTACTCCATAATAGGGCCACAGGCACAAGGGAACAGCCCATTTAAAAGAATATATAAAAGATTAAAATATATCCATAAACTCCTTAAAAAAGTTAAATAGTTTTACCCAGACTACTTTCGGTCAAAAGAGAAAAGTCGCGGGCTGAAGCTACATCTTTAACACCATTTTGTAAAAACATCGTCCGAAGCCAGTGACGACGACTCAAAACCAATGCTGGACAGACAAGCAAGACATGATCCAGGTTCTGTATGCTCAGCAAACAGAAATTACAAATGTTTCAATTTTTCATGTTCTGGGACCAGTTTGCTGTTAAATCGTTTAAAGGTAAAAGATTCATGCGAATTCCATGTTCTAAATTTCATGAAAATATTTCTGAGAAATTCTCGGGGAGCTCGTCCTGGCTATTATCTTTAATCTCTCTTTAGAATTACATAATTTAATATCTCTATTATAGCTGATCTTACCACTTGAGGTTTTTAAAAAGGATTTGAATTCTAATGGCGGGCAGGTAATCAGTGATTCTTCTTGTATACAGAAGGGTTTTAGTGCCAAAGAGAAATCACGATATAGGGAATATTTCCCCACAATTCCGCCAAAGATTTCTTGACACATGGAACCTCTTAATGAGGGCTAGCTATTTTCTAACTGATATCCCCAACGTAAAACCCTGGATAAACCTTGGATATAGGAGCTTATCAGGCCAATCTAATAGCAGCTGATGGAACTAACGTGTTAAAAATGCATAATGTACGTAAACTCTGTCCTTCAATCCTATCTAAAAAACTCCAATCCTTTACAGGGATTGATTAGATAGCATAAAGCAGAGCTGGTGGGATTTTTGCTTTGGAAACCACCAGCAGATGTAAAAATGCCTTCTGTCCGTTGCACTATAGAAAATGCTCAAACCATTAGCGTTTTCTCCATAGTAATGGTCGGTCTACCTTATCAAAGGCCGTTGAAAAATCTATGAAGGCCGTGTATACGAAATTGTGTATTTCTCCTCAATTAGTTTCAGCATGGAGATGTTATCCAGGGTGGAATGATTTTTCCAAAAACCTGCTTGTTCTATAGGGAGGACCTTCTTCTCCATCACCCATTCCGTGAGGTGATCGAGAATACTGCAAATATTTCCCCCGCTGCATCTAATAAGGCTATTTGCCGATAGTTACTCGGATGAGTTCTAGGGCCCTTTTCGTACAGAGGGATTAAAATACTACCTGACCAAGATGGTGGTGGTGTTCCCTGGGAGTAGCAAAAGTTAAACAATGGCGCTAGATACATGGCCCACAAAAGTGGCTCCTTTTTGATTACTGTCATGGGGATTTCATCAGGTCCCATTGCTCCTGAGGATCTCATTTTTTTAATAGATCCAACCACATCATTCAATGAATGTGCATAGTTGAATACAGGAGTTTCGGAAGAGTTGGGTGCAGAGGGGACAGGGCTGGTAGAATTAAAATTAGCAGAGTAGAGTTCTACCAGGTGGAGTTTCCATTTCTCTTCTTTAATAGGAATGGGATGAGATTTCAATCTTGTGCCACAGCAGTCAGCGATTATTTCTCAAAACTTTTTAGAGTTATTTTTTGAGGCCGCCTCTTTTAACTGTATCCAAATGCCATCTTCCTTTATTTGTTTTAAGGAGTGTTTTTTCCTCTGCCTTTTCCTCTTTAATAAGTTTATTAGATTACTTTGTTCGACAGAAAAATCCAGGAACTGGGCACTCATTAATTTATTTATTTCCCTATTTATAGTAAGCATTGGATTAAAATGTGATCTCCGTTTAGCTGGGACGTGCGATGATTTACATAATGTAGACAAAGAACCTACATTATGGGAAAAGGCTTCAAGTAAATCAAATTGAGGAGAGTCACACTCGGCCATTACTAAGTGTTGCTGATCTTTTATCAAAGCTGTTAAGTTCGCTTTTAATTTAGCAGTCGATTGCGTATTCCAGTAGATTCTACCATTTGTTGCATTGAACCCTACTGTGCTGCCTTTAAAGTTCCGGGGGCCTACATTAGCACAAGTAAATTTAAATATGGAGCAGATCAACATATGGTCGTTAAAATCAGTTCCTAAAACTTCCATACTTATGAGTTTACAAAAGAAATCTGCAGAAACAATTAGATAATCTATAATGGATCTCCCAGTTGGCGCCTTATGAGTATAATTTGCTGGAATATCATTTTCTAACCTCCCATTAGCAATTATAAGGTCGAAGCTTCGCAGACTTTTGAGTAGTGTGGCTCCTCTTTTATCTAGCCTGCTTTTATTCGGAAATTGGGCAGTGGGGATATTCAGGGCTTCATTTTTTGCGGTGTTAAACAATACCCTTATACTGTGAGAAGAGGCTTTAGAAGTTGGAGAATACCCTTATACTGTGAGAAGAGACTTTAGAATTCACCTGAATATATTCACCTGAATATTTGTTACCCAGGTAATCACTTATCCTTTGTTATAGATTTGTCCAAACCAGGTATGAATACCTTTACTTTCAAGTATTTGCCTATCATGAGCAAATAGCTGCTTACCTCCATAGCCAAGCTTCTTTCACCTATAGAAATTTCTTCCTGGTAAAGGGTTGCTACTTCACACAATTGAGCACTTCTAAGCCTCTCCCAGAAACACACAGTAAGAGATCCTGTAAAATAACCCTAGGCCATTAAATTTGCTCTGTCCTTATTACCTGGACCATCAACAAGCTAGACAGACTCAACATTTTTTTTTTTTAAACAGCCAGCAATTGAATCTATTTTTAGCACGGTACCCAAACATACAATCTCTGCTCCATATAAAATCTGAGGCTGTATTATTGTGAAGTTTGTGCAAAAAATGATCTAGATAAATAACTTCTATGGAGTCTATTACATTTTTTTAACCATGAGAAAGACATTAGTGCTCTTGTCTTTAAGGCCTTTATAAGATACGTCCAGCACAAAACTTTCTGGAGCCACACACCTAAGTACTTACAGGAATTCGCTTCCTCCAATTTAGTAGATCCCATAAACTATGTATAAGATACAGCTTTCCTTCCAAAGACAATAATTTTGGCCCTGTTTATATTTACTACCATCTTATTATTAGAGGAATATTAAGCAAAATGTGTATGTTTTCTTTGTAGACTGATCTGCTTGGTATCCATTATAACTAAGGCAAAGGATGTGGACTCCACCCACCTTTGGAGTGAAGGATGCCGTAGTGCCAAGTATGGCCAGAAGGTCAACAAAACAAAATGTGAATAAAAATTGAGTTATAACCTAACATTGTCCCAGACCATTTCCAAATAAATTTTTCTTGAGAGGGTCCCTTTGTCAGGCTACACTGGACTTCAGTGGTAAAATCCCTTACGCCAGGAGGAGGGCCTGTTAGTACTTAAAAGTGGCACACGTAGCGCATATCGTGGGTTGCATCAAAACTTTATCACGCCACTTTCGACTACAGTGACCAGAATTCCTTGTGCCAGAAAGAGGGGGAGGGTCCGCTTGTTAGCACTTTAGAGCCCCACAGAGGGGCCAACAGCACGGGATGTCCCATGAGAAGACTGTGCCAAGAGCAGGCCAGTGTGCGCTAGTCAGAGCCCAGAAGAGGCTGGGTTGGGTCAAGTTTCTTGGCTCCTTCATCAAAAGTGTTGGATACGGAGGAGCAGTGGGAAATGGAAATTAAACTCCATTGTCAATGGAAACAAAGGTACCCAGTTTAATATCCTAGTACATTTTTTGTCAAGTGCAATGGGTGTCCTAGACAAGGAGATTACTAGCATAGACGCAAGAATTGAGGCAACCCATCAGTGTATTACTGAGCAAGGAGACATCTAGGAAGGTCATGAGGTAGTATCCTCTTCTGATGTTTTAATAACTAGAAAACCGGTGGAGGAACAGCCAAGTTGGTTGATCAGATCTGACAGAGGTAACACCTGCTTTGCAACTAATCCTCCATTGTCAATATCCTTGTCTCTGGCTTTGGATAATCCTCCACCACAGAAAAAAGAAGGCTCCGGCTATAAGATCGCCTAGGATATGTAACCCATTGTTAGAAATGGGATTCCAGGTTGACTGAGGTATGCGCCCAGACCAGGCAGGAACCACCACTCTAGTCAGGGGAAACTAAATAAACACTTTAAATTAACATGTGCTCACCCTCTGTTAGCTTGGCACAGAGCAGGCAGGCTTAACTTCAGAGGTAATATGTAAAGTATTTGTACAACACAAACACACACACACACACACATACACACACAGAGAAATGACAATGAAAACAGCACACAAAAAACTCCACACAGGTTTAGAAAAATAGTTGATATTTATCTGAGCAAAATAAAACCAAAACAAAGTAAGTAGAGTACAAATGTGCTCAGAATGCAGATGAGCCTCACCTTCCTGTCTAGAAGCAATGCACAAAGTGTAGTTGTCACCCAACCCATCCGTTAATTGGAGATAGACTGTTAGGAAAAAAGAGCAATAAGTACAGAGAATGTCCACTTTCTAAATGTGTCATTTCTAAAACAGTAATGTTAAATCCAACTTCACCAGTAGGGAATATTTATCATTACCATTTAAAAATGTCAAACATGAAAAAGCTCTTTTCTCAGATCAGGAATTACAGCTTAAAAGTGTACTAAGGAATTCCCAATGCTGGCCTATGAGAGCAGTAGGCCTCACAGTAGTGAAAATAATAAGCTGTTTGTCACTACCAGGACATGCAAAACATACAAGTGCATGTCCTACCATTAACTTCCATGGCATCCAGCCCATAGGGTCACTTAGGACCTACCACTTAGGACCTACCTTAAGGGTGACTTACATGTAATAAAAGGGGAGTTTAATGTCTGGCAAGTAGGTTTTAAATGGCAAGTCGAAGTGGCAGTAAACTGCACACACAGGCACTGCAGTATCAGGCCTGAGACAGGTTTGAAAGGCTACTTCTGTGGGTGGCATAATCAGTGTTGGAGCGCACTGGTACTATTTTAAATACAGGCCCTGGGTATGCATATACGGCTTTACAAGGGACTTACCAGTATAACAAATATGTACACCAATATACATCAATGTAATAATGTTTATGGGAGCACATGCACTTTAGCACTGGTAAGCAGTGATAAAGTGCTGAGCGTTCTAAGGCCAACAACAATAATCAGCAAAACTGGGAGATAACAGGCAAAACGTTGAGGGAAAGACCACCCTAAGGATGACACTTCTAACACCTATCATCCCCTAAAGAGTCATATATTGTGCAGGAAAGAGGGAAAGTAACCAAGGGAGATCTACAAATTTGGTAACAAAGCATAATTAATTACATTCTAACCATGTTTACTACCCTCGAAGGGATGGTGTTAGCTAATGTGAATAAAATTAATGGTTGACTCACTATGATAGAAAAGCAAGTAGTTCTTTTCTGTGAAGTTATTGCAAAAATACAAAAAACAGGGTCCAGAGGGGCAGAGAATAGCATCAGTCACAAATCTACACTGGTTCCACTGGGAGGGGCATCTGTGGTGGCAGGGTCTGCACAGGGGCATGGGGTGCAAGTTCTTAGGAGGCAATTAGATAATGATGGCACAACTTTATAGCATCCAAAAACAGCAAGTGTAAAGAGGGTCGCAGGGAAATTTAAAGACCAGCACGGACACATCCCCTATTGACTCAATATATAACAATACAGATCCGTGGGTCTAAACAAACCAAAAGGGAAAAGACCGATACTCTGGTCAACCAACCGAATACTCGTGAGAAATGTTCAGAAAAAAAGTCCTAACAAAGAGGACGAAGTCCCATCACCCACCGAAGTGGCATGCCCCAGATGATGAAGCATGCCACTTTGGTGGGTGATGGGACTTCGTCCTCTTTGTTACAACTTTATAGCACCCATTGTTAACAACCCCAGCTTGGAAATGTTAAAAATGAGTAATATGAAGAATTTAGCTCCCCCTCCCGTTGCAGCCCCGGGTGTCTTTGTCCTGACAAATGTACCACCTTTTTCTGAAGGGAAGATTGAAAGTTGGTCTGACTTAAAATATAAATCTGTAAACTATTTAGGCCAGAAAGTGGGACTTACAAATGAAATGGCACAGGACATCATATATGCAGGAAAGGTGAACTGGGTGGGATGAGGGGTTAGGTCTTCTCAAGTGGAATGTGGGATATCGATTTGTGAACCCCAAATCTGGTTGAGAGGATTTTGTTGCGACTTAGACCTCTTCACACAGAAAATATTCAGATTTTACCTGTCCCTTTGGTTATTTCTTTCGACCACACATCCTTTTCATAACCGTCTCAAAAAGGTCCAATGAAATGTCATCTCTTCAGCCAATCTCCCACAGCATTAACCTTACTAACTATGCCCTTTCTATTGCCATTGGTTTTAGTTGCCTCAACACTTGTGTGAATACTGATTTACTCAGGCACTCCCAGGTGATAAGTAATTTTGCTAATGGAGAGGAGTAGTTGATGACAGAGTAAAGTCTGCAGGGTCAGAGGCAATGGGATAACTATTCACCTCTGAACACTGCAGGACACATGCCCCGTTACCTAGAAGGGAATGCTTGCTAACCCTGGGGAGACTCAGTCAGGCCTGCCATTAAACTTTGTAAGTTCTTTCTCGCTTTTCATTTTTTTTTTTAAGTGGCGGCCCTGCAGAATATATTGGGTAACATCAAATGTTTAGGTTAAAAACTATATATATTGTGACATTCCACTTACCTTCAGTCCACTACAATTCGAGGAGGCCTTAGTTGTGGACTGAAGATTTATATTTCTACCCTTATAGAAGGATGTGTTTATAAGTTTTAGATTTGCGAGTCCGTCTATCAGAACTATTGGAATAGAAGCTTCAAGGGGAGTGCGGGTAGTATGTTTAAATGTTATCTTTTAGATACACAGAGAAGTGGCGTGGTTGAAAGTCTGGACAGAGATTTAAGTGCACTTAATGGGGGAGGACATGACTCATACAAAATGGGATGGGAACTTTAATAGTCATTTATGTCATGTCTCTGTTAGGGAGGTCTGTGGTTTTAGTGATGCTAAGGTCAATTATCAAATTCACTTCACTCAAGAGGGTTATGGTAGTCTGATCAACCACGTTTTTGTTAAACACATCTTGCTGTTTGGGAATGAATTGAGCATACCAGCTGCCCTTTTCGCAGACACATTTACAGCTGGAGGGAAGTGTGATTGATTTTATTTTCGTATAAAACAGTTGGAGTCACCATATCCAGAATTTTTAAACCTATGTCAATTAGTTTAGTGATCACTGTCCTCAAAGCTTTTAGATTGACAGTCACTTATGAGATGTTGACTCTAATCTATGCAAAAATGTGGGAGGCATTGAGGTTTCAGAGAACAAGGCCCCTCAAATTCAGTGGAACAGAATGGACCATCTTGTTTTTTTGGGCCAATTTAATAAAGCAGACAAATCTTTAGTAAACATCTGTTTGGATAAGAATGCTAATGATATGAAAAGTAAAGAGGTTTTCATCAACATGTCGACTGACATTGGAATAAAGCTCTCCATCCCCCCTAATGACAAGGCAAAAACCCAAAAGGCTGGTTCAATTGTGAATGTACTACGGCATATAAAGGATTAAGGGGCACTTATGTAATGCAGACGATCCATAATGGAGATCATAGAGTGCAGGAGATTATATAAACATGCACTCATAAATAGGAAGAGAACCTTACTGGAAGAGGCCTGGGCTACCCTGTGGCTGCTATCAAAGTAAGAAATAATCAGGTATTCTAGAATGTGATTAATCTGCCTTTTTTGAGAGAGAGATATACTGGTGCTGAAACCTTGAATGTAGTGATACCGACAAGTGAATGGAAAGGCTACTTTAGAATCTTAAATGCGGGTGAGGAAAGGAGGCCTCACTCTGAAGACAGGGCATGGCCACTTGGAATATTTACTCCCCTAGTGGCGGGACGTTTGAGCCCATTTTAGAAGAAAGTTAATCCAATAAAAATGTGCTAACTCCAAAGCTCCAGGCCCAGATGGGGGACTGTCAGATGTGTTTAAGACTTCTGGGGTCCCCTGTTGACCAACATTCTAAAAGCAACTTGTAGAGCGGGTTGCTGTACACATAGTCCCAGTCATTAATCATACCCATCTTTAAGAAAGGGGATCAACCCATGATGAAACAGTCCAATCTCCCTATTGGATGCACTGGTCAAGGTGTTGGAGAGAGTCATGTTAGCCAGGTTAGAGGTGTGGGTGGAAGAGCAAAATACCATGACGCACATCCAATACAAATTTCGGAGGGCCATAGGCACTGTGAAACAATGTTTAAATCTGTCCCTACGAATTTCAAAATACACAGTGAAACAAGGTCTAAATCTGTCCCTATGAATTTCAAAATACACAGTTGCAAAAAGGGAAACTATCTGTCTAGGTTTTATGGATCTATCCAGTGCTTTCAAATGTGTCTCACACAGCAAACTGTGCCGTTTAATGGAGGAGATGGGGGTGGATGTGCATATAATTAATGTCACTCGATATATCTATACAGGGACAACTGCCAGAGTAAGATTTGGTATAAATGTGGAATGCACTGAGGAGCTTTCTATAGCTAGGGGCTGAGACAGGTGTGTGTCCTTGCAAACATCCTCTTTAACTTGAAGAAAGTGATGGCAAAGGGAGGAACGGTCATGGCCCAGGTTGGCCATTACCCAATACCAGCGCCCTTTTATGCAGATAACATGGTCCTCTTGGCCCGCATCCAATAGCACTTCAGTGTTTGATGGATAAATCTACTGCCTAAATGGGAGACCTAGATGTAAGGTTAGCTTTAAGAAATGCTTTGTGGGGATCCTAGGCACCTGAAAAAATGTTTTAATATAGCATAGCAAGATTTTAACATATAACAAATGCATGGTTTCTTTTGGGTGTTATTTTTAACTCTGTTGGGACTTACACGCAACAGGTTGAAACAAGATGTGACCAATGTGCAAAGGCAACTACTGCACTTTTTTTCTTTCTAGTCAATACTGAGCTTAAAAACCTTGAAAGGAATCCGGCACAATTTATTGTGCTAAGTGTATTTCTGTAGCTGCGAATATGGGGAAATGCAAATGTTAAGAGACTAATTCCGTATGAGAATTTCTGACTGAAGGGACTTCTGTCTATTCCAATAAGCTGTCTACCTTAGGAAACACACACAAGTGATGGGAGGAATGCTTGCAATTTGTCTAATCGTTTTTTTGCTCACCATTCCACCTCAGTTTGGATGCAGACATCTGCAAATTAGTCTTTGACCTTCTCCTCATGGGAACGGTCTTGCCGAACTGTCGGTCCAGGTCCTTCCTGATCCATATAACAAGCAAACCAGGAACGGTTTCACCCTAGTTATGGCTTATCATCCAGGTACAGCTTGTTTTCGGTGATACAGTGAACATGGCTTTTGTGTGTTTGATGTAACACACTAAGTGGCCAAGGGTATGCTGACGTGGGTCCCTTGCTCACTGTGCCACTGGAAGCTACACCTGGCTGAAGAGCCCCAATCAGAACGAAACCGTTCCTGGGTTGCTCATGTTTCTGTATAGAGGGGACCTGGCTTGGCAGTTGAGGCTGGACTGTTAACTACAGGAGCCGGGTCAAGACTGATATGCATGTAGCTGGGTCTAATCCGAGGAGGCATGGTGGGCAAAAATCTGATTGGTTGGAATGCTACCCCGGGCAATTGCCAGTGGTTAGGCTTATTGCTAGCATCCTCCCATCACCTTTTGTGTGTTTGTATGTTTACCCTATGCCACAGGGAATTAGGGCTGCCGCATATAGATGACATTAGAGTAATGCCCCTACTCCTATTGCATGATATATGGGCTATACAAGAGGTTGTGTTAAACAGGAGAGTAATGGTGGGCTGCCTTTCACATGACTGGGCACTGGAAATACCCTGGATCAAAAACATACACACTGTGTTGTGGAATAAATAGAGAAAAGTTATTTCATGATCCAGAATCTGTGTCGGATGCCAGTAAGGCAGAGTTAAAAAATGTGTCTCATCATCTTTTTGCTCACAAAAGGGGATCAATCATTGGTAGTAAAGTGAGTTTCAAAGCATATACTAGTTTGACAGTAACCCTTCTTATCAGAAATAATTACCATTCAGTGCAAATAGCCTTTAATTTGTTTTAGACTTAACATGGTTTACCTCATTGTTACTTGTAAGTGCAGAAATGTCTAATCAAAAACGCTAGTCAAATATCCATGCAAGAATTCCTCATCTTAAGGGATGTTACGTTTTTACATTGTTTTTTGGAATTTATAAAGTCCCAAGGATATCTTTCCTTAAACAATGCAGTTTATGATATTGTAGAATGGCTCTAACTTTTTTATAACAACTGCAATACCCTCAGGTTTGTGCCTGTGTTTCACCTTATGTATGGCATGCCGTACACACTCCTTATAAATCAGAAATTCTATGGGGGATCCATGATCTGAATATGTGCAAAAGAAAATGCTGTCTCATTGCGTGTATAGTCTTGTTGTTTTTTTTAGAAAAATTTGCCAGTGTTTATGAATTTATTGTATTTATGTGTATTTAGCTTTTATGGGTTTGTAACTTAAGCCCATAACATTTTTATTGACTTACTTCGCCATAATCACCATTAGAGTTTTGGGATTATGAGTTTAGAGATAGGCTGACATTGTGTTAGATCCTCTTCAAAGAGTGAAAACTGTTCCTTATTATTTACATTATTCACCAAGTTCACAAATATTTCCCACATCTGCCAAATTTATATTTCCTATATAATTTTATATGAGCAAGTGAAATGCATTACTTATGGTCAAAGTGCTAAAATCTCTTGCTACCCTTGAGAGATTAGAGATAGTACCCCCTAATGCAGCATGACCTGAGCATGAGGGGTTATAAGTTGTCCTCCTTTATGATCAGAAAATTCCTTGTAATATAGGAGTCTCCTTGTGCAACCAAGTCTCCTGTAAACAAATAGATTGATGATCCTACAACACTTAGTCTCTGAAATTATTTTTAATCCATGGAAATCCCTTCAAGACCTTTAAATGGTGTGTGAGGATCCTTTGCCCTAATCTACCTCATTCTTCACTGGTGTATCCTTCAACCAATCAAACAATTAATCAGTGTTCTAATAAAGCGCAACTGCTCACCGGTAAGGGTCTCAAGGTGCTGAGCGGTGGGATGTGGGATCTGCTGTTCAGTCAAAGAGACAGGTCTTGAGGTCTTTCCTTGAATTGAGGCAGAGATGGAAATTGCCTGAGTTGCTGTGGTAGGGAGTTCCAGGTCTTTGCAGCGAGGTAGAAATATCTTCCTCCAGCAGTGGTCCTGTGAATCTGTGGGAGGCCAGGGACTGATGAGCGGTGCCGAGATGTCTGGTGGGGATGTGGAAGGAGAGGCAGTGGTTGAGGTATTTGGGTCTGGCGTTGTGAAGGGCCTTGTAAGCATATGTGAGGATCTTGTAGGTGCTTCTTTTGTTGACTGGGAGCCAGTGGAGGTCTCTCAGTTGGCTGGTGATGCCGCTGTAGCGGGGGATGTTTAGGATGAGTCTGGCAGAGGCATTTTGGATGTTTTGCAGCTTCTTTTGGAATCTTTGCCTGGTGCCGGCATAGAGTGCAATGCTGTAGTTGAGTCTGCTGCTGATGAGTGTGTTTGTGACCCTTTTCCTGGACTCTGTGGGGAGCCACTTGTAGATTTTCTGGAGCAGGTTGAGCGTGTGGAAGCAGAATTTTGTTTTTGGGGAGCGGTCCCTTGGGCAAGAGTTGTTTCCCTTCCAGGGGGTGAATATTTTGGCTGCTTCTGCCCGCTTGGGGGCAGATAGGCCTTATGTTTTAGGCCCATTTGCCCCTCAAAGGGGTCAGAAGCCACTAGACACCAGGGATTTCTTTCTGGATCAATTTTGGTGATGTTGGGGGGTAGCCCCTTAGGCAAGGGTTTCTCCCCATTACTGAGGTGATTATTGTGGCTGTTTCTGCCCCTACTGTGGTCAGATCAGCCTTATGTTTTTAGGCCATTTGCCCCCAAAGTGAGGCAGAATCCACCAGACACCAGGGATGGCTTAATGTTGTTGTTGGGGAGCGGCCCCTTGGGCAAGGGTCATTCCCCTTTCAGGGGGTATTATTGTGGCTGTTTCTGCCCCCCTTGGGGGCAGACTGGCCTTATGCTTTTAGGCCCACTTGCCCCCTTAAGGGGTAGAAGCCACTAGACACCGGGGACATTGGTTTTACTGAGTTGTTTTTGGAGAGAGACCCCTTTTGTGTGTGCATGTTTTGGCTTTATATTTAGGCCCCTCTGCTTCCTAGCTTGGCTGGTAGATTGTGTGTGGACTGATGCATTATTTGCATATGTGATTGTAATATTTTATTTCTCCTTTTTATTCTAGTGCAAAGCTTTTGATTCCTCCTTGTGGTTTCGGCAGTGGTTGATCTGCAATTTGCGTAGTTACAGGTATTTGCTAAGAAAAACATTATTGTTGTGTTTACTCCAAATGAGTATTATTGTCATGCATGAATGAATTGTTTGTAAGTGGTGTCATAATAGCAGTGTACTTAGCTTATGTTTTGAGTGTGACATTGTTTTGGGATTTGTGCACAATGTGTATTGTGTTGTCCCATTTGTGATTTTCTTTTTCTATTTTTTTGCTGCGTCTGTGCAGAGTAGGTGGTGGGGAGTCCGGGTGTTGCTGGCAGGTGAGTGGTATCATGTGGAGTATATAGGTCTGTGTGATAAAGCCACATTTTGTTTATTACATATTTAACAAAGTGTTTGTTGTTGACTCATTTGTCAAGTAACCTTTATTAGTAAGGATTATGGCTAGCCACAGGATTACTGCTCAGCAGGTGGTTGGTATGCGTTTCGAATCTTCCTCTGACCATGATTATGAGACTGAGTGCATCTGAGGCAGAGGAGGAAGTGCAAGATTCTGACAGTGAGTTATCTGTCCACAAGGAATCATCTGATGATGAAGCTACTCTCAGTCTCTATGAAGTGCCTGTTTTAGAGGAGAACACTAATGTGTCGATGGTGCAGCAAGAGGCATCTGAATTGCAGCCCGGGGCTATAAGGCTTCCCATTAGAAGTGCTGGAACCTGGGTTGATCCAAACATGGTGCAGCCGATGTTGCCTGCCTTTAGTGGTCTTGCAGGGTGTAGAGTGAATTGTGAAACTTTTTGCCTATACAGTTTTTTCAGTTGTTTATGGATGATGTATTTTTGGCTGAGATTGTTGAGCAGACTAATTTGTATGCTGAACAGTTTTTGAGGGACCACAGTGCCAGATTTAGGCCCCACTCTAAAGCTATCTGGTCGACTCCCACAAATCTGGATGAGATGAAGAAATTTTTGAGTTTAACTTTTTTGATGGACTTGATATGGAAACCTGCCCCTGTCTTCATATTGGTCTACCAGTCTCTTGATGGCAACGGCCATATTTCCGGCAATTATAAGTCGTTATCTGTATTTACTTTCACTTCGGATGCTGCATTTTGGTGATAATACTTCAGCATTTCCACTATATCACCCTGACTGTGACAGTCTTTTTAAGATTCGGCCTGTTCTTGATCACTTTGTAGATCTATTTTCAGAGATCTATACTCCAGGGAAATAAATAGCTGTTGATGAGTATTTGGTCCTGTTCAAGGGCCGTTTTGTTTTTAGGCAGTACATTCCTAGCAAGAGGGCGCGTTATGGAATTAGGTTCGATATGTTATCTGAGAGTAGGACAGGATACATCTATAATTTTTAGATGTACACTGGTAGGGATTCCACTATTGACCCCCTCTGGTTGTCCCTCCATTTTAGGAGTTTCAGAGAAAATTGTGTGAGATCTTGGTAGAGGTCTTTTTAACAAAAGGTCACTCTTTGTACCTCGATACCTTCCACACTGCTGTGCAATTGTTTAAGGAATTTTTCAAAGTGGACACTTTTGCTTGTGGCACAATCCGTTCTAACCGTAAAGGTTACAAAAAGAGTGAGGTACCATTTTTGTCGGGAGACCTGGGGGAACACTGGGTGGTAGGAAATTTTTGTCAGCCCAGTGTTGTCACAACTTTCCCACACAGTCATTGGAGAAAAATGTGATTTTTTCAACTAAATATAAGGTTTGCAGGGGATTCTGGGTAGGAAAACGTAGGGGGGTCAATGCAAGCTATACCTCCCTGGACTCCCCTGGGTGTCTAGTTTCCAGAAATGTGTGGGTTTGGTAGGTATCCCTAGATGGCCACGAGCACGGGGCAAAAAATCCAGGTGATCCCCCTTGCAAAAGCAGGTCATTTTGTGATTGGTAATTTTGATTTCTCCTCAATATGTTTTGGGCCTTTCCCTGACACGGGCACCTGGCCGACCCCCACAAGTGAGGTACCATTTTTATCAAGAGACTTTGGGGAAAGCAGGGTGGGTGGGCTTTTGTGGATCCACGCCGATTCCAGAACTTTCCATCGCAGAAATGTGAGGAAAATGTTTTTTTTTTTTTACAAAGTCTGTGGTTTACAGGGGATTCTTGGTAACAGAACCTGGTGAGAGCCACACAAGGCACCCCATCCTAGATTCCTCTGGGTGTCTAGTTTAAAAAAATGTATAAGTTTGCTAGGTTTCAAAATCCACAGTTAGGCACTTTGCATAAAAAGGGTCAGATTTCACTGTAAAAATGTGGTGTGTCCACGTTGCATTTTAGGGCGTTTCCTGTCGCGGGCACTAGGCATACCCACACAAGTGAGGTACCATTTTTATCAGTAGACTTTGTGAAATGCTGGGGGGTAGAAGCTTGTGGATCCATGCAGATTCCAGAACTGTCCATCACAGGAAATGTGAGGAAATTGTTTTTCTTTTAAATAAAGTTTGAGATTTGCAAGGGATTCTGGGTAAAAGAACCTGGTGGGAGCCACTTGAGCCACCCCATGCTGGATTCCCCTGGGTGTGTATTTTTCAGAAATGTATAGGTTTGCTATATTTCCCTAGGTAACGGCTGAGCTAAAGTTCAAAATCTACAGCTAAAAAATGGGATGTGTCCATGTTGCATTTTGGGCCGTTTCCTCTCGCGGGCACTAGGACTACCCACACACGAGGTAGCATTTGTATTGGGAGACATAGGGGAACACAGAATAGTAGAACAAGTTGTATTACCAATTGACTTTCTTTGCATTTCTGCCTTCCAAATGTAAGACAATTTGTAAAAAATGAAGTCATTTTGAAAACTGATATGTGCAAATAACCATACGTTTCCTTGGTAGCTATTTTTCACTCTATATTTTACCAAATGAATTGCTATATACCTGGTACACAATGAAAAACCATTGCAACGCGCAGCTCAGTTATTGACTCTGGGTTCCTCAGGTTCCAGGTGAACCTACAAGTCCTATATATCCCAAAACCATAAGGGTCCTGCAAATGTAACAGTGTATTGCTCTCAAAACTTTATCCTACTTAGAATAAGTTACAGGTGAAAACATTGGTTCAAATGGCTGTTTATTTCAACTCAATTTCAACATTTTCTATTTTTAACTGTTAGTATCTATGAAAAAAGTTGAAGGTTCTACAAAAATGACCCCTTGCTGAATTCAGAATTCTGTCTACTTTTCAGAAATATATTGCTTTCACACCCTTTTCTACCACTAACTGGGAGGATGTTGAAAGCTCAAAAAATAGGAAAAATAGGCTATGTCCCAGTAAAATGATAAAACTGTGTAGAAAATGTTGGTTTTCTGACAAATGTCTGCCTGTCTCTGAAAGCTGACAAGATGGTGATTTCAGCACTACAACCTCTTTGTTGATGCCATTTGCAGGAAAAAAGACACATTTAGCTGTATTTGGTCTAATTTCCTGGTCCCCTCCTAGGGAATTCACAAACCCTGGGTACCTTTAGAGTCCTCAGGGTGTAGGAAAAAAGGGGGCAAATTTGACGTGGATACCTTACGTGGGCAAAAGGTTACAGGGGCCTAAGCACAAACTACCCAAAATAGCCAAAAAAAGGCTTAGCACATGGGGGGGAGGTCTAGCAGCAATGGGGTTAAGCAGCCAAGCATAGCAAAACATTACACCACAGGTAAATATTAGCATTATGCTACACATATATGTTAAAATATGCCTGGATTTAGGGAAATGTGAACTCGTTTTTTTTATTTCTCATGCGGTCAGCTGTTGTTCTGGAAATCACGACAGACAGCATGGAGTGTCACCCTCAAGAAGCACAGTTATTGTATTTTTACACTTCTGAAAATAAATACAGATGGGGAAAATGTTGTTTTCTGATGGTATTTACCTGTAAAAATCTGTAGAAATGGAGAACTGCAAGCTTTAAGCTTAATAAACATTTAGTTACAGGAATAAGCTTCAACACATCCCTGTACACTAGATTTATCTGCTGCCTTTTCAAAACTGTTCTACCAATCTTCTACCTGGGCTACTCTGCCAACTTTGATCTTGGCCTTAGTCTGAGCCTACTGCTCAGCAATTTTAATTCACCTTGACACATCCCGTCTTCCCTTTATCTTAGGGGTGTCTCATAATCCGCATTATTGATGGGCTTATTGAACTCCTTGGTAGGGCCGGTTACAAACTTGTGGACAAAGTAATCAAATATTGCATCAATGCTAGCTACCAAACAACGTAACTAAATCAACACTGTCTTACCTCCTCCATTAATGCTCTGCTCATGCTACCACCAGCACCCAAACACTGGATTTCTCCCAATTTAATTGCTATCTTCACTTAGTGGCAGTCCTTTATAGCTTTGTTTCAAATTCTGTTTATTGAGTTTTTAGATTGATACAGAAAAGTAGAACACTGCAACAGTTTTCAAAATAGGACAAGAGTTACAGAAATCACATGTAGGTCACAGCTGGTTCACGAGTTCTGTGGCCTGGAAAACGTATTGATATTTACACTGATATTGTGTTGCATTTAGTATTCTACGACCTTCTGTCAATCCACCCTCTAAGGAGAGGAACTTAGAAAGGAAACTTAACATACCTAAAAAATAAATTTAAAAAACGTGATGTCATGGTGCAAATAATAATGAAGTGGACATGAGGGATGGGCGCCTGGGCCCATGATGGGGCATCATCCTAGTTGCAAGCTACCATCTGTGCTGTTGTGGCATTATATATGAAACATGTTGAGGGCTCTTAGCCGTGGGGCACATGCGTCAGTGGGAGCCCCTCCAACTAGTAGATCAAACATCGGGGACGATATATATTCGAATCCTTTTCTGGTGTCATCCACTATGTCAGCCAAGCGCTCCAGGGCCAACGCCCTCCACAGCCTAGCGTGCCGTTGGGTTAAAGATGTTGCCTCTTGTTTTTTCCATGCAGCAGCTACTGCCATTTTTGCTGCCCCCAGGCAGAGCCACATGATAGACCTATCACTCTGCGTTTAGCGTTTCAGGGTTGGATCTCTCACCCCCAGCAAGGTGTGTTCCAGGGAATGAGGAATAGGGTAGCATAACATGAGTTTAATTTGGGACAGGATCTCTTTCCAAAAGGGCTGCATGGAGGGGCAGTCACACTAGATATGACAAAAGTCGCCCAGTAGACCACACCCCCTCCAGCACCCATCCGAAGTTTTAGGGAAGATCTTGTGTAGGATCTGGGGATACAAGTCCCAGTCATACATGATTTTGTAGTGCGCCTCCCTTAGATACATCGAGCGGTTAAATTTCGCTATGTCTTTACTTAAATGCTCCCACTGTTTGTCCCCTAGAGGATTATCTAAAAGTGCATCCCAAAAGCGTTTATATTGCGGGGTCTTCCTGGGGCTCAGAGCTTGCATGAGAGCATACAAAAAGGAAATACATCCCTTGGAGGAGGACCCGGATTGGGCAAACTTCTCTATGGGGAGCAGGTCCCTGGTGGCGGCCAGCCGCACCAGGGGCTGCTGTACCCAATGTTTAAACTGCAAATAGTAAAATTCCTCCTTGGCAGTTAATGTGAATTGTTTCATGCATTCTTGAAAGGTGAGAATCTCGCCTTTATGAAAGAGGTGGGAAATTGTGAGACAACCACCCTCCTGCCATGCCTCGAAGTGTCCCTCTTGGAGCGCAGGGGGAAGACAGCATTAAAATGTATGGGCGTGTAAGGAGATGGAAAGGTGGTCAGCTGTAACCTCCTTGTGATAGCATCCCATACCCGTAATGTGGTGGATGTGGGTGTGCTGATGTAGGCGTTGGGCGGTCTGTTTTGGCTTCCACAGTAGATCTCATATGGTTCGGCCGGTAATCTGTCTGTCTATATGAAGCCAGTGCTTCTCAGAGGCACGCAGCGACCATTCTGTGATTACGCACAGCTGTGCCGCCCTGTAGTATCCCTTAAATTCCAGCAGCACCAAACCCCCTGCCTCGCGTGGCCACGTGAACAGGCAATGGGGCAAGCGAGCTTTCCTCCCCAACCAAATAATCTAGTAATCATTTGTCGCAACTCTCTAAAGAGACCACTTTCCAATGGAGTGGGTAGCCCCTGAAAGAGGTAAAGCAAACGGGGGAGCACGTTCATCTTGATGGCATTAATAATGCCCAGCCAGGAGATGTAGGCAACACTCCATTTGCCCAGGCCTTTATAGCTTTGTCCTCTCTGCAATTACAGACTCAACTAATACCAGCACCGGCGACACTCCACTCACCAACCCTGATGCACGCCCAGCTCTCTCACGACCGCTCTTGGAGGGAGGGAACAGTGCAAAAAAAAGGGTGCCCTTTGAGCTAGTTGGCTACAGATAACCAAGAGAGAATTTAAGTGCAGTACTGCAAAAATGAGCAGGACAATTTACACTAGCCATCTGCACAATGCACTCTGGGGTTCTCCTATCAAAGGGCAAGCGACGTTAACTACTGCTGTTCCTGCTGCCTTCGAGAATCCATGGTACTTGGTACATTGCTGCTGTGGGCGGGCATGAGTGCAGCACATTGTAGCGTAGGAGCATAAGGGAAGAGAAGATTCTGTGTACCTGCACTCAGTCTCTCACGCTACCAGTACCAGTAGTATATTGAACATTTTAGCCTTTTAAAAAAGGGTTTTGAATTCTCCAACTGGGTGCTGTACATCTTATTGTGTTGGTCAATTAAAATACCTCAGAAAATAGAGCAAAATAGAACTGAATTTTACTTGCTTGACAATTGTACATTGTATTTTTATGAAAATGTTGTTATCTTGTCTTACAATGCACAAGAACAGTCAATAAGGTAAGATTGAAGTATTAGAATGTTCAAAGATAACTTCATGTTCTGAAGTCATCCCAAGCCACAAACAGCTAAATACACCCTTAATATTTATTACAATCAAAAGAGTACTAAGATGTGAAGGACATATTTTTCTAAGGTTCATAAAAATGTAAGAAAGGAGTTGAATAAACAAACTTTATTTATTAACCGTATTACAGAAAGAAAAATATCACTTAATACAACTTAAAGCTGTTATAAATCTAATTTGCCATTTCATAACTATATACAGGGTCAACAACAAATCCGTTCAAGTAAACATCCAAAACAGGTTTTCCTATGACTGCCTGATAAACGGTTTAGCGTTGTTGAAAACCTGATGGACTTGTTAGACAACTGGAAATAGATGCACTTAGTTTACATCAGCACTGTCAGATATAACATGTAGACAAGGGGTTAAAGAAAGCAATTATTCTATACAAGTACTTGAATAATGACAGAATTGACATGTTAAAGAAAAAAACACTTAAACGTTTTCCTCTGTCAAAAACAGCCATTGAGAGAAAGTGAGTGTGGTGGAGGCATGGATGGTTTGGTCTTAAACGCCTTTCCATTCTCCACTGAAATGTTAATTAGATGTAGGTCTATAGATGCTTCAGCAAGAGCAATGTGGTACAAAAATACTTATTTAAATGAAGTGCTTAATTTGTGCCAGTGCTTTCCGGTGCTCAGCACCAGCACTTATTTCCCAGGCTGTTGAATCAACTTTACCTCCCTGGGCAGTGGACAACCCTACCAAGTACCACCCATCAGGGATTAGACTAATGCATTTTAGCGCTTGTGTCCGCATCACCGCACTAAAATGCATTAGTCACGCATTCACATCTACCCAAATTGAATCCGAATGAAGCACTGCGGCCTGCACATAATTAAAAAAGAAAAGTGCTGCTGCTGCGCTCCCCATGCAATTCATTTACCTGCCTCAGAGCTCACAGTAGTTGGCCTCAGGGGATTTGTACTGTGTCTTTTGACACATTGTTTTCGAAACAGCTCCAGATATAAAAAAAAAACTCAAATCAGTCTTTTTGAGGGCCGACCACAGCCTCAGGGACAAGTGGCTCCGGTGCATTCAGTACTGGGTGCATTCTTCCCTGGAGGCAAAGACAGAATCTGCCCTGCACGGGCCGGACCACAGCTCACTTGGATTCGGGGATGCTTTTCATGTTTTCCACACAAAGCGCACATTCCTGTTGAATATCCAGGTGGCAGTTCCAGCCTGGATTCACAATTTTCTTAACTGCAGCTTCCCCTGACCGGACAAGTGGTGCTGTTTGCGGCCCATTTTGATTAGAGTGGGCATTGCCTCCACAAACCATGCACTGCTCTCTGGCCTGTTGCTGCAGCAGCCTCAGGAAATCATGGTTTCGCGAGCCCTTCAGGCCTCTGTTGTGGCTGGCACAGGCCGATGCACAAGCACTCTTGTCTTGCCACCAGGAATTGCTGCTGCCGCTGTTGGAATTACAGTAAGGAACAGCCATGAACTTCTTGACCTGTGCTGCCCTGAGTGCCCTCCTGCTTTTGGAGGTTTGCTGGCGGCTTTGCTGGTCATGGTGAGAGCTGGCGCTGAGTGTCTAAAGACCGAGTCACGGCTCTGAAGACAACATGCCACACCATGCCCTCTCACAGCAACTTAAAGTTGTTGCGGCATATTAGATGCAAAGCAGTACAGGACTATCTGCAGAGAAGAGAGCCAGAGTTGTCTATTTCACTGTGGCAGCCGGCCTTCTAAGACCGGTAACTGACTCCTGTCTCCAGTACATCATCATGGCAGTCAGAGCAGCTGTTTGCAGTGAGGGACTCCACAGACTACAACTACATAGACCATCCCGAGGCCGCAGACATTATTTACCCACCACTGTCAGTGACTCCTCTTGGTAAGTCAAAGATAACGTGGTAATAATGTTCCTTCTGGAGAGGGATTAGAGTTTTGTGTACTGCAAGTTAGAACTCACCAGTAGTACAGAGGGTTAACATGCCTGCTGCAAAAAGTTCGGTGGGTTACTGCTTTGTAACAGAGATCCTTTAGTTACCAATAATTCATAAATTACAATCCTATTCCACACAGTGGCCTTAAAACTGTCATTAGTTAGTTTGGGTAAAAAACATTCTCATTAGTAAAGACAACCCCAATTACTGTGGTACATTTTAAACCTTGAGTTTGTGCTTTTCCAGACCACTCTTAAAATATAATGCCTACCTAACTATAGATGACGTGATCTTACACCTTGAAATCCTCATATTTTTAAAAACATTTCCTAGAATGATTCATTGTCTCTGTACAATGTGTGTATGGTATAAAGTGCTCTTGCACCCTGCACTGGTATGAACTGCGCTATAAAAATAAATGAAATGTTTGTGAGAGAGGAAATGAACCATGGAGAGGTAAGGGGCATAATGGAAAGTGGTAGTAAGGCAATCCGTGGAGAAGGAGGTAATTGATGGGGGCACCAAAAATGTTTCTTGCACTGGGCACCGCCTGTGCTAATGCCAGCTCCTAAAGAGTGAGTCAGTGATGTCTGTCACTGTGCTGTTTTACATTGATAGCTTTGTCTAATTGGGAAAGTGTTGTACTTGGTCAGTCAGGGGAGGTAGTAGGTGGAGCCGGGGGGGGGGGGGGGGTGGCCTCCTAAAAACTTTGGGAGCACCTGCACTTCATATTTTACAAATTAAGCACTGTTTAAAAGAAAGTGCTTAGTAGTTGATAATTCTTCACAACCATATTTCTGTACAATCCAACAATCAATTGAACTGATAAAGTAAAAGACCCTCTTGTAAAATTAAGTGGTTTTCGGGATGGTATAAAACAGGGTTTAAAATTAAATCACACAGTACAAAATGTTCTTTTCTCAATAAATGCAAACAGAGTGTGTCACCTGATACGTCACAAAATCTGTAAAGTATTCCAGTACGATACTTTGAAATATTTTGGAAAAAACTGTATTTAAATAAGTCAAAGATTATCTTTTCCGTGCAACACTTGCTTGATAACAGTGCTGAGTTTTTTTGTTTATGCATTACTTCATTGACTGTCCTGTAAGAAAGATTCTGTTATAAAAACAGTAGGTATGATCCATACGTAAATTTCATAAAAAAGCTAAGAGTGTTAAGAAGTGGTAATAAAAAATAACACGCAGGGTGAAATGTAGCAGTATTGGTCACAGATACTGTGTTGAGGTCCTGTGTTGTTATCTCAACCTTCAGATAATTCCGGTCATCTTTAAAATTCTGGTAAAATGAACTCATATCAGTGGTGGCATTATGGACTTAGAAACTGTCAAAATTCTTCAGACGTGATCTGTTGTTTCTGCAAAAAAGAAAAGTGATGAAACAATTCAACTAATAAAAAATAGTTTATTAAAATGCCCAGGCAGATTATATAACTGGTACTATAACCTAAGGACTCCTAGCCTTTGTATGTCGACATGCCAAGGTGACAATGATGAAGAAAGTCCGATTGCCTACCTGCAACAACATCATGGATGTGATCATATGAGGCTTTCTCATATTCCTCAACTGTACCTGCCCCCAATTTTTTTATCATCTTTATTTATTGTTTTGGAAGACAAAACATAATAACCATTGTCAATGTCCACAACATTTGTATCAATCTTTGATGCTGTTATTTTCACATTATTTTGATCTTCTAGCTTGCATGAGATTTGCTTTCACACACATTTCACATCTATATTATTTAGCAGTCAAATTGATAGAAATCCCCTCAAGGTAACCCCTTCGAACACTACCTTCCTTTGCCCCTGTTGGTATTTACACATTTTCTTGGTCACTGGAAGCTGCACTCAGTAAGGAGAGGGGGACAGTCAATTTCCCCTCCTACCCCACCAGACTATCCACCATCTCGGCCAGTTATGCTATCTAATCTGGACCTTTTTTGGCCATTCCTGTGATTTTCATGTGGAGCTCCTCTGCCAAGGTCCACATCAACAAGGCTGCCTCCAATATTAATGAGTGTTCCTTACCAGACCTCCTCTTGAACTAAGCCTGGGCAACTTCTGGCTTCAGAAAGCAGACATCTGAAAATGTTGGTATAGATTCAATTATCAGCACCTTCCACTTTGCTTTGCTGCCAAGCATGTTGTGGTTTGCCACTTTGCTGTGTAGATTATCTCAGGAACAAAGGAGCTTTAACCTTTAACTCCTGAGCCAGGATTCTGCAAAGGTCATCATAACAAAGACGTTTAACAATACGCTGTCATAGATGGTCCTTTGAACACTCCTACAGATTAGTGCTTTATATTGGATATCATGGATGGCTTGTCATGGATAGCCAGAACCATTAAAAAACATACTGCCTCACAGAAAACATTACTAGACCAGGTAGCAGACTATTCCTGATTGCGACATTTGTGTTAGAATTATGTACATGCCCTCATTATAATAAAAAATGTTTATGAAGGAAAATAGAAACATCTTGGAAAAATATTTCATTGATGCATGCTTGCCAGAAATTAAAGAAGCTGCCAGCTTGAAGTTTGAGATTACGAACAATGGATTATGGAAACAGAAAAGTACTTCTCTTGTCTGACGACAACTGCAAAATGATGGGAAAGTGGGGTGGTGTTCTGTACAGATCCAAAAAGGCATTTACCATTTCTTATGACCAACATCAAAACTCTTTTTAAAAGTATCTTTACATGTTGCAAACTTCAGTCTAAAGAGCAGCTGAGCGGGCACAGAGCACATTTTTAATCTAGCAAGAGATTGTCAAATACCAGGTACTGTGCACAGATTTTATGGCATGTGTAGTCCCTTTAACCAAACCAGGATACATGGGTAAGATATTGGAATTAGGAGAACCCAAGAAAACCAAACTATTGTTTTTTTGTAATGCTACATATTCATATTAGCAAAAGACACACAATTGATGGACAGAATGCAGAACAAATCAAAACATCCACTCCCAGTCAAGAGATCTGGGTTAAATCCATCATTCTTTTGCTCACCATGCCACCCTAGTTTAGACCTGGTCATATGTAAATCAGTCTTGACCCTGTGTCTCATGGGAACAGTCCAGCCCGAACTGCCAAGCCAGTTCCTCCCTGGACCGGAAACAAGCATCATAGGACAGGTTTCGGGGTTTCACCCCTTATCAGACGGGATAGCTTGATTCCAGGGACACAGTGAGCCCGGGACCCACGTCTGGGCATACCCGGCGCACTTAGGGCAAGACCCCAAAAGACACAAAATTGATGAACAGAATGCAGAACAAATCAAAACATTCACCCCCCGGTCAAGAGATCTGGGTTAAATCCATAATTCTTTTGCTCACCATGCCACCTCAGTTTAGACCTGGGGGTGAATGTTTGCATTGTCCAGCATTCCATCCATCAATTGTTTCTTTTGCACATATTTATATTAAGCATGCGTATAACATGAGAAATAGGTAGATTATCTTTTGTTTAGTGTAGAAACTGGGATTAGAACCAAGTTACCCAGAATCACAAATGAACATTTTAGGGATCACACGTCTCCTATATCACTTTTGTACAAATATACCTCTCACCTAACATGCAGAGTCGTTTAAAGGTCTGCAAAGTTTACACGCACCCATCTGGCAGTGTTCTGATGGCTACCTGTTTAGGTGTTTACGCTTGGAGTTGATTGCGCTTAACTATATTTAGGAAGGACTGCTTCCAACATTGTTTCAATTTTATCTTGTAAAGGACTGGGTGAGGGGGAGGATCATGGCCTAAAAGTGATAAGAACTGATTTTCTTGACAGAATAGTTACCTTTATATTTGCTTTTATCTCCTTATTCAACTGTGTCCCTTGTAGGAAAATGTCAGAAGCCAAAAGAAACAATGAATTAATTAACTGGCGATTATGTCTGACTGGCCTTGGATTGCATGCAAGAGATTTTGGAATCCTCTGAATTATATTCCAAGACTTAAAATTGATATATCACATAACCTAAGGAAGGTAACAATGTGGGAAAAAATTAGTATTTTTTACAGGGGGTTCCAACTATATAGAACTTCCTGATATTACCAAGCTGATTGTGCTGTATCTGCACATTGTCAGTATACACTTAAAGCTGGTTATTTTCCAATTCTTTTATTGAGGTTAAATGTGCTAATGTTGCTTTTATTGATACCTAGGAAGTATGTTCAGACTTCTTACTACAGTTAATGGTATTCTGTTCATTCATTTTTAATTGGCGATGTATATTCCAGTTTCTCTAGTATTTAGAAAGCCTAAATGACAAGTATAAACAGTGCAGTTTCCTTGAGAATGCAAATATGATAGAATTAAACTGCCTTAAATGTGTGTGAAGGTTCTCATATATTTATGCAGAGAATTATACTTGAGATAAAGCACTGTCAACCAGACACAAAGTAATCCATGACTATCCATACAAGGCATCAATTGATTTTCAGTCAATGTTTAATTAACATCCCTATGCACAATAACCACACAATTTCTGTCTACCTGTCTCTCGGTAAAGTCAGGGGCTTCCGTAAGGTGCGGGTAAAATAGCTGCCTTACTGCACCGCCAGCAGATGCATAAATAGTTCTGAATTGTTGCTGGAAGCTACAAACAAAGTCATCCTGCTTTGGGGCGCCATGGGAAAATGAAACAACTCTTTTGTGATTCCTGCTATCTCAAGGCTATTTTTTTCCACTTTGCAACATAGTATGATTGCCAGTGCTTTAAATGGGCCGGTACTCACAGGTACTGAGTACCGGCACTTCTTAGTTTTATCTCTCTGAGTACCGGCACTTCTCTACTGCTGAGGAGAGTACCGATACTCATTAAACGCTGGTGCTGGCGGCCTGACTCTGACAGCTAAGGCACTTCTGTAGACCTGAGCCGGGCCCCCGCTGAACTATTCAGCTTGGGCTCATCAGCATAATGTCGGGGTGTTCACCATCATGCTGTGTTGCAAACACAGAAATTGAGGCAGCCCAGTGACAGCGGTATTCAGAAAGCCGTGGGAGTTAACCAGATTCAAATGGCTTTAATCCCACCTGATTCTTTTGTGTAGGAGTCTGCTTATGTTTGTCTGCTTGCCTGTGATTGTTTTTGTGTGAGAGAAATACGAGAGAAAGGGGGAGAGAATAGAGACACTCATGGAAGATATATTAAAGCAAATGAGTGGAATGCTTGTGTGTGCACGTCTGCATGTTTCGGTGTCCCTCGAGAATATATAGTATTGTGCCAAGCAACAGCAATGAACAGATTGATGTTGCAAATATTAAAAAACAAGGAAATGTTAAAATATCGTCGCGTTTGGCTTTCGTTGTGTACTGAGTAAACAAACCTTCTATGTTTATTAAAATGCATTTCTCATGTGTTTTGGTATGTGCTGCAAGTAGTATAGAAGTCAAGAAGTATTGCATGACATCTCCTAAGCCCCGCCCCCCAAGTCCCGCCCACTCGCCACATTTAAATGAGTACCTGCACTATTTTCCCCCCATTTAAAGCACTGATGATTGCACAAAACAAGGCATGCAAACCTTCCACAGGAACTCTGTATTTCCAAACATTATTAACTTAACAATGAATCTTCGGACTACTTCGTCTCATGTAAGTCACAGTTTCAAAAAGGTACCATATGACCTTTTTTAACTTCAATACAATTCTTCCATGGCAGAAGTGCATCACTGCTGGAACCCATCATCCAACTCTCTTTGAAGAACTCCAAGATCACCATAAATCTAAATTTTGTAGAGGAAGATCAGAAAATCATTCAAGCAAGATGGGCACATTGTACTCCAGCAAGGAACGACGGGAAAGTTTGGGTATGACTGTGTTTGAATCTCTAGGACAGTCATCAATACAGCTCCTAAAGCTAAGAGCTGCTTCTTTACCTGCTTTAGTTCTCTTAAATAGCAATATCTTTGTAAAGCATTTGTATAGCAGTACCAACTAAGAGAAGTAGTAACTGAGAAGGGTATGGAGATCTGTGGCTGAATTATAGGTGAACATTCTGGAGGAATGTCCTTTAGCATGCAACATCAATATAGGGGTTCCAAGCCCATAAATGTTACTACATTTCCCTCTGACATCTCACACAGTGCAGAGGCCAATTGAAATAACTAAGGAGTGTCCTAATAACAAGCATTTGCAATACAAACGGTCTCGCCTTTGGGACCATATGTATTTAGCTATGCCGCACATTGGCCTACTGCTCACTTCTCTTTGAACATGAAATCTTCTGAAAAGACATTATAGTTGGTAAGACCTGTAGAAAAAGAAAACAGGATCCTAATAACAACAGAATCAAGAGTCTGGGGGGTATATTCTCAAGGACCTATCGTCGAGTTAACATCACTTTATCGCCGCCAAAGTGGGGATAAATTAATTGCACCATTCACAAGCTGGTGCTAACATCCGATATCACCAGTTTTCCGGCGATAACAGCCGCAAAAAATATCGCCACAGATGACACCGGCAACTAACACTAATGAGATGCAAAGTAGGCGTTCTCGTGCAAAAAGCCGTGACAACACCACTTCGTAACATTCTCAACGACCAGCCAGATCGGCGATAAGTCTACAAAACATGCGATAAGGCGCGTTAGCAGGAGGGATTTAACACCTGCTCTTACCTAGTGTTAAGTCGGACGACAACCTGCACCATGAAAGGGAGTCCAGCCCAGAGCCACACCTGCAGAACGACAGATGCCATGGAGCCACTGATCATGCAGCTCGGAGTCCCAAGAAGGCCTCAACACCCATCACAACCACCCCAAGGAGCCCCCAGTCATTCATCTTTGAATTTTAAAACAAAACAATTTATTCAAATTAAACTAAATTCAACTATGTGGAAGAGTCATGGCGGGTCTTCTCTGGACAATCTGTAAGTCACAGCCTGCAAGACAAAATTTAAAGATAAGAAGGTGTGTCATGAGCTCATCCAAGGACAGAGAGAGAGAAAGAGAGAGAGCATGAAAGGGAGAGAGTGAAAGGAAGAGAGGGAGACAGAGAGAGAGAGAATGAGAAAGAGAGAGAGAGAAATAGAAAGAGATAGAGAAAGAGAAAGAGAAAGAGAGCGAGAAAGAGACAGACAGCGAAGAGGGGAGAGAGAGAGAGTGTGCAGAAACTGCGGACCCAGGCCTCACTGCTCACCTTCTGCCACCGGTGTGTCTCCAACCACGTGCCAGTACACACTGCAGTCCACCAGGTCCCTTATCTGAAACAGATTCCCGAATCATGAATGGCAGAGTCTACATCATTGCACACGCCATCAGTGCTTGTATGTGTTTCGCCAGTGGTGTACCATAAGCCTAAGGCCTAGCATCATTTGCAGCGCGAAAGCCACATCACATTTCCAGAATGCAAGAAGTTGTCAGACTAACATTAGGGATGAAAGCACCTTTATCTCAATACATAATGCGGAAGGACATCTGAACCTCCGACCTTGGTCTTGCATGCTGCCGGTACCCCCTGAGAGAGATACCATAGCAAATGACGATGACTCCCAAACTAAGCACAGCGCAAATGAAAGAGCAACGTATCCACACAACACACACAGAAGTCCTGGCTCAAGGTACTCTTGCATGGAATGCCCTTGACCCTTACGTACACAACTACCCATACGTCTAAACGTTGCACACACATACGACTCATTGCTCCGAACTGTAGCAAATCATCCACATAACTGCCGCAGGCCTGAGGGGTGCCGTTTTTACGAGAGCCACCAACGCCCTGTCCGAACATCCTGGGCACATGCACAACGGCTGTCACGTGGAACTGTACCATGACCAAATGCTGCCTGCTAGTGTCTGATGCATTGGTCTGCATGTTGTGGCCCTTGTCTTGCCCGTACTGACACGCACATGCAAATTAAGTATATGCAACTTCACTAGTGTTCAATTGTGATGAGTGTTGATTAGAATGACAAATCGTGTGCCTCAATGAGCACTGTCCGTACACAGTGAGGGCCTGACTGACACATTTCACTGAGGGGTGAGTCTCTATTGCCAGCTCCACCTCTGTGAGCCAGACATTGTGGTTGGGATAGTTGCTGATAGACCTGTGCTCCTACGTGTCTTCAGCAATGTGAGTATGGTGTCCAACTTCTTGCCATGTGTATCAATGTGATCCATCACTACAGGCTGTGTCCACCCAGTTGAGTGTTAGTAGGTATGCTAAGAGATGTTCTGTTGTCAAATGTGATGGGGGACATTACTTTAGGCCTGCCAACGACTTAGACATTACATACACAGCCCTATTCCTAACATTGCGTGGGGCATAGTTGTGAAAGTGCGCGAGTGTTGTTTCTGTGCATTGAGGCCACAGCTAGTGCACACATTCCCAGTCATCTCACTGCCTATGTGTGTCACGGTCACACATGCGCATTGCTTTCATTTCCCAGGGTGTACCTTTTTGTTCAATCAATGCCCTTACATTTATCCATACTTTCAAACTTGATCGATTACGGACATGACACATCTGTGTCAATTTGAATGTTTTATTCACATTCGTTGGGGTTGTCGGAGCTGGAGCAGTACATGGCCATGCAAACACCACATTACATTGTAGACCAGTGTAGGGCCAGCCAGAGTCATTTAGGGATTGACAAGTACATCGAAAGAGGTAGAGGACAGTCCGCAGTGTGACTGCTGTGTCATTGTTGAGCAAACAGAATATGGCAGTCCATGTCGAGGTCCAAGGTGAGTCTCGCGGAGTGTTTCGGGGGACAGTGGGAGGTGCTGTTACAGGGCATGATGCAGAGGGCAGCACCAAGATGGAACAGGGCATATGGCAAAGAGGATTGCTACTGTCTCCTTCTTACTACACAGGTGGAATCACCCGCATCCTCATCCTCTCTATCATCTGTCTGACATGTGGGTGCTGATGTTTGGTCTGCAGCACTGTGTGCCACTGACACATCAGGGGCCGGAGATGTGTGTGCAGAAGTACCAGCAGCCTTCATCTGCGACTGCCTCACTGGCAGCAATGCCATGATGAGGATCTGCAGGGCATGGAAGATACCAACAACTTTCCACTGGTGTGCATCCATGGCAGCCATTCTTTCCGCATGCATATGTTCCATGTTCTCCATTATCCTCATCATCTGTGCCAACTCTCGGCTGACATCGCTGAGGCCACTCTGAGTAGACAGTTCTCCTCTCAGAGGCATGACTCCAGCGGTGTTGGGCATGGATTGTTGGACATCATGGAGAGAACTGTGTGTGTCTGTTAGTGAGTGTAAGTGGTCCCTGATGTCACTCAGACACCCACGTATGTCATCCAGTTTGGCTGCCATGTTGTCAAACCCCACCTGCACATGTTCAGCCACCTCCTTCTGGCAGTCTAACACCTGGCCTTGGAATGCCATGTGTTCTTGGGTGAGGTGCTGGGAGCCAGCCATGGTGGTGGGTGCTTCCTGCTGTGTGGTCTGTGCAGGGGGTGGGTAACCTCGATGCAGCTGGCTTGCACTGCTCCTGGGGGTGTGGAGCCTGTTCACGAGACGTTGGAGGGTGCCGGGGCAAATGTCCAGGGGGTCCTCTTCATCATCACTTAAGAGATGTCTGGTCTGCTCTGCAGGAGGTGTTGATTGGCCCTCTGCAATGTAAAGGGGAGATGCTGGTTGACAGGGTGTTCCATGTATGTTGACGTATTGTAAATGTTTACATACAGACTGCATGACAATGTACATTGTGACTGTTTGGGAGGAGCTGGATATTTCATGCTGGACAGTGGACATTTGAACTACATAAGGGATGTGAGGTTGTACGCGTACACTCTCATCTCAGTTTCCTGCTATGCCAGATGTGATTTACCAGTTTCCATGCACAAGCGGAACCAGTTGCGTCCTCTGTTCTGCAGTGAAAGTGTTGCACTTCATTCCACATTGTCGTCAATGCTGATGTGCTGTTGTTGCAATGTGTGTGCTGCATTGTGGGTGAGTTGCCCCTGCAGCTGTGATTTTGCTGCCCCTTATCAATTTGAGGCAGAGTGCCTTTGACTACTGTGCTTCTACAGTGCTGAGATGTTGCAGACTTGGCTGATTTGGGATCTTGGGCATGGTTTATCCGCAGATGTGTTGTTGCCGCCAGGGGTTGTGTGTGCACATGGATGTGTCAGGGTGTGACCTGCTCCTTTCTGGATGTGTTTGTTAACAAAACAATTTAGGAACAATGATTAAAATGACATGGACCTGCAAAGCGAACAAAGTAAATAAATGTATGTACCAACGGATACAAAAAATATAAGATTTGCTTTATTATTATGACATTAGTTATAAACTATGGAGGGATTACATGTACATGTTCATGTTTCTTCACACATCCAAAGTTGAAAAAAAGAAGGAAGGACATATATTTCATAAGATTATTGAATATTTGAACCTATGGTTCCTTTTTTTATCAGGATTCAACACAGATAAAGCCATGACCACATGAATTTGTTATTCTTTTCAAAATGTATGTTGATATATATTCAAGCCTATTGATTAAGTTGAAAAAAGGAACCATAGGTTAAAATATTCAATAATCTTATGAAATATATGTCCTTCCTTCTTTGTTTCAACTTTGGATGTGTGAAGAAACATGAACATGTACATGTAATCCCTCCATAGTTCATAACTAATGTCATAATAATAAAGCAAATGTTATATTTTTTGTATCCATTGGTACATACATTTATTTACTTTGTTCGCTTTGCAGGTCCATGTCATTTTAATCATTGTTCCTAAATTGTTTTGTTAACAAATGTTACAAGCGCCCTGATTTAGGAATTTCAGGGGCACCCCTTTTTTCACAAATCCTTTCTGGATGTGTTCCACATTCAGCCACCTCAGTGTCCTGGCGTGCAGCATGTCACTATTATTGGACTGCAGCCATGCTATTCGTCATCCAGTGTCACTTGCATTGTCAGTGTGGCTCACAGACACGCAGATTTGCTGGTTTTCACATGTGTGCATGGGTTGGTTGTGAGATTGGTGCTGTGTGGTGGCGGACACCTTTATGCCCATAGTGGAAGGGGGCCACTTTTGCTGTTTGTATGTGTGCCGCACTGTGTCAAGGGGATCAGGGACATGCTCAAGAGTCATTGTGGGTGTGCAGTGTGCTGTACGTAATTGTGCATGTGTGCCATTGTGCCCATCTCCCCCATCCCCTGTTCGGTACTCACCCTGGTGCTGTTGTGTCAAATCATGTCGAGCAGTGCCCGGACCCCCAACTCCTGCCACCGTCTCCCCACTGATGACTGTGGACACCATTTCCTCCATCTCATCCAACTCCTGGTGTTCCGCTGGACTGCCACCTCCAGTCTGCATTGCTGCCTGATGGTTGTCAGCGAGTTTCTTCATTGCTTTGTGCTTCGCATCATTCCAGCGCCTCTTGACCTCTCCAATTGTCCTCTTCCTCACTCCGGCTGCATTCACCTTGTCCAGGATGGCCTGCCATATTGCATTATATATTTTCCAATGGCACGTTGGAGGTGACGAACAGTTGTTGGTGGTGTTCTATCACCTCCGTGATGATGATCCTGTTTTCCTGCAGACCGAACCTCGTCTTCCTCGTCTTCTCCTTGCCCTTCCATGATCCCGAGGTCCCAGGCATGTCCTCCTGGGGGCTTGTGGGGTCTGGTCGTCTTCTGTACTTGCTCCGGCTTCCTCCATGGTGCTACGCAGTTTGAATTATTTTGTTTGTGTTTTTCTGTGTTTTCATAGTGCATTTTCCCACATGACGCGTGGGAATTGCAGGCCTGTCGCTGGTTATCTCTGATTTTTGTAACGCGATTGGCCACATCGCAACTTTTTTCGCATTCGTGTTTCATGTTTTTTCGGCGTCGTGTTCATTTTAACGCTGTCATTTGGCGCGTTATTATGAGACTACCGCATGGTGCCGCCGGGTTGAGAATACAATGTTAACACAGCATTATTTTCCCACGATAGACTGCGATGTGCAAAGTTGCGTTAAGCAAATTTTGCGATAGTTATCACACGTTCTTGAGAATATCCCCCTTAGAGTTCGACAATCAGGACTGTTATTGTGACTGGGGCTCCGTCAAACGAGAGTAACATACTTGATGGTGTTGAATACCAACATGGAAGTGTTAAAATAACTCGACTACAACAAAAGTAAACAAGCATTGCAACGCCATAGGTCTCGCGTTTGTAAAAGTTAAAGCTATTGGCGTTATAAATTATAATGTTTTCTATTTATATTTTTGGGTTTACAGCGGAGTGAGTATTTGTGCATCAAGTAGTTTTCTGGCAACAGTAAAAATATCAAGATAACTCTAGTGATTCATTTTTCTACTTGTGAGGGCTCAGAATTTTGTCTGGTTGCTGTTTTGGCTCATTGTAAAGCCACACAGGGGGTTAATGTGCCTGCTGCAAAGAACATGTACCATGCAGATCAAAGAACTGAGTGTGAGTGAACTATGAGTAGCACTATAAAAAAAATGAATGTACGTCAGAGAGGGGCTATGGAGAGATGAGGTGCACTGTTGGAGAGTGGTAGTGAGGGAATTTATGGAGAAGGAGGATATGGGTGAGGAGAGTGCCAAAAAAGACTGCTGTAATGGCTGCCACCAGCTCTCGAGCCAGCCCTGGCTGGGAGTATAAGCACCCCTCCCCTTCCCGAAGTACAGGTCTAGTTGCGCCCCTGGACCCCATCCATCGATCCAGGGCCTGGTGTGGTGCAGTAATGTGCAACATCAGAATAAAATGACAAAATCAGAAAGATATGTGATGGGGAGAAGGTAAGTTGAATGAGTGAAAAGAAGAAAGGAGAGATGTCGGAGGAAGAAAGTGGGGCTATAGTAGAAGTGGTGGGAGGGGGAGACAGACGGTGTGGTGAGAGGGGAAAGTGTTCGGGTGATTGTTGAATGGGACTACGGTAAAACTGCAAGGTGAGAGGGGCAAGGAGCCAGATCAGGACATGTGACAGAATGGAAAGCAGCAGGAGACAACTTGAAAAGAAGGTGGAGAGGGGAGAGAATGGAAAGGGTTAGGAGGCAGTCAAAAATTGAAGGAGGATAGGTGGCAGAGAGAATGTTGAAGTGCAGGATGGGAGGCAAGAAGAAGGGAGAAGGTTATCGGGAAACAGATACTGAAGAGTCATTGAGTGACATGTCCAGACTGAAGTCTGAGGTGACTAGGCTGGAGGGAGAGGTGGGACGGAGGCGTGGAGTAGCATGGGCTGTGTACCTGTACCATGTGTTACTGAAAGGTATTGAGAGATTTTTCTTGTGGGGTATTAGGTTAGATACCACGGGGGAGGTCCGGGGATACTCATTGTGTTGAGATGCCTGTGCCTTGTTCGTGAATGACCTGCTGAAGTTACAATCACTGTCTTAATACCAGGTCACCCCTCGGTGTTGCGGAAAGTGGGGACTATAATTGAAGCCTTGTAGTGCTCTCCATTTTAAGGTCAATAAGTCATTCACACCTACGTGGTTATTATCTAAAGAAGGTTGGGAGTGGCTAAAACATTATTTTGCGCAATATCAAACACTTAAATGAATAAAGGCATAAACACGGGGTAGGGTACTTCACTACATCATGCACAGAAACTGACATCTCTCCTCCATTCGAATTGTTCTGATTACGTTTCACTGTGTTGCAAAGGGAAGCTGTTTTTGTGTTTGTCCACTAGATGGTGCAATAACACCACAGCATGTCTGAAGATATCGAGCCAGCAGCTGGCTGTTGACTATCGATTGCTGACAACAGGGTCTATAATATAATAATTGCAGTCATTGGTAAGTACACACATGTAGATTGTTAGAGTGCATGATGTGAGGAGCAGCATGCAAACCTGGATGGGCATTGCCAGTTCTCGCACCTTGAAGAATCAAGCATCAAAATGGAAATTGAACTGACCTCTTTATACCCTCACAAAAGAGTTTGCAATACAACTTTAACAATCACTATATGTTCTGCTTCATGCACAAGTCACAGGTTTAGCACCCAGATAAGGCAAAGAATGACGTGTTGGCTTTGCTATGTATATGCTCCCATCCCACTGTTAATCACACGAAACATTAACTTAAGTGACTGACAACACCAACCTCTCCACCCCCTACCACTCTCCATACACACTCCACATTCACTACTATGAGAGCTTGTCATCGTCAACTGATAAACTGTCTGTAAATTACACATTCCTTACACATGCAAAGAGATATCTAGGGTAACAAAGTTCTTGGTTCATAAACATTATTTTATAAAGAAGTTACCAGAACGGTTGCTTTACGAAAGTGTATTTGTGCTGTCAAATTCTGAAGTCCCAATTTCCTTATTAACCTCTCACAAACCCCAGCCAGTCACTGAAGCAAGACAAGCATTTGCAATGCAATAGGTCTCGCAGTTACACGAGTTAAAGCTATTGGCATTGTAAATGACAATGCCTTTTATTTATGTTTTTAAAATGAAAACAAATATAAAAGGCATTGTTGTTTGCAATGTCAATAGCTCAAACTAGCGTAAATGCGAGACGTATTGCATTGCAAATGCTTATTTAACTCTGCAGCAGTACCACCCTTTGCTGCCTTTGATTTAACTTCAAAGAGACTCGTTATAGTTCTTTCACAGTCTCATAATTTCAGAACGGACGCATTTTCCATATGCTGTATAACGAAGCAAAAGTTGTTGCTTATTTAGCTTGTGCACCTAACAACTATTAGCAAAGGCAATAGTCTTGGCTTGCTGTAGGTGTATTGTTACTTGTTGTATTATTTATCTGGATGCAGTGACAGAAGCAGCAAATTTACCAGTCGGGCGGCACACTATGCTAAGCACAGATTTTTTAGTTTACGTGCTTTTAAGCCACGCCCTTAATTACACCGGCCACGCCCCTTTGAGAAACCCCCTAGTTTTCTCATTCCCCGTAAAGCCCTGTCTGCAGCTGAAGAAAAAAAAAAGGTAGCTGGTAGCAAATGTGTTTAGTATCAGTTTCGCAGACCTTTTTGGTCAGTGCTGTGCATGCATGGGTTAGCTTACATGCCATACTGTATGGACTAACACATGCTGACAGGATGCCCAAATACCCCGACTGCTCCAAGATTCTAGAAAATATTAAAACGAACCATCTAATTTTAAGTTATGTAAAACATAGCACTGATACGGATGCATTTACGTGTGTGTTCTCATTGGAAATGTCTTTCATTGACATCAACACTTCTCACATTTTCCAGGTTAACGTTCCTTGTTTCCCTTCTTCAGTGACAGGAATTCCGTAAAATCAGGCTGCACTTTTATAAAAGCGTAGGCTTGGCGCTGATTTCCAATTGCTGGCGAAGCCCTTACATATCACTTGATGTCGGCAGAGCAGGCATGTTTCCCCCGCCGCAACGCGCTCTGCTGTCCTGTTTATTATTATTATTGATTAGAAATCTGCAGTTTGTCAAACCGTCTTTTCCCAATCATCCGAGATAAATGGCCCTTGACTTTAATGGTGTTGTAGATTCAAGCACCCACTGGCCATCCTGAACTTACTCACACATTCATTTGCCAAATGTAATTTTGTTTCCCCTCTCCCTTTTTCCCGAAATGCTAAATTAATTACCTCCGTCTTGCTTTTCGTTTTCTTGCACCAGCTGATACCGCTGCTGAAACAAACAAGCAACGCTTTGGTTCACTGTAAGAGCCTGGGGACAGTTGTGAAATTAACAGGGATGAAAGGGGACAGGAGATGTGCACGTGTACACAGTGCACATTTCCTGTCCCCCTTCAGAGGAGAAGCCATGCACGTGCACATCGCTTGTCCGTGCGCGCACATGGTTTGCCTCCCTTCCGAAATCAAACCAACAACAATAGTCTCGTCAAGGCAAATGCAGCGCATGCGCTGCGTTCGCTAGGCAAGACCTAAAAAATAGAATTTAGTTAGTAAGAGTGGTTTCGCGTCTGCTTTAAAGAAAAAAAATCACAAGCCCGTAGCGCAGCATTTTTGCTTTCTACCTCCGATGCAGTAAGTTATTTATTGTTGTGCGCTACTTTAGTTTGCAATAGGTTTCTAAAAACAAAACCAGATTTCACTGACCGCAAAAGTTTCAAATCCATCACAGTATCATTGTGGTGATTGAGGAGGCTGCTGCACAACTTATTTTGATACAACCAAGTCTGCAGACTGTGCAGAAGATGCAAGCATACGTGTGGGTATTGGTCAAAATACCACCGTTGCCACGGAAGTCTGATGAATCTGCAGAAAGGGGTCTACCAGATGAATGGGTAAAGGGTGCCTAGGTATCAAATGTTACAAAATTGTTCTGCAGCGATGCAATGAATGACGAAATTGCTTTGCCTGCTGCTTTTTCAGGAACACTTGTTCAGGAAACATCTTCTCCTTTTTCTCAAAACACACATAAGGAATTTGCTACCCGGTAAATTGTAAACACTACTCTGTAAATGTGCTCTTTTAAATCATGGTTGAGTACTAGATTGTTTACTGCACAAGGATCAAAACGCAGCATGTCGGTGACTGAAGCCCTAAAAATCATACAGACGCCCATCTTACCTATTTTAAGGGCCCAATTACGAGTTTGGTGGTCCGACTGCCTGAACGCCATGTCCACATCGTGTATGACACCATTGTGCCGGCGATCTACCGCCTGCTGTATCACGAGTTGTGCTGTCTGAAATGCCAACCGCAGCCATGGCGGTCTACCCGGCAGGACTGCAGCGATCTGCAATGCTGGTGGTGTGTCCATCGACGCAGTCAGGTCTGTGGTCCACTCGCCTAGAATGTTACAACTACACAGTCGTACTCGCTGTCTAACAGCGGTGGTTAATAAATGGCGGTTACCCAACAGCGATTTAACGCCGGGGTACACGCGGAACACCCCCCACAACAGTGATCACTGGATGGATTTAAATACTACACACCTCATGTGCTTTGGCAAGTAGACACGCCTGCAAATCACACTATAAAACGCACCCCATCCCTGGCCAGCATCCTTTGCTTCACAACTGCAGCAAAGCAAGCCAGACAGACATTTTCTCTGCTACTCATTTTCATCATCCCATTTAGCACCCTCCACCACCTGTAATTTTTGTTGTGCACCATTCTACCTCTATCACTTGCTTGTTTTTCATTCATATACTCACTCACATTATATTTTTTCACCATGCCTGGGAAAAACATGCATCACTGAGCAAGAGTTGCCAGTCCTGGTGGATGAAATTATTAGAGTAGAGCCACACATTTTTGGATCCCAAGTTCAGCATACACCTCTCAATGGGATAACAGAAATGTGATACAGGATAGTCAACAGAGTGAATGTTGTTGGTACCACCCTGCGCACACAGGGTGACATTAGGAAGAGGTGGAACAATCTCAGGCTGAGAGTGCATACAAGGTACAACAATCACCACCTAGAGGCTCAGAGGACTGGCGGTGGCCCTCCAGCACACCATTAGAACTCTTTCCCTGGGAGGAGGTCTTGGCCATTTTGCAGTCTGAGGGCTTGACAGGAATAGAGAGGAGAGTGGGCTGTGGTAAGTTACACTTCAATCAATGCCACAATTTCACAATGTCCTGTTTGCTTCCAACTCTGCCTCCGCTATTGTGCTCTCTATCTACTTTCCTAACATGCAATACTCAAAGTATCCGAGATGTTGGTTCGTCTGTGGCAATGTGTATTGCTGCATATAAGAGCACATGTATCCAACTCCATGACATGCAACATGTTGCAATGCTGTCTGTAAGTGTATTGCCATCAAAACATCAATCCAGGACCCATATTATGTGATAAAATGTAAATGCATGGTCCATCTCAAATGCATGTTACCATCAGGTATAGTACAGTAACCGTTTGTCAAGTGTGGGTAAAGTGAGATTGAAGGACTACAACTACCATGAGGCCCTGTCACTCCAACTCTAACCAAGATGCTAGACTCCTATTTCCCCTTCTCACGTGTCTGCAATGTTACTACTGATCTTCAATAGTCATGCAGGTTACCATTTCTCAAGAGTTGGTAAAGTGAGGTTCAAGTGACTACAACTACCATGATGTATGTCCTGTCACTCCACCTCTAACCAAGATGCTACACTCCTTTTGACCTTTCTCACGTGTCTGTCATGTGACTACTGATCTCCACTGTCATGCAGGTTACCATTTCTCAAGAGATGGTGAAGTGAGATTCAACTGACTATATCTACCATGAATCCTTGTAACTGTAACTGTAACAAAGATTCTGGACTCCTTTTGCTCCATCTCACTTGTCTGCCATGTCACTACTGAACTTCCCTCATCATGAACTGTACAATGTACAGACAATGCTCCACTCAGATATACGGCTCAATACTTAGCTGGATGGTGTCCTGGACCTATCAACTGGAACTACTGATTGCGTGTGTTACACTATAACAAGGGGGTACCCCTAATATATGTGAGCCATGAAGGAAACTCAGCAGTTCAGCAGTGCCAGGTGATTCCTTGACTCTGCAATCCTCACATGAATACTACTAAATATGCAACCAAGCTGGGTGTTTGCCTGTATTAGACACAACTAGGCATGGAAAGGACAACTACAAATGTTATGACTACATTGTGTTTGTAGCAGAGTTTTGGAGATATCACATTTATTTCTAAAGCCAAAATGCCACATATCTGCACATCTAATGAGCAGATGATGTCTACTACATCTATTGAATGTCAACAAATGTCTAGTAACCAACTTTAACTCCACACAAATAGATGACAATACTAATCTCTATCTATTTTGTTCCATTCTAGTTCCCCATTTACTTTGACCCAAACAAAGTGGATGTAGATATCTCACATCCACCATTAACAATGTTCTCTGTCAACAGGTCAATCCGCCACTGTACCTGCACATAGGCTGAAATTCGAACAGAGTTCCTCCCCACCCCAGGACAAAGCCCTCAGTTATGACAATGCTCCTGAAGAGGTGGACGTTGATGATGGTCCGGGCCCATGTGGTCAGCTTGGGCAGAAGCCAACAGTGGAGATCACTGTGCACCCAACAACTCCTCCAACCCTAGCTAGAACAACATATCCAACCATTGCCCCCCAACCTGTGCACCTAGCACAGTCAGTCACATCCTGTCCCACTCAGTCCTGGATTCTGAGACGGCTATCACCACACCAGTCATGGAGGAACCAGGGCCCAGTGGGAGGGTGCAGTCTGGGTCAAGGGCACTGGGCCCTGGAGATAGGCGTAGTGGGAGTGAACCCACTGAGTTTACAGACACCCAGGCTGCCATCACCCAAGTCCTTGGAGTCTACTAGGACTCCCAACGTGTTATGGGCCAGGTATTGACTAAAATCCGGAAAATTACGGAGCTGCAGAGGGTGGCCAGCATCCACACCGAGGTGGCCAGCATCCACACCGAGGTGGCCAGCATCCATACCGAGGTGGCCAGCATCCACACTGAGGTGGTCAGCATCCACACTGAGGTGGCCCTCCTGGTTGTGTGTTGCAGGACATCAACACTACTCTCCGCAGGGCTTTTCCACCTGCATCTACCCCTTCCTGTGGTCCAAGTGCATCCGGACCATTAACATCTTGTGCAGCCACAGGAAGGGATTCCATATCAGAGGAGGAGATGCCTGCACTTGCCCCTGTCTCAGTAGCTCCAGATCCTACCTCTGGCAAACCGAAGGGACGCCCAAGAAAAATCCAGAAGCTCAGGATGGCAATACACCCACCACCACCAGGATGAAACCTTGCTCCTGTGTTCTGTGTGTGCTGCACATTTACTTTGTGGACTATTCCTGCCCACTTTTCCATATCTGATGGGAGGAGTATGTTGAACTATGGACTCCTGACAATTTGGACACAACTGCAATGGTTTCATTCACCATGACTAAAGACTTCAATTTTTGTTTGCACTGTGTTATTTTAAGGGAATTTCTTGATCTTATCCTTGTTCACTTCATTAAAAACACACTTCACCAAAGCGTTGTCTCCTGTTGTAATTCTCACAAATAACTATGCAAATGTACTACTATGTTAACTTTGCAATGTCAAAACTAAGGACTTCTGTAGGCATGGATATGTTGTATGTAAACAATGTCCAACTCAGGTTCAGTACCATGTCACAACAAGTGTCTGGGCTGGCAACATCTTTATTCCATTGTTCAAATCATAGGTTGACATGATGTCAGACACACAGCAAATAAGACATTACTCAGTTATCCTGTGTCAATGATCACATACAGACATTCACAAAAATGGAAGGAGGAGATAAATCTGACAATATCCTACTCAATAGGCAACAATAAATTAGGTCTACGTCATCAGCTGGAGCCATATTGCATATCTCACAAAAAGAATCCTACATCAAATAAAGAACAGCATGTCAGTACAACAGTTTCTGACCACATGGTCATTTCAATCTATTATTGCTTGCTACAGGTGTTATGTCACAAACACATGCCAGTGATGTAGGTAGGTAAATTTATTTGCATAATTAATAAAAATCTAACAATAACTACTTTCTTTGCGAAAATGCACCAATTAGAAATATAGTTCAATTTTTTTTAAAAAGTTAAATGTTTTCTTTGACATAAATACAATATATAAACATTACATCAAACCATCAGCTTTCCAAAACTTAATATAAAATATATCAATTAATATTTCTATAACTTGCGCATGAGATCATAAATTTCGTCCTAAGTTTAGTCCTTAGCTATTTTGGACTTCCAGATTTCCTGTGGCCAACTCACAGGCATTCAACTTCTTTTTAGCAAGTATTAAAAATGTTGTAAAATTGGAAATCATTTGAATATCCGTTGGTCCAAAACAGACTACCATGACGTGTCCGCAGGTACGAACACCTCTGTCAATAAAGCAGTTTTTCAAGTATCTTTTTCTTTCCACCATCATTACTGTACATATACAAACAAGATGTAGAATACTTTCATCCCATACATTGCATAATCTGCACATAGACGGCTTAGATGGTCTCAACCAGGGCACCGCATGTTTTAAGCCAGGTAAGTTGCCAAATCGCGCTTTCATAAAAGTGTTTTTTGTTTCTGCAGACCATGGTATTTCTAGGTATGGTTGGACCTTAAGATTTGTATATTCCATATGCCAGTGATGTGCTACAAGCACTTTGGCCTACAATGAGAAGACACACCAACAGCTACATCCAGTTTATAGACAATGAGGAATTAGCCAATGTGAAGGCAGGATAGCATGAATTGGGCACAACCCATGTTGTTGGATCATGTGATGGCACACATATTGCATTAGGACCAACACACCAGAAGGAACAAGTCCAATGGAAGCCAGGTAACTTCCATAATAACTGTGCAAGCTGTCTTGGTATTAGCTTTTCACACCCAAACTCTGTAACAGACATTCCCAGGACCAATCCAATGTCCACTTCATTCATCTGAACAGTGTCATATCATCATCATCAAATCTTTATTTCGGTCGCTAAGGACCATAAAAGGTACAAAAAAAAAATACAATATCAATTTAACAATGAAACATAAACAATGATAAAATCATGAACCGATCTTAAAACATTTTAAAAGTGTGTTGTTATCTAGACATAAGACGATTACGAATAAACCATGCTGCAGTTAGAAATGTGGTTACTGCACATACAGTGGGGGCAGACAGATCAGATTTTAAAACTCTAAATGCAGGACGATGTTCCCTAAAGCCTAGGTTCCTAAGAAGTGGGACAAGCCAATATTTGCGTGGAGTGTTGTATGCAGGACAAAAAAAAATCATATGTAAATCATCTTCTCGCATAAGAGGGCATACTTGTCAATTCGGAGTGGTCTGCGTTTTAAGCCAGTGCTCTGTGTGGGCCCTCAAAGGGAGTGTTCCATAGCGCCACTGCAAATACAATTTCCGTGTTAGTGGTGGGCTGACATCATCAAGGACCAATTCCAGATGGTAATGATCCTTGATAGCAAGGAAGTGTCTAGACAGCGAATCTTGACAGGGGGATTCGATTGCTGCCTGTAGCTTATACTCGCGGTATGCCTCCGCCAACGATCTACGAGAGATCCTGGGACAAGCACTCCGCGGGTCGAGCCACAGCTCCGGTTTCCCCATCCTTTCAAAAGTGTTCTTAATGTATTTAAACCAGAATATTTGCAGCACCTTTGGGAGGCGCAAGATTTCTTCTAATTCTGCTCTGTAGCTAGATAACTCTGAAGAACTCCATATTCTACGCCAGTAGGTCAGGGGCTTAAGTCCCAACTCTTCAGTGATTGGTCTTAGGCCGAGGTCCAGTCTCAGCGGGAGAAGCGGGGTGCTTGATGGTAGAGCGGTCAATTGCCTGATAAAGTTGTTCTCGGTTACCTGCAACTTCTGACACGCTGCATGTCCCTATATCTCACCCCCGTAAGTTACTGCACCTCTAGCCTGGGTTTTGTAAATATGAAGAGGTGGGCCAAGTGGCTTGTAGGAGGACCTAGATATCATCCTAGATATGCCACCTGCAAGTTGGGCAAGTTTCAAATTTGCTCTGGTAATGTGAGTGTCCCAGGTCAGAGATTGGTTCAGGGTAACACCTAGGTATTCAAATGTGGAAACCCGGTCTAGTCTTTCGTGTCCTATCGTGGGGTTTGGGTGGGTTGAAAAGGATGGGTTGAAGGTCATGAACTTGGTTTTAGTCGCGTTCACTTCCAAGCCACGAAGCTCGCAAAAATTCATAAATCCGTCCAAAATTCTCTGAAGGCCCATCGGGGATTTTGAAAGCAGGAGAGTATCATCCGCAAACATAATTGCGGGTACCCTCCTGCCATTCAACACTGGGGCATCAATATAGCTTAGCCCTGTCAGGAAGTCTATAACACCGTTCACGAAGAGGCAGAACAGGGTCGGTGCCAACACACAACCCTGTCTGACCCCTGTGTCCACGGGAAAACCCTCTGAAAGAGCACCTCCCCTGCCACACCTCACTTTGGCATAATTGCCCCGATGAAGCCTCATCAACATGGATAGGATGTCACCCGGTACGTCTAGGTCTTTAAGTACTGTCCATAGTTTGGCGCGGGGCACCAAGTCGAATGCTGCTCGCAGGTCGACAAAGACCGTATACAGCGTGCCTCTGCCCAGAAAAGTCACAGTTTTCCAATATAAAATATCGAATCGGAAAATCTGGTCTATTGTAGAGACACCCTCTCTGAACCCAGCTTGATATGGGCTCAGTATGTCCTTCTCTGCAATCCATACTTGGAGACGGTTCAGTAGCAGTCTACCAAACAGCTTTTGTGGGACATCTATTAGGCTTATTGGTCTATAATTGGAAGGGAGCAGAGGAGATCCCTTTTTAAATATTGGGACGATCTCTGCTCCCAACCAAGTTTTTGGGACCTCCATACCGCCCAAAATGGAGTTAAATAGACACAGCAAGTATGGAGCCCAGACGGCTGGTTCATATTTAAATAGGTCACCAGGCAGACCGTCTAAGCCAGGTGCCTTGCCAGGAGCTAGACTATCTATCGCCTCGCGTACCTCCTTTAAAGTGAAAGGATGCCCTTTAATTTCGTCAATATTAAAATTGGTTAACTTCGGTAAACCTGATGTGCTATATAGGGATTTAAAGTGGTTTTGCCATGCAATGGCTGAAATATTTGGCTCAATTGCATCAGGTTGTGTTTCTGTCCCTGTATTTACAAGGCGCCAGAATAAGCGGGAGTCTGCACGTGCTAATGTGGTTTTGAGTTTCTCCCACTTGTTGTGCTCCCATTCCTTTTGAGCAAGGCCAATCATACATTTATAAGCTGAGCGCCTAGCCCTAATGACCTCAATCCCTAAGCCCTCTTTTATTGCAGCCAGAAGGTTCGATTTGGCCTCCCGGCATGCACAATTATACCAGGAGGGACTGGGGGGGGGGGGCGTTTGATAGGTCATTGCTGCGTTGTAAAGAGGATGTCAGACAGTGCCAGAATTAAGTCTGTGTGGAGTATTCCCCACTCCGTCCGGTTATCAGGGCAATCATCTCGATCAGTAATTTCCAGAGCTTTTGTGAGTATGGGAATTACCCGGGCATAAAGACTGGGAAGATTGTCTGGATCTAAAAGTAGTCTTTCCCATCTCACTCTCCGTCTATTATTAGCTAGTGTTAGACCCGTCCGAAGGGACGAGGTCTGATCCCTCATGGCCGCACTATCGGGAAGAATATATTCTGCTTCCAGAGCGTGGTGGTCACTATCCACACCTGGCAAGACCCTAAAGTCTTTAATAGAAGGCCAGGCTGCTAGGGGAACAATAATATAGTCCAGTTTTGATTCCCTCCCACCCCGGCTATATGTGTATTTTGGTGGAATGTCGGATTTTTTCCGGCCATTGCAGGCCCGCAAACCGAATTTTAAGGTTAGTGTTGTAATTTGGACCGCAAGGGGTGTCCATGCTCTTGGGCCGGACGCCTCCAGAGGGGGTATAGACCAAAGCGCATCCTCCTCGTCGGCCAATCCGTCTAGTGGGCCATGGAGAGGCTCATAATGACAATTAAGATCACCCCCAATTAAGTAGGGAGTATCTGCAGGAATTTCACTTAGAACTAAAGCGAGTTCCTCTATAGTACGGGATTCGAGCCCATTAATTACTGGGCGGGAATAGACATTTACCAACATAAGTCTATTAAGGTTTGGCCATTCCAGTAATACCACAAGAATATCCTCTGTGGAAAGTGGGTGTAAAACAGCGCTACATCCCAAGTCTGCTGCTAACCATGTTGCAAGTCCACCCGAGGGACGTCCTTTCCCTCCCCATTTCGCCTGCATGGAAAATGACGCGTATCCTGGATACGTCACCTCGTCACAAGCCCAGGTTTCCTGGAACATACAAATGTCTTTACTCCTGACAAATGTGTTCCATTCTGGGCAATGCAACTTGTTAACGAGGCCCGCCACATTCCATGAGAGCACTTTTAGAACGGGGGAGTTAATGCTGCCAGTGGATTCGTCTACAACTGGAGTACTGCACAGCTCGTGCATTGGGGATGTATTCGTAGCAGGAATAGGGGCTACGGAAATCACCGCCTCACATTGCGGGATATCAGGATATACAGGGTAATTGGCTATCAGGTTCTTGATCTCAACCTTCGCAGAATTAGATTCCTTGGTTAGGGAAAGTGGGACGCATTCCTCTTTACTGCTTGTCCAGAGCAGTCAATCCACCCAATCTAAACTCCCAAATCTATTCTGCGTGGGGAAATAGTCAAGGTGTGATAGATCGTTCATATAGTGGATACCCCTTTTCTCGTAGCTCCGCCTGCAGCCTCGGCCGCGTACAAGTTCCCAATCACCCTCTCCCTGCACTTGTAGTGGGGATGGATAGAAGAAAGATAGTGGTAGAGCTTGGATTGTAGTTCCCCTATCGCAATAGGGCCAGTTGGTTATATGGGAGACTGTCCTAGGGTCCCTGAAATTGACCAAGACACAGTCTCCCTGGATGGATTTCTTTACACCACCCAGCCATGAAGCTCTTCTTACCATCAAAACCTGGCTGCTTATTCCATCGGGAAGTGGTCTGTTAATTGTGAGCCAATTGATAACCTTATTTTTGAGCGATTCAACTGACTCTTGCGTTGATTCTTTTAAGGCAGGGACACCTGCTAAAATTACTGTAAATGGGCTGGCCTCAGGCGGTAAATTAATGATCATTTGTTTCCCAATATTACTGTTGTTCAGGCCCTTAATGCCAGGCGCAGGCGGGTTCTCTTTTAAACTTCTATTTAATGCCTGGTCTGTGACTGGTAATTTGAGTTGAAGAGGGGGAATATGGGGTTTTGAGGGAATAGTAGGGGGATTCAAGTTTATAGCTGGGAGGGGTATTTTATTCGTCACACCACTCAAGTCAATATCTGGGGCTATGGCATCTTTTACACAAGGAGATGTTATATGTGCCAATTCCTTTGCAATACAACTTAGGGAGGTTTCAATTTTCCCCAGGCGTGCTTCTAGTGGTTTGAGCAGCAGCCTCATCAATTTGTGAATGTCAGAGAGTGTGATATCCTCCTCCCCAGAAATTGATCCAATATTATCAGATTTCTGAAATGATACATTAGGTGGCAAGAACCCTTTAGGTTGTAGTGGGGTTCGACGTTTGTTGGTTGTCTCAGGTTTCTGGCTCTGTGGTGCAGTTAATAATTTGGTGTTTTTACGTTTTTTCCCCCGTGACGTCTGGGGCTTCTTACTATTTTTAGGAATAGCTCCTTCTCTCGCCCCTACCATGTTAAGATCTGACAACTTAGCCCCTGAACTATTTTCCTCCCTGCCGTGTACAATGGTATTGGGGCTGGAATTAGAATGAGGGGGCTTTGGTGAGGGAAGGGATAATATGCTAAAATCTACCTGAGATGGAATGGTACAATCAATATTAGAGGCGCCTGCTGTAGTGGGACATGGTAATCTGACTGTTTCAGACATTTCAATTGAGCCCTCTCTCCCAGCCATTGATTGACTGCCATCAAGTCTCTGAGCCGGAGTCCTTGCGGAGGCTAGGGGGCCCAACGATGATCTCCTTACCCATTCAATTTCTTGGGAGATGCGTCGTTCAAGTGTAGTAATGTCCTCAATTAATAAAGAGCAAGCTTTAGCAAAATAGCTGTCCAGGGTGCATTGGGACTTCCCAGCGGCTATCAGAGTCTTACTCCGTGTCTCCCTCAAGGCCATTTTCCCAGGGCTGCCTTAGGACAGGAATCAGGGGGCACGAGAGGACAAAGTGGCAGGGAAGCTGACCGAGACCGATCTCGACCGTCCTCGAACGGCCTCAAACGGCCCGGTCTTCGCCCCGGTGTGCGTCCCTGGCGCGTCCCGCTGGCGCGTATGGGCGGAGACCTCAATCAGTAGGAGGGGTCAGAAAGGGGGGCGTAGCCGGGAAGAGTAACCAGGTGTGCCGACTAAGTTGGTCACAAAGCACCCTGGAACTCGCAGTCCCGGATTCGGCAGCCTCCGTAGCGGGCCCTCCTCAATCAATGCAGCGTCCCCTCAGATTGGGCAAGACAAACAGGACAAAGACCAGCTTCAAAAGTTCTCCGTGAGTGTAGCGAGCGGCACCCGCGAAGCGGGGGCCGCGAGAGGTAGTAATGACGATGGGGGCGTGGCCGGGAAGAGTAACCAGGTGTGCCGACTAAGTTGGTCACAAAGCACCCTAGAACTCGCAGTCCCGGATTCGGCAGCCTCCGTAGCGGGCCCTCCTCAATCAATGCAGCGTCCCCTCAGATTGGGCAAGACAAACAGGACAAAGACCAGCTTCAAAAGTTCTCCGTGAGTGTAGCGAGCGGCTCCCGCGAAGCGGGGGCCGCGAGAGGTAGTAATGACGATGGGGGCGTGGCCGGGAAGAGTAACCAGGTGTGCCGACTAAGTTGGTCACAAAGCACCCTGGAACTCGCAGTCCCGGATTCGGCAGCCTCCGTAGCGGGCCCTCCTCAATCAATGCAGCGTCCCCTCAGATTGGGCAAGACAAACAGGACAAAGACCAGCTTCAAAAGTTCTCCGTGAGTGTAGCGAGCGGCTCCCGCGAAGCGGGGGCCGTGAGAGGTAGTAATGACGATGGGGGCGTGGCCGGGAAGAGTAACCAGGTGTGCCGACTAAGTTGGTCACAAAGCACCCTGGAACTCGCAGTCCCGGATTCAGCAGCATCCGTAGCGGGCCCTCCTCAATCAATGCAGCGTCCCCTCAGATTGGGCAAAACAAACAGGACAAAGACCAGCTTCAAAAGTTCTCCGTGAGTGTCATATACCTGCTAATGTCACAACTCTGAAATGTCAAAATTAAGATGACATAGAGAAGGTACCTAATACAAACCAAAACAGAGAGATTAGCTAAGAAAACATACATATGACACACATCATATTGTCAACTTCTAGAGAACACAGTCCAAGAAATTTTTTAGAGCTGAACAAAGCTACACTTATAATGCAAACACCTTTCCCCATATATTTCTAGACCCATATACTGCTAGTAAGTAGCATTAATATCCTACTCACATCATCACTACAAGAGCTGCAAGAATAGTTAAAGTCATCACATCTTGCACCATACTTACAGTCTGGAGAAGTAGTTTTGGATGAGATCTTGAACGAAGTCAGCTCCTGCCTCTTCACCACTATCATCTTTTGGCATTTCAGGGACCCCACCTGGTGGGTTTTCATGGCCTGCATCCTCTGCGATGTAAGGTATGTTCTGTCGCAGGGTAATGCTGTGGATTATGCAGCAGGCCAAGGTGATCTTGCACACCCTCCCGGATGAGTAGAGGAGGTCTTCCCCTGTCCTGTCCAGACGTCTGAATCTGGCTTTCAGGAGCTTCACTGGCTGCTGGGTTTTCCCATGTGACTCATTGAAGCCGACTTCCCCTGGCGTTGAAGGATTCCTCAGCGGTGCCTACAACCATGGCACGTTGGGATATGCTCAGTCTCCTAGATGGAAGATAGACGGAAGGGCAACATTTAGATACACACTTTCAGTTCATACTACCTGACATTTCCCACACAAATTTAGGACAGCTTACACTTATCTACAAGCCAGTCCCTCTCCTTTAGTAGTTGCGACATCAGCTGGGGTAAGGTGCTGTTGCGCAGTACGAAGGAATCATGTGCAGATCCCAGAACCAGGCACAGGTATTTGAGATGTACAAATCCCGTAAGTAGACAACTTGCATGTTGATAGAATGGAAGTGCTTCCTGTTCTGGCACACTTGCTCCCTGTCATTTGGTGGTACTAAGTCAATATGGATGCCATCAATAGATCCAATTACATGAGGGCTGTGACCACATCCATAGAAATATGCCTTCACAGTAGCTAAATCCTCACGCCTGGAGAACTTGATGTAGCTGGCCATGTGTCTCGAAAGTGCTGCTAGAACCTCTGTGATACCTGACTGAACATAGGTTGTGACATTCCACCTGAAAAAGCCAGTGAATTGAAATTAGCCTGTGGACTAAAAATAAAGAACGGACATGAGTTTAACCAGTGGTGCTATTGATGTAGGTTTATTGATATGATTTAAAAGGTCACAGCACCAACTGATGACATAAATCCATGATTGTTTGCCTATTCAAACGGAACTTGTAGATGACATGTCGTTCTTCCATGGTGTGTACGTGTGGAATGGGTGATATACTGGAAGCTGGCCTCTCCTCCCTCTCCCAGGGTACCTACCTGAGAAGTAACACATGTATTTTGGCCACAGTTTGCAGAGTAACACATGTGAAGAGTAAGGCAAAAGGCATGTGTCTGGACATCAATGCTTAATGAAGCAGTACAAATTTTACATCTTCATTGTCTAATCCTGAACATTCACCTGTCACCCCCAAGGTGGTCTTCACAGGTCTGTAACAGAACTGTATACATTATCAATTCTGAAAATGTAATTTGTCACTATAATGAGGGTAGCTCGTGAAAATACTGCCAACAGCGGTGTACAGTGCACCGCGCACATTTTGCCTATGTACAGTTTTCCCAACCACTAGCATGGCAGATGCCTGACCTCGCTAATAGGAAATGTCGAATGTACACCACCTGTGGTAGTCAACCGTGCGGTGGGCAGTCGCATGCATGGCGGACACAGCCATAGGTTAACGTTGGGGATAGTGACGGTCGCAGCCCAATGGCTGTGTTCTCCTTTGCTGATGACTGTGTAGGTGACATACATGTACGAAGCGATTGGCAAAAATCTCACTTGCCTTCTGACACTGCTGGTATAAACACTTCCTTTATTTTAGTTGCTGTTTGCCATCTCTGAGAGCAATCATGGCACGAACTACAGGGGAGGGGGCCCGTCCCTTCACTCCAGAGGACCTGGATGCCCTGGTAGACTAGGTCCTTCCCCTGTATTTTCAGCTCTATAGCTCACCAGAGGAACAGGTACGTTTTGCAAATACATATTTAACTCCATTTCGCTGCTTCTTTCTATTCCCATTGACTGCAATGTGCCTCTGAGTGTCAGCATTGTGTTGCTTGCATACATTGTATGGCCCCTACATAGGGCACACATGTAATGGATTATGGTGCCCTGGACTTTGTGGAGAGAAGGCCACCATTGGAATGTGTGATAAGGGTGATTTCTACTTGTGTTACATGCATATCTCTATGCAGGGCTCAAGTTCATAGTAGCTACAATTAGTTCTCAATGCACATCATGGTATATGTGCATTGGTATGTGTAGGCCTCACACCATGAGTCATGTCTTACACTGTTATAAGCATTTGAGAATGATGTTAGCCAAGTTGCTCATGATGACTCAGTCCCACTTCAGACTTTGTAAAACAGTTGTCTAGGAGGTAGCTATACCTCACAGACCCCTTCAGAATGCCAAACAACTGTATGTTCACATATGAAATGGCCAGAAGTTTCACATTTCTGTATTGAACTGGTGGGAATGTGAGGTTCATGTGGGATAAGTAACCTCAGCCTGCAGAGAGAAAGCCATGACATTTATCGTGGGCAGTCTGGGTTGGCCCAGCCTGGACCAGAGTTACTGTGGTAGGAGAACTGATGCACAGACTAATGTCCTTGTAAACCTGCTGATCCATGGATGTTCCCAGAAAGAGTTATCTGTCTCACTAGTTGCCCTGATAGCTGTTACATGGATAATATGAGGCATGGTGACTGAGGTGATGCCCTGACCTGATACTTATTTCCATTGACCCACAGTGTCAATGTGTGCCTGTCACTAATGACTGTCCCTTCACACAAGTCTGTAGACACTTTTCTAATAGTGTTGCTTCAACTGTACAGGCCTTTTGCACAACGGAGACATGAACAGTGTAGACAATGGATTACTTTTGAATAGATTTTGAAATGTGAATCATCTGCTTGGCTACAATACTCCCTATCACACAACGCCTACAATGGTATACAGTGCCTTATATGACAAAAGGAGTATCCTGTGAAGGCAGTACAAACAACACAAACTTAGTTTGACTTACTAGGATATTCATATAAGTAATTCACATGTCTACATAGCCCCCATAGAGGTACCTCTTAGTGTCATACATACCCGCCCTTACCTTGTGACCTTAGCCTTAAGATGTTGTGTATACTATGGTACTCCCCTCTATGGCCCATATGCATCAATGCAACGGGCCTGGCAGGAAAGGTGTCTGGACAGTCATGCACAGGTAGTTTACCCTTAAGAAGATCAAAACGATGTGTTGTGTGTCATGGTACCTCACATCACATTCAATGTAGGATGCCCGTGGCCTACATGATGTTAGTGGGCCAGTTCAGTCAGTGTAGGTCATGACCAGGGTTGAGATTAGGCACCAGATGACCACAAAAGCGTGTATCCATGCTTTAGTTGTGCGTAGCATGTGACATGGACACATGTAATATGTTGACTCCTGATGAAGGCTTGTGCTATATGTCAACGTAATGTGTATCAGGCTGACAGTTATCCTCAAACTTCCAGTTACAATCTGTTTCTATATCTATTGCATCTATACAGGTCAACGCCCATCAAAATAAGGCTATTTGGAGAGCCATCGCCCACAAGGTGTGGATCCTTGGGTTCTTCAACCAGCGTAGTGCCCACTGCATAAACAGGTGGGAGAAGCTGAAGATCGTGGATGTCCAGCTGGAGAAGTCCTCACATCATGGAAGGGGCACGCGCAAGACCCTGACCTCCTGATGACCCGCATACTGGCAATAGTCTACCCAGACCTTGATGGGCAGTTGAGGGCCCAACAACAGTGACAAGGGGGGGGGGAGGGAATCCTGGCCAGAGTCATGCATATCATTGGTAGCGTTCAGAGTGTTTCTGACAGGCATTTCACCAAACAAATTGGTGGTGGCCTATGTGCCACACACAAGATGAGTCATTGTTAGTTTAAATGTGGTAGTGAATGCCTGCTGCTGTGTTGTGTCTATTGTCTTTCTGACCTGGAAGACAGCAGAGTTTTGTCCAAATTCAATTCTCTCCTTTTGAGCAGATACCTGGCTGAATGAAGTGAGTATATTTCTCAGTAAATTTGGGTGACAAATGTACCAGACAGGCAACTGGTCTTGCTTGTGTGAGGAGTGATGTAGCCTCACTACTGTCTCGTCTCTCATGTGATGGTTGCCCTATTGCATGTGATGCCATAGAGCTCACAGTACATACAGTGACTGTACAACAGTTCTCATTGGTAAGTACTGGTTATACAATGAAATGAGAGTGCAAACATCACTGGTGCCATGAACATTAGTGCCTACATGTTGACCAGGGTGTATTTGCCAATTGATGGTTCATCTGCAATAGTATTACACTCATTCACTGATTGGTGACATTCATTAGTTAGTGTGATGTAGAAATGTGGGGATCATATGTGGGTGTCTACACTGATCCTTACAAGACAATCTGAGTATGCAATACCAAAGTGTGGTGTGAAGTGCTTGCCCACTGGGACTCTAGTGTTTGCATATCTTTATGTTATAGATGTTCAGGGACATCCAAAACCTTCAAAGGTGTATTGGCCTGTGGATAAACAAACTTTGGCTGGCGTCATCACCTGTACCAAGCAGGATTGGGGATGTCCATATGGCTATATGGAGTGTTGTGCTGTGTGAATTCAGAGCATCTATCTTTTGATTGTTTGGACCTCAGTGTTTTCTGGGCTTTGTATCTGTTAAATGTGATACAAAGCTAAACTACATGTGTCCAGCTTTCTTTTGACTTTTCAGGTAGTGGACATATGATGCAATTTGAAGTACAATGAGCATTTGCATGTGACATGATGTCTGCCACAACAGTAGTTGATATATTTATAAGGGACAAGGGAACCCAAAAAGGTAGTTGAGGACCTTGGGTAATAGTTCAGTACAAACAAAAATGATCCTCAAATAGTTAGGATAATGATTAGATAAATATAGTTCAGAATCGATACTATATTCTGGAAGTCCAGCCGGACAACCGTTTTAATTTTTCAATAAAACAATATGCACACATATAGGAACAAAGTACTTGTGGGACACAGTCCTGTATCCGATTAGAACAATAACATTACAAAACAAACAAAGGCATTTCAGGCAAGACAAAAGGAGCTTTTTACATTATCCAATGTTGTAAGCTTTTTCAAAACAGCTAATGCACTTTTTTAACACAATGGATTAACGTGCATGCTATTTTAGAAAGGGTCAACGACGTTTCGATCCTGTCAGAAGGGTACCAGGATCATCATCAGGACATTAATGTGTACATGCCTGATTGTAACCGAAATTGCCTGGAGTCGTGAGAATACACGAGCCGTCCAGTGACGTGGGCAACAACGGTAATCAGGTGCAGTGAAGGTTCACTAGTATGAGCTGAAGGCGAATGCACGATCCGGCCGGAGCCAAGGGCAACAATGTAGGCCAGGTAAGGTCAAGGTCCACTAGATTGATGGAGGGGTTATCCAAAAGTTAATGGTCCAAGCGATGCTTCGAATTGTTGAGGCGGCGTGACAATGCACAGGATCCAGCCAGGTCCTTAGGTTACGGTGAACCGAGCACATCAGAATACATTTAAATATAAATCCACATGATCTTTTTTCTACAAAGAAAGCTTGTCAGATTGGTCTGGAAACAATGAAGTTCAAAAGATATTTCCCCCATCAACTCTCTACAAACATGGTTCACATGTCTTCAAGTTAACCTCTTCAGAACTGTCTACCACTCCTTCGTTTTTTATTTGAATGCTTACTGGCCACCCTTAGAAATAAATATAGTTGTAATTAGTATTTCAACTGCAGATTGTCACACTTTATGCCACCTTCTTCTTCTAAATGATCTGAAGAGGAGGATGAACATCAGTTCAAAATAACAAAGAGTGAAATGATTTTGGTGGCTTTTATAGAAAAACCACACAACAAGGTAGAAGCCACAGAGCAAAAAATGACCTATGAATGCAAGTTATAAAGCGGTGATTCACTGCTGATGGAGTACCTTCCAACAGGAGGGATGGTTTGACTGATGAGAATCAATAGTGCAATAATGAAGAGTACATTTATTGGACGTTCCAGGATCCATTAGTACATTCTAACCTCGATTGTCAAATCTGAAGTATTAAATTGAGCAGATGGAACATTTCTACAGATGCAAAATCATCAGATTTTAGAACCCTAAAGGTCAACAAGCCAGATTTGGCAATGTACTTGAGTTATTTCTCTAGCAAGAGGTTCTGCACAATTCAAAGACAGGACTATGTAGATTACAACAAAGAGCTCCGGAAAAGAAGCATAATCCTGTGGTCCTTGGCAAGTAAGATATCTGGAAACAGATCTTGAAGATACTCACACTAAAAAAGGAGTTACTTTATCGGGGAACCAAATACTCCTATTTCGAGACTTAAGCCACATAGCCATAGCTAGAAGCCTTAAAATGAAGGAGGCCAGAAGGAAAGCCGTGAAGACAGAAGCCTATCATTTGTCCTGTAGTCTACTAAGCTAAGATTGACTGCAGGGAATCCAAAGGCCAGGTATGATCAGGCTGAAGATGCAATGGACCTACGTGAAGTCTCTTGAATACTCGGCTGAAAAACCTAGGTAACTATTTACACTGACCTGTTGATGAAGAAATGTTATAAGAGGGTGCCATGTTAGCATGACTCGTGAGGTTGATGGTGGCCCAGAGGGTACATTTTGTTTTTTTCTATGTCATGCTAAGAGATCACATCATTGTTCTTGCACTCTTCACTGTCTCCTTTTTCCAGAGTTCTTGGATAACCTTCCATACACTCTGGGGCACAAAGGTCCCACTGGGTGTTTATCTCTGTGCCACAGAGATAGATCTGTTAGTTATACATTCCCTTAGAGAGTTTGATTCTGGTCTATGTGTCAAGAGCTTGCTGAATGAATGAATGAAAGAAAGAATGTATACTGTGCACGGTTACTCGAAAGTGGCCCAGGGATAATGTGCATACCAAGGGAGTGAAGACATCAGAGGCAGAATAGATACGTTTTCAGTTGTTTTCGGAAAACATATGCATTTAACATATTTCTGAGAAACACAGGAAGATGTTTCCAGATCCAGGCCACACGCACTGAAAAGAATGTGCCCCCTTCCCTGTTTTTTAAAAGCAGAGGATGGCAATCAGTTGAGCCTTTCCTGAGCAGAACGCCCTGCCGGGGGAGTTCAGATGGACTCTCTTTTTCAGATATTGAGAGCCAATTTCGTGCAAGGCATGGTGGGCAAGATGTAGGGCTTTAGAGTTAATTCTCTTAGTTTCCAGCCCAGACAGGTTGCTGGGTTCTGCTTTCAGGGTAGACTTCACAGAGTTCCAGAGAGGAGGTGGGAGCAGGACCTCAAGCCCCAGTGACACTCGTAGCTGAAAGAGGGGAAATCAATGCACATTAACGAAGTGTCTTTGTCTTACAGCTGTGAAGTTCTGTCTGTTACCTAGAAGTTGGGTGCTGCACGATCTGCCTTTTTCCCCCGCCTACCCTTGTTTTGTTTCCCTGTTTTCCCTAGCGTCCCTCCTGGCTCTAGAGTCTGATAGAGCGGAAGGGGCGTGAGGGACGACAGAGGACTTCTCTTCAGGATTCCTGGCGCTCCTGCGGAACAAAACCATTGATCCTTACAGAACGCTAAGCCTAAAATAGATAGTTCTGCCCGAGCGCCATGGACCTGGGAGCAGTCACACTCGCTGATTTAGCTGGCATGTTGGGTAATTTACAGGCGGAGACACAGGCTTTGTCAACCAGACTCGACTCTCTGCAGCACAGGCATGAGCCAGGAGCTGCTGGGGGAAGAGTCGAACCCACGCCCTCCGTGATCCATGTCACTACCCCTACCTCCATCCCTCTGGCCCCTCCAGAGAGATTCTCGGGTGATGCTTCCAGGTGCGGGGCTTTCCTCAGTCACTGCCAGTTGCACTTTTCGTGTAAAGCCTCTTGCTTTCCCACGGATCAAGCCCGTGTAGCCTTTCTAGTGTCTTACCTCAGTGGAGCAGCCGCTGATTGGGCTATACCCTTGATAGATCGAGATGATCCCCTCTTATATAATTACTCTGCCTTTACAGGGGAATTTCGTAAACTATTCGACAGGCATACGTACACCCATTCAGCTGACACCGAACTGCTAGCTTTGAGACAGGGTAACCAGGATTTGGTGGGTTACATTACCTCCTTTCAGAGATTAGTGGTCGAGGCCAATTGGCCCGAGGAGAAACGGAGCACTTTATTCTATAGAGGGCTCCGTGACGATTTAAAGGATGCGCTCTCTCAAATTGTGGACTTGCCCTCTGCCTGTAATGAGCTGATAGATTTAGTGGTTAGGATCGAACACCGCCTCCAAGAACGAAAACTTGAAAAAGGGAAGGGTGAACCACGTTTTGTGCCTGCTAAGGAGAAGAGAGTGGAAGCTGTGAAGGGTACAGATGACAGCGAGCCAATGCAGATAGGGATAGTGAGAGGGCCATTGTCAGCGGAGGAGAGGCAAAGGAGAAGAGCTAATCGGCTCTGTTTATATTGTGGAAAGGCTGGTCATTTCCTAAGGACATGCCCAGTCAAACCCAATACATTCAAGAGTTCGGGAAACTAGAAAGCCGGGGTTTCGTGGAGACGGGAGCCTTGGGCAGTTCTGGTCTAACAGTCTCCTCTACTGAACATGACATTACACCTATCCCTCACCTCTATGTATCAACCTATCTCACTGTAGAAAATCTTGGCATCCATGTATCCACCATGATTGATTCAGGGGCTTCTGGGAATTTCATGGATGAGGAGTGGGCAAGGAGTAATCTAATTCCCTGTGTCGTGAAAGACGTTTCCACCAAGGTCTTTACGATAGATGGGAGCTCGCTTGTCTCGGGGCCAGTGACTCATAAGACAGTTGATCTCCATATGCACATACAACCTGATCATCACGAGGTCCTTGAATTCGACTTAATTCGGTCACCACAAATACCTGTTCTCCTAGGCATTCCATGGTTACACACGCATAACCCCATTATTGACTGGAAAGAAGGGACCCTCACGTTCCGCCCTCATACACACTGTGAGGCTCAGGTGGCAGTGGTCCAGCATCCGCTCGAGATTGAAGTGACCAACCCTGTACCCGAATTACCTGCCTGTTATAATGACTTGTACACAGTTTTTGATCCCAGGGAAGCAGAGGTCCTTCCTCCGCATAGGGTATATGACTGCAGAATAGACCTTGAGACTGGAGCCAGGATTCCGTGCAGTAGAGTCTATGCCCTTACGGAGAAGGAGAACCTATATCTCAGAGAATACTTGGATGAGATGTTGGAGAAGGGGTTTATTAGACCGTCTAGATCACCTGCCTCTTCGGCCCTGTTTTTCATTCCCAAGCGTGAAGGGGGCTTGCGATGTTGTATTGACTATAGGAGACTGAATAATATCACCATCAAAAACCGTTATCCCTTGCCTCTGATCGCCTCCCTCCTTGACAGAATACGCAACGCCAGGTATTTTACTAAACTAGATCTGAGGGGCGCCTACCATTTGGTACGGGTCAAGGAGGGAGACGAATGGAAAACGGCCTTCTGCACGAAATACGGATTATTCGAGTACTTAGTGATGCCCTTTGGGCTTTGTAACGCCCCAGCGGCATTTCAATTCTTCATCAATGAGGTGCTCTGGGATATGCTGGACGTTCATGTCATCGCGTACATTGATGACCTACTGATCTATTCCTCTTCTCTGTCTGAACATATGGGTCATGTCCGAAAGGTATTAGAACGTTTGCGTGATAATAATCTGTACTGCAAATTGGAAAAATGCTCCTTCCATACGCAAGAAGTGCCCTTTTTGGGATTTATTGTTACGCCCCACGGTCTCCGCATGGATCCCATCAAGGTCAAAGCAGTCCTTTCGTGGCCGGCACCTGGTTCGATCAAAGAGCTTCAAAGGTTTTTAGGGTTCGCCAATTTTTATAGGCGTTTTGTTCAGAATTTCTCGGAATTGGCACTTCCTCTCACTGCGCTATTGCGAAAGGGGAGTTTGTATGTGTGGTCTGCTGCAGCTGAATCCTCATTTCAGCGCATGAAGACGGCCTTCACATGCGCACCTGTCTTGCGACATCCTGACCCGGCCTTGCCCTTTGTGGTGGAGGCGGACGCCTCGCAGGTGGCAGTGGGAGGGGTCCTGAGTCAAACGGATCCAGAGAGTGGCGAGTGTCATCCTGTAGCTTATTTCTCTCATAAATTCACTCCGGCTGAATACAACTATGCTGTGGGTGATAAAGAATTATTGGCGATAAAAAAGGTCTTTGAGGAGTGGAGGCAATACCTACTGGGAGCCAGGTTTCCTGTTGTTGTATATACAGATCATCGCAACCTTCAATACCTTAAGACAACTAAGGCACTGTCTATGAGACAACTTCGTTGGTCTCAATTCTTTTGTGAATATGAATTCACTATACAGTTCCGTCCTGGATCTAGAAATGGCAAAGCAGATGCCCTATCCCGGCTGGGGTTTCAACATTTAGAGGATCCGGTTGAAGCGCCATCTATCATTCCCGAGAAACACATCATAGGAGGAGTGATCACCGGAGACATATTTCAGGACCATGTTAAGGAGAGTCAGCTCTCGGCGAACATGCGGGCCATTGTAGGGTCGCATGAGACTCGCACGGTGGATGGGTATGTTTGCGTCCAGGGAGGAGTAGTATTACCTACATCTGATTTGCAAGCCCAGGTACTAGATTGGTATCATTCACATCCCCTGTCAGGGCATCCCGGAATAAAGAAAACTACTAAGACCATACGGGAAAAGTTTTGGTGGCCAACCATGTTGCGAGACATAGAACACTACGTAAAGACATGTCATGTTTGTGCCCAAACCAAGAGTTCCCATCAGAATCCCGTGGGTCTTCTCCTGCCTATTGCCTCTCCTCCGGGTCCCTGGCATACGGTCTCCCTAGATTTTATAGTGGATCTACCAGTAACAAAGAAATTGAATAACACCTTGCTGGTAGTTGTGGATCATTTCACTAAGACTGCACACTTCATCCCTTTACCTGGTCTACCCAAAGCTTCAGAATTAGCCTCTATTTTCCTACAACACATTGTCCGCCTCCATGGCTTGCCTTCGGTTCTGATCTCAGATAGAGGGGCTCAATTTGTATCTCGGTTTTGGAAATACTTATGTGCTCTGCTACGGATTGATGTGCGACTCTCTTCTAGCCATCATCCGCAGTCAGATGGCCAGACCGAGAGGGTCAATCAGTGTTTTGAGCAATATGTCAGAAATCAAGCTTTACACTCCGTGGCTGACTGGGACGAGTGGGTATGGTTGGCAGAAATATCGTATAATAACAGTCCACATACATCCACCACTATGACACCTTTTTTTTGTTCTCACGGTTTTCATCCGAAGTTGTTGCCTGAGGGGGTCTCGATTGACTGCCCTACTCCCGCTGTCACTGATCTAGTGCTGAAACTACAGAACCTACACACTAAGACATTGGAGGAGCTAGACATGGCCAAAACACGATATAAAGAGGGGGCTGATTTGCACAGGAGGTTGGAACCGATCTATGCTCCAGGGGATAAAGTGTGGCTTTCCACAAAGAACATTACACTCAAGGGTCCTCGCAAGTTTACTCCCAGATATATCGGTCCATACACTGTCCTTAAGGTGGTCAATCCAGTGGCGGTGAAGCTCGAGTTACCTGCTTCGTTTCGGATTCATCCGGTTTTCCATGTGTCCTTGATAAAACCTGTTGAGCCTGGCACGAGTCTCCCTAGCGCACCCGCTCCTGTCCTTGTTTCCGACACGGAGGAATATGAAGTGGAGGACATTGTGGACTCGCGTACCCGGGGACGTTCTCTCCAATATCTGTTGCATTGGAAAGGGTATGGGGTGGAAGAGCGCACATGGGAATACGCTCGTGATGTACATGCCCCCCGGTTGGTACGGCAGTTCCATCATCGGTACCCCGACAAACCCAAACCCAGGGGAGAGTTTCTTAGGGGGAGTGTGCTGTCATGCCCCGCGGACAAGCCTGGAGATGCGGAAGGTATTTAAGGAGCATCGAGGGCTTCTAACGCTGCTTAGCGTTCTAGCTGTTAGCCCGTTTCCGTCCCTTCATTGTGTTGCCTGACTTCCTGTTTAGTAGCGTTTCCTGTTTCCGGTTCAGAGGTCGTTGTGTCGCGGACCGTACGAGCTCCGCGCTGTTCCTTGTGCGGCAGTGGTTGTATTTCCCGGAGTTGTTGGGGGACATCAACGGTAGCCGCACGCTGGTCCAATTGCCCTGCTGAGGTCGCCCACGGTCCAGAAGCCTCTGTCAAGTAAGGCCTCGGTGTTAGTAGCGTGGTGCTACTCACGGGGCGGTTCTCTTCGCTGTTGTGGACTTCTTGTGCTTGTTTTACACGAATCCTGCGGTTAAGGATTCTCTCTGACTCTTCTGGCCAGAGCAATATTGTTTTCTCTTTAGTTCCATTCGTATTTCATTACCCTCCCCATTAGGCAGGAGAAACTGGCGTGGACCCTTGGGGTGTATCATAGGTTACAGTGGTACTTCATCATTAAACACGGTAACCATTGGTCATTGCATGAGTATATTTGGGAGAAAGTTGTTCACGCATATCCCTTACATTCTTTTCCACCCATATTCCCTGCAGCTCTTCGTTGTCATATTCATCTCCAATTATCAGTGAACACACAAGGAGACTAGCATTCCGCCGATTCACACTCATTAGAAGATAGGGGTAAGAGCCACCATTACAGTTATAGATTGTTGGTCCAGGAAAGTGGTGAACATTGGTTGTAATCTTTGTGTATTCACATAGGGGTCTTGACGTCTACAATAGGATACATGCTGAGAATCCCCAAAGTCAAAAACAGCATGGTATGTGTATTTTCACTCACACAAGGTTAGACTGAAAGAGGGGAAATCAATGCACATTAACGAAGTGTCTTTGTCTTACAGCTGTGAAGTTCTGCCTGTTACCTAGAAGTTGGGTGCTGCACGATCTGCCTTTTTCCCCCGCCTACCCTTGTTTTGTTTCCCTGTTTTCCCTAGCGTCCCTCCTGGCTCTAGAGTCTGATAGAGCGGAAGGGGCGTGAGGGACGACAGAGGACTTCTCTTCAGGATTCCTGGCGCTCCTGCGGAACAAAACCATTGATCCTTACAGTAGCAGACACCGCCAACTTACTTCCGCACTCGGAGGCACTCCCGCACTCGGAGGCACGTACAAGAACTCCCTTGGGCCCCCGCAGCATGGTATGCCTGTTGCACAGAGAGGAGGCGGAGGCAGGAACTCAAGCCCCAGTGACACTCGCTGCAGATGCCGCCAACGTACTCCCGCACCCGGAGGCACATTAAAGAACTCCCTTGTGCTCCCACAGCGTGTAAGGCCTGTTGCACAGAGACGAGGTGGGGCCAGGGCCTCAAGGCCCAGTGACACTCACGGCAGATGCCGCCAATGTACTCCTGTGCCCCAAGGCAAGTACAAGAACTCCCTTGGGCTCCCGCAGCGCGGGACGCCTGTTGCACAGAGATGAGGTGGAAGCAGGAACTCAAGCCCCAGTGACACTCGCGGCGGACGCTGCCAACGTACTCCAGTGCGTGGAGGCACGTACAAAAACTCCCTTGGGCTCCCGCAGCGCGGGAGGCTCCAGAGCGCGTGCCTGTGTGAAGACTGGTCAAAGAGCGGGCTCTTCTGAGACTGTTCGCGGCCGATCGAGGCTGGGCTGGGTCAATTCTCCTGGATGTTCTGTTTCGAGCCCGTTTCCTAGTTTCTAGACTTCATCTTCGAAGCATTCAGCAGAGGTGAGATGAACTAAGATTCCTTGAGGTGACATTTTGCCTCTTTTTAAAATATTTTGTGTATTTGGTCTATTAGTCATGGGTAGACAGAAAGTGGCTCCAGTCGTAACCCCCACTAGTGCCACATTGGATGGTTTTCTACAGAAAGCTGAGGGGGTAATTAATAAGGAAACTGAAATGACGGAGAAAAGGCTTTTCACTTGCCCCTACTTCATCAGTACTCCCTCTGCCCTCGGCTGATATTTCCACCGTCGACATTAAGTCCAGGCCCCCAATACCACTCTCCCCAGAGGTAAATATCATTGTTAAAGAAAATGCTTGTGAAAATGTTGATTTAAATTGACTGAAATCAGATCTGTTTATGGAGGAGCCTAGATGCGCACAGGTTATAGGAGGGAAAAGAAAAAGGGTAGAGGTGGTGGAGGCAGATCCTAAGTCAACGGGACAGTGCCCTGTGCAAAAAATAACAGGAAGGGGACTTTAAAGGGGAGTGCCAATAGGGCAAGAGGTGGTATGGGCGGGGGGGCCTCTTTAGAGACACTGGATACCTCCTTCCTTGCTAAAGTAAATCAAATGATATTAGAGGCCTTGAGCCCTATCCTAGAACATCTGGGTCATATTGAAGAACAGCTTTGTTTAGTGGTGAGGGATTCCAAAAAGAAAACATAACATAGCCTGTTAAGGGATGTGGCTTTACACACTGAGAATCATGAAGCCCCTCATTGAGAGGAGTGCCCTTCTAACTGCTACACATTCTCCTACTTCGAATGTAGTTCCCCTAACAAATCTATTTTGCCAACTGACTGGGATTCCCGGGAAAAAATTCCACTTAGGAAAACGCGAGATGCATGCCAAGGGGGTAGCACTGCTGTTCAGGTCTGGCGGACAAGTAGTAGGATGCATCATGCAAACCCTAATTGTCCAACACTCTCACCTATTAACTGGGGCAGGGATGATGTGCAAGATCTATTACATTTACCGCCAGGCAGAACCCCTTTTACCTTGGTACTAGGTGGAGTCCCCTTATTGCCAGCAGGGTTGCGTGAAGATTGCCAAAGTCTTATAAATAAATCTGCCCATTGGTGTACTAGCAAAATAAAGTGTCAGCTCGATAACATCATTATGGCATGGCAGGTGGGCTGGTTAGGCCGCACCTCGAAATCTTTGGGGGGTGACTGTGTGGTCCTCAACTTCAGGGACCCTAGATGTGCATTCTTTATGTTGAAATGTAAAGGAAGCTACGGGAGTGAATTGCCCTGTAAGGGCATAACTCCTAGGGTTCTTTTACCCTCCCCAGTCGGGTTTATACCCCCTGAAAGGGCAAGACCAACTTAGACCCAATCTTGACAATTTAATTAACCCCAGCCTATCACCCTGACAAACCATTTTGAAGCACGTTCTGGTCTAACTGAGATTGATTGACTGCAGGTTTTGCCCTGTCAACCAGACAATGAGGGAAGCCTGGCCAACTCATGTAAAAATCAATGGGGTATGACATGTGAAGAGGTGAATGCAACCGAAGAAGTGGCTACTTTAGATCGTGGAATACCTGAGGTGCCTGACAGTCTAGACCAGGGCCTTGCTCAGCAGGCAGTTGTTGCCATGGACATTTTTTTTATTTTATCATGGAATATAGTGGGCATACGCTCTAAATTGGGGAATGTTGACTGGATGGATTTAATTAAAGACTTCGATCTTTTATGCTTACAAGAAACCTGGTCCTTGGATGACATTTATATCAATGGCTACCGCTCCTTCTGTGTCCCTGCAACTCCATCTCCATCAGGGAGAGCTAAGGGTGGTATTATGGTGCTTATTTCAGTAAAACATGGGCCAATAGTAGCCAAATGTAAAAGTGCAAACCCCTGGTACCAACTAATAACCATTTCAGGTTTTGTCCAAGGTTGAAATACTATTGGTAAATTGGTATCATACCATTTTTGACAAAGGTAATTGTCAAGTAATAGAGTCCCTGCAAGTGGAAATTACACAAGCCACCATGAAGTGGCAACCACTATGTCTTTTATGGGTTGGGGATTTTAACTGTACAATTTGGAAGTTCAGTTCTCAGCATGTGTGTGGGCTGGAAGACATTGAGGGTCAGCCCCTGACTCACTTTACTCACTCTCCCCAGGGCAAGGCCCTACATTCTATTCATGTGGCTAATGATCTAAGCTTTTTAAATAATCATGGTTGCAAGCCTTTTTCGCTGTCCCAAACCTTTACTGGTAGTGGTAGGGTCTGCTCTATTTATTTGATGTTAATGTTGAAGGATTTTACCACTCTTGTACAGGATTTTAAGGTGAAGCCAACCTGTGCAAGTGATCACCATCCTCTTATTGCCTCTTTTAACCTGAAACCAACTTTGGAGCAGAGTGATAAACACCCAACAAAGGATTTGGGTTGAGCTGGGGACATGTAATCTATTACAATTTGAGGAAGATACTATTATAAGTAAGGATAACCTAATAGATGGATGCTTACAGTTCAATTCTTCCCTGGCAAAATTAGTTTAGACGTTTGAGTTACTTTGCTATGATATAGCCCAGAGGCTGACCAGGAAGGTCACCCAAAAGTAACCGCTTGAGATGCATGATGGTTCAATTCAGAATGCTCCAAGAACCATAAGGAACTAAAAAGTGCCCTAGATATTACCTTTCATGATAGTGAACTAATCAATGTCACGAGGAACAAATATCGAAAGGTGATCAAAGATAGAAAAAAGGAACTGAGGAGCATGGCAAGGGCAGACCTGGAAAAAACAGGCTCTCTCAAAGATTCTTAACAATTTTTGGAAATTATAAATTGCCCATTGTTCACCGAAGAAGTGAGGCAGATGGACTTGTTGATCTTAGGTGAAACATGGGAAGCCCACTCCTCAGGTATTTTTAATCCCTTAGATAAAGTGCCAGAGGATGAACCAGGGGAAATTGTTATTGACCTACCCTTAGCCACACAACTTAGTCTATCCTTTACAGCAGAAGAGGTGGAGTTGGCGTTATCGCAGGGCATTTGTCTAAAAAGCCCCGGCCCAGATGGGTGCCCCTTGACCACTTTAAAAATAACCTTAAGCTGTGGACACCGTTGCTAACAAATGTTTTTAAAGCATCTATTATTGGCCCACTGCCCTCGTCATGGAAGGAAGTATTTGTGGTCCCAGTCTTTAATAAGGGTGCAAGGAGTGATTCGGCATGCTATAGGCCCATTTAATTGATTGATGTCACAGCTAAGATTCCGCACGCCTGGAAGATTGGGCATCCAATAATGGGATTATGTCCAACACTCAATATGGTTATAGGAGGAGGGGGCGTACAACTGAACAATGTCTAAATTTATCCTTTACTGTCAACCAAGATAAATTATGGGCCATGATGGAAGGCATGGGTGTCAAAAAAGCGTTAGTAAGCCTTCTTCTTAGGTTTCACTCAAGTACTACAGTCACTATAACATATGGCTGTGAAGGGGAAAAAACTCACCCAATTATGTCAACGGCGGGACTTAGGCAAGGATGTATCCTAGCACCTTTTCTGTTTTCAATGTATACAAATGGGTTGGAGACCTTCTTATTAAGTAGGGAACTTGACTACCCCAAAATCTGTAATAAACCAGTCCCGCTTTTATCTTATGCAGATGATACGGTTTTATTAGCAAAGATAGCTATGAGCTTGCAGAAATCTCTTGAAGCTTTTACTGATTTTATGACTTCTCTAGATCTAAAAGTTAATTTTATCAAATCATACACAATGGTATGTGGACCTGAAAGAAAATAGAAAAGAAAATAGAAAAGGTAATACTTTCTCATACCTGAGCAATCTATTTAACAATCATTTGATATGGGAACCACCTTTAACTCTGAGAGTGCAGCAGACAAGTAGGGCGGTGGATGCACTATTATACTTTGCTTGTAAACTGGGGGCACAAGCCCGTGAGGGAACTAACTACCCTTTATATAGCCAAATGCCTCTCTATCACCACGTATGGGGCAGGGATTTGGGGTTATGAAAAAGCCAACAGCTTGTAGTAATGGAAAAGAAATTTATTAAGAGATTATTGATGCTACCGAAAAATGCTCCTACCCTATTCTGCCACACAGAATCGGGCTTAGAATTTATGAAGACCAAATAGGCAGTGCCCCCTTGTTCATATGGGCCAAGATTTGGATTTCAGATGACTTAATGTTTTAACGTGATTTTATCAAAGACTGCCTTAAATCAGACAATTTTTTTCTGATTCCATTATCTCAGGAGAAAATATCATGAGATAGGTCTAGAACCTTTTTGAAAACCCTCAAAAAATTCCCTCAAATGCCAAAATTATTATCAAAGAGTGTGCCTCACTAGGGGTAACAGGCATATTTGTCACCAACATTGCAATATGGGAACTCCCTGCTTGTTTCCTGCCCCTCCACAATCTTATTTAACTCTTCTAATAAGTCTCAGTTTTGATTTTATCTAACACGGTTCTGTTCATGCACTGTGCACTTTTTGCTGGCAATTCCACACCAAGAAGGGTGGTCAGCCAGGCTATTGCCCTGTACGCATGACAATTCCTCCAGCCAAAGCACTATGCACTTTGTACTATTTTGCACATTGTATAAATCGGAGAGAACTAGATTCCTGCTGCCTCTATGAAGGAACATTCGCCCTTGTTCGTATATTGATAGCTTTAATTTTTTACAGTCATTAGCTACTGTTGATATCTGCATTGCAGTACCTAATTACATATGTGACTCTTTTGCGATTGGAAAGCACCATGAGTAAATCTGTACAAAGATTATTATGGTACCAGTTTGTTGCTTAAACTGACTTTTTGCAAAAGTTAGCTGTAGATTTATAAAGTGTTTTTGGAACTTTTATTGTGAATCTTGTATGTTTTGTATTTTATTTTCAGTAAATGAATTAGTAAATATTATTCATTGAAATAATTCTCACTTTTGTGTTCCATTTGTTAAAGTCTTAAAAGAATTTACTAGACTCTAATTTTGCTGACTTTTGCCTTACATGTATCAAAGCAATGTGATTGTTTTTTCCCCGACAGAACCATCTGTAGTTCTTTTTACCTTAGAAACTCCAGCGCGCGAAACCACTGACATTGCGCATTCTCGGTGGTGGCGAATAGACCTAACCAAAGCTCTCCCCACTGCTGAAAGAGACTTTGCCCCACCTCCGGATGGAGATGCCACTCATGATCCTCTAGGCATCTTCAACTGAGTTTGTCCGCCCGGGCGTCCAGAGAGACCACCAATTGTTGAACACCAGGGAAATGCCCTGATGTTCCATTCATGTCCAGAGATGCAGGGCCTCTTGACAGAGGGTCCACAACCTCACCCCGCCCTGTTTGTTATATTATCACATGGCGGTGGTGGCTGTGAACAACTTCACTAGCCTTCTCTTGATGGAAAGAATAAAGGCTTTTAATGCAAGCCGGATCGCCTGGATGATGTGGAGTACAGATCCCACCGAAGATGGGCCTTTGATCTCTACCTCTTCCAGTTGGCTGCTCCATCCCAGGAGTGATGCATCTGTCACTACTATCAGAACTGGTTGGGGAATGGGGAGCGTCTGCCCCTCACCCAATTGTGGTCCGTTAACCACCACTGCATATCTTTTGAAGTTCCTGTTGAGATCTGGACCATGTCCTAGAGATTCCCCTGATGCTGCACATGCCTGTGGGATGTGTCACAAGCAGGATGCAGAAAGCCACGAAGTCCAGCAGCCTCAGAGTCAGTCTCACCGAGATCTAGAATAGAGTGTTACATGGCACACGTTTAGTCCCCCTTTAAGATTTGCCTTTTTTAAATTGACATCTCTTTCTCGTGGTAACTTTTCACACACTTTCCTGCCAATGTATGAATGGGCTGTATGTGCCATTCTGATAGGCATTGAAGCCCTGTAGTCTGTACAGTTTGTTTCAGGGTCAAACATCTAGAACATGGTGCAATTGTTTTCCTTTCTTTTTGTGCTTGTTTGAAGACACCTCGATTTAGCTATACGAAACCAGAGGAGCTGCTTTGCACCTCTACCACAGTGCGATAGAACAATATTTGCTATATAAACAGCTTCCATGCTAAGGCTCAGTGGGAGGAGCACTTCCCCGCTTGGATTATGATGGAACCACTGTGAACTATGACTACGATGCAGCCCAGCTGACTCTGACCTCTTTCCTGATAAGGAAGACAACCTATACCCTCAGACCGGATTCCTGACACCCAAGACAAAGGTATGGGAATTAGACTACCCAGATTGATCTGGCAGAGGGTAGTCCCGCTATGCTCTCTTTAGTATAGTATTAGATACAGATAGGAGTATGCAAGTATTAGTAACAATTAACATGATTGAATTGTTCAGAATGTTTATCATTCTAAAAATGCTGATTACAGTAACATGTCTCACCTTTCTAATAATTGCAGCTCATGCTTTCTTAGCAAGGATAAGATTTAAATAAATGTTTGTTTTGTATCTTTTTTGTATTTACCTTAGGCATGCAAGAGTGACCAAACAAAAGGGTTAGATCTGTTTCCACTGATTCCTTGGGTATCAGAGAGTCATGTTAGAGGTTGCCAATAACATCGGTTACCCTGGTCAGTTTAGGGGTTAGATGTGGTAGTGTGAGCTAGCTGAAACACACCAACACTAAATGTGGATTAAGTCTCTATATAGTTAAGTGTTTTAATACTTTTATTCGATTTCTTTAAAATTATAAAAGGGAGGGTCGAACCACCTGAATACATGAATATCAAACAATTGTGCAAAATGACAATAAACTCATTTGAATAATTAATAAAATAATGTTGAGACAGTTTCTATTCTAGCATGTACTGTCCAGCCCTGCAAGGAAAGCAGACTTCTGACTGATATGGTTTAAACTGAACACAAGCATGTATTGTTTTCCGGGGTGTAATAAAGTGCTAGTGCTATGGGCGTATGTGCTGCAGAATTTAAATTAAGTGAACAAGGCGATTCTGCAAAGTCGAGTACAGTTCATTTATTGCTCTTTTCTAGTTCAATTGCTGCTAGGTTCAGGAATTTGTCTGTCTTGCATGCCAATTGGACAGTCGAGCCTCCTAGGCATTTTATAACGGCTGTTCTGCAGGTCCTTATTTGTTCTCTCCTCAATGTTGGTCGTGAGAGGGTTTTTTGAATGTTTAACAATGCTGGACAGATGCATAGCAGGCGGAGTGATGACTCATCTCCATGACCGCAAAGGCGGCATTCCTTTGTCGGCCAGGTCCGTTTCCATTTTGGATTAAGGTCTTTGGATGGGTAGGATTCCAGTCTCAATAGGATGAGATTCCACTGATTCTGCTTTGAGAAATGTTCTAACAGGTACGATTGGGGTTTTAGAATTTTGTAAGATGGCATCACCGTCCACACGTGTGTTTGGAGGGCCAAGGAAGCTTTATCTATTAACAGGGACTGTCGCTGATGCCTTTATTGGCTGTTTGTTTGAACTCGAAATAGGCTGAGGCTAGGAGAGGAACAGGCACGTTCCTTTCTATGGAATATCAAATCAGGGTCCCCTATAGACCCTGTCCCGCCCCACATTCTCTTTTAAGGTGGGGACTGTGTCTCAACCCAACTCATCAGCCTCATCTCCCTCTCTCTTGAAAAGGGGATAGTGCCTAAAGAGTGGAAGCATGCTATTGTAAAACCATTGCTGAAAAAACCTCAACTAGACCCTATGGTCATGGCAAACTATCACCCAATTTCACTATTGCCCATCTTGGGTAAGATCGCAGAGAAACATGTGAATAGTGCGATCTCACAGTTTCTGGAAGAGCACTGTCTTTTACATCAGACCCAGATGGCTTTTCATCCGGAGCATAATACGGATTCAGCTTTACTCATCGTTACTGAAAAATTAAAAAGCATATTAGATCAGGGAAGGACCGCCGCTATTGTGTTATTAGATCTAAGTGCGGCTTTTGACACGGTAGACTACAAAATCCTTATCAATAGACTCGAAAATATTGTACTGCCAACCAATGGTGACCTAGTTTTTGAGCGACAGGTCCTTTCAGTGCATGGAGGCCGGCATCCTGTAAGATACCCTCTCAGCTCCATGGGGAGTACCCCAGGGCTCCTCCCTGAGTCTGACTCTCTTTAATGTATATTTGAGCCCATTAGCTCACATAGTCCAGGAGTTTGGACTTTCCATTGTGTCATACGCCGATGACACCCAATTAGTGGTGTTAATAGCCGACTCCCTGAACTTCGACCATAAGCAACTTACCCCGTGTCTGCAAAGGATAGGAACATGGATGGCGGAGTGCAGCCTTAGCTGAACGGGGACAAAACTGAGCTTATGATCCTGGGGTGGCAATCTTAACCCTCGCTTAGAATTTCCTTGGCCAGCTACCTAGGGTCTCCCCCCAACCCCTAAATGCGCCATAAAAAATCTGGGTGTGTGGCTTGATCAGAATCTAACGATAAACATGCAAGCCAAAACACTGGCAGGTACATGCTTTGGCATCCTTCGGATGCTGAGGAAAATCCTTGGCCTACGCCCAGAGAAATCAAGAAGGACGGTGGTGCAAGCCTTGGTTGTATCAAGACTCGATTATGGAAACTCACTATACCTTGGATCACCAAAATATGTCACCAATAGGCAACAGGTCGTACAGAATGCGGCAGCTAGACTGCTTCTTAAAATACCCAGGAATCAGTCAGCTAGAGCATCGCTGAGAAAGCTAAACTGGCTTCCCGTTTAGGCCAGGCTCAAATTTAAGTTCCTATGCATGGCACATAGAGCCATGTATGGGAGAGGCTCGACCATGCTACGAACCTTGATTTCCCACTACTCACCCCGCCGCTGTCTTAGATCAGGGTCGAATTTTCTAATGAACACGTCAAGAATCAAGAGGTCAAGGTGGGGTGGAAGATCGTTATCACATCTGACGCCCAAACTCTGGAACAGTATGGACCCTGAGCTGCGATCGAAAATGAACAGTCCTTTAAAAAGAAACTTAAAACTTGGCTGTTCCCTTAACTCTCATTCCAGATAGCTTCCCTTACCTGTTATAGCGCTGGGATGCCTGCGGGTAGCCATGCGCTCTATAAATCCCTAAACCATAAACCATATTGTGAGCTAAGCATCCTCTAGCTTTAATGCTGAAAGGGATTGTTTTAAGACTGGATATACTGACTTGCTCAACCTGGATTGCTTTTCGACCTCTTGCCAACAAAGATTGGCTAAAGAGTTATCCTCCGCTGCCTTCATTCTCCAGTAATATTTGACCAGGACTACTTGCAGGGGTGTGGAATTGAATAAAATATCTACTTGTCCTTGGGGCAGGTAGCTTCATAAATCTACTTTCCCTGCAACAAAATCCACTTGTCCCTTTGGTCCCATGCAGTGCGGTGACAGATTATGGCAGCAATCTCATTATATAACAGTTCTGATATAGCCTCTCTGATTATGCCAAGTCTAATACCACCGTAGTGTTTGAATACTTGCAATTCCCTTATATTGCCACGTTTCTGCAGATCTACATACTGGGGCTGAAGGTAGTTGGTAAGCAATAGTTCCAAGGTTAGAACACCTTTTTGAGTCTGTGCCAACCTACTAACTTGCATGTTTTAAGGGTTTTTTAACAACTCTTCTCTAATCTTTTCCCATACTTAGAAATGTTGGAAATTTACTCCTGACAATGGCAGAAGTAAACCTTCTTCCAGAGTTGGGAAAAAAAGTGGTTGGAGGGAAAGTGAACTTGCAAACACTCAGATTTTCGCATGAGCAAATCTGACTGGACTGCGGCAACACCCTTACGTAAGAATCACCGCAATCTCTTAAAGAGACTATAGACCATACAGAACACTGTAGCCAGATTCATCCTCAACCTCCCCTGGCAAACACACATCACTCCCCACTCAAGCTAAAATGCAGTTCACAAATATTTTCTAGGAGTACTATTTCTTGTCCTATGTCTGTAAATTCTTTGGTATTCACGGAAGCTGTATAGCTGCACTTCATGAAAGGACATATACCATGGGTGCACTTTTGAGACTTTCTTTAATAATTTGACAGTAGTTTAGCTAAATGTTTTCCTGCTTTCATTTTTAGAGGAACATTTTATTTTAAAAGTAAAAAAATCATCAATCTTGCTTTTAAGCTTCTGCAAATATTTGCATCAAATCAGAGAGCATTCTGGGAGAATTATAAATATCCTCATATTGCTAAACTTTGAAAACGTGTGTACACATTTTTATACTGGAACTGCTGTCCGTAGTACAGTCAGAGCTTACAACATTTACTTAGAGCACTCACCCTAATAATAAAGGCTTTCAATTAATGACTATAAATAAAAGTTTGAACCGCATTAACATATGGACACAAATATTACATTAACTGCAGACAGCGCCCTTCTCTGATTCATAATGTGGTACTGAAATCAGGAAGCCAAAAAGTTTGTGCTCCCGGGGGTTGGACCCAATTGTCCCAAGGACAAAATACACATGAAAACTTGTTGCCCTTGACCCCAAACAATATGTCCTGGGCGTAGGGCTATAGGAATTCCACATCTCTGCCTTGTTTTGTTGGTATCTGTTTTTTTAGTCCAAATTCCAATCTTACTTTAGCTTGAGTAATGTGATGTGAAATGGTGAATAGTTTTTCGAAAAGTCTAGTTTGTGCAGTGTTTAATACAGTTGAGTCCTTAGCATTTAACAGTTCCGATCCGTACGAAATGGATGGCAATAATTTTGCTGCTACGACCTTTAATAGGTGATTTGTTGAACAATTGCTAAGTTTTTTCTGTAGGGTTTTAAATGCAAATAGCAGTTGTTTTGCTTTTAGTTGCCATAGGTCAAGATGTTGCTTGTAGTTGAGATGGAGGTCTATTAGTACCCCCAGGTATTTATATGTATCCACCTGGGACAAGATTTTGTTGTTTATCGTCCAGGTAAATTGAGGGCGCTTTATTTGGGTCTTGGAAAAGCACATGGCCTTCGATTTTTGGAGGTTAATTAATAATTGAGCAGACAAAGTGTATTTTGCCAGTTGGTTGATCAGCCGCTGTAAGCCTCGAGGAGTTTGGGAGAGTAGGACGATGTCGTCAGCACATTGTAGCCTTGCTGTTGGGACATTACCAAATTTTGGATGGTCTCCTTGTATTGAGTGAAGATTGTTCTCTAAATCGGCTGTGTAGATGTTAAATCGACAAGGAGCCAGGCCGCACCCCTGTTTTAAGCCGTTGATGGTCGAAATTCTATTGGTTAGACTTTGTCTGTCCCCCTTTTTTATTTGGACCCATGTTGTAGTGTAAAGTCTGATGATTGACCAAGATTTCACTTTCGCCCGCAGCTTGGATCTAGGCACTTTATCAAAGGCTACTTTGAGATCTACAAAGCACGCATAAAGGACGTTTGACTGGCAATAGCTTGATTGGCCAAGAGGGTAACTGTAGATATGTACGTTAGAGTTGCCATCCCTGCCCGTAAACCTGTTTGCGTTTTTGGGATTAGGTTTGTACAACTAACCCAGGCCTCTAGGTCTGCCAACAGGTTTGATGCATCGATTTTTGCCTTAACATCAATGAGCGACTCCATCTGTAATTTGATTCATCAGAACACTTCACTGATTTGTATATTGGTTGTAAGATGCTTCCCCGCCAAGAATCTAGAATGGTGCAAGTCTCTAAGGAGTTTATGAACAGTGAAGTTAAGTTTCTTGACCAAAAGGTTGGATCTTTTCCAGATAAGGTATTAGGCAGGCCGTTTGGCCCCAGGGCCCCATCAGGTCTTAGATGTTTTATGATGTTTAGTACCTGCTTTTGTGTGATCTGTAGGTGATATTCCGTGTGTCCAGTCCTTGTTGTTTCCAGTACATCCAGCCGAGAGTTGTCATCTGATTGCTTTTCTAGACATTTGTGTTGGTCTAATACAAATTCCTGCTTGATTTGTAGGAACCGTGTTACATGAAACCACCACTGTTCTAGGTCAGGTACTTGTTTAATGGGTCTCCTGAGTAGTTTTCTTGCATGTGCCCAAGGCTCTTTTTCATCTCTACTTGAAGACGTCCATGGCAAAAAGGATTCATCCTCCTCAGCTTAATAGGAGGCACCTATTTATGGCTGTAGGCTGTTCAGGCTTGAACTTTTAAAAGGATAACCTCGCTATAGTGTTTCCTTTCTCTGGATTCCATTTATTAAAAATAGTGCTACCAGTTAATATTCCTGTTGTTTGTAGACAGGCTGTTACTACACATTTACTTATACAAGCCAATAGCGGGGGAGACTTTACCTACATGGTTGAGACACACGGAGCTTATGAATGCCGAGATTTTTATTCCTGGGTTAAGTTTCCTGCAGTAGATGCCTATACATGAAAATGTCATAAATACGCTGAGGCAGCAGTTCCAGCTACAGCTAGACCTTATGAATACTTAGAAATACTATTAACATACAAGAAATATCAGAATTGGTTCCAAGGCGCCCTCCCACACACACTCCAACATGTAAGACTGGGTCCTCTCAGTAATGACGGGTTAACCTGGCCAATCTTAGACATCTACACACCATATCCAAATGCAGGTGTATTAAATAATCATGATCTGCTTGGTCACTACACTCAGTTATTTAGACTATATAGACGTCTAATGCAGTTTGTTATGCATACAATAATTACTGCCCCAGCAAGGGCTGCTCAAGCTGGGCAGCCACAGTTAGCTGTGCCTGCAATTTGTCCAGCAACTGTTAATTATATTATGGGTACAATTCCCACCAAATGGGAAGAAATTCAGTTTTGGGTTGCACAAAAAACAAATCAGCTTGAAGCAGAGTTTCCCCATATGAGACCCCAAGTTAAATTTAGAATTCTCACTATGAGTCTTCCACTTGATAAAGTTCCCCCAGTTGAAGACTGTGCAAAATGGGGTACGGTCTTTGCTGCCATATTGCACATGGTACCTCATCAATTGCTGTTTTGGCTGAAGTGCTTAAGGAAATTCACAATGAATACGAGGTGGCCTCTTTGCTGGATTTGGGGATAAAATTAATTGGCAATTTTTCCATAGTATCCTCATTGATTTTAAGTAACACAAAAGGGGAGGCAGCATCTTTGGTGATACGAAAATGTCAATTCCTGCTGTTGATCAGGAACACAAGCTAACTAGAATTATTTCTGAGAAAGATGCTTCCAGAGGTCAAGATAGTTGGGGAACCAGGCCTGATAAGTCACAACTAAAAACAAAATCTGATACAGATACCACCAAGCAGGCATCCAAGACTTCTAAAAAAATGCTGTGATAAAAATAATAAAAAAGAAAAACAGAAATCGCAGAGTGGATTTCCCCAACAGGAGTCCACTGAAAAACATTATCATATACCTAAAGGTTATACAATTAAACAGCTCAATAGATATCAGTATTCTGATACACATTCCTCTTGTTCCTTTCAGGACTGTTCAGACAAAAAATCAGAGAGAGTGGGATGAGGCGAACACAGACAGGAAGTGTATGTGAAACTGAACAAGGGCTCACAACGCTCCTCTGATCTCATCATAAAAAAGGATGAGAAACTTCCACAATAAAAACCACACTTTAAAAAGAAGAAAGGACAGAAATTTCCTCTAACTATGACAGGAATACTCATGACACTTCTTCAGAGCAAGACGTGGGCAAAAACACTGCTCGACAGTGCAGCAGAGGTCACAATAGTTTGCCAGACTTTTCAAGAGTTTCTGGTGGCCAGACCGACTAATGAATACATTAAAGTTGACACTCCAGATCAGCAGATAAGCCCTCCTGTTAGACTTTAGGATTTGGATAGCCAAATTGAGGGTGGCATACCATGTAGGATTACAGTAATGTTTTGGCAGAATTTGACAAATGCATATGGCATTCTCTTGGCTGAGGTAGACTAGCTGCATGAGTTCGTTACAAAAGTCCCACAGGGGGAGGATGCACTATCATCCTTTTCTAGCCTTGTTCCTGAGGCAGTAAAACATGTGCATGCCATAGTATGAACTCTTGCACAAGCCCCAGCATTATACTGAAATAAAACAGGTTTGGATAAGGACTTGCCTTATCATATTAAACCAACAAGAAGGGCAATCACAATATCCAATTAAACATGAAGATAAATGCCCTGTTAGGGAAATCTTATCACAATTAGAATATCAAGGCATAATTTAGCCTTGCAATTCTCTTATGAATAATCCTTTTTTCTGTAGCTAAACCGGTCATTCCTATCACACAGTCTTAAATTATAGACATTTAAACAGTCATACATACACCTTAGTTATACAAAATTCACATAGCACAGCTTTGATGAACAACATTGTTCGTAGAAAAATACAAAACTACATTGGATAATTATCATGGCTTTTTGTGTCAAAATATAGCACCCTAAAGTAGAGATTTGATGGCATTTACTGCTTCAGGGACCCAGAGAAAAGTTTGCCGACTCCCACAGGGGTGTAAAAACAGTCCAGGTCTGCTTGCTCTTGTGTAACATCAATTCTTCAAAAAAATCATTCTGATGCATTGTCCTATGTTGATTACATTTATCTTACAGATAATGATTTAAACACACATTTATTCAGAGCAGATCATATAATTTTGGGATGCACTGATCATGGCTACAAATTTAATGTTCCAAAATCTAAAATGGTTTTTCTAAATGTCCTTTTTAGGATACAAATTATCTCCTGCAACCACCAAATACATTAGAAAAGCTACAATCACTTTTACGCTTTTTTAAACTTTGGCAGAAAATACCTACCAGATTATGCGCAACAGGTTAAACAGTTGTACGATTTAATTCATCCTAATTTTTCAGACAACCAGTGGGCTACAGAACATACTGATATTCTAAGAATATGGCAAACAGACATGCTTGCATCCATCCACTTACACACTCGGGTTAACAGCACTTATTTGGTGATACACATTCCTTGTGGGTTTCACTGGCTATACATACATCACCTTTAATGAAGGTGAAATGTACTGATTGCTTATAATTCGCATTTATATTCCAATGCAGAAATGTATTTTGCATCAAAAGAAAACATTCTGACTGTAGTTCAAACAGCTGTCCTCAAATAACATCCATTGGCACAGGGGAAACGCATAATTGTGGTTTCTCCCATTCTAGCCTTAAAGGTTGTCACCAAGGAAAGCATTCCTAACCCGAAAGCCTTACATTCACGCTGCATCCAGTGGGCCACTTCCCTGACAGCAACTGATGTAGATTACATTTTTGACTCTACACTAAGAACACACAAATTTCACCAGTATGGGCAAGAATACCCCATGTTGAGTGAAATGTTGCCTCTAAATCAGTATGATAACATATTATATATACAGCTAGTTCAGCCCAGCCTGTGGTTGGTACTAAGCACAAGTGCTCAGCAGCATGTGCTGCGGTGAAGGGTGGCATGAAAGATGGCGACTTTCAGGCACAAAAACATACACAGAACCTTTGGATGACTGTACCACTCATCTGGCTAAATTAAAAGCTTTGGTTCTGGAAAAGTAGAATGCGGATCCAGAATTCCTCAATCAATCAATCTATCAGGATTTACAGAGTGAGGCTGCATCACCCATGAGGGTCGCGAGGTGCTGTCTGATACACTGCCTGTTCTCCTATCAGTTTAAGATCCATGTCTCGAGGTCCTTCCTGAATTTCTGGAGCGGTGGTGAGACTCTGAGGTGCAGGGGGAGATCGTTCCAAGTCTTAGGCCGGCTAATGGGAGAAGGAACAGCCTCCGCTGTTTGTCCGGCAGATGTGATGGGTGGCAGTTAAGGTGAGGGATCAAGATCTGAGTCTCCTGGTGAAAGGTCATGTGTTGGTTGAGTTATGCAGGTCCTTCAATGTCTAATGCCTTGTATGCATGGGTGAGTATCTTGTACTGGCATCTCTTCATGACTGGTAGCCACTGGAGTTTCCTGAGCATCCATGTGCGTCCATCTCGGGAGGTCAAGGATGAGCCTGGCCGCTGCATTCTGGATTGCCTGCAACTTCTTCATGAGTTGGGCAGTTACTCCTATGTAGAGAGAGTTGCTGTAGTTCAGTCTGCTTGTGATGAGAGCTTGTCTGACTGTTCTGAGCACCTTACAGAGCACACGGAGCATGAGGAAGTAGGCAATGGAGACAGCACTGACTTGCTTCTTCATGGATATCTGACTGTCATGGATGATGCCAAGGTTGCAGGCCTGTTCGGTGGGTATTGGGGTGGAGTCAAGCTCCGTGAGCCACCTTTGTTGTTCCAGTGTGTGTCCTTGCCTTTCCCGAAGATGAGTTTGAGGAATTTAATGTTCATCCAGTCGGCAACATCTTTCATGCATCTTTGGAACTTGTCTTTGATGGTTCTGGACTGTTAGTCAGAGAGGGAGAATGAGTTGTGTGTCGTCGACGTAGGAGATGAGGTTGATTCCGTGGCTTTTGACGATGTTGGCCAAAGGGAGCCAAATATGTGGTAAAGAGGGTTGGGCTGAGGGATGAGACTTTAGGTACCCCAAAGATGATGTCCTTAGGAAGCAAGGAGTAGGGAGGGAGGATCATTTCCTGTGAGGTATGATGTGATCCACTCAAGTGCTGCTCCTTGGATTCAAAGTTGAGCCTGTTGATCAGAGTGCGGTGGGATACGGTGTTGAATGCTGCTGAGAGGTCAAGGAGGATAAGGGCCACTGTTTCTCCCTGGTCTAGCAGCATTTAGATGTCATCTGTGCTGCGACTAGAGTTGTCTCGGTGCTGTTGTTTGCTCTGAAGCCAGTTTGGTAGGGGTCCAAGAGGTCATGGTCCTCCAGATGTCTAGTGAGCTGCATGTTGATTGCCTTCTCGATTACTTTGGCTGGGAAGGGGAGCAGAGAGATGGAACAGTAGTTCTTCAGTTCTCCTGGGTACGCAGATGGCTTCTTCAGCAAAAGTTTCATGTTAGCATGTTTCCAATTCTGGGGGAAGTGGGCTATGGTGATCGAAGAGTTGAGGACCTTGGTGTGTTCTTTGCTGATGAGTTGATTGCCGAGGTTGAAAGTGTGGTGGGGGCAAGGGTCCGCAGGGGCTCCAGAGTGGATGGACCTCATTATGGTAGCCATTTCCTTTTCGGTAAGGGGGTTTCACAAGGTGAGCTGGTGCGGGTGGGCATCAGTTGGCATGAGGAAGTTAAAGCTGTCTGCGGCAGGTGTTTAGGGAGTGTAGTCTTGGTAGATGGAGCTAAGATATCTTGCGAGGGTGTGATGTTGTTTTCTGTTCCTGAAGGGGTGGTAAATTCCTTGACTATGTTTAACAGTTCCTTGGAGTTTTTGGAGCTGTCATTGATGCGGGCGGCTAGGGCAGTCTTCTTAGTGTTTTTTAGGAGGGGTGGTAGCAGTTGAGGGCAGCTTTGAAGTGTATTCGGTCCATGAAGGTCTTACTTGCATGTTATCTCCTTTCATTCTGTCTGCAGTTGCATTTCTAGGTTCTTAGTTCTTACCTGAAACAATAGGGGTGTCCTTTTAATTTCTTAGGGAATGTAGGTTCCCTTGGAGCGCCCTTGTCAGCACTTGCTGTGATCCAGTTTGTGAAGTTGTCCACTGCTTGTTCTGTGTTCTCGGGGTGGTGGGTAGGTGAGAGTGGAGGGCATTGGTCCAGCGTTGTTCTGATACGTCGGACCAGCTGTGCCATGTTTTGTTGGTGGATGAGGTGTTGAGGGTTTACAAGATGGCAAAGTGGACGCAGTGGTGGTCATTCCAGGTGAGCTCTTCAGAGTGGGTGTATTTTACTCTGTTGCTGGCTGTGAAGATAGGGTCGACAGTGTGTCCTGCGATGTGGGTGGGTCGGTGACCAGTTGCTTGAGTCTAGAGGTGGCCATACTTTCTAGGAGGTCAGCCGTGTTGTTGTCATCGGTGTTCTCAAGGTGAAAGTTGAGGTCTCCTAGGAAGATGTACTGACACCCTTAGTGTGTGATTCCTATTACTGTGACCAACCCTTTAATGACAATTTATATAATTGGTCTTTGAATGGATTCAGAGATTCTAAAGGTGACACTACCAAGCATAAGTTCCTTTGGGAAAAGGTGGCAGTCCTTAAAGATGCTTTACCATCGGCTCATGCGATTCACACAGCATGTTGGTGTACACATTGTAGGGAATTCATTCGTTGATGAAGCTGCCAAAGTGGCAGTTGAGACAGTTTTAGTAGCTGTGATTACTCGTTCACATATGGGAATAGATGGCATTATGGCTGCACTCACTGCTTTGGCTACTGGCATGCCCCAACCATAAACCTATCCAGCTAAATACTCCTATCTGTTGAGTGCCCAAAACATTCCTTTTGCTCGCATTCCAGAGGTAGGTGATTGAGTGATACCCAACCTAGGTTGCAGGTTAGAGCTAATAATTGCTGCACATGAAGGATTAGTGCCTGTCTATGCTAGTGTGGCAGCTACAGTTTCCTTTTTACAGAACGATATTGGAGGCATGGTCTTTATATTCAGACTAAATAATACGTCCTTTGTTGTGACATATGTCAAGAAATTAAAGGTTCTACCATTGTCCACCCACCGTAGACACCCCTTCTAGTTTTTAATAGACCACTACAGTGTGTCTATTTGAATCATTGTGGACTGCCCCATTCGGATGGTGAGTTTACAATAATTTTATTGGCTGTTGATTCATGTTCTCGATGTCTATGAGTGCAGACACAGCAATCGGCTGATGCTTGAACTCTTATTAAAGATTAGCAGGTATTTCTCTGTAAATATGCAGTAGCAGCATTCAACTCGGACCAGGGACCAAACATCCCTCTATTGCCTACCAGAATACCATGGGCACCCTGGGTGTTGCTGTGCATAATTCCTATCCCCATCAACCTAAGGGAAATTAAATAGTGCTGCAAAAGAACCATGACAGTCCTTATTAGCTACAGTATTAGGTTCAGGTCATAGTTGGATCATCCCCGGTATGGAGTACAGAGATCTTTAAATAATCTGCCTATAAGATCTTTGGGTGGTGGCCCTCCCTATTGGATCCTTTTTTGGGTCCAGATGTATGTTCCAGATCTTGATAACCCTAGGACTTTGACATCAATGAACATTTTGCTGTTTTACAGGAATTACAAGACTTCGTATATGAGTACTCGAATGTTAATTCTAAACGTTCAGCCACTGACAAAAGTGAAGGAGCAACCAGTGGCTTCAGGCTGGATTTCTAAAATTGGAGATCTAGTCGGGGAGAAGATTACAGACCAAAAATAATTTGGCCCATCCTATCATGCACCTGTGCCTGTCCTTGCTGTTCAAGGTATTCTAATTGCGATTTTGCCACTGCTCGCTGGTTTTAAACAGAAAAGACAAGTTTCCATTGATTTAATCAAGTTATACCACATGGCCGGTTCTCCAAAATAGGCCATGGAGGTATCTGGGTAGTTCCAGATCTCCTCTCCCAAACATGCAAGAGACCCCTCTACACACATTAAGTAGTCCTAATTTAACTACTCCCCAGCTGGGGTCTTCTGATGCTGAACTTGCACATGTGCCTGTTACTAATGCCAACACAGGATATGTCTCTGATATGAGTTTACAGTTTTCTACTGCTGCTCCCACAACAAAGTTATATATCATCAACCGCCTTTGTAGGTACCAACCTGCTCTCCTTTGCCTAGTGATGTCCATGTTTTTGCAAACTGCGTTTGGTTACTTTGCCGACATTAATGATTTTTCATTCAGATTCTTCACGTAAGTCCTTGCATGGTGCACATGTGCTATGGTTTTGCTTGAAAAAAAAGTATTTGATTCCTTCATGGTCCTACCTTTGGATTTGTTTCATTGTTTTTACTTTCCATCGGGATTGTATTCGTTACAGTGTTTTTTCTGCTGTTGAATGGACACTATCTCCAAGAATTTTCTTCTCCAGAACTGGTTGCTGAAGTACTTACGCCCCATTCTATCTCAAATTACCCTTGTACACTAACTTACCGCAACATTTTGGTGAACTTGTGCAACCATTTATAATGCTTCCAAAACCACTGGTTTAAAGCGATTCAGTCTGGATTTGTTTCTGCATTTCAAACAGTACTCAGAGTTATTCTGTCTTTTATACATTCTCTATTTTCAAGCGTTTTTGGAGGCATCAATTGGTATTATTTCTGTTGATTGCAGTTTTGGTTACATTTTTATTGCTCTTCAATTAATGTTCCACAACAAGGCCAAATGGTACTTTAGATTGTCTTTTCTACTGGAATTGAACAACAACTGGTCTTTGTCTCTTCAGGCCTGTGTGGTTTCAGAGTGCACAGCCTGTGTTTCACTGCCTCTGGTGCACTTTTGTGTGCACACTAGGCATATGCCTTGCTATGCAACTTTCACAAACTACTGACATGTAACTGCTTGCGTATCCGTTGATGGTGCACCTCAAGTGTTGTCCTATGTTGCTACTATTGCTGCAGGATGCTTATGAGTTGCCTGCTCTACTTTGGATGGATGCTACGGCTCCAGGCTCTATGGCGTCTGGCTCCTTGTCTGAGGCTACACTTCTGGCACCTCTGTCTTCTGTTAATAAGACTGCTACTTGCCAAGTTTATTCTTTGCAACTTGCTCTTCCGGCTACTGTGAATCTGTCATCTGTGGATGCAAGGGTCCTCCAGAACCCAAAAACTTTTCTGGACCTGGTGGACTCTTTGGAGCTACTGTCCTGTAGTACGGATGCCACATAAACCTTTTTAATTCAGCTTTTTTGCTTTTAAATTGGGTTTATTGATTTTTTAATAGTTTGCAGGGATTTTTTGTTGGCATTTTAATGGCTTTAGATTGCGCTTATATTATTAAAGTTATATATTGAATAATGCTATGCTTTTAACATGTTTTTAGAGTGGCTAGCTTTAGTAATGAGTCTTCTTTCTGACCAATGCGAAGGCTTTGAATGGCTCACGTTTAGTCTCCATTTCAGATTTCCCTTTTTAGGTTGGCATCTCTTTCTCATGGCGACTTTTCACACACTTTCCTGCCAATGTAGGAATGGTCTGTATATGCAAGAACAGAGGTACCCCTTAAAAAGTAATTAGTGTGATCTGGGAGAGAAGGGGAAATCAAAATGCAATTATATATAAAGAACCTCCCACTCGACCAACAATTATTTTCTCAGTGGCTAAATATAGCTTGTGCTTGTTATAGCTATGACTAGATACAACGTTAATGCATCAATTCATATATTTTATTTTTGGTCTTCTTCTGTAATTTTATTTCACTAGTAATAAACCATTTTTTTCATTTGTATTTTTTTGAAATTTAAAAACCATAAACTTTCTGTGTTCTTATATACAGTGCAAACCATACATAGTTCGACAAAAAAAGCAAATTTCCCAAAATGTACAAATTAAGCATAATTCTGCAATATTGAACATACAAAATATCATATTAAAGTTTATCCCCTTTCATCATAACAAGTGAACTGACCTCACATTCAGTCATCACATCCCAATCATACACATACATACTTCACATTCATAATATTCCAGATTAAATGGCTTGCACAATATAACTTTTTTTTTTATCTGGGAGGGAGAAGAACAGCCCCTCAAAGAATTTATCTTGTGGCTAAATTCAAGTGATATGAACTTGCGGTTCACAGCCAATTACAGCAATAAAAGGGTAGCATTTCTAGATGTTGACATTATGGGAAATTCAGGGTCATTGGAGGTCAGTTTCAATAGGAAACCTACTGCTAAAAATACAGTTCTACAGCATGATAGCTATAACCCCAATAGCCAACAAGATTCAATTCCGTTTGGGGAGTTCCTCCGAGTTAGGCGCAATGCTCAAACTTAGCAGAATACGACAAACATGGAGTACAACTCAAGCAAAGACTACTTGACAGGGGGTATCCTAAACGTCTAGTCAGGAACTCTTTCAAGAGAGCCCGATTTTATAACCGCAATGCCCTACTGACTGGCTCAACACGCAATAAAACAGACAAACTAGTGTGTGTCATTAATCACTTCCCGCTAAATTTTAAAATCAAAAAGATACTAGACAAAATTGGAACATCCTGATTGCCGGAGAAGAATGAGACACACTAGAAAGGCCCATATTAGCATACCTCTGGAATGCCAATATGAAAGAGAAGCTGGTCCACTCCAGGGAAGCGCCAAAAAAGAAGTACCATAAGTGCAATAAGACAATACTTTGTTATATAAATAGCTTCCATGCTAAGGCTCAGTGAGAGGAGCACTTTCTGGGATTATCATGGAACAGCTGTGAACTGAGGCGCAGCCCAGCCGAACCCAGACCTCCATCCTGCTGAGGAAGATAGCCTATACACTCTGACCGGCTTCCTGGCACCTAATATCAAAATATGGAGGCTAGACTATCCCAAATGATCTGGCAGAGGGTAGTCTTGCTATGCTACCTAGATACAGATAGACGTATGCAAACATTAGTAACAATTAACAAGATTCAATTGTGCAGATGGTTTACCATTCTAATAATGCTAATCACAGTAACATGTCTCATCTTTCTAATAATTGCAGCTCATGCTTTCTTTCCAAGAATAAGATCATTTCAATAAATGATTGGTTTGTATCTTTCTTGTGTTTACCTTAGGCATGCAAGAGTGAACAAACAAATGGGTTAAATCTGTTTCTACGGATTCCTTGGGAATCAGAGTGTCATGTAAGAGGTTCCCTATTACATCTGTTACCTTGGTCAGTTTAGGGGTTAGATGTGGTACTGTGAACTAGCCTAAACACTCCAACACTTACTAATGGTATATGAGGACTAAGTCTCTTTATTGCGAAGTTTGTGTTGGACTAATACAAATTCCTGATAGATTTGAAGGAACTGTGTAACATGGCGCCGCTAACAATCTAGGTCAGGTACTTATTTAATGGGTCTCCTGAGTAGTTTTCTTGTGTGTGCCCAATGCCCTTTTTAACCTCTAGAAGAAGACTTCTGTGGTGAAAAGAATTCATTTTCCTACAGTAGATGCTTATACACGAACATTTCATACATACACTGAGGCAACAGTTTCAGCTGCATCTAAACCTTATGAATATTTAGAAATGCCACAAACATACCAGGAACATCAGAACTGGTTCCAAGGCGCCCTCCCACACACACTCCAACATGCAGGATTGGTCCTCTCAGTCATGACGGGGCAACATGGCCAGTCCTAGCTGGCTACACACCGTATCAAAATTCAGGTGCATTAAATAATCGTGATCTACTTGGTTACTAAAGTCATTTAGTTGGACTATCTAGACGTCTAATGCAGATTAATATGCATACAATAACTGCTGCCCCAGAAACTGCTGTTCAAGCTGGGAAGCCACTGTTAGCTATGCCTGCGATTTGTCCAGTGATTACCGGTCAGCATGCTAGTGGACACCACGCACAAGAGAGGATAAATAGCAATGCTGCCGCGATTGCACAGCGGACGCGCCGCCGGTGCCAGGAGTGCACCATGCGCCAGGACCCCTGCAGGTTTTAATAGAACCACTTACTCAAGGAGTCAACTAGTGGCCTTAAACAATGGTAAGTGTGTTAACCACACTTTGGACACTAATAATTTGTACAATTCTACTTTTACCTGCTCTCAGTGCAACTATCGGGAGGCCTCTACCAAGGCTATAAGCTGCTCGAGGTGTCCCATAACCTTTCAGCTGTCTCAAACGCAGGGAACAATAACGCAGTAATAGGCAGGGTTCCATTGGTCCATCGTACACGTGATAATGACTTTTCACCCATAAAAATCAACATGCTTAAGGCTATTCTGCTCAATGTTAGATCAGTCACCAAACATAAGTTGGAGACTGAATGCCTGTTTCAAGCAACTGGCCCGGATCTAATTTTTCTCACTGAAACATAGGCTATGCCCATCTCTGAACCAGACTGGGTGGAGGCCTTGCCTCCGGGCTACTCCCTTGCCTCGGTCACCAAAAAGGGAAAAATAGGAGGGGGGATAACAATAATTTATAGAACAGAATACAAAATGAAATTTGAGTCAATATCCTTCACCGAAGCTGAAGCTATGACGTTCAATATTAAAATAAACAATAAGATCGATTTTCCAGGTTTGCTTCACTATAGACAACCAGGACCTAAACTTCCATTCCTACAAAGTCTTCTTGATCTTATGGAATCCTGTATGGATACCTCCTCTTCTACTGTATTAGGTGATTTTAACTTTCACCTTGAACTCCTCACTGACTCCATGACTATGACATTATTAGATCATTTAGAAGCTCTTGATCTGTCTCAGTTAGTAGTATACCCCACCCACAATGCACTTCATACACTTGAAAGAATTTTTACAAATTATTCCGCAATTCAGATTGACAAGATCCTGCCACTAACCTGGACAGACCACAGGGCAATCATTTTTAATCTCCCTGTTGGGTTTGTCCCAGTCCCCCTGCACAGCGTCCACCCACAACCTTTGCACGGTCTTGGCATAATTTCAATTCTGATGCCTTTACTGAGCTGCTGACCAATACTGTTCGAATGCTGCCATCCAATTCCAACACGGATGCAGATAAATATGACAATTGGACCAGAGCAGCACTCGACCAACTAGCTCCTTTAAGATCAGTTTCCCAACGTAGGCACAAACCTACTTCCCCTTGGTATACTGCAGAGCTGAAAAATTTGAAATCAAAGTGTAGGCGCGCTGAACGTGAATGGAGGGTGTATTACAGTATTGAAGGCAAGATTAGCTATAATAAGTCTCTGACAGAGTATAAGGAAGCCATTCTCCGAGCCAAAACGGATTTTTATACTGGCAAGATAGAGGAGGTAAAGTACTCTCCCAGAGAGCTCTTTAAGAACGCTTCCTCCCTATCCAAGCTCCAGCAAGGAGACTTGTTTTATCCTGATCGAAATTTATGTGATCAAATGGCCGGGTTCTTCCAGTCAAAAGTGCAAACTATATATACAATGAACTGGAAGGATCGGACCCTGGCCCCCATAATCTACCTTCTCAGAAAAGTGAGGAGGGGTTAGAAATTGCTAATCATCTATCTAGCTTTTCCCCAATGACATGGGCCTCGGTAAATTATCTCTTACTGACCATTAAGTCTGGCTCACCAGATGATCCATGTCCACCGAACATAATTCACGAGGCCTCAAGATTGACTAGTTCGCTACTGACCCCCCTTCTAAACACTACCATTAAGGTCTGGAGATTTTCCTATAGCATGGAAGAAAGCGTGCATTAGATCTATTTTAAAGAAGCCCTCCTTGGACCCTAGGGACATTAAGAGTTATCGACCTATCTTCTGCCTTCCTTTGGCAGCCAAGGTCTTGGAGAAAGCTATTAACCATGAATTAAATTGTTTCCTTTTCTCCAATAATACTTTGGATATCTCACAACATGGTTTTTGTGCAGACCATTCTACAGAGTCGGCACTAGTTATGGCCATGGAAGGACTTCACATGCAAATTGACAGTGGTGGTAGGGCGGTCCTGATCCTACTTGACCTGTCGGCCGCGTTCGATACTGTGAATCATCTAATTCTTACGCAACGGCTGAAGGCAAGTGGGGTCCGGGACAAGGCGCTGGCTCTTCTTTCATCATTCCTGATAAACAGAGAAGAAAAGGTTTGCTGGGACAACCTCAAGTCGGACATATTTCATCTCCCTTGTAGAGTCCCACAAGGATCGGCGCTCTCACCCACTCTTTAATATATATGTGACCCCATTGGCCAAACTAGTTAGAGACTTTGGTTTCTCACTTGTGTCATATGCCGACAACACTCAAATTAAAGTTTCCATATCTTCAGTGAATGAGGTGCAGTCGGCTAGGTTTCATAGTTGCCTTGATTGCGTCATACAATGGATGCACACCAACTATTTGAAACTAAATACACAGAAGACTGAAATCATGGAGTTTGGTAATGGCCCTCCAATTTGGAATGCAGCTTGGTGGCCAACGGGGGCAGGAGACTGTCTGTCACCAGTGACTAAGATGAGAAATTTGGGTGTGGTGTGGGATACACAGCTTAATTTCCTTGCACAGATTAATCAGGTCACTTCAGCCTGTTCCTTTATGCTAAAGTTTCTACGGAAGATCTTACTATTTCTTCCACTGGAATTGTGAAAAACTGTGGTAGTAGCTCTTGTGATTTCTTGGATTGATTACGGCAATGCCCTCTATCTAGGGGTTGATAAACAGCAGTTAACTAAGCTACAATCTCTTCAGAACACCGCAGCCCGGCCATTACTCAATATTCCTAAATTCAAATGCATTTCAGGGGCCATTAGGAGTCTCCACTGTCTCCCTGTCAAGCAGCGTACTGAATTCAAGGCTCTATGCCTGGTCCATAAAACCCTGTATGGAGGCGGTCCTATGGCGTACCGCAATCTAGTTCAGTGGTACTGTCCAGGGCGTCCACTAAGGTCTGCCAATCAGGATATGGTTGAAGTCCCAAAATGGAGGAAGGCTAGGTGAGGTGGTAGATGCCTCTCCTACCTGGCTCCCAAACTCTGGAATAGGCTGCCCTTGCATATTAGATCTCAATTGGTTTGGTCTAAATTCTGAGCATTACTAAAAACCAGGATCTTTTCAGCTTAGCCGTTGGTCTTATCCTTTCAGGCTTATCCTTTCTTCTGTGTCTACTCCAGCGCCAAGACACCTCGGCAATCGAGCGCTATATAAAACCCCTACTTACTTACTTACTTACTATTAAAGCTATTACTGGTAAAATAACCACCAAATAGGAGGAAATTCCGTTTTGGGAGCACAAAAACACAAATAAGCTTGAAACAGTGTTTTGCAATACGGGACCCCAAGAAAAATGTATAATTCTCACTATATGTCTTCCACTTGGTATAGTTCCCCCAGTTTAAGATTGTACCACTTGGTGCATTGCCTTTAATGCTCCTTAAATGTAAATCACAGTGTCATGTTTGAAATTGCCAATAACAACTGTTACCTTGGTGAGTTTAGGGCTTAGATTATGGCACTGGGAGCTAGCCGAAACATACCAAACCCTTACTGATGGCATATGTGGACTAAATCTCTATATTGTGAGGTGTGTGTTGGTCTAATACACAGTCCTGATAGAGTTTTAGGATCCGTATAACAGAGGCTGAAACATCATTAACATAGCCTGAATATCAGAAAAACTTCAATGAACGGAAGCATCTGAGAGGGAGTCAGGTATGACTTTGGCACATTTAAAGTGAACCCCAGTGAGTGCAGGAGGCGAACTGAAAATGCTTGTGGCCCTCCATGAACCACAGGTAATGTCTATGGGAAGTCAGGACGGGAATGTGCAAGTCCAACACTATCATCCAGTCTCCTGCATTTTGAACTTCTTCTCGAGGAAGAAATTGAGAGGGCCCAGGTCTAGGATAGGACAAAGTCCTCTGTCCTTCTTGGTCACCAGAAATTAGCGTGAATACCAACCACAACCTACTGCTGGCATCTGCACCCTCTCTATGGCTCCCTTGGTCAAGAGAGCTGTCACTTCCTGGCAGAGCGAGGAGAGATGGTTCTCCATCAGTCTGTGGCAAGTGGGTGGCATGGGTGTAAGGGTAGTCATAAAGGGGAGGGAGCAGCCCCTTTGGGCAATGTAGAGAACCCAGCAGTCTGATCTTATAGACTTCCAACAAGGCTGGCAATGGCGTATCCTGTCTCTCACTGGGGGCCCATGATAGTAAGAGGGCAAACTAAAGGGGTTTGGAGGGTGCAGTTGCTGGAGGAATGGTGGACCGGCCCGAGTTCTTGCTGCCCGATGTCTGTGGGTACTGCATTCACAGCCACACAGGGGATGGGAAGCTTGTGCGCTGTAGTAGCTGGGCTGGTAAAGACGAGACTGGAAGCTCCTTCCATGGCCGCGAAAGGCAGACTGGTGTTGGCAAGGGGCCATAGAAAGGCCCAAGGACCTGGCCATAGCTCTGCTATCCTTAAAGCACTTCAGTGCTGAGTCCACCTTGTCTCCGAAGAGACGGGAGCCATCAGAGAACATGTCCAGAAACAATTCTTGGACATTCCTGGAAAAGCCAGTCTTTGTCAGCCAGGCATGGCGTCATATGGCCCCAGATGAAGAAACTGCTCTGCCTAGCGAGTTGGTCATGTTCGGCCCACATCGAATCGTGAACTTAGCTACCTCTCTCCCATCAGCCATAGCTTGAGAGAGTATGGCCCGGGCCTTCTCCAGGACCGGAGGAAGCACCTGGGCAACCAAATCCCACAAGGAATTGGAATAACAGCCCAAAAAGCATGTGGTGTTCAAGGACCGCAGTGAAAGGCTGGTGAAAGAAAACATTTTCTTTCCTAAGGTGTCCAGCCCCTTGGATTCCCCATCTGGTGGGGTGGTAGGGAATGCACCAAGATTTACACGGTAAGTGGAGTCTTGGACCACCAAGCGTTCCGGAGTAGGGTATTGTGAGAGGAAAATGTGGTCCCCCGGGGCATGGTGGTGGTGGTGGTGGTGGTGGACAAACATCCTGTTCACAGGAGTCCCTCTGCCCTCTGCAAGGTTTGGATTAGCAGGATGTCCGTGAGGGATTTATTAAATTGTAGAAGCGGTTCTGAGGGGGGGTCACTCCCGGCTGAAGCATGTCCGTCAAGATATTAGTCTTGACTGTCACTGAGCGTAGACTAAGGTCCAGGACCCTGGCCACCCTTCTCACCACCTTAGCAAAGAAGCCTCACTCTTTTTAGTCATGTAGGGGGAGGAAGCATGCCAGAATATGGAGAGGTTTCCAGTCCGCTGGTGCCTGCCAATTTCTCACACCAGTCCATGTTGGGGTCCAGGGGCTGGTAGTCTTAAGGGTCCAGGAGCCCCACCTAATCCTCCCTGAGTCCCAGTCAATAAGAATAGGGCTCGTGCTCCGGCCTGGAAGGCATGGCTCCAGTTGGCGTCAGATGACGCCCCTCCGCCTCCATGTCTGAGTTGGGGATGAGAATGGAGACAAAGCCGCCGGGAGCGTCTGCATCATGACAGGTGCCAGAGAAGATTGAGGTGGTATGACTAGGACCAGTCCAGATCCATCCGTAAATCCAATGGGTATGACTGAAGCTGGCGGTGGAGCACCAGCCGAGAACCAGTGGGGGCCCTTCCCAAATCTGTGGGCCCTTAGACTCGCCAGCAGGAATGGACTGCGTAAATATGAGGTGCATGGCCTTATAGAACTCACAGAGTTGGGAGGGGGCCGCACCAACTCCCAGAAACTCAGGGAGGCGCAAAGTTGGCCCAGGCTCAACTGTTGACCTAGGCCTCGAATGACTATGCTCCTTCATCTTGTTGGATGACTTTTACGGGCGGGATGAAAACGAAGACCTCATCGACTTCTTACTATTCTTGCGCTTGTCGGACTCACCTGACAACTTGGAGTTTGATGAGGAACTACGACCAATCCCTGTACCTTCCTCTTGACCGGGATCATGACCGTCACAGTGACACACATTGGGCAGCAAGGAGCTTGAGGAACACTCTCTCAAGTCCTTGGGGTGAATGGCAGTCAACGCAGGTCACTTCATGGTTGTGCTAGAGACAATCTGCAGACTGGTGTGGAAAGAAAAGAACTGACGTCAGCGCACTGTGGTGGCACCCATTATGGCACCGCCCACGTCACTTCTGGTGTCTTACGCCTGGGGATAATTCGGAGGTAAGGAACCTGCAGCTAGAAGTCTCTGTCATAAACCCTGATCTTTACAGTCAATAGGGTGCATGGATTTCCTTTATAATTCTTCACTTTCTAAATCTTGAAACACCCTTTGGCTCTCCTCGGGTCGCAGGGAGTTCACCTGGTGCATTTGAATTGGTTGGTTGGAGGCTTCCTACTAATGTGCTTTTTTTCGGTTGTGATCTCCTTGGGTATGGTACAGAATGAGTTCAACATTTTCCTGCTGTTGGGTTCTGCTTTTTCACCATCATAATTTTCCTTTTCCCCTGCTTCAGGTAGCCATCTAGACTGCAGCCTAACGTTGTGGATCCAGTTATTTTATTTCAAATGCTATTTCATTAAGTTCTTCACATTAAGAGTTTTAATAATTCATTCTGTGATGAGCTCACTTGTGTTTCGCTCCGGCTCAAACTTCATGAGCTTTATCAAGGAATTTTGTTCTCTATGACAACTTATTGGGAACCAATTGTTCAAACTGAGCTAAATTCACCATGTAAGTCCATTGCAGGTCACAGTCACAGAGTAGAGTGTGTATGTGCTGAATGTTCACATTTGAATATCTGGGGTGTCTTCATGTTTTTTTTATTTTGCACTGGTATTTTTATTCTACCTGTGTTTTTTCAAGATCTTTGCTTTGAAGGTCCACAAACACGCCATATGCAGAGCCCTCACACAATTCTTTCTTGAATCTGCTGCCTATTGGTTAGTGGGTTCCCCTTTTTCTTTTTTGATCGCGCTATCACAGATCTGAGGCATGACGCTATGTGCTTGTTTGTCTGGTATATTGGCAGTCCAGCCCAAACTGCCATGGCAGGTCTTCCCTGAACCGGAAACAAGCGTCCTGGGGCCGGGTTCGGGGTAACACCCCTCATCAGCCAGGCTAGCTTCAGGCTGGACTGTTCCCATGAGGCACAGGGTCAAGACTGATTTGCATATAGCTGGATCTGAACTGAGGTGGCGAAGTGAGCTAAAGAACGATGATGGATTCAACCCAGATCTGTGACTGGGGGAGAGTGTCTGAAAAGTTTCAGTGCTCCGTCCTGCATCTCCTTGTGTTTGCTTTGTTCGCCCTAAGTTGGCAGGGAATGCCCAGACGTGGGTCCCTTGCTCACTTTGCCACTGGATTCAAGCTAGCCTGGCTGATGAAGGTGTACCACGAAACCGGTCCCAGGATGCTTGATTCCGGTTCAGGGAAGACCTGACTTGGCAGTTCGGGCTAGACTGTTACCATGAGGCCGAGGGTCAAGACTGATTTGCATATAGCTGGGTCTCGACGGAGGTGGCAAAGTGAGCTTAAGAACAATGATGGATTCAACCCAGATCTGTGACTGGGGGTGAGTGTCTGAAATGTTTCAGCGCTCAGTCCATCATCTCCTTGTGTTTGCTTTGTATAAAAGAACCTAGGTGTATTTGGTAAAAATTTGATTTTCAAGGATCAAGTAAGTGGATTCTGTCTGTTTGTCAAGGCAATTCTCACTTTATAAGGACAGTGACAGGGAAGGCTAGGACTCAGAATAATTATGACCATTGGTGATTTTACTAGACAAGTATGCTGATGTCACTCAGGTTCGAATGAATGAAAACAGAAATCTTTAAGTGACAATGCCTTCGAATCAGGAATGTCTCAAAGCTGTGGACAACTGAATATGTCAAAATAAACTAAAACTCAAAGGAACTAAGACTGGAATTCCTTTACTGTGCATTCTATGAGATTATAATGTATATCCTAAAGAGCCTATGCTGCTTTCAACATATAAAAAATGTACCCCTCAAAACTAACAAAAAATTCACTACGACCCTAAACATTATTAATGAAATACAGTCATGTTTTATCGGCTGTATACTTTATTGCGCTTTTTCTCCTAAAGTGACATCAATGAATGATTTTATAGAAGCAAGACAAACTATTTTAACAGACATATTTAGGACAGTCCTAAAAGGCCATTCATAAACTCAAGATGATTTAAAACGTGGCTGCAAAAACGTAAACAGCGCTACCATATGACACCTATGCTCGCCTTCCTTCATTGGCTCCCTGTCAATGAGGGAACTCAATTTAAGATAATGTGACAAGTACATTATTCTCTTTAGTGCCAAGAACTCCCAAATGTAGTCATTCATGAAATGGTGCATTCCATCTCGCTAACTAGCCTTCAGTTCATAATCAATTTTTACTGTTTCAGCCTTGCAAAGAACCTTGTTGAGTTGGTAGAGCATTCCCAGTGTCTACAACTCAGTTGTGGAGCTCGCTCTCCCTACAAATTCACTTGGAATGCAATCTTCTAAAGTTTAGAAATACTGTAAAGAGGTTCATGTGTGAGCTACTAAATAAAGCTTGTACCAGGATGCCCTTAATCAAATGATGAGCTTTATAAAACAACTAATACAAATAGAAACTTAGTTGCATACTGTTGTTGGACTGTGTGGCTTCCAGAGATTTCTTTGCAATGTGTTACAGAGAGTCACACATGATTAGAGACATTAAATATTGAAGTTGAACGGGAAATAAATAGAAACATTAAATAAAATGAGAACTGAGATTTGGCTGATGGGTGGTTAGCAGTTAAATCTAAGAATCTCATTGGATGAAAAGGGGGCCGTTTACGGTGTGTGATGATTTAGGAGTATTGCATCCTGATGTCAGTTATTATCAGTGACTTGGTAAAATAATTTTTTTAAACATCTCAGTGGACTAATTGCAACATGCAGAAACGTGTCTATAATCTGCAGATAAAACGTATAGGGGAGTCTCATTCTTTCATCCACAGGGGATCGATAAGATGAGTAATACACATGCAGCAACGTAATAACCTTTAATTTTTAAGTGTTAAGTGTCATTTTCTGTTTCAGGTGGGCTCTGTAGAACTGTAGACCATTTTGATAAAATCTTCAAAGGCACAGTAGAGCACCAGTCCAATATAATATATGAAGAATTAATCCACTCAGTACCTGGTGATATCTTCTGTCAGCTGTGAGGGATCAGGCGGATAAAACTTCACGTGAAAGCCATACAGCCAGGGGAGACCTGAAATTGTCAGCAGCAGATTGATAACTGTTTAAGCCTCAACAAAAATGACTAGCAATAGATGACCCAAAGGTGGATCCCAGTGAACATCAAACATTCATTCAAAATTGCAATATATATATATATATATATATATATATATATATATATATATATATATATATAATTTTGTAAACAATGTGCCTTGCGCATAGGAGGTCACTCGACATCGCCTTAGTAAAATGCAGCCTGCTTACTCAGTCCATCTTTAATAGTTTGGTGCCGACGCGTTTCGGGGTATCAAATCCCTTCTTCATGGGCAGCAGGCAAGTAATGAAAAGCGCACCACGTTTCACTTTCCTTGATTTTATTAATCTGTTGGTATGCACGCCCCCAGTGGGCGTAGACGGTTGCCTTATGGAACATTGAGTCCTGTGGTGCGATAAAAGTACATCCTTTAGTAAGGTAATTAATCTTGCTTGCAATTTAAAAAACATTATGAACCTTCGTAGGTAATGAGACCAAGACCACAGGCTTAATTAGCATATTGCGGTGTACTGTTCAAGTTAAGGAAGTCCCAAACTGCAGTCTCGTAGGCTGGTTTACTTTCTCCCCAGCCTGCGATGGTGCTCCTCCCCACGGCTGGCTGCCGTGTAAAATTTTGTAAACAATGTGCCTTGCGCATAGGAGGTCACTTGACATCGCCTTAGTAAAATGCAGCCTGCTTACTCAGTCCATCTTTAATAGTTTGGTGCCGACGCGTTTCGGGATGTCAAATCCCTTCTTCATGGGCAGCAGGCAAGTAATGAAAAGCACACCACGTTTCACTTTCCTTGATTTTATTCATCTTGGTATGCACGCCCCCAGTGGGCGTAGACGGTTGCCTTATGGAACATTGAGTCCTGTGGTGCGATAAAAGTACATCCTTTAGTAAGGTCATTAATCTTGCTTGCAATTTAAAAAACATTATGAACCTTCGTAGGTAATGAGACCAAGACCACAGGCTTAATTAGCATATTGCGGTGTACTGTTCAAGTTAAGGAAGTCCCAAACTGCAGTCTCGTAGGCTGGTTTACTTTCTCCCCAGCCTGCGATGGTGCTCCTCCCCACGGCTGGCTGCCGTGCAAAATTTTGTAAACAATGTGCCTTGCGCATAGGAGGTCACTCGACATCGCCTTAGTAAAATGCAGCCTGCTTACTCAGTCCATCTTTAATAGTTTGGTGCCGACGCGTTTCGGGATGTCAAATCCCTTCTTCATGGGCAGCAGGCAAGTAATGAAAAGCACACCACGTTTCACTTTCCTTGATTTTATTCATCTTGGTATGCACGCCCCCAGTGGGCGTAGACGGTTGCCTTATGGAACATTGAGTCCTGTGGTGCGATAAAAGTACATCCTTTAGTAAGGTCATTAATCTTGCTTGCAATTTAAAAAACATTATGAACCTTCGTAGGTAATGAGACCAAGACCACAGGCTTAATTAGCATATTGCGGTGTACTGTTCAAGTTAAGGAAGTCCCAAACTGCAGTCTCGTAGGCTGGTTTACTTTCTCCCCAGCCTGCGATGGTGCTCCTCGCCACGGCTGGCTGCCGTGTAAAATTTTGTAAACAATGTGCCTTGCGCATAGGAGGTCACTCGACATCGCCTTAGTAAAATGCAGCCTGCTTACTCAGTCCATCTTTAATAGTTTGGTGCCGACGCGTTTCGGGGTATCAAATCCCTTCTTCATGGGCAGCAGGCAAGTAATGAAAAGCGCACCACGTTTCACTTTCCTTGATTTTATTAATCTGTTGGTATGCACGCCCCCAGTGGGCGTAGACGGTTGCCTTATGGAACATTGAGTCCTGTGGTGCGATAAAAGTACATCCTTTAGTAAGGTAATTAATCTTGCTTGCAATTTAAAAAACATTATGAACCTTCGTAGGTAATGAGACCAAGACCACAGGCTTAATTAGCATATTGCGGTGTACTGTTCAAGTTAAGGAAGTCCCAAACTGCAGTCTCGTAGGCTGGTTTACTTTCTCCCCAGCCTGCGATGGTGCTCCTCCCCACGGCTGGCTGCCGTGTAAAATTTTGTAAACAATGTGCCTTGCGCATAGGAGGTCACTCGACATCGCCTTAGTAAAATGCAGCCTGCTTACTCAGTCCATCTTTAATAGTTTGGTGCCGACGCGTTTCGGGATGTCAAATCCCTTCTTCATGGGCAGCAGGCAAGTAATGAAAAGCACACCACGTTTCACTTTCCTTGATTTTATTCATCTTGGTATGCACGCCCCCAGTGGGCGTAGACGGTTGCCTTATGGAACATTGAGTCCTGTGGTGCGATAAAAGTACATCCTTTAGTAAGGTCATTAATCTTGCTTGCAATTTAAAAAACATTATGAACCTTCGTAGGTAATGAGACCAAGACCACAGGCTTAATTAGCATATTGCGGTGTACTGTTCAAGTTAAGGAAGTCCCAAACTGCAGTCTCGTAGGCTGGTTTACTTTCTCCCCAGCCTGCGATGGTGCTCCTCCCCACGGCTGGCTGCCGTGTAAAATTTTGTAAACAATGTGCCTTGCGCATAGGAGGTCACTCGACATCACCTTAGTAAAATGCAGCCTGCTTACTCAGTCCATCTTTAATAGTTTGGTGCCGACGCGTTTCGGGATGTCAAATCCCTTCTTCATGGGCAGCAGGCAAGTAATGAAAAGCACACCACGTTTCACTTTCCTTGATTTTATTCATCTTGGTATGCACGCCCCCAGTGGGCGTAGACGGTTGCCTTATGGAACATTGAGCCCTGTGGTGCGATAAAAGTACATCCTTTAGTAAGGTCATTAATCTTGCTTGCAATTTAAAAAACATTATGAACCTTCGGAGGTAATGAGACCAAGACCACAGGCTTAATTAGCATATTGCGGTGTACTGTTCAAGTTAAGGAAGTCCCAAACTGCAGTCTCGTAGGCTGGTTTACTTTCTCCCCAGCCTGCGATGGTGCTCCTCGCCACGGCTGGCTGCCGTGTAAAATTTTGTAAACAATGTGCCTTGCGCATAGGAGGTCACTCGACATCGCCTTAGTAAAATGCAGCCTGCTTACTCAGTCCATCTTTAATAGTTTGGTGCCGACGCGTTTCGGGATATCAAATCCCTTCTTCATGGGCAGCAGGCAAGTAATGAAAAGCGCACCACGTTTCACTTTCCTTGATTTTATTAATCTGTTGGTATGCACGCCCCCAGTGGGCGTAGACGGATGCCTTATGGAACATTGAGTCCTGTGGTGCGATAAAAGTACATCCTTTAGTAAGGTAATTAATCTTGCTTGCAATTTAAAAAACATTATGAACCTTCGTAGGTAATGAGACCAAGACCACAGGCTTAATTAGCATATTGCGGTGTACTATTCAAGTTAAGGAAGTCCCAAACTGCAGTCTCGTAGGCTGGTTTACTTTCTCCCCAGCCTGCGATGGTGCTCCTCCCCACGGCTGGCTGCCGTGTAAAATTTTGTAAACAATGTGCCTTGCGCATAGGAGGTCACTCGACATCGCCTTAGTAAAATGCAGCCTGCTTACTCAGTCCATCTTTAATAGTTTGGTGCCGACGCGTTTCGGGATGTCAAATCCCTTCTTCATGGGCAGCAGGCAAGTAAAGAAAAGCACACCACGTTTCACTTTCCTTGATTTTATTCATCTTGGTATGCACGCCCCCAGTGGGCGTAGACGGTTGCCTTATGGAACATTGAGTCCTGTGGTGCGATAAAAGTACATCCTTTAGTAAGGTCATTAATCTTGCTTGCAATTTAAAAAACATTATGAACCTTCGTAGGTAATGAGACCAAGACCACAGGCTTAATTAGCATATTGCGGTGTACTGTTCAAGTTAAGGAAGTCCCAAACTGCAGTCTCGTAGGCTGGTTTACTTTCTCCCCAGCCTGCGATGGTGCTCCTCCCCACGGCTGGCTGCCGTGTAAAATTTTGTAAACAATGTGCCTTGCGCATAGGAGGTCACTCGACATCGCCTTAGTAAAATGCAGCCTGCTTACTCAGTCCATCTTTAATAGTTTGGTGCCGACGCGTTTCGGGATGTCAAATCCCTTCTTCATGGGCAGCAGGCAAGTAATGAAAAGCACACCACGTTTCACTTTCCTTGATTTTATTCATCTTGGTATGCACGCCCCCAGTGGGCGTAGACGGTTGCCTTATGGAACATTGAGTCCTGTGGTGCGATAAAAGTACATCCTTTAGTAAGGTCATTAATCTTGCTTGCAATTTAAAAAACATTATGAACCTTCGTAGGTAATGAGACCAAGACCACAGGCTTAATTAGCATATTGCGGTGTACTGTTCAAGTTAAGGAAGTCCCAAACTGCAGTCTCGTAGGCTGGTTTACTTTCTCCCCAGCCTGCGATGGTGCTCCTCCCCACGGCTGGCTGCCGTGTAAAATTTTGTAAACAATGTGCCTTGCGCATAGGAGGTCACTCGACATCGCCTTAGTAAAATGCAGCCTGCTTACTCAGTCCATCTTTAATAGTTTGGTGCCGACGCGTTTCGGGATGTTAATCCCTTCTTCATGGGCAGCAGGCAAGTAATGAAAAGCACACCACGTTTCACTTTCCTTGATTTTATTCATCTTGGTATGCACGCCCCCAGTGGGCGTAGACGGTTGCCTTATGGAACATTGAGTCCTGTGGTGCGATAAAAGTACATCCTTTAGTAAGGTCATTAATCTTGCTTGCAATTTAAAAAACATTATGAACCTTCGTAGGTAATGAGACCAAGACCACAGGCTTAATTAGCATATTGCGGTGTACTGTTCAAGTTAAGGAAGTCCCAAACTGCAGTCTCGTAGGCTGGTTTACTTTCTCCCCAGCCTGCGATGGTGCTCCTCCCCACGGCTGGCTGCCGTGTAAAATTTTGTAAACAATGTGCCTTGCGCATAGGAGGTCACTCGACATCGCCTTAGTAAAATGCAGCCTGCTTACTCAGTCCATCTTTAATAGTTTGGTGCCGACGCGTTTCGGGATGTCAAATCCCTTCTTCATGGGCAGCAGGCAAGTAATGAAAAGCACACCACGTTTCACTTTCCTTGATTTTATTCATCTTGGTATGCACGCCCCCAGTGGGCGTAGACGGTTGCCTTATGGAACATTGAGTCCTGTGGTGCGATAAAAGTACATCCTTTAGTAAGGTCATTAATCTTGCTTGCAATTTAAAAAACATTATGAACCTTCGTAGGTAATGAGACAAAAGGCCACAGGCTTAATTAGCATATTGCGGTGTACTGTTCAAGTTAAGGAAGTCCCAAACTGCAGTCTCGTAGGCTGGTTTACTTTCTCCCCAGCCTGCGATGGTGCTCCTCCCCACGGCTGGCTGCCGTGTAAAATTTTGAAAAACAATGTGCCTTGCGCATAGGAGGTCACTCGACATCGCCTTAGTAAAATGCAGCCTGCTTACTCAGTCCATCTTTAATAGTTTGGTGCCGACGCGTTTCGGGATGTCAAATCCGTTCTTCATGGGCAGCAGGCAAGTAATGAAAAAGCACACCACGTTTCACTTTCCTTGATTTTATTCATCTGTTGGTATGCACGCCCCCAGTGTGCGTAGACGGTTGCCTTATGGAACATTGAGTCCTGTGGTGGGATAAAAGTACATCCTTTAGTAAGGTCATTAATCTTGCTTGCAATTTAAAAAACATTATGAACACGGCGGCCGGCCGTGAGGAGGAGCACCATCCCAGGCTGGAAGAGAAATGCAAACCAGCCTGCGAGACTGAAGCTTTGGACCTCCGGAGCTTAACAGTACAGAGCTTATGCAAATCTAGTCTGTGATCAAGTCTTCGCTACCTACTAAGGTTAAAAATGACTTTTAATTGCAAACAATGTAATGACCTTACTTAAGGAATTAATGAATCTTTCTCGCATTACAGGACTCAATGTCCCAGGAAGCAATTGAATACACGCCCACTGGGGGCGGGCATACCAATGATTAAATCGAAGTGGAAATGCAAGGATGCGAGTTATTCATTACCTGTTTGCGGCCCAAGAAGAAGGGATGTGAGATCCCGAAACGCGTCGGCCTGAAAAATGAATGTGAGACAAGATAGCAGGCTGCATCCTAAATTTAAGCAATGTCGAGTGACCTCCTATTGCGCAAGGCACATTGGAATAAAAAAAAAATATATATATATATATATATATATATATATATTATCTACTGGTGGTCGCCAGTAGATAGTTATAGTTAGGACCTATTTTCCATAGGAAATCCGCAACATTCTATTTGGAATAACGTTGGCGCCGGTTGACGAATCCTCGCGAAATTTTCCAAACTTTTGGCCAGCTCCGCTCCTACCCTGAAAGATTTGCGGTGATCCGTCAAGCGGGGGCCGAGAAAAAAGGGGGGTCCCAAAACGCGTTTTCCCCATGCAATTTCCAATAGGATCTGTTGTCGCAGCTACAGCCTGAACCGCTGAACGGAATGACACCAAATTTGGCAAAGAGGTAGTCCTCAGTTCGGACTCGTGCCTTTTGCATACATGGTGTGAATCTGTTCAGTAGTTCCTGAGAAAATTAGGGTAAAAAAGTTAGTGATATCTATGGCCGCGGAGGATCCGCGCATCCTACGCGCACCGTATGCGCACCCTCCCCGAACCGAGCGCGCACCCTCCCGATACCGCGCTGAATGCTAATTGGCTGTCGAGTGTCTCTCTACATTAGAAACCAGGAACTGTTGGCGCCCATTTTCTGCCTCGGTAGAAGATGCAAGGGGAATAAGTGTGTAAAACATATAAAGGGTGCAGAGTGGAAATACTCTGACCCTCTAGAGGTGCTTAGGGGGTCCCAGAAGGACTCCCTGGGGCCCCTTTTTTTTAAATTTAAAAAGCGGGGAAATGCGCGCACGGTGCGCGCATCCTACCGCGTTGGATGCACGGATTCTCTGGTGGTGGGTGCGCGGATCCACGGCAACGTTTTTTGAAAAACAACAAGAAATCATTGGTTGTATGACAACTTTCTACACTGAAAGGTAGGGTGTATATTTCTGTTTTTTAAAGGTATTATTGTTATTGGTTAACAAAAACAGATTGCAAGGAACATTATATATGATAAGCTGATATGTTGAAAAGTCAAGCACACTTCCTGTCTTGTGTAGGAACATTGTGTGCTGAACTTGTGACCTGTGAGCTCAGTGCAGTGTTCCATGACCTGTTTCTATGGTTACAGGCAGAAGGCAGATTGGGGGAAGGGTTGAAATGTATTTCAGTTGGAAAGGGTTGAAATGTTTAACCAATAGAAATGTGTGTTTGCTTTTGAGTTTATGTGCGAAGGATTGTGATTTGATGTTTACATGTATATGTGTGGAAAATGAAAGGGAAACTTTTCCATTCTTTGCTTTTGCTGAGAGGTGCACAGTGCAGAGATTCTGTAAAAGAAAATATGGTGAGTGATTGATATACTTCATAATCTACAAAAGAACTTGAAAGCTAAAGTGTAGGGAGTACTTATTTTCTCTACAATGTGTGTGCATGTAGAAACCATTCTGTGATAAGCATTTGTGTTTTTCATGTGTTTGTAGACAGATAACTGTGCTGTTTTTATATTTTGGTCGAATTAGAAACCAGTCATTGTTTTTGAATTTGTGAAATTAGTTACGTTATGTTTCTATACTAAAATGTAGTACTACTTCTAGATGAAGAAATGTGTTTTGGTATAGTGCAAGGGATAGTGTTGTTTGTCTAGAATCACACAGTGAGTCTGTGTGCATTTGGGAACCACTGTGAGAGAAGCATTTGGTAACATCGTGTATTTGCTGACAGATAACTGTTTTAACTTGTCATGTTGTGAAGTTTTAGTAGCATTAGAAGACAGTTATGGCTTATGATTTGATTAAATGAGTCAGGCTTTGACAGAAAAGTGCAGTCCTGAAATATGTAGATTGTGTGCAGTTCTCTTACCAGTTGCACTGTAGTGAATGAGTTTTGGTAAACTCCTAGGGATAGTGGTGCATGTCTAGAATCACAGTGTGAGTTAGTGTGTATTTGGGATCAGTGTGAGAGAAGCATTTGGTGATATCATGTATTTGCTTACAGATAACTTTTTTAAAACCTGTCATGTTGTGAAGTTTTAGTAGCATTAGAATCCAGTCTTTGCTTATGCGTTGATTAAATGAGTCATGCTTTGACACTGATGTGCTGTACTTAAATATGTAGATTGTGTTCAGTACCATTAACTCTTCCAGACTAGTGAATGAGTTTTGGTAAACTCCTAGGATAGTGTTGATTGTCTAAAATCACACTGTGAGTCTGTGTGCATTTGGGTAAGGATTGTGAGAGAAGCATTTGGTAACATCGTGTATTTGCTGACAGATAACTGTTTTAAAACCTGTCATGTTGTCAAGTTTTAGTAGCATTAGAAGACAGTTATGGCTTATGCTTTCATTAAATGAGTCAGGCATTGACAGTAAATTGCAGTCGTGAAATATGTAGATTGTGTGCCGTCCCTTACCACTTGCACTGTAGTGAATGAGTTTTGGTAAACTCATAGGGATAGTAGTGCTTGTCTAGAATCACACTGTGAGTTAGTGTGTATTTGGGATCAGTGTGAGAGAATCATTTGGTAACATCATGTATTTGCTGACAGATAACTGTTTTAAAACCTGTCATGTTGAGGAAAATAAAAATCTATGAGGCCTATGTGTCCCCATGTGCCCCCCCCAACGCTTATGTGCACATACATGTAACCTATGTATTTCCCCTCCATGGCCTTTCTATCATGATGCTTATGCTATAACGTGGCCTGCCATCATCCAGTCTCCCATAAGAGAAACGACAAATCTGTATTGAGGCCTACACGTTTTTCATCATGTTTTCCTGCATTTTCATGAAGCCCATGTTTATGGCTCAGCCAGAGCCGAAAAGAGGTTTCATGCCTCAGAACGCTCTGAAAGCTGCAGCTACGTATCCTTGGCCTTGCACACTTGGGCCTCAGCCAAAGGGGCCCCGACCGAGGTGCCGAGACAGTATTGAGCACGGTTATCTGCTTACTCTTACTGAAACCACATTCTTGCCTGGTGAAGGAGGAATGAACGCGACCCATCTGCAAGGAGGGAGCCCAGCCCTACTGTCTCTCTTTGTGAGATTGCAAAGCTCACGTCAGTAAAAAGCCCATAGCCCCCATGTAAGGCCTCTGCAGTAAAAGAAGTAAATGAAGAAATAGATGCCACATCGGCTCTTGGTGATGAGCAACCTATGTCACAAATCAGTCCCTGCTCCAGACATCGGATATCAGATAATACAAGATGTGCTGGTCGTCCTGACACTGAAGGCCTCACTCACTGAAGGCCTCACTTCCAGACTTGTCCGGTTGCATAGCAACCCTCCCCACGTCAGTTACACGTCATGCTCGAGTTGAGCACAAGTAAGGCAAAGTTCCAGTACAATTCCAGCAGATCACGCAACCCCCTCCAGGTATCCACCCACACATGACAAATTACCCATTATCATCAAGTGGACGCCCACATGGACGCCCACCTTCACGCCTACTTACACGCCCACATGCTCTTATCTCATTCTCTCTTGCTCTTTTGCTTACGTACAATTGAGAAATGTATATATACTGTACTCTATGAATAATGTTTTGAGAATATTGAGAATACTTTTGAGTCCCTTTCCAGATCCTTTTTGGTGATGGTAATATTCTCCCTCTGACTCGAGTTATTGGAATAAAGCCCTTTATGAACCTGATACCACAGACTCAGCCTCTTGCTTTATGCATGATCTTATTTATATTTTAAAATTCTGAGAGCGTAATATTTTATTTACCACAAGTGAAGTTTTAGTAGCATTAGAATCCAGTCTTTGCTTATATGTTGATTAAATGAGTCATGCTTTGACACTGATGTGCTGTACTTAAATATGTAGATTGTGTGCAGTCCCCTTACCCCTTCCACAGTAGTGAATGAGTTTTGGTAAAGTCCTAGGATAGTGTTGATTGTCTAAAATCACACTGAGTCTGTGTGCATTTGGGTAAGGATTGTGAGAGAATCATTTGGTAACATCGTGTATTTACTGACAGATAACTGTTTTAAAACCTGTCATGTTGTCAAGTTTTAGTAGCATTAGAAGCCAGTCTTTGCTTATGCGTTGATTAAATTAGTCAGGCATTGACATTAAAGTGTAGTCGTGAAATATGTAGATTGTGTGCAGTTCCTTTACCACTTCCACTGTAGTGAATGAGTTTTGGTAAACTCCTAGGGATAGTGTTGTTTGTCTAGAATCACACTGAGAGTCTGTGTGCATTTGGGAACCACTGTGAGAGAAGTGTTTGGTAACATTGTGTATTTGCTGACAGATAAGTGTTGTAAAACATGTCATGTTGTCAAGATTTAGTAGCATTAGAAGACAGTTATGGCTTATGCTTTCATTATAGGAGTCAGGCATTGACAGTAAATTGCAGTTGTGAAATATGTAGATTGTGTGCAGTTCCCTTACCACTTGCACTGTAGTGAATGAGTTTTGGTAAACTCATAGGGATAGTGGTTCTTGTCTAGAATCACACTGTGAGTTAGTGTGTATTTGGGATCACTGTGAGAGAAGCATTTGGTAACATCATGTATTTGCTGACAGATAACTGTTTCAAAACCTGTCATGACCTGACTGGCAGCGTGACTGTATTGCGCGCAGCGTTCTTAATGGCAACAGTGCAATTGTTTGTCCAGGATTTTTAAAGCTCCCGTTTTGGTATTTATCTTTAATTTTATTTCCAGTTTCCCCTGTTTTTAAACTGCTGGCCCCTTACCTGCACTCTAATCTTGTAAAAATCACTGCTCTTTTAGCGGATCCTTGCTACATAATCACTCCCATGGGGGACATATTGGTGGGGAGAGAAGGACGCCTGGCGGCGCCATCTTTGTTGCTGGTCTAGTCGTCAGAAGGACGATAGACAGCTACTTAAGGCGGGAAAACTCAGTGGTCAAGTCTTGACCTGACTGGTAGCGTGACTGTATTGCGCGCAGCGTTCTTAATGGCAACAGTGCAATTGTTTGTCCAGGATTTTTAAAGTTCCCGTTTTGGTATTTATCTTTAATTTTATTTCCAGTTTCCCCGGTTTTTAAACTGCTGGCCCCTTACCTGCACTCTAATCTTGTAACAATCACTGCTCTTTTAGCGGGTCCTTGCTACATAATCACTCCCACGGGGGACATATTGGTGGGGAGAGAAGGACGCCTGGCGGCGCCATCTTTGTTGCTGGTCTAGTCGTCAGAAGGACGATAGACAGCTACTTAAGGCGGGAAAACTCAGTGGTCAAGTCTTGACCTGACTGGCAGCGTGACTGTATTGCGCGCAGCGTTCTTAATGGCAACGTTGCATTGTTTTGTCCAGGATTTTTACAGTTCCCGTTTTGGTATTTATCTTTAATTTTATTTCCAGTTTCCCCTGTTTTTAAACTGCTGGCCCCTTACCTGCACTCTAATCTTGTAACAATCACTGCTCTTTTAGCGGGTCCTTGCTACATAATCACTCCCACGGGGGACATATTGGTGGGGAGAGAAGGACGCCTGGCGGCGCCATCTTTGTTGCTGGTCCAGTCGTCAGAAGGACGATAGACAGCTACTTAAGGCGGTCATGCTGACGCGCAGTGGGCACGCACAGCGGGTTCGCCGGATTTCCGCCAGAGTTACGCCTGAGTTCAGCCCGTCTGCGCCCGTCCGCGCTCGGCCGGGCTCAGGGGCGTGGTCTGCTGCTCCGAGAAAGGTATTTTCCGCCAGAGACTTACATTATATAGACAATGGTATTCAGAAGTTAGATCCAATCATTACGAAGAGGCTAGTGGATATGAATATCCTTCGACCACTCAGGGGGAAGTCAGGGACTGTCCCGCCTTCTTTGAAGTTGACTAGTCTGAATACAAGGTCACTTCATAAGCACTGTCTTGAAATTTTTACTCTTCTTCAGGAAGAGGATATTGATGTGTTGACTCTTACGGAGACATGGTTGGGCGATGACTCCCTGCCTGATATTATAGCCACCCTTCCCAATGAATATGATGTGGTATGGTATAACCGTACCGACAACGCTCGCGGTGGGGGGGTAGCTATTTTTTATAAAAAGTACTTAAAGGTTGTTAAAATAGTGGCCGAGTCTGTAGATCTATCTGGTATTCTTGGTGTGAAAATTACTTTGAATAATTCATGCCTCGTGATTCTTACAGTCTACCGCCCTCCAAATTCCACACCAGCATTTAATGATTTATTTGCCCCTATCATGTCTGATTTATGTACAAGATATCAAAAGATTGTGGTAACCGGGGACTTCAACATGCACTGGGATAAAGCCCATAAGGATCCAGCAACTCGACACTTGGAGAATACTATGTCTTCACTTGGTATTAAACAGCTCATAGATGCCCCCACACATATCAAGGGGCATACCTTGGATCTTATTTGGACCTCAGACCCAAAGGTTATCCTTGTGGACATTCTGCCTTGTGTCTGGTCGGATCATTATTTGGTGAACTGTGAGATTCCCATTGTAGGCTTCTTGGCTCAAAATCAATTAAATTTGAGGAAAGTTCGTCAGTGGATAAAAGTTGATTCACTATCCTTGACTAGCACTCTTCCTGATTATGCCCAATCACTGGTCTCTAGTGGAGATTTGGATCAGGATTATAGGGACATAATGCAAATTTTGAGCCAGGCGATTGATCAGATAGCACCCGAAAAGCTACAAAAGGTAAAAAGAGTAGGAAAAGGGGCTCCATGGTTCACTCCGTTGTTGAGGGACTATAAAAAGAAGCTCCGCCATCTAGAAAGGAACTGGAGGAGAACAAAAGATGGCGTAGATCGGGAATCGTAACTTAACTCATATAAAAAGTTGATCGTAGCTACAAAAGCAGATTTCTACGAAACTCGCATAAAGCAGTCGGAGAATATTCAGAAAGAAACATTTAAAATTCTGACAGAGTTGAGTAAAAAACCAGAAACGTCTGAAACCACAATAAACGTTGATACTTTTCAACGTTTTTTTTTGGAGAAGGTTGAGACTATTCTCTCTGAGATTGAGCATAGTACTCTGAATGGTTCGCTTCCAGTACAGGAAGTTCAAACCTCTGTGGAAGTTTCCATATCAAGGTTCCCTGAGATAGATCCCATGGAGCTTGAGCAGCTCATGAGTAGCACCAAATCAGGTTCCCCAGCGGACCCGTGTCCCCCCAGGGTCTTTCGCCTGGCATGTCCTATCTTAGAAGATCATATTATCTCCCTTCTCAATAGTTCAATGGAGACTGGTTATTTACCATCGAGTCTTAAGGAGGCCCGAGTTAAACCTCTGTTAAAAAAACCAGGAGCCGATTTGACCATTTTGAAAAATTATAGGCCGATATCCCAATTACCTTTCTTGTCCAAGGTCTTGGAGCAACATGTGCTGAAGTCCCTTTCTTTATTCCTGGAGTCACACCATCTACTCCAGGAGCGCCAGGCAGGATTTCGTGCACATCACAGCACCGAGCTGGTGATGCTCTCGGTGCTGGATGAGCTTAGAGGTATGGCTGATAGTAAGAAACCAAGCACCCTGATACTTTTAGATCTATCGGCGGCGTTTGATACTGTCAGCCATTCCCTGTTATTGGACAGATTGACCTCTTTTTGGGTACGGGGTCTGGCCCATAAATGGCTCCAGTCCTTTTTGACGAGTAGGTCGCAGAGGATCCAACTGGGGGATTGTATCTCCGATATAGGCATTTTGGAGTGCGGAGTCCCTCAAGGCTCTGCATTGTCTCCACTGCTGTTCAATCTTTACCTACAACCGTTGATTGCATCTCTTGCGACTATGGGCTGTGGTGTGTTTAACTACGCTGACGATACCCAGCTGCTGCTGAGTATTGATAATACTGCCCGGGCACAAACTAATGCCCAGAACATCCTCAGACATACGGTTGGCTGGATGACTGCAAACCAGTTAAAGATAAACCCGGACAAAACGGAGGTTCTGGTGGTTTCGACCTTAGCTTCACCTTGGAGTGACCTTTATTGGCCCCAGGAACTAGGCCCTACACCGACACCGTGTGACAAAGTAAAAAGTCTTGGTATCAAGATTGACAATGAGTTGTCAATGGCCAGTCAGATTGCCTCCGTAGTAGGGATGTGTACTTGGTTGATTAGACTGCTGCGTAAACTAGTTCCCCTTCTTTCTTTCTCCATTGCTTCGAATGGTTGTTTCTGCTACGATTATATCGAGGCTGGATTACGAAAATGCTCTCTATTTAGGTCTGCCTAAAACCTTGACTAATAGACTGCAGGTTGTCCTGAATGATGCGGCGCGATTAATCTTCAGGCTACCTAGACGAACTCATGCTTCTCCTTTGCTGCTCAAGTTACATTGGCTTCCTATCGAGCAGAGAGCGGAGTTTAAGAGCTTATGTACGGTCCATAAAGCAATCTACGGACAGGCCCCGGCCTATATTAAAGAGCGCTTGAAGGTTTATAAGCCTAAACGAATTCTTAGGTCCTCTGATTCTCAGCTTTTGGTTTGCCCCGATATAAGCTAGCAACCAAAGGTGGGAGATCCTTCTCGGTTCTGGTTCCACAGACATGGAATAAACTTCCAGAACCACTTTGGAGAGAAGTAAATCTCCTGCGTTTTAGGAAGCAGTTAAAAACGCTTCTATTTAGGGAGGCTTTTGGCTCACCTAATTAGCTGCTCTGAATGCCTCTCTTTTTTGCCTTTCATACGTTCTGCATTACTTTTGTTTGTCGTCGGTCTTGAGCGCCTAGAGACCTGTAGGTGAGTTGGCGCTATATAAACCGAAGTTAACAATAACAATAACAATCATGTTGTGAAGTTTTAGTAGGATTAGAATCCAGTCTTTGCTTATGCGTTGATTAAATGAGTCATGCTTTGACACTGATGTGTTGTACTTAAATATGTAGATTGTGTGCAGTACCATTAACTCTTCCAGACTAGTGAATGAGTTTTGGTAAACTCCTAGGATAGTGTTGTTTGTCTAAAATCACACTGTGAGTCTGTGTGCATTTGGGTAAGGATTGTGAGAGAAGCATTTGGTAACATCGTGTATTTGCTGACAGATACCTGTTTTAAAACCGGTCATGTTGTGAAGTTTTAGTAGCATTAGAAGCCAGTCTTTGCTTATGCTTTGATTATATGAGTCAGGCTTTGACATAAAAGTGCAGTCATGAAACATGAAGATTGTGTGCAGTTCCCTTACCACTTCCACAGTAGTGAATGATTTTTGGTAAACTCCTAGGTATAGTGGTTGTTGTCTAGAATCACACTGTGAGTCTGTGTGCATTTGAGAACCACTGTGAGAGAAGCATTTGGTAACATTGTGTATTTGCTGACAGATAACTAATTTAAAACCTCTCATGTCGTCAAGTTTTAGTAGCATTAGAAGCTAGTCTTTGCTTATGCATTGATAAAATGAGTCAGGGTTTGACACTAAGGTGCAGTACCATGTACTATTCTGTTCACTGTGGCAGAACTGAAAATTTTAAAGTTTTACCTAAGCACTGTCCTAGAAGTAGTCTGATTATTTAGTCAGTTTCTAAGTACCAAATAGATTGCTTCAAATGTCTATGCAGTATGCATGGAGTGTTCTAACATACTATACACTTGTCTTTTACACCTTCAATTCCCTAGTCAGTATCCATACACTTCCAGGAAACATCCTGTCACTTCCTTTGCAGTTCTCTAGAGACCCATTCAACAGCATGTACTAATCCATTCACTGTGCTAAAAGCCAAACACTTATAAATTCACCAAGACACTATCTTTCCAGTACTCTAATGATTCAGTCACTGCCTAAGTATTCATGCACTGAGCCAGGTCTTAGCACATGGACTTATTCAAACCCCTATCAACTATGCATGCAGTCCTCTAACCATCTACACACTTGTCTTTCACACTTTCAATTTCCTAGTCAGTATCCATACAGTCTAGCACTTGTCATTGCCTTTGCACTCCTCTAGTGACCCATTCAGTACCAAGTACTAATCCATTCCCTGTGCGAAAAGCCTAGCACTTACAAATTCACCTAGGCACTCTCCTTGCTGTACTGTAATCATTCAGTCAGTACCCAAGTAGTCATGCAGTGAGCCAGGCCTTAGCACATGGACTGCTTTACATGCCTATGCAGTATGGATGCAGTACTCTAATCACCTACACAGTTGTGTTTCACACCTTCAATTCCCTAGTTAGTATTCATACTCTTCTAGCAAACACCCTGTCACTCACCCAGTGTGTCTCCTTATAGTACTGTAATCATTTAGTCAGTTAGCATGTAGTCTTTTAGTGAGGTAGGCTTTAGGGCATGAATTGCTTCAAAGTAGTATGCACTATGCATGTCGAGTTTTAACGATCGTCACACTTGTGGTTCAGGGCTATAGTTTCTTAGTCAGTTTTTATATAAAATGTGTTTGTACAGTAATGGAATAGTATAAATTTGAAAGTTATTAATATACATTTATTTGTAATTCTTTTTTACAGATACAGAACAGGAGTTTTTCTCATCTGTTTGCACTATTCTCGTGCAAGATTGTTTGGATGAAGGGTCCTTAGGTGTTTCATCATACTTGCTGTGCCGCACGAGTATTTTTTGTTAGGATCCCCTCGTAACAGAACTCTTTGGCAAATCTTGCGAGTGACGAAGGTGGCATTGGTCTTTGTTTGCCCCTTGGAAAAAGTAAAAAATGTCCTCACCACTGAAGAAAAACGTTGTGGGCGTGGTGCCTTCTGCAAAAAAAATTCCTCAGATTCGGTAAATATTTTAAAGCGGCAACATTTACAGTTTTTGTAAGTTAAACTTATAAAATTTTGTTAGCTGTATGCATTTTATATATCTGTGATTTGTTTCTCGTGGTATTTTGTTGAGAATACCATGTTGTTGTTTTTTTAACAATCTTTCTGATTTTCCAGGTCTGTCGTCGACATCCGTGGTTCCCACAGGAGTGTTCCGCCTTGTTGTTTTGTATTATTGTTGTACATTTTGTTTATTAGTTTATTGTTTATATTTATGTTAATAAAAAATAAAGTTTGAAAATAGTTTATCGTTTATATATTTATTATTATAAAAATAAAGTTTGAAGAAAAAAAAAATGTTTTGGGTTGTTCTCTTAACTGCTGTGTGACTCTTTCTTGTTCTTATTACTGTTATTTGATGGAGTCCACCATGGTGTTTTTAATTTTGGGGCACTTATCGCTGGAATACTGGTGATATCTGCAGTTTGCACCAACTTCTGAATAGTGTGTTAGATTTATCTCAACTTTACTTCCATTAAAGTGCTGATAATGAAATGGAGACTAGACGTTCTCATGCAAAAAGACACGAGGTGCACCTTTCCAATTTATTCTAAATACTAAAATCCTGTATTGAATTGCACTGAGGTATTGGCTGCACTTACAGTGTACACACAAAATCTATTAAGAAATCTCCAATCGCCAATGCCCCCCAAACCCACATCTTAGTAAGTGTGTCCCTGTGGTCATTGTCTTAGCATGATAGACACGAGCCCTGCAACATCACAGTGTGCTGTCACCTCAGCGTTGGCAGTGAGCCTGGATGTGTAGCTACGCACGCATCCTCCTGCATGCACAACTGGCGTGTGCTGGTCTGGGGTTCACAGGTCAGTGGAGGGGTGTGCCTATCCGGCAAGGGGAACGGGGTGTCTCGGACATGTCCGAGTACAGGAAGTGCGGTAAGTGTGTCTCTGTGTTCTGGTGTGGCCTGTTACAAGAGCCGCAGCAGTCGATGTTGTAAAGTGGCATGCACCACCTCCAAACAGCACTGTGATGTTGTAGTTGGAATGTAGCAGGACATGTGCAAATAGGCATTACAATGGTGTGCCGTACGAGTGCACGAGATACAACAGCGCACTGTACAAAAGTGTGGGGGCTCGTGGGAGGGAGGAGCAGCCGTTTGGCAGCATAACACACAGTGAACTCGACCATGTGCCACATGCTGGGCATCTAATCCATGATGACTACGGTCGCAGACATCCTACAACACCAACGACTGGCCTTTGTACACATCCTGTATGAATACAGCGTGGTTTTCACTTCTATGCTCGTTCAGTGGTGTGATGTTGGCGGGTTGTGTGACTTGTGCTCCTTGTTAGTGTGTTTCATTTTGGCCATTGTTTGTCTATACTTGTGCTGTACTTAATTTTGCATGTGTGCCATTCTGCCCATCTCCCCGCATCCCCCCACTTCCTGCTTCTTCCTCTTCCTAGTGCTGTTGTGTCTATAATTTTGTTGCTGCACACATAAATACATGTAAAGAATACATTAGAATAATTCCTTGATTCTTTGAGGTTTCAAAACTTCTCTATTGGTTTCTTTTTAATTTTCCATATGAACTGTTTTTTTAATATTCAACAACACAAAGAAGTCAGAAGTGCAACGTATTCTATCATTACACTTTCTAGAACATGCTACAATACGTGCAGGTTAAAAGTTCATCAATTTTTTAAAACTTTACGATATTTTTTTGTAACATTTTCTTGAACATTTAACGACACGTGCAGGTTAAAAGTTGACGATTGTTTTAAGTTCGAACAGTGCCTTCCAAATGCAAATAGCAGGTGTGGTTGAGCTGAGCAAATTTTATCCTATGATATGTACTCCACGTTGAAACTGCTTTTTCTTAACCAATCACAAAGATGCTTTTTCACAAAACTAATGTGCACCCTACTTTTAAAAAAGAATGCTTTTCATGATATCTTTAGAGATAAGTTATAGATAGGAATTAGCATTTAAAAAAACCTTTGAAATTCACTGAAAAAACCATAGGTTTCTTGCACGTTATAGTTAGGAATTGGCATTTAAAAAACCTTTGAAATTCACTGAAAAAACCAAAGGTTCTTGGGATCACTGGGTGATGTAACTCTAAGGAAAGCTGCCCACTGAATTCTGGGCACACTGGGTGAAATAAATCAAGGTCCACTTGGTTACAGGCCTCTGGGGAGAACTAGGCGATGTGCCCAAGAAGTGCAATGGGTAGTGTGTCACAAGGATGCATTTGGCAGCATGCCTCCAGGGCACTTGAAAGTGGGCCTCAGGGGAGCACTGGGAGGTAAGCCTCCTGGGAGCACTGGGTGGTAAGTCTCTGGGGGTGATAGGCCTCAGGGGACTGTTGCATGTTCTGAACAATCTGGAGAGCCCTGAGCATTGGTTATTAGGGAAGCACTGGGTGTTGTACAGTTTAGGACGGTATGCAGCAGGGTCCATAAGATGAACTGCTACAATGGTTCAGTGGCATAATTGGTGGTAAACAATATCGATGGCAAAAATATTAGGCCTGATTTAGATGTCGGTGGTAGGGTCACTGATAGGCAGTCGGTGGTGGTGCGACCACCGACATCTCTCCGGTCTGACCACCGCATTACAATGCTGGTGGTCGGACCCACTTCTGCATGACGCAAGAATGCCTCCTCCATCAGGATCAGAGATCCTGACGGGGTGGCGGTCAGAGCTGTGCCCTAGAATGGTGGCGGTGCCTAGGCAGGCACTGTCGTCAGCATTACAAAATCCCTTTCTGGCAGCCTTTTCATGGCAGGAAGACTACCATGAAAAGATTGTTGGAAATGGATATGGGGGACCCAAATAGGGCCCCTGTACATCATGGAGCACTGGAAAGAGGCCCTGGGGCCACATGTAGTACCGCATCCACCTCTGTGCACTGTGTGGAGGCATGTGATGCAGCCATTTTACAAGTTTAAGGGAAAGAACAGGTAAACCCTACTCACAACGGAACCAGGGTACTGGGTATATATAAGGAAACAACAGTTCCTGTGGACTAATGCAACTGATTTAAGCAGTATGTAGGCACAATCGCAATAGAAAGGGTACAGTAATGTCAGAGGGCAAAAGACCATCTACACAGTAGGTTCAGTATAACAAGTTTTATGAATTATGAAAAAAACACAAACAAAAGAATATATATATACAATTTCAATTATGGGAGCAAATATTTGTGCATTGTGTCCCCAAGTGAAAAAATGGAACCTAAATGTGAGTTACAAGGTGAATATTTATGTACATGGTTTCCATAGATTGTAAGACACGACCATTCATATATGATTTCTCAACAGCATATGTACACAATGATACACGCTGGGTAATGGTTCGTTCTTTGTGCTTGTCGATGGCGTTTCGACCCTTCTGTCAATACGGGGTCTCCTCAGGACTAGTGATGCAGGGACATCTATAACAAAATAATGAAAGCATGAGGCCCATATACTGGCACAGATGCGAGAGATAGAATAAAAGGATACAAAAGGGGACTTCCAAGGAAGGGGTTACCTGAAGTATTCTGAGCGCAGCCTTTGTGAAGTGTTGTGCCACAGTGAAAAGTGAAGAAAATAACTCACATGGGGACCCAGCCGGGTTCTACCGTGATGGGGTAATGAAAAGAGAAATGAATCAGTCAGAAAAAGTGGTGGGTTGTGGCAGGATATGTCATACAGAGTGATCTGTGGAGCTGGTCTTCTCTTAAAGGTTTAAGTCGGCCACCAGGCTCTTCCATGAATGTGCTACAGCCGTAGCGGTGTTGTTGCTCCCTGATGAGTTAAGTGTTCAGGAGACGCATGCAGTGTGAGAACACAGCCGCGGATCCCAATAGACTTCAATGGAGCAAGTCGCGGTTGGAATTTTAAAGTGTTAGGGTATTTCGGGACAGTCTACAAGCAAGTCACTTACAAGGTAAGTAATTCTAGAGCCAACACACACAGGAGCACCGGAGTTACCTCACCCAGGGAAGCCGGGTGCATAGGTGTCTTTTGGTGTCGGGTCGCGGCGTCGTTTTTCAATGGGAGCCAAAGAAGACTTGCTGCTTGTGAAGACAGAAGAAGTGTCCGGTGGAATCCAAGGCTGGATTCTGAAGAAAGAAGACCTGAAAGCAGAGGAGACAGTGTTCAAAGTCACTTGCCAGTGACCCGGGCCCAGGAAGATGGATGCCCACAGTTGTCGGGTGATTTCAGGAGATCACGGGTGTGTTGACTCTTCAGCCACAAGGTCCAGGAGGCATCGACGACTACCAGGAGCTGGATTCGGAGTGTCCCTCAATGTTTGCAGCTTACTGAGGTGTCGACAACCGGATGGGAGCCAACAAGCCTTGGCAACAGCAAGTCTTGTGGAAAGTGAAGAAAGTCAGCGGTGCAGACCAGCAAGGTCTGAGGGACTCACCCAGTGAAGGTATGTCAGGGCAGGCCTGGAGCAACCAGGGGAGTCCTTTGGTTTGATAGGAAAGTCTTCAGGGGACCCACAAGCCAGCTGGCAAGGGATTGCAAAGATGCCTTGGGAGGATTCACTTCACAGGAGCCCATGGTCACTCGGGACAAGGTAGGCCTCTGATTTTCAGTGGAAATCCTGCTGGAGGCTTGGACCATATGTGGTCCAATGCACAAGTTCGTAGAACGTCGTGACGGGGTTGCACTTGACAATAGTACACGGTACCCGGGTATTGCTGTTCCTCGTCACTCGTGGGGTCCACTTGCCTCATCTTTGCTGGGGACTCACGATGGCCATCGAGAAGTCAGGAAATCCACTTCTGGGGCTGCAGGGACTTCAGACTCCGGCGGGAGTGGGAAAGTTTGCGACCGTTATTCAAAGTTTTGGTGCCTGCCAAGCAGGGGAGTCACTCCTTGACTCCAAGGGAGATTCTTCAGTCTTCCAAAGGTAGTGAAACGTCGAAGGTCCAGGATTCTTCTTGTAGAGCGTCGTCCAGGGATATCTAGTTTGCAATGGGAAGGGTTCCCTATCTTATACTAAAGGAAAGGGAGGGACTAGCTCTATGACCACTCCTATGGGAGGGTCAGGGGAGTGGGTGGTTACACCCACTTCCCTTTGTCCAGTTTCATGCCAGAGCAGGGGCTGGTAGCCCCTGAACCGGTTTGAGCTGGCATATGCACAGAGGAGCCTACTGCTCCCCCAGTGCAGGACTTCAAAGCACTCTAGGAGTGCACCCACCCACCCCCAATACACTAAATCCTGTCTGGAAGGTGGTGACACCTCCCTGTGACAGGATGCCTATTGTTGGGCCTCCTCCACTGCGAGTTTCGGTCAGCAGCAGGAGGGCAGCCCAGTGTCTGTGCTGGTGCCATCCATTTTGTGATGCCAGGGCTCTTTCAGGATTCTACCGTGTTTCCACAGTAGGTACATGTCTATCCCGCTAGACGGGTGGGATCATACTCCCACACCAATTACTTGTGTGGGGGTATGATTCCAAGGCGTTTGACACCAAACACGACATGTTTTGATGCAGCCATCCCAAAGTTAGCATTTACCGCTACGTTATAATGCACTTAAGAGTATATGGTTTAACCGCATCCACAAACAGCCACAGAGAATAGACTCTGCCAGCTGCAGAGGGTCCCTGCTCAGGCAGGGGCACCCCCTCACATGGGAACCAAGCACCCTGCCCTCAGGATTGATAGGGCCTGCCTTAGGGGTGGCTGATAGGTTTATATGTGTGTGTAAGGTAAGATATAGGGAACCTATATCTCAGTGAGGAGTGCTAACACTACCTCACCCAGGCTGCAGTAGCAGGCCTGTGGTGTCAGATTTAGTCTGCTTCCCAGGGGTGGCATAATACATGATTCAGCCCCTGGTAGGCCTGTGAAGTACCTATGCCCTTGGTACCTAAGGTACCATATACTAGGGGCTCATAAGGTACCACAGTATCCAATCACTAGTGCATCTAATATACACTCCAAGTTGTTTAGAGAGAACAGAGAGGCTGGGGCCCTGATTAGCAGGGTCCCAGCCAGACTATAGCCAGAAACCAGTGTATACATCAGAAAAAAGTGGGGGCAACATAAGTGCAGATCCTACTATCCTACATGAGTTCTGATTTTTTTTAACTCAACAGTTTGTCCAAACACTGCTCCAACGGCTGGACGGCACCATGGTCTGGCGCATCAGGGGAACACTGAGGGGCCGATTCCGATCCGGGTCGGAAGGGCACCGAACGCTATCCGGCCGGAAAAACTACGCGCCGTACGCGTGTTTTCCGCCCGACTTGTACAGCTGTACGAGCGAGCAAGTACGATGCGAGCTACATGAAATTCACCGACCGACTCGTTTCCGGGTCCGAACCGCTCCGTAAGCTAACCGTGGCGTGCAATGGATGTGATTCACGACCGAGCCAGCACCATGCACGCGTCGGACAGCCTGTGGGAGCCGGAGTGTCTGGCTCGCAAATCGTCCGGGTGGTTGCCTTTGGGGGTCCGCGTCGGAACCCCTGTCACCCGCAGCCCTATGACTCGAACACAGGGGGAGACCCATGGGTTTCCAAATACAGGCATGTACGGTGCGAATGGCACCGATGCGTACTCACTGTAGGGTGCGCACTTGTCCGTAACGTACCAATTCAGTCAATGGGAGCCCATGCATGCGTCGTACAACCGACTCCCATTGACTTCTATGTGAGTCCGACAGAACTGAGTCCGACAGCATACGGCCGCATCGTACTCGCTCGGTCAGACTGCAGGACTCCGGCTCGGTCGGAAAACACTCCGGATTCGGCTCGGTCGGAGTGCTTTCCGACCCGGATCGGAATCGGCCCATGAGTGCCGGGTAGGTAAGGAGTATGGAGTTACTAATGTACAGCAGGGCAGTAGAGGGTGAAGTTCAACAGGGGACCAGGGTAATTTGAAGCAAACGTGCACATTTTCTGTGCTATACTATAAAGGAAACTGCAGCTGGTGTCAAGCACACATGTTACTAGCTGAGCTCCTGCACATTTCAGTAAGGCCAAGAATAAACAAAGGTACCGTGCCATACAGTACTGTAAAGATAAGACTTGCCGAATCACTGACAAGGTTTATGTATTTCAGTCCAGCATAGAGATAGGCGAGCCACTGAAAGTTTGAGCCAAGCTTGCACCTTATGCGTCTCTCTGGATTAGCCTGAAGTCCTCTTAGACTCTTGAGCCTACAACAAGCAGAGCTTTCATGTGACTTTTGTCTGCCACCCAGTCTCTAACCTAATGTGCCAAGAGTGGCCGCTCCTCCGCTGAGGCGGAGGAGCGTTGCCCCACTGCTTTTAGCAGTGGAAATGAAGGAAAAATCAAATTATTATAACTGGACGCTATTATACTTTTATTTGTTCCTGCCTCTTTGTGGGGCGTGGCTGCTCTGCTCTCAGAGCAGCGGAAGGAGTGGTGGCACGCTGTAAAGTGCGAACAAATGTTTAACCGGCCCTTTCAGGCTGGCCAAACAGTCATGTGCACTTTGCATGTTCTCCATGCATGCAGTATTACAGCCTGCATAGAGAACATGCCCAGGCCCCCATTTCCCATCTGAGCCCTGAACCACGGTACTTAGACCAATCACAATGCTGCATTGCAGCGTTATGATTGGGCTTTGTTGAGCCTGGCTGCTTTCTCTTCTGGCTGGAGCGGAGGGACGACGCAGAGAGACGCGAGGAGGTAAGTTTTCTTTTTTTTATGTCATCCCCGCCTGCCGCACCACCCCCGATCCATGCCAGCCACTACTGTGTGCCAAGACTTAAAAAACCATTATCGTTTGATGTAAGTCAGGAGAGAGAAAAATATATGTATCCAGTGGCACAATGTAAAACCAGAAAATTTGGAATGTATCCTGCCTTTCCAACTTAACAAAATTGTGTTATCCTTGGCAAATACTTTATTCCACCATGCTTCGTTTGTAATTATTATTGCACTGAGAGCTCTTTGAAGTACCTGAGTTCCGTATGCGCTATACAATATTCTCATTTGTGTCTGATTTAAATATCATATAATATTGCCCTTGTAAGAATCAAGGCCACATAATAGGGTGCATATGACAACTAACTTGCCTCTTAATTCAGTAATGGCATTGTTGCTGTGGGGGGTGTGACTATTTAAAAAGTGTCACTTTTAATAAATGCCTTTCAATGCCTTGATATAATCCGATGTTAAAAAAAAGTGCAAGCCAAAGTAATACACTTTTTTAAGTGTCTTTATATGGTATTTGTTGCACGATTCACATGCCACAAAGTAAGGGGTTGGCTTGTGAGCAGGCTCAGAGCACAGCCAGACCCTTGGTTCGGCTCTGAAATGGCTCTCCTGTTAATTTGTTGGCTTGTCCATCTCTAGTCAGACAATACAGTGATGGACACACAGGCTATTATAGAAAATACCCGGCTCCAAATTGGCTTTGTTCTGTCACTGTCTTTAAAGGAAAGATCAACTTGGGAAGGTGCATCTACTTAATTCAGCAGATCATGGATCACAATTTCAAATAGCTCTGCACTATCACGTTTGTTAATATCTTAGAGAGATTTTGCATTAATTAATTCGATTAGTGTCATTTAGAAGTCAAATCCTAAACAAGGTCAAAAGCCTCACAGTTGTTCTTGATCGTTATACAACTTCCATTTGACCTCAATTCTATGCACAGCTGCCTTTACCATCTAGTCTCTCTGAAGGATTTTTCAATGCTGATAAATGACTATCTTCGAACTGTTGTTCGCCTCATTTTCTCTGCCCAGAAAGCTTTATGCAGTGCTCTCTTGGAAAGTCTAGCAATTTAGTGAAAAAAGGCACATCAATATAACTGCAGCTGCCCTCCTCCTTATAATGCAACTCTTGGACTGTCACCACTTGACCCTTTGAAATTCATGCACTGGCTACGGAGCAGAAAACACTGCTTCCTTTAAAGTGCTCTTCAGAAAGGCCCAGCTCGCATAAAAGAGCTTTTCCACTGGCCTCTCATCATCAGTTCGCCTCATCCCCACTCGTAACAAACTGATGCCGCCCTGCCCTTGCTTATCATGCAGCTTTCATGGAGGCTGTTCTTTGTAGGGTTGAATGCCAGAGTATAGAATATTAAATATTGGATTACAAAAATATTGTAGCAAAAGAATCAATGACCAAAATATATCAATACGGTAAAAGTATATAGGTCGGCATACATGTGCTATTCTTACCTCCTCATCTACGTACCTTGAAAATAAGCATTGTCAGAGTACATATATGTGCAGTTAAGTAAACCTTTACTTACCTATACCTATCTTTTAGTAGTTGGCTGTTTTGCTTAGCACTGTGCCTACATATGTACCCCTTCAGGCAGTAGAGAGTGGGTGTTTGGCTTCATACTCCCTCCATGAACTAGGCTGGGAGTTCCTAATGTACACGCAGGCGTTGGGGGTTAGACCTGCTGGGCCATGCTCTGCAACAGAAACATTTGGTTCTCAGCTGGGGTATGATGGGTGGTGGAATCGAAGATAACCCTTAAAGGGCAAAGGGCACATAGCACACCCTCAAGGCGCAGCAGATCGCTGAAAGAGGGACAGCCGTGTGGTGCCACGTGCCGACGTGCGGCATGCATATGTGACAGTGCCACCATTAGGAGGGAAAACGGTAGCCTTCCTCCCACTAACAGAAGACCAGCGCAGTTAGACAAGCTTCAAGAGAACACCCATTGCTGAACTTGACAAGCGTGCGGTGTTGCTAACACAGTTTGTACATGGTTGCAGATGGAACCTACGTCCTCTAGCCAGTGCTGAGATCAATTTAAAATGTGAAGGAGCAGGTTGTTATTTAGTTGAAAGATGGGCCTTTCTTTGCCAGTCCCTGCCACACAGTGGGACATTTGTGCCTGCTTGGGTCGGGGAGGCCTTGATGTGCCAACAGATGATGGCCTCCTCCCCAAACTGAGAAGAAGCTAGTGAGTGGCACAGGCACTCTCCTTGCACATGTGGGTTGCAACCAGTCATGGAGTCATCTATTTTAGTGAAACTGAGACCATGAAGTGTTGAATCAGGAGATGTGCATCTCAGTCTGTACTGCCACTTGCTGTTGGCATCATCACACTTCACTAGTGTGTCAAAGACACGAAGAGGAGTTTTGGCAGAACGAGAGGTAAACCATTCCTTTTACACTTGGAAAGAAACTACAATGTGCCATGTGCTACTCACAAGCTCATTGAGAGGCTCTGACAATGCTGCACTAGCTGTGTCACGTGTCCGCCACATTTACCATTCAGCCGAAACATACCTGCCAGCAAGCTAAGAAATCTCCCCCAGATCATAGGCTCAGTTTAAAGTGGAGGTGGTCATGCTAGGATCCAGTGGCAGGCCTTAATGTGTCTGAGCAGGGGAACAGGTCACACACACACACATACACTCATCTACATGCAGACTAAATGCCTATCCATTGACAAGTGTGCACACATATACCGCGAATCACAAGCTCATCACACGCACACACCCATTAACTGATAAAAATAGTGGACAACCCAATATACCCTTGAGGGCTTGGGCAAATTTAGATACACGGGTAAAGAGGTGCCTTCAAGGGATTTGTTTGAATACTTAATTATATGATTTTTAATCTCTATTTTGAATAGTTGTGTACCTAAGAACTTAATTGCTTTCACAATATATACTAGAAATATATATATATCCATCTAGATCAGCATGAATGAAGAACGAGGGATTTCTTATCCCTCGTTCTTCATTCTTGCTGATCTAGATGGATATATATATGTATGACTGATGCATAACTATATAAATCAACCGTTTTTCTAATATATAGTGTGAAAGCAATTAAGTTCTTAGGTACACAACTATCCTCTGTAAATAGCCACTGATTGACAGTCAGTCCTGGGCACTTCAGGGCTTAAAACTGAAGTTTTACTTCAAGTCTATTGGTGATACGTCCCCTGATCATGGGAGAGAGGGGAGCACAGTGCGTTGCCAGACTGAGGAGGACATTTCCCCAGGAGGCTCTGAAATCTTCAGCTGGGCAAAGTTCAACTTGGGCAGCCAGGTGCCTGTGCATTTAGCGCATGTACAGTGCCTTGCTGCCTGACTCGAACATTAAGAAGACTGCCCGTCAGCCTGACCTTCGCTCAGCCTGACACACAATCTTCAAGCTTTGAAAAAAGGTGGGGTGCAGGGCTCCACCGCCCTTAGCAATGGGCTGTTTCTGCTAGGACCTCACCACTAATTGCACTTCCTGCACACAACCTAGAAGGGCTACTTTACAGTCTACAGATTAGTTCCTGGGAGTCATTATACGAGTGTCAAGAAGTTCTCCTTGGTGGGACGTTGCATCTGCATTCAAGAGATTTGGGTTGAATAACTTGGATATGATCATCTAAAACTGTAAGATGGATACTGAGGACTTTGTTGGGGGAGGATACACAGTTCTGCAAAACTTCCTGTCAGTGCAGATTGAGTTCATGATTCAGAGGCCTAATTTAAAAAGGTTCTCCAATTATATTGCATATTTTATCAATCTGTATAGCCAAGGAAATGTATTTAACATTGAATCTTATTGAGTTAGAAAGTCTCCACTTTAATTCTTTGAAACTAGAACAAAGTGCAGAGATATTTTACTGATCCTATTTAACCATAATGGACAACATCAGCTGGATTGCAGATCAAGGAGGAATGTGGGAGTGTGACCCCGATAAGTTTAGATCTATTGGCAGCCTTCAACACTATCTTGCATAAAATCTTACTCTCCAGTGTATCAGATTCAGAGTGTGTGCCGTGCCTTGCTTTACTGAGCTTTTATCTTCAGAATTGTACCCAAAGAAAAAAGACTAACTCAGAACATAGAATTCCTCAAGAGTTGCCTTTAAGTCAGACCTCTTAAACATCTATTTGACCCCTGCTACCGCAACTAATTTGATCAAATGGGAATATCTTTGCAATGTATGCTTACACCACTAAGCTCATCATAAAGCTAGACAGGGAGGAGATCCAGAGTAGTCTAAAATTCAAGGAATGCCTCTCAGCAGCAGCTATCTGAAAGCATAACAACACACTAACACAGAACTCTGATAAAACAGAGTTAATAATCTTTGGCCAAAACAGGTTAATCTGGTGAGACAGTCACTGGAGCCTGCCTCGCCTCTAATACCAAGACCAGGTGTGAAGAATCTGGGAGTATACTTGAATGATAATTTATTGTTAAGTCATCAGGCCAACAAAACGGTGTATAGTGGCTTATTATCTCACAAACATCTGAAGAAAATCTGTACTTTCTTTCCCACATATGTTGGGTGTTGGTTGCACGACCCCTAATTTTGTCAAGAATTGACCACAGAAATGGTCTTTACCTGGGTATCTCAAAAGTCCATAAAACAAAACTACAGGGAGTGCAAAATTTGGCAGTCCACCTGACCTTTGGGCACACAAGGCAATACCAGATACCAGCCTGCTGATAGAATATCCACTGACTTCCTGTACAAAATAGAATCTTGTTTCAATCTCTCTGCTTGAGCCATGAAGTGTTACACAAAACAGACCGTCTATCTGTAGGAGAAAGTTCACAGATACAATCCAGATCAACCACTTCAGTCACCCCAGAGACTGGCGATACTGAAAAACCAACTAGAGATTGTTATACAGAGCATCCACAATATCCTATCAAACCTCTCATCACCGCTGGAGCCTACCCAATGCCCTCACCCCACACCCACTGCTACCAACAAGAAACTCACAAGGCCTCCCAAGGCTCAATGGCATTGCTGGATCACAACCCCCCTCCTGAACGATCATCTGAGACCCAAAAGAACAAGTGCAGCAATGTCCATGAGAGAGGCAAGTGATTTTGCCAACTCCTGCGACTCATCCTCAATGGCCAACCCCTGCTCCAAAATACAAGTTATCACAGGATTTGGAAGAGACCGCGCCCGAACCGAGAACGTTGAGGCCACCAGCCTTCCTCACTAACATCCCCATGGCTCCCTCAAAGGAGATACTCAACAACAAGGGGACGGCCAACTGCATGGTAATAAATTGTAGATCGGCCACCAAGCATTCAACTGAACTGGCAGAAACCATCCTCACCTATGACATTGACATCACGTTCATTACAGAAACTTGGTTAAATGAGTCCTCCTCCCCAATCATGGACATGCTCATCCCGTGGGATTCTCAATCATCAATAAAGACAGAACGATCCACCGAGGCGGGGGTATTGCAATCATCCACAAGAGCAACATCTCCATTACGAAATCTGACTCCTTCAAATATAACACATCTGAATAACTAACCGCCACCTTTAAGACGAGTGACAATAAAACGCTAATCTGCCATCTCCTCTACCATACTCCAGGCAAAACCCCTTCATTCGGAGAACACCTTTCCGACCTAATAACTCACTGCTCTCTCTTAGACTCCAACAACGTAATACTAGGTGACCTCAACCCTCATTGGAATGATGAAAACAACTGTCTGGTCCAATCCCTGAATGAACTATAAAGCAACAACAATCTTACCCAACACTGCACCGAGCAAGCAAGTAACAGGGGTTCAATTCTAGATGCCATCATAGCTCACAAAGATACAATCACTATTGACCACATCCTTCCTGTTGACTGGTCAGACCACCATATCATTCTATTCCACATCAACCAGACGACCCAGCGCCTACCCCGTACACAGGAACCCCCCCATTGGATGAGAAATCTTAGACAGATTCCCCTTGCTGACCTAGAAGAAAGGGTAAGTTCCCTCCTTCCCACCACTGCATGCAACCTTTCGACAACTGAACTTACCGCGCACTACAATGCAACAATGACCTCCTTTCTTGACCAATTAGCCCCCTTGAAACAAAAAAAAGTCAGGACCATTCCCTCGAGATCTTGGTTCAACACAGACCTTAACTCGGAAAGAAGGCAACTAAGAGCTGCAGAAAGACTCTGGCGGAACTACCCAACCACAATCCACCTCGACCTACTCAAATCCGAATGCAGGGAATATAAAAAATACATCAAGAAGGAAAAAACCTCATTCTTTTGTGATGCACTAAACAACGCCAAAATTCGACCGAAAGAACTCTTCAAGCTCATTAGACAACAAACTTCCAAACCCCTCTTCCTCAGTGAAGGCCTCCAAAAACCTATGTGACAACTTTGCCAATTTCTTTAATGAGACAATCACCAAGATTGAGCTCTCCTTGGAAGACAACCGTCGGTCGCACAACGCAAGCCGGCTCCCCTGCAAAGAAGATAACAACCCACCCAATCAATCAATCAGGGAACTGTAAGCGCGCTACTCACCCGTGAGGGTCTCAAGGCGCTGACCTAGGCATCCCCCCGACAACTGGAAATCTTTAGTTCCCATCTCTGAAACCGAGATCATTAAATTGATTACCAGTTCCAAACCCTCGTCCCATTTCTCGGACCCTATTCCTGCTCAACTGGCTAAGAAGCTCAAACTCACCCTAGCCCTGGTATTTTCCAGATTGGATAACGGGAACACAACCCTCACAGGCACAGAAAAATCTCACTTAGCTCCCCTCAGAACAACTCTAAATGCAGCAGCTAGGATCGTCACTGAAGTAAAGAAATACAAACACATCTCTCCTACTCTAAGAGAGCTAAAATGCCTCCCAATCGAAATGCGCACCAGCTTCAGAACCGCCGGTCTCACACACAAAGCCCTGCATACTGGTAAACCTGCATACCTGACCTCCAAACTCATCAAAGCGGGTCAGACAAGGAACCTCAGGAGTACCAACACTCTACTTCTCATCCCTCCGAAAACTCGCACACAAAAACGTGGGAGGGAGGAGCCAGCGACCATTATGGCCGCTCGGAGCTGAAGCTCTGTGGTGAACCTGCACTCCAGTATCCGGAGCGGTGCTTCACTGCGTTAAAATAACACCGGAATCACCAATCCCGCAATTGGAATGCTGACGGGTCACATGGAACACAAAAACATCTTTCTGCGATCCTGATCAGCTGAGATATGAGCCGCGGAGTCCCTGTACGAGAGTAAGCTAAGATAGCACCCGGAGGACTACAAGACCGCAATCGGAGGCAGGGAGCTGGGTACTTTGATGCCACTAGTTATCTGCTTGAACACCCGGTAGCGACCCTGCCCTCCCTCGAAGCGCAGTCCGGTTGGCTGCCCACCCCTGGGAGAGAAGACTGCCTCGACGAAGAAACTGCCTGCACTATCGGTGAGGTATGAATGCGGCCAGTGGGGGAGGGGGTCCGTGAGTTATTGCATAAATCCTGTGATTTTCCGAAGGTTTTTTTTTGGTTGCAATTTTATATAGTGCAAACTTTGCCCAAGGGCATTAAAGTGCTACACCAGATTATGTTACACAAGGTCAGATTCATTTTTTTAATAGGCAAAGGGAGATTACGTGATTTTCCCAGAATCAAAGGATGTTGAGCCTGCGCCAGCAAGAAAACCTTGTTCCCCAGTTCAAAGTTCTGCAGCTCTGGCCATTAGGCTACATCTCCTGAAGCGTAATTTGGATAAGGAAGGACAGCATTCCAGTGCAAAATGGTACCAGGTTAATCTGTAATTCTGCTTTACTTAGAGCTTGAAAAGTGAATGCTGCATATCTTTCAGCACAAGTCGGGAAAATAAGCTGGGAATTTAAGGAGTAAATTTTCGTGGAAGATTACATAAATACAACTGAAGGTCAAGGCAATATCATATCCCCGAACAAGAATATTTTTCATGAACTATTAAAACCTTCATTTAGAGTTGCTACAGTTATAACCTTCTATGAATCGGTGAAATAAAAGCCCTCCTTGTTTGTGTAGATCTTTGAAGATTATCATAAGACACCTGACCATCTTGCAAGGGGGAACAAACGTTGGAGCAAACGTTGCATCAAAAGGGACAAGACAAGACCGTAACTATATAAGCCCTGCAGGGCGTGGCTAACAATATAGCAGCAGGTGTGGGCCACAGCTGTTTAAGGGGCCTACTTCACACAATTGGTAGTTGTTTTTTCTACTGAATCAAGGGAGTGGGGCCCAATGTCCTTGTTTGTATTGGACCACTGCTATACCACTGAAGCTCCTTCCAATCAGAAATGACAAAGTTAGTATTGTCTTTAATGTTATGCCTACATGCCACAGGATCAGGGATGCAGCATCCCAAAGACATGAAAATTAAGCATTTCTGTATGATATCTACACCAATAAGACGTTTTGCACGGTCTGTTGCAGAGTGACAAATGTCAAAGAAAAAGCTCCATTGTTGACATTCAGCATTTTATTCCTACAGAAGTTTATTTTCTTCTTATGTTCAATAGAATGCTGTGGGAAATGTCAAGAATGTGTTGGCTTCCCTGTACTTCAACCGAGCATTGCACACATTCTTGACGAAAACAATAAAATTACTAACACACAATAAAAGTACTTCAGGCGGTCACTGCTTTCCCACTGGGGAATGTCTGAGACAAATAAAGCATGGCTTGTGCTGTTGCCTTCTGAAATACTCCTTTCAGTGCCAATGAATCAATCTGAAGTTCAGAGTGACAACAGTTCCAGTAACAGATGCCAATTTAGATACGAAAGAAGAGAGATCAGGAAATGCCAGTGCCAACCCGACTATCATAAAGAGCATAGTCTGCTGAGTGAAGTGTGCTGCTGTATTATTATTATTGAACTTATAGACTGCATGTCCAAAACAGACATGCATGATTGCTGTCTTGGCGCATGTGAGCATATCTGATGCAGTGGACTGTAACAGACACGTAACATAAGTCGGTCTTGCATAGGGTTGCTGAGCAAAGACTGATATGAATGAATTCTAGCCCTTTCCAAAAACAAGCAGTGGTAATGCCAATAGCCTCGCACTCATTGCTACGAAGTGCCAAGATGTGGAGGTCTGGATTATGTTCTTCAGTTTCCTGCTGCAACTCCTCAGGAACGTTTTATGTTTTTCCTGGTTCCTGGGTAGCTGGTTTTAGGTTTATTTTTTGGGTTGTCCAGGAACTTGTGGAACTCTCTTTTGTTCTGCAAGTTTAGGTACTGTCTCATCCTCGAAGTGCCAAAAGTGCGCAGACCTCTCTCCTATGTAAGATTTGCCTTCACAGTTTGAATATGACCTGCCTGGAGTTTAGCTTCTTCCCTCTTTGGGGATGTGTCAAAAATTCATACTCAGTGGAACCCACAATGCATTTACTCTCTCCATTGTCTCAATACAGATAACTTCCTATTCTTGAGCTTCATAAGAAGTTCCAGGAACGTCCTTGTCAGCTGGATCAGCCATTCTTCAAAGTTAAAATTAGCACTATCTCTTTATATGAACTGCACAGGTGCCCTGCCCTTCACAAAATTGTGACTGTCCCTTCTGTTGCTTAGAAACAGGCCCATTTTGATAAGGTAAAAGGATATAACAACTTTCAGCCAATAAATCATCAAAATGCTCTATAACGTGCCAGGATGTCCGCGTATTTGAATGAAAGTGGGGACATCCAATAAAGTCCCACCCTTGTTGCTAACAGTGGGGGACATCACAATGCAGGTGGGACTGCCACAGACATGCCGCCGGTGGCGGTCCCACCAACAAACAGCTCTTCGGGCAAACTGCTGTATTAGGATGCAGGCTGTCGGGCCCTTGTCTGTCGGGGGAAGGACCGCCGCCTACCCGAAGGTTATACTGATACCTATGGGGCAGCAATCAGAATCGTGATCCTGAATGGAGGCGTGCCTGCTCAGGCACCCTTCTTCAGGATCACGATGACCATTTCCCACAACCTTTTCATGGCGGTCCCACTGCCATGAAAAGGCTGTCAGAAAGGGCCTTCGGGGGCGCCAATCAGGGCCCCCGTCTCCCGTGGCGACTGCTGAGTGGCCAGTGAGGCATATGTGGTGACCCCCAAAACATCCATGCACCCGTGTGCCAGACACCACATGGCGCCTGGTACACAGTACATGAATGTATGAAAAATGCCTTTTGTCTACTGCTGCTTGTACTGTGGACCTTTTCTGGGCCACAGCACAAACTGCAGTAGAACAGGCAATTTCAGACTGCCTACACTGCGGTCTCGTCAAAATATGGCAGGTGGGTCTGCCGACTCCTTGTTGGCCGGTCTCAATCCCATGAGCGTCCAACGGCCATTGTAATGAGCCCCTGTGTTAGGTCTTTAGTCTCGAAATTGTGTTCATGGACTCAATTCAGCCAGAATGACCATCACAGTCTACAAACGCAGTACCAAAATCATGGTCTGTAGAAGGGGACTCAAATGGGTTCTGAGTTTTATGATCTTTAGTCTTGGAACTGACACCCTGGACTTTGAAACAGGAAGGCAGGGGGCTTTTGCTTGTTGGAGTTCTCAGACCCCATACACTAAAATTATGTTTTGTTTTGTGATCGGAACCCATGAACAGTATCCTGTAATTGAAGCTGCAAGAGAACTTTTTCAGCTACAAAATGGATGGCAGAAGTGTGGAGGGCTTAATTTTTTAAATGTGGGTCCAAGAACTGTCCTTGAACCTGTGTTTGAGGACTTTTTGTGTACCAACAATCCAAATATCTCTGACTTTTAAGTCTAACTGAGACATTTGTTTAATATAAACACTAGTACCCCATGAATTCTGAAATTGGTTAAAGAGGAATAAATACCTCAACCCAAGAAACACAATCAAGATGTCCCTCTACCATGCCAAAAGAGATAGCTTCCTCACCAGGGAGCTGACTGATGAACTGCATGTCGATTTGGATGTGTTGAAGGGCCATTATTATCACTAACATGCAGATAGCAACCAGACTAACTGGCACATAGAGATCCGCTTCTAGGTGGGAGTAGACGCTGCAAAGCAGGGTGTCCGCATAATGTAACACAGGTCATCCCATTGCCTGTGTGTTTATCTGCATGCTCTCTGCATGCTCCCTAGAACTACAATCTATTCCTACACAGTTCTTTCATGCTGCCTGGCACAGTCCCCTCTGTCCTTCCTCTCCCAAGTCTGCACTGTCCTATCCAGTGCTCTCCAATTGCCTGTGTAGGTTGAAGAGGACACCTGTAATTGTAAATTGTATTTACATAGGGCATACTACCCCTGACAAGGCGTAGAACTGCCGTGTGAAGAGCATCCCGCGACACTGGAACCCAAGGTTAGAGGTAAACAAGCAGTAGATTAGTAATATATGCTTCCTTTTCCCTTGTAAGAGTAGCTGTGATACGTTTTTTAAGTTTGTGCTTCTTATGACAAGCATTTATTCTAGTGTTTTGGGAAGGGAGACATTTATTGAGGTGGATTACAAAAGGGAAGATGTGAGGTTATTGGGAAGTGGTGTACATGTGGAGGGTCGAACTGGGACAGAAAACGGGCCAGGGCACCAAAATAAAAATGGTCCCATTAGTGAATTAGCCCACATTTCCAAACTGGAAGCAGTTTGGAATTTGTAAGGACACGCTGTATAAGTGCTTTGTAAAGTATGAAGACTGCATGGATTTGAGCTTGTTGCAGGTAATGTTTATTTTAAAATCAGGAAAATCAACAGTAAAAACCAGCCATCAGAACATACCACAGATCTACAGGCTGCCAAAAAACAGCCCACACACTGACTTTTCAGACCAGTCTATCGGGCCCTGCCTGACTGCTCTATAGGCTAGTCCAGGACACCGGACTTGAGCGCCTGTTAGTTGTATGAATTAGATAGGAAGCAGGAACAGTTTGGAACGTTATTTAGGAGTCCATAGTAGTCAGAAAGGAGTCAGAGAGTGGAGGAAAAACAGGTAAAATTGGTAAGGGTTATTTTTGTTCTTTTTTGTTTCAATCACAACAGAAATCAGTAAATACATGTATACAGGCATAACCACACATTTAAACATATAAATACATACACAAACATATAGACTTTACACTTCTTAATATTCTCTAAATATTTACTATATGTACATACTTGCAATAGTATTTACATTGTCAGACATTCAAACAATTCTATATTATCTAATGGCGGTCGTCAGTAGGGGGTTATAGTTAGGAACTAATTTCCATAGAAAAGGGTATTTTGATTTGTCAATATCTTTGGCGTTGTTTGAGGAGTCTTTGGGAAATTTTTAAAACTAATGGGGTGGTCAGGTAAACTGCTATGATGAATGTTTCGGGGTGATTCGTCAGGTAGGGGCTGAGAAAAAGGAGGGTCCCGAAACACGTTTTCTCCATGTTAATTTCCATAAGAAACTTTAGACATGGCTACAGCCCGAACTGCGAAACGGAATTACTCCAAAATTGGCAAAAGGTTGCTCTGGTGTAGAAAGCACTCTTTTAGCCAAATGGTGTAAATCTATTCAGTAGTTCCTGGGGGATTAAAACATTTCTCAGATATACAACTGGGTACGCGGAGGATCCGTGAACCCTCCTGATCTCATGCCTACATTCTGATTGGCTGCCAGTAAGTGTTGGCAGCCATCCTGTGACTCTGTTGAAATGAGTCACAAAAAAAAAGGTTAAAAAAGAAGAAAAGGGGTCAGGGTGGAAACACTCTGACTCCCTAGTCCCACTGGGACCCCCATGGCCAATAAAGCATTTTTTTATTTTTAAATACATTTTGGCTGGAATAATCCGGCCGAATATTAAATAAAATGAAGTGCGAGCTCCCGCACTTCATTTCCTTTAAGCCTCCGGTTGGGCTAGGTCCCAGTGGAAATGATAAAATGAGATGCGGGGGCCCGCACAGGCCCTCGTGGCCCCAGGGACAGCCAACTCACCAAGACAATGGATGTGAACTGCAGAGGCCATGGTGCACCCTTAAGACAGCTATGAAACATAGCCCCGGAGACCGCCACCTCCATGGGGCTATGTTTAAAATAATGTCCCTCACAGCCCTGGGACCACCACCTCCCGGGGCTACTTTCCAAATTGGAGGAGGGCCACGCTGCCCCCTGCCCGGAGCTGTAAATGGCCCTGGGAGCCACCACCCCCCAGAGCTGCCTCCAGCAATGTCCCGGGGTACCCACTCACAGGACATTGCAGTTTGTTAGCAAAAAGTGTGCTTGCTTTAAAAACGCAAGTGCACTTTGCTCTTGCTAGTTCAAAGCAAGCACTTTGCTTTTTATCCACAGTGAGTTGCATCTTAGCAGCTCTCTGGGGGTAAGAAGCAATGCCAGCTCCTACAGGAGGTAGAGAAGCAAGCTGGACCACTGAGGCTTCAGGCTACCCCCACGGTCCCAAAGGAGATGGCTATTCCCCAGGGGATGTGGTTCCTATGGCTAAAAATGGCACAGGAGGGGGGCTCCGCGATCCCCCTATCTTGAAATGAATTTTTTAAATAAAGTAAAAGGCATGGCAGGCCTCTGGGGATGGGGGCCCCTGGGGCTGAAAATGGCCCAGTAGGAGGGCCACTTGTGGTCAGAGTGATCTTAATGGGGTGACCATGCACCATAGCCATGTTTTACGCTCTCAACGCTGGGCAATCGGATTTTCTTCTCACGTTTTTACTAACTCTGGAGGGCTTCGCCACAGGGGACGTAATCTTACAGGGAGATTTCATTCTCAACTGGGTCCCCACTGTAGACACTACCCACCCACATAGGTCAGCAGGAGGAGTCTTTAGCTAGACTCTTAAAGCCTTTTTACAATGGGTCTGATAGATACATGGCGGGTGCTCAATCCCTCAACGCGAGACCACTTGATCTTCTCCCACTCCCACAGATCATACTCTAGAATTGATCACATATTTACAAGTCAAGCACTTCAGCTGAGGCTCTCGTGGCTCATCTGCACCTGACATGCCTCTCGGACCACGCCCCACTGGAAATACTGATCAACTGGCTGTTCCTGTACTATAAACTCACTAGATTGCCACTAACGACCCCACAGACACCTCTCATGTGAACAATTGGGACGCCTTCATGGCAGTCATAAGGGGTAAATGTATTGCTTTGGCTACCACCTTAAAAAAACAAGACAGGGGAACAGCTATTACTAGAGGGGAGCTGCGAGTTGCGGAAAGAGTGCACAAAGACACCCCGTCTGTACAAACCTTACGGAAGGTAATGGCATTAACCCCTTCAGCGCGGCGCGGATTACCGCGCCGTGCTGAAGGTTCCATGCGCTGGCGAGGCCGTGACGGAGCGGTTCCGTCATGCGCACAGCGCGACCGACGCGCATGACGGAACCGCTCCGTCACACGCATCGAAGGGGTTAAAAGGAAAACTCCACGCCATCTACACCAACAGAGCTGAAAAAACACATTTTACGCCTTAAAACCCGAGAATATGATGGGAGCGATATAATTATTATTATTATTGATGAGAGCGATAAAATAGGCCCGCTGCTGGTGCAACAGCTCAGAGCGAAACAGGAAAAAGAGTACATTAAAGATTAAACACTCTGACACAACACTCTTCAGCAAGAGGGAAAAGGTGAACGCGTTCCGGGATTTCCACCGCTCACTCTATACAGCAGATTCCTTAAAAGAATTGGACCAAGCTCTTTATCTAGATTCACTAGAACTTCCACAGGTCTCACCTACTACTAATGTTGAATTCAGCAGATTCATCTCAAAGGAGGAGGTCCAGAAGGCGATATACACCCTCAAACTTTAGAAATCCCCCGGTCCTGATGGGATGAATGCTCAGTTCTACCGAACATTTGCAACTGAGTTAACTCCCCAACTGACAGATCTCTTCAATGAAATAGCAGCCGTGCATCAGGTATCTCCATTTATGAGGGAAGCATTAATTACTATAATGCCCAAGGCAGGTAAAGATCCTCCATTATGCACCTCATATAGGCCCATAGCTCTTCTAAATCTGGACGTTAAACTTTATTCCAAGGTATTGGGTAGCAGACTGGAAGATGTCCTACCTGCACTAATAGACCCAGACCAATCGGACTTTATTAAGGGTCGACAGCCCCATGATAATTTACGCAGGATAATACATTTAATTGATAAAGTTCGGAAGAAACATATCCTGGCGGCCCTCTTATCAGTAGAGGCAGAGAAGGCCTTTGACTGGGTCGATTGGCCCTTCTTAAACCGCACCCTCCGCCGCTTCCGGTTTAGGGAGTCTTTCCTAGGAATGGTGCACGCTAAATATCACTCCCCCAAATCCCGAGTTCTAGTAAACGGAGTAGCCTCAGACTCTTTCCAGCTCTCACAAGGAACAAGGTAGGGCTGCCCCACATCTCCCATGCTTTTTTCCCTCTGCATCAAACCACTTGCCGCCCGGATAAGAGCTAACCCAGACATTTGAGGGGTCAGGTTCGGCCCAGATTAGCACAAAATTTCGCTCTTTGCGGAAGATGTTCTGCTACCTATCACTGACCCCACTGTTTCACTGCCGGCTAAACAGCCTAAACTCAATCATTTCAAAAAAGTAGCGGGATTTAAAGATAATCTATCTAAATCTTTTCTACTTAATCTGACAATGTCCCAATAAACGATGGCAGCGATCAAGGGGACATCTCTTTTTTGATGTGCACGCAAAGAAATTATTTACCTGGGCATTAAAATTACCCCCAAATTAACAGATCTCTATAAAGCTAACTTCCCCCCCTTACTGCGACAGCTCAAATCTGACTTTAAAATTGGGGCTCCACATTTATAACTTGGATAGGCAGAATAAATGTGATCAAGATCTTTCCGGGTCTACCGATCACAGTGGACAAAGAATTGTTCACGGAACTGAAGAAGATGACCACAATATTCTCTGGCAAGGGCAAAGAGCTCGCTTATCTCAGCGACTATTTTAGACCTTGCCTTCAGGGGGGTTGTCCCTTCCTGATTTCCTCTTGTATTATAGAGCTGCTCAACCTCGGGTCCTGACTGATTGGTCCCTTAAAGCCTCAGGCAAACATTGGCTCCAAATGGACAGGCGGATAGCAGGTAGAACCATCTGGGACCTACCATGGAAACAGTATCAAGACAGACCGCCTAATGTCTACCTCAGCACCCCCACAGCCACGACCCTTAAAGCGTGGGACAACATCACCAAGACATTGCCACTAACGCTCTTTCCATCTCCCTACACCCCCATTCTTTTCAATCTGGCCTCCCCCAGTGCTATTGGGGGGTTCTTCTGATAAATGGAGGGACGGTGGATGCCTCATGTTATCCAATCTCTTTAAGCTGGGAGAGTAGCGTTCCTTTGCTGAATGCGTTGTCCTTTTTACGCTGCCGCCCATAGAAGAATATCACTACTTCTAGCTAAAACATTGGGTGCAACAACCCCAGGAGCGACTAGCCGCAACCAGGGACTTACTCCCAATAGAGAGATTTGTGCAATCTGGCACTACGACTGAGGGCTGCATATCATTTTCGCACTCTCTTCTTCTAACGGTGGGTCTTCATTTAGCTCCACAACGCAGAGGGTTTTGGGACGCCTTGCTACCCACCCCCATAGGAGAGAAACAGTGAGGGTCGCTATACAAAGACATTGCTAAGTATAACCGATCAATGTTTTTGAGAGAAGCCCACTACAAAATGATGTACAAATGGTATTTACACCCCCAGAAATGACATACTATATCCCCAAATACCTCAGAAAGATATTGGCGGGGATGTAGGTTGCTAGGAGACTTCTGTCATATATGGTGGGACTGCCCCTCCATCCAAGCCTTTAGGAAAAAAAATCCTATCCCAAATCAAGTAGATTCTGGGATATCCAATCCTAGAATCCGTAGAACATACTCTTCTGGGGAAGCGGGACCCTAGTCTGACATACCAAACACAGGGGGACAGCTCCATTATGTGGATATGTTTAGGGGCAGCCAAAATGGCAATAGCTGCAGCCTGGAAGAAACCAGAGGCCCCCTCCTTTACCCATTGTCATGCCAGTCTATGGTGAGCTCTGGCCCTTGAACAGATGACGGATATAGTTGAGGACTCACGCAACCCCCTTGGTGGGTTATTTGTTGGAAGGGTTGCCATTATTTGCCTGCGGGACGAGATTGCGAGCCCTCCACCTCTCAGATGTAACAGATCTGGCATCAACCTTGACTTTCCTAGAAGCTGGGGCCCCTGGGTCCTACAATGCCTCCCTCGGAATGATCCCCCTCTCCCTTCCAGGTTTGGTGTGGGAGACCCCTTGGGCCCTCCGGGCCTCGGATGGCACCCGCCCTACATCCTCCCCAGTCACATTAAGGTCATTGACACCAGATACCACAGAAATATTTAGTTGCGTTTTTTGTTTCAAGTTATGTTTACTTTTTTGGCTCTCGAGTATAGACTGCAGATGCAATATGAAACATGTAAGCTGTACATCTGAAGTGCCGTAATGATGGGCCTACTGCACCTAGGAAATGCTAAAAGTTATGCTGAGAACTTGTGGAAAAGCTGTGTGTTACTTGTAGATATCTGTTGATCTTGGCATACAAATCTCGCTCAGTTGAGCTACAAATGTTGTGTATCTTTGTAAAAACCAATAAAAAGATTTTGACAAAAAAATAACACATGTTCTAATTGGTAGATTCCTGGTAATGGAACATGGGATGTTAAAGGTAGCTGCAACATGAAGAAAAATGTTGTGGCTGTCCCATGAAGATAAATGTTCCAGTCCCAATTATGGGGCTTACGGTCCCACGGGACTCCACAGGAGTTAGTGTGGCCCCCACCGGGGAGTTAAATGTGGGGTAGTAGTTTGTGGGGGCTGTTGGCCGCACACGTATCATAATAAAATATTAATGTTTACAAAAACAGAAATTCAATGTATCAAAAATCAAAGGTTTTTATTTTTTTAAACTTTATTTAAAGGTTTTTAGTGATATACATCCAGGTTTGCGAGGTTAGAATCCGATAAGAGAGCAGACAGCGTTCAAAAAAGGCAGATGGAGAGCCATAACAAGAGGGAGTCTTGGGGAGATGCATGGAGGATCATGCATTTGTGTCCTGACTAGAAAAGTCAGAGGTTGGCACACTAACAGGCGTCTGAGGGGTGGAAGAGGGGGAGCCCAAGTCTTGAGTAAGGAGATATAGTCTAAGAGGATGCCAAATATCTTAAGGATGGGCTGTGAGAGGTTGTATGGAAGAGTACACCTTGCTCGTTAAGTCACAGTAGGCTAGACTGTGGAGCCAAGCCTTAGTCGTAGGACGCACGCTGTTACACCAATAAAGCACAATCTCCCATTTGGCCAAACGGAGTTTAATGGCCCTGAATCTACGGTATAGTATGGGAATAGGGGAGACATTGCCCAGGAGGGTCATAAACGGGGATGGTTCTACTGGTCAGGAGATCATCTGAGAGAGGATGCAGAATACTTCCTTCCAGTAAGTGGCTACCAATGGGCAAATCCAAGTCAAATGTGGGAAATCTGCATTATGACCATGACATGTAGGGCATAGGGTGGATCTAGAGGAGTCAAAATGGGCAAGCCAGCTGGAGATCACATAAGCTCTATGTAAGAAATGGAAATTAAGTAGCTTGTGTTGGTGATTGGGGGAGACACGTTTAATTTGTGTGCAGCAAAGGGCCCCATCTTTGTCAGTGATGGGGTGTCGTAGATTTTTCTTCCATTGTTTCTGAACCCCTTCTACGTTGGCACATTTGACAGCTGTACAAGAACGTTAAAGCTTAGCGATTAGATGTGACCTATCTGGGTCCTGTATTAATAGGGTGAGTGGAGTAAATTTGTCAGGAGCTAGTGGGTATGACGGGATGCAGGATCGCAGCGCACCGTGGAGTCTGTTTAGGATAAAGCTGTCCATGAAGGGGGTGCCAGAGTATGCAGTGTCTATATTGTGGGACAGTGCAGGCCGTTCTGGGATTACATCTCCAAAGGAGTGAAGATTATTCTTGTGTAGGGTGTGCTGTACTAACTTCTCCATAGTGACTGGAAGCCATGGATTCAGGATAAGAGGAAGTTAAGGGAAGAATAAAAAGCTGAAGCCCAACGTGCCACTATGTTTCCGCCATGCCCAGTAGGTAGTAGATAGAGTTTGATGATCTGTAGGGTCAAGCTTAATGCCCTGTGGTTAGAGTACATTTAGGTGAGTGGGATTTGTCAAGTCTCGTTCCGTCCTAATGTAGGGCACCCAAGTGTCCGGTGGAACCAATGATATGCAAATTGGGCCTGGGCTACCAGGAAATATACTGAAAATCAGAGACTGTGAAGCCGCTGCTGTCATGTGGGAGAGTTAGGGTGTCGCAAGCAACCCGGGGTCTTCGACCTGCCCACACCAACTTCAGAAGCAGACTACGGAGTGTTAAATAAAGGAGTCAATTAGGGGTATGGGTATATTTAGAAAATAATACAAAAATTGGGGAAAGGATTATAATTTTTTTAATGGTTATATGGCCACCTATAAAAAGGGGAAGTTGTATCCAGCAATCAATTTGGGTGAAAAGTTTGTCTATCGCCATCACATGCCGTAGTTTAGATGAATGACCTGCTCCTTATTCCTGAGCAAAACCGCACCTAGATATTAAGTGTTATCAACAGACCATTTAAAAGGGTAGTCACAGATAGGTGGTGTAGTGATATCAATGAAGGGAATCGGCTCCAATTTTGCCCAATTAATACATAGGCCGGAAAGTCGTCCAGACCAAACCACCACCTGCACTATAGGGGTTAGAATAATAGAGGGGTGTCTAAAAAAAAGTATATCGTTGGCATACACTGACATAAGGAGAGGCCCAGAAGTGAACTGTAATGCGCGATGCATATGATGCTCCTTAAGGTGACGCGCCAATGGGTTCGCTGCCATAATAAATTATAAAGGCAAAAGGGGGCAGCCTTGCCTATCACCAAAAGTGATGGTAAAGGGGTCAGAAATGGAGCCGTTGATTCAGATGTGAGCTGTCGGCTCTAGGTATGATAGAGCCGAGAGCTGTAAATTTTCCCGAAATGCCAAGCTTCTGCAGGGTGTCATAAAGAGAGGGCCACTCCAAAGAGTCAAAAGCCCTCTCTGTGTCAAGAAGGGTGGCCACTGCAGGGGTATCCAGAGATATCCTATTCAGGACAGAGAAGACAGCACGTAGATTAAGAGAAGTGTCTTATGCAGATGACACACAGCAATATCGTGTCTTATGCAGATTACACACAGCTTGTTGTATCTCTGTCCCAATCCCGTGATGAGGACGCCTCAAACTTCTCACTGTGCCTTCAAGAACTGGCCAGCTGGATGGCTAACAACTGTCTCAAATTGAACGGTGATAAAACCGAGGTAATGATTGTAGGTAGAAACACCAACCTATGGTCTCCCAAGTGGTGGCCTCAGACCCTTGGCCCTACTCCTACCCCGAGGGAGCAAGTGAAGAATCTGGGTATCTGGTTGGACCCTAAACTGTCATTTGACCATCAATCTAGGACAGTGGCTGGTAGGTGCTTTGGCATTATGAAGAGCCTCCGGAAAGTCCTGGATGTGCTCCCTGTAGCGGCCAGGAAAACCTTAGTCTGCGCACTTGTCACCTCACGCCTGGACTATGGGAATGTCCTCTACTTGGGTGCCAACAAAAAGAGCACGCAAAGGCTGCAATATATCCAGAACGCTGCGGCTCGATTGGTCCTAATGCTGCCTAGGAGGGCTTCAACAAAATATGCCCTGTCCACTTTACACTGGTTGCCAGTAAAAGAACGAGTCTCCTTTAAGGCCCTTTGCATATGCCACCGAATTCTCCAGGGTAGAGCTCCGTCCTATCTCAGCAGTCCGAAAGCATATTTTGGAAGAACCTGATAACCTGGCTGTTCAGGATAGAGTAGATGATCTCTCTCTTTCTCTCCGGTTTAGAATGACTAATTGCCCTACACGATCTGTCCATTTGCACCGCAGCGCGGAGACATACTAGTTAGTATAACCGAGCGCTATATAAACTTCTTTATTATTATTATTATTTGGAACGTGTGGTATAAATCCAGTCTGCACAGATGACAATATTGTATCTAACAGTAACAACAGCCTATTAGCCTTTGCCTTAGCTAATATTTTATTTTCGAAGTTAAGGAGGGAAAGCGGTCTGTAAGAGGCGCAGTGTTTGTGATCTGTCCCAGGTTTAAGTAAGAGGGAGATCACTGCTACTCACATGGAGGGGGAGGATACCGTTGGTGGGGGCTTCAGCGTATACCTCCAGCAGATTTGGGATCAGAGTGTTTTTGTATGCTTTATAAAAAGCACCCGTCAGGCCATCTAGCAGGAGCTTTTGAACTTTGAACTGTCTAAGGAGTCAATCACCTGGTCGATTTTCTTTGCCGTAAACGGCTCACTCAGGAACTGAGACTGGCTGCTAGAGAGCCAAGCAATGGCTATTTCTAACAGATAGTTTTGACGCACTGCCACTTAGGAGGGAGGTGGGATGGGTACAGCAATTTATAGTAGGAGACTACTTTAGTGATGATGTCCTCATTAGCTGTAACTGGGGTGCAGTTGTCCAGCTCCAGCACAGCAATATGACCGGTTCCCTGAGGAGGGGGTAGGAGATGGGCGAGTGTTCTACCAGGGCACTCACTTTCACCGTATTTTTGCGCCGCAGGATATTTACCTTGTAGGGTGACTTCCCTTCCAGCTAACTCTTGGAATTCTTCTCACAAAATGGAGCACTTATGTAAAGCTGATGGGGAGACTAGAGGAGTGTTCTCCTCATCTATGTGCTTGAGTGTGGTCTTTAAGTGCGTCAAACTAGCACGGATATCCCGCAGCACTCCGGCCTGTTTTAAAATGCAAGTTCCATGAATGTAGGCCTTGAATGCATGCCAGAGGATAGCATATTGCCCCTACATTCAACTGAAAATATTCTGTGATAGCTTTGTGGAGTTCGGAGCAGAAAACTGAATCTAACTGCGCTGTTGAGGGGGAGGACCAGAGATGCTCCCAACAACCGCCATACAGAAGAGTGAGCAACAGCTGCACCGGAGAATGATCAAATAATGTTTGGGGTAATACCAATATGCCTTGGAGCCATGGGCAGATGGCTTCTGATAGGAACCAGTAATCTAGTCGGGTCCATACTGAGTGAGAAGCCAAATAAAAAGTATAGCTGGGAGTCGCAGGATGTCGTGTACGCCAAATGTCTCTAAGGGCGCGTGTATGCGCCATATCCTGTAGTGTGTGCCCAGCAAACAGGGCTTGGTGCTTGGGATATCACTTGAGGGATCTATGGTAGGGGCAAGAAGGGTGTCCAAATCGCCGCCTACCTCATCTGAACTATCCAGGATGGCACACCACGTTCTGAAAAAAGAGGGGGTCATCAGTGTTTGGAGCATATAGGGTCTGAAGAACAATTCATCTCCCAGCATAGTTCCCGTCACCATAAGGTAGCGACCGTGGGTATCAGCGACGGTGGTGTGATGCATAAAGGGAAGGGATTTATTCATAAGTATGCAGACTCCCTGGGAGAAGAGCTATAGCTAGCAAAATACCAGTGTGGGCCCCATGATGCAGAAAAACAGGAGATGCCTGGGGAGGTAAGTGTGTCTCCTGTAGGAATGCAACTTTGACGCCATGCCGGGTGAGATACGATAATACCAGTTTGCTTTTAAGAGGGTTATTCAAGCACTGGACATTCCAGGAAAGGAGAGTTATATCCACAGTCTGCCTGGAGGTACCCATTGGAAGAAGAAGGAAATAAAAAGGGTCATCCCGGTCAAGTCTGGTGGGATAGCCTCTGCAGAGTGCTGTCTCGTCAAGAAAAGAAGAAGCAAGAAAGAGCCGAAGGAGAAACCAAAAATAGTGATAACAATCAGAAAACAACCCCTCAAAAACATCCTCTTAGCAAATCCCAATAAAGCATACAACAGGAACCAAAATGTTAACAATTCAAAACACAGAATCATCCTCGGGGCGGGCAACTCATCAGTGCCTGGTGCCTATTCTAAGCAAGAGTACTTATGAGTGTTTTGTAAGGGTCGAGACAGTCAATATGCCAAGCGGGGCTGGGCATGCAGCATTAGGCAGATAGTCGTATCAGATATTAGATAGTTTGGTGGTTCAGCAATACCTGCAATATGATCAGGACAGGACCAGTTAGCCGGGATTGAAAAGATCGGCACTAGCAGGAACACTCTCGTCCAGAGGGTGGTGTGGGTAGAGGAGGGGCCACTAGAGGCCAGTAATTTACAGACTGCAAGAACCTCAGCCGGGATTCGAAAAAACATGGTCTGCCATCAGACACCACCTGGAGTCTGGCAGGGTAAAGCATGCCGTACTTGATCCTGTGTTTCCTGAGCTGCGCCTTCGCCTCCACAAATTGTTGCCTCACTTCCTGCACTGCCAGGGTGAAGTCCGGGTAAATGGAAATAGTGGTGTCCTGGTAGATTAAAGGGGTTGCTCCCTGGCCAGATGGAGTGTGGTATCTCGATCCTTGTAGTTCAGAAGGCACGCAATGATCGGCCTCCGTGTTGCTCCAGGAGGAGGTGGGGGCCAGGGACCTGTGTGCCCTCTCCACAATGAATGTAGAGGAAATGTGGCAGAATGGAGGAGACAGGGACTACAAAAATAGGAGACATTTAAGATGATAATGTTCAGCTCCATTCCTTTACAGATCTACAGAGATTATTTAAGTTACAAAGGTCAGATTATTAAAATACTCACAAGTCCAAGATTTTTTAATCAAGAAGATTAGAGGCTTAGACTGTATGATGAAGATTCCACTCATCAAGGCTATGAGACAGAGATATGGAATAGGAGCCATATATGCACTGTTAAATCAAAGGCAAAATAATGATCTAGAGGTACAGAATGAGAAATGGAATCAAAGGTTGGGGTGTGAGGGTATATATCTCAAAGAATCTTTGGCTCTAGCTGACAAAATTATTTTTACAACAAAACTGAAAATCCAACAATTTAAGACAATATTTATTTTATACCCCGCAAGAATGAAGGGAAGGGAAGTGCAAAATATGTAGTACAGAGCAAGCGGATATTGTGCACATGTTTTATTTGTGTTCTAAGTTAGTGCCTCTAATACAAGGCATGGCGGTGGTATTTAAGCAATATTAAGGCACTAGTGATGGTTACGTCACTGGTGATGATGTTATGGGTTGTAGAGGGTGAAAATGATCTTAAAAAGCATACCTAATTTTTATGGCGATGGCTGTAGCAAGATTGTACATTGCATCAAATTGGTTGAAACCAGAGGGACTTCATTTTGAGATGTGGAGATCTAGGTTTCTTGTGGTCTATAATATGGAAATGTCGTTGTATAAAATTAGGGAACATAGGAGGCGTCAGTAGGGGGAAAATATCTAGCCCCTGGTAACAGAATGGATGGAGGCGTAGATCAGGGAGGCCTTTATCTATGGATAGATGAAAAAACAAAAAGTAAACCGGCTGCCGTGTATATACGGCATACACATTGAAATCGCACTTTACTATTTTTTTGCAAGTATCTATTGGATTTCTTTTTATTTATTTATTGAGGAAATGAAATATGTAAAATGGAAGTATTTCACTATTTATAATGCAATTTGTATTCTAATAGTACTGTAAAATCATGTCGTAACAATGCTATACTGGACGCCTTATAAAATCAAATAAATATAAATTTTTTAAATGTAGAAGATAAGTGTTGGGCACCGAACAGGTAAACGAGCAATGGTTCCACAAATTGTTCAGGGCTTCCTGTATTGGTATATTTCACCAGTCCAATGATGCAGATGTGGTTGCGCCGAGAACCCGCTTCTAAATCTTCATTTTTATGGCGGCCGCTTTCAGGAGGCGCCATGTAGGGCCAAGCAGGATCCAGGCAAAAAAGGGTGAGTCGTGCCTCTCCAGCCACCAGCCGGCGCAAGGAGCCACACATTCTGCAAGCAGGTCGCCACCCAAGGCAGAGGCCTACATGGGAGGCCCCAATGGTGGCAGAGCCGTGCCTCACAGGCTGCTGATGGATGGTGAATTGGCGCACTGCGGTCCAGGCCCACCCGCAGCTGCCAAAGGTGTCCCAGAGTGCCGCAGCCGCATTCAGGAATCGCCCAGCTGGACCAGGTGAAGTGGGGAGGTTGAGCAGGCACCGCAGCCTCAGGCTCGCCCGCTGCCCCTGTTGCAGTGGGGCCTCGGAGGCAGGCTGGGCCCCACATCCTCCGCGACAGATTCACTCGTCAGAGTGGGTCATCGGACTCCACCAGAGGGAGAGCCAGACCCCCAGAGATTCAATGAAGCAAGAATGGAAGCATCGAGCCATAGAATTCGGGCTGTTGGCTCCGGAGCTTCACAGCCATGCGACAATTGCAGTCAACGGCTTAGCTACGCCCCCCCAAAAATCTAAAGTTAAAGTGGAGTAAGGTACTAAGATTTTATCTTGCGCAAAACAAAACTTAGAAATTAATTGAAATCCCACTTCTGTTTTAAAACCAAAACCACACTGAAATTCAAAGGTTCTATGTAACTGACATAAGCATAACTTCACCTCTATGCACTGCGTATGACTGTACATATTACATCACTGATGACGTCTAAACTCTATTGCGGTGCAAGTTATATTTCTGCAAGTTGCAAATAACTGGTTAATTAGAATGCTTTTTGTTTTCAAAACTGGAGGTTTCTTCACTGAAATTCTAAGTTTTTTTAATGCATCTTAAAATCTTAAGGCCCAATTCACAGAGGTAAACTTACACCTTTGTGTAAGTTTACAATTGTTTGCTGTTCACAAACGGATTTACTAGTATCTTTACAAGTGCGAATCATTTCACATAAAAAGATAGGAGACTCCTATCCTAATCAGACCCTAGTACCTTACTTTCATATAGCTACCTCCCCTTAAGCCTTTGTTTTTTTCTGAGAATATACACATTATAGAATGGCAGTTGCCACTGTGAAGTTCTAGTTAGGACCTAGATACCACTGGAAAAGGATCTTTTGGTTTGCTAATACGTGTGGTGCTGCTTGGCGAATCTTAACAAAAATTTCCCAAAAATATTTCACCCACCTAGGCTCCTTCCTGGAAAGTTTCCGGATGATCCGTCAAGCTGGGTATGAAAAAAGGGGTGGGTCCCAAAACACAATTTCCCTATGCAATTTCCACAGAGATTTTTGAACAGCACTATAGCTAAAATGGCGGAACTCCATTACATCAAATTTGGCAAAAAGCTAGACCTGTCCCGAGAAAGTGTGCTTTTTATGATTTGATTTAAATCTGTTCAAGTGTTTTTGAGAAATTAAGGTTAAAAACCTTTAGAAATCAGGACAACTGGCTATGTGGGGCTCCCATGGGAGCTCCACAGGCATAGAACTTCAAATAATAGAGCAATCTGATTAGCCAAGGGGGGCTTTTTCCCCCTGTCATCCGCCTCAGTCCTGTGCGTCCAGCTGGAGTTTGTGCTCTGATTGGCCGGCTGCAACATGAAGAGAAATGCTGTGGCCATCATTACATGACACTGGCAATTGCTGCCAGTGTCCTGAAAATTAAAAAAAGAGAGAGAGAGTATAAGGGGGCAGCATATGGGTTACCTGACCCTTGAACCTTGTGGGGTTGTCCCAGGGAGACCTCCCATTAAGTCAATTAAAAAAAATAAAATGTATGGATTGTCACAATCCCACGTGAGTCTTGGGGGAGCATCATGAGGTATGGATTTATGTATGTTTTATACTCTCAATGTATGGGATGAGGTTTGGACATTAGGATGTATCAAATATTAGTTTTATGAATATGTTTCGGGAGTCACTTAAATTACTGCATATATATTTTCTTCCAGATTTTTTCTCATATCGATATTGAAATTGGGATCCTATGCAAAAATTCCTGAAGAAGGTGTTGGCTGTGTATTAGTGCCCACCGAAACGCGTCGATGCTTTAATGAGAGGAAATCATGCAAAATCTGTGATGACAATGGTTTTGTGACATATATATTTGGATCATTATTCATAGTGGTTACAACTGATGAATCTTTGATTTGGTGGTTTCCCTGTCTTAATAGGATTAATCTGTCCTTTTTTTTTGTTCCCAATTTTATTAATGTATTGTGTTGTTCATTTGATTGTACTTGCCAATGGGTTTTAAAAACTTTTAATTAATATTTTATCAATTTTGTATAAGCTTTGGATACTGTCAGTACTTTATCAAATATCTGTGTAACGTGGTATATTGTGTGATATATGTGACTATGTGCGAATTTTCGAATAAATTTGTATAAATCTTTTTTTATACCGCTTCTTTTGATTACATCCTTGCTATTGTGAGGTGTGTGTTGATTTCTCTTATTGGCAAGGAGGTCCTACTTTTGTGACTAAGGTCGTTTTTGGTGCCCCTCTCCTTTGGCCTAGGGGTCCCTCTCTCTTCGTTATAAAAGGAGCATCATGACCCCCTTGCTCCTGCAAGAGTTCAGAGGGATCGCAAAATAATTTGAAAAAGAAATAAGTAGGGTAGGTGTCCCTTGGAGCAAGCCAGGCCATGCATCATTCTTTTTATTTATTTATTATTTTATTTTCAAACCAGCATCAGCAAGTTAATACCACCCAAAACAATATAAAAATCATCAACCAGAAAGACAACTACTCAGGATGGAAATAAAACCCTGATCATGTAACAAACAACACAGTCAGAGAGACACTAAACAGAGGAGGAAAAAAGCTTTCTGTTTTGTGCAGACATTAAAGCATTAATAATGGTCCAGCAGGACTATTCTAATGAAGACCAGCCCAGAACCCTTTTCATCTTAACACAGAGAGGGGGCCTCTGAACTTAGCTAGGGCCAATTCAGACTCAAACACCTGTCTGAGCAGGACCCAGAACTCATTGACTTTTGGGGGAATAGGGTTTATCCAAGCCCTAGCGATACATAAACGAGCACATACAATGATAATAGATGCCAACAACCTCTCATGTCGGGTAACCAGATATTTAAACCCAAGGAGGATTTCCTTATCTGTGAGCCCGAACTCCCGGTCATGCACCCTGTAGGCGAGGTGGAGATGAAATTCCAGAATGCTCTTAACATAAAGACAAACAACAAACATATGCTTGAGGTCAGCCGCATAAATCTTACCAAAGTCAAAGTCAAAAATCAGCTTTATTCGGTTAAAAATTTTAAAACCATCAAAGCACAGGACAATAATTTCATAATGCAAATAATTACAGTTACACAAAACAAAAAGCCCACTAAAAAATGATAACAATTCATAAATATAAATAGTACAACAATTGGCGCATATGCACAGTAAAAAGTATGTCATCCAAATGGTTCAGCAGATTTACGAATCCATAAAACATAATTCCACATTCTCCAGCTATTAAACAATACTAATAAAATATGGGGAGGCTTACTAAAAAGCCTGCACCCTATTTCTGCACCTATTGGCCCCAGTAATATAACTGGCAACCCCAAAACACACCAAGGGAGACCCATAAAGCTTACATTTAGGGCACTACGATTTATCAGAAATTCTAAAAGTTGCCCATTTAGAGATAATCTCTGGAGTATAACAGAACATAAAGATTGTCCTATGCTGCTGCAATTTCAAACTAACTGAGGCTACTGATTGATCTTTAATATCTAAGGCCGCCTGTATATGGCTTACAGTGACACCAGATGCAAGAAGCCTACTAAGTTTAGCAGATATCTGAATGCTATCATCCTTTACTGATGAGATAAGTGTTTGATACACTACACTGATCAAAGTTTTGACAGGCTTCCCATAGATAACAGACAAAATTTCAGAAATGAATGGCATATCTTGTATTTTCTGACCGTATAGGAAGTATTCCCTTATTTGCAAGTATTTGAAAAAGCACTTCTGCGGGAGCCCAAACTCCTCCTGTTGTGAAATAAATGAACGGGAACCACCGATCGTAATACAAATTACCCAAGTTACAGATCCCCATATAGTGCCAGACTTTCACAACTGTATCCGGAAATATTTCTGGAAGTATTGGGTTGCCCCATAGAACAGTAAAGCGGTGTAGCAGAGGTAAGGAATGTATCCTACAGATTTCCTGTGATATCCTAGTTATATCCCTAACTACCTTAGATCTGACACTTTTGTCATAGTTAGGATCTGTAATTTTGTAAAGAATAAACCCAATCGATGGTCCACAAGCTAATTGATAATCAAGTGAAAATAAACCGGCTCCCTGACTGTTTAAAAGGCTCTGAATCCGTCTAGCAAAAACAGCCCAATAATAAAGCTTAAAATCTAGGAGCTTAAAGCCCCCCTGTTTGTAAGTCAGTTTAATATGTCTTAGGGCCCTTCTAGCCCACCTATACCCCCAGATGAAATACTGATAACGCCTTCAAGGCGTTTAAAAAAAGACACTGGGACCCGTAACAGGATCAAGCGAAATAAGTATAAAAACTTGGGCAATATGTTCATTTTGATAATATTACACCTGCCGAGGATGCTAAGAGGAAGTCAATGCCAAGACCTTAATTTATCTGTGACTGATTTGAGAAGCGACTCATAATTAGGAGTAATTATGTCCTCCATTTGACTACTAAGGCAACAAGCATTTGCAATGCAACAGGTCTCGCATTTACGCGAGTTTGCGCTATTGGCATTCTAAATGACAGTGCCTTTTATTTTTGTTTTGTTTTTTGAAACAGAAATAAAACGCATTGTCATTTACAATGCCAATAGCTTAAACTCGTGTAAATGAGAGACCAATTGCATTGCATATGCTGGTTTCTCCTTGTTGAATGCGGCCAGAACACAACCCACTCAGCTTTGCCAAGCGATCACTACTTACTTCAGCAGAGTGGCGTTGGCACCGAGACGCAGTTTGAAGAAGGGAAGCCACACATGTGAAAATGATAGTGGGTACACGACCCACTGGAATTTGCGCGACCTCCCGCTTCGTCAGGAGTAAATTGCAGCCGTCTTTCTTGCCTGCCTTAGAAACCCACAAACTGATGAATTCTGAGGACTAAAGGGCACAAAGTAGTCAACTTGCAATGTTATAGCCTGAGAAAATATTTTGCCGTTCATTTCTTTTTTACTCGCAAGATAACGCAAGATATTACTTTCACATGGCCCGGGGGAACATAACTTATGAAGAGCTACATAGGTGATCTCGCAGGGGCGCCAAGATTAAATTAGCAGTTCTGCCCACGCCAACTGCAATAGGATGCAAAATGCGCTCCCCGATTAGCAGATGTCCTGCCTGGGCCCCTCGTTGGCAGAGAGAAACATTGCACGGTTCTGGACTGTAACACACAGACAAACAAACATACATACACACACACACACGCATACAGACACACATGGGCACACATACATAGATGCAAACAAACATACACACACAGATGCACACACTTGCACACATGCACGCACACACATACAGGTACGCAGCTGAGTGATGTTTTCTGAGCCTGGCTGTTAGCGCTGCACTCCGCTGACTCTTCTAATTAAAGACAGCTTTGTGTGAGGGGTCTCCTTTACGACGCTGGATTCCTCACTCAGGACAAAAAGCCCTACACTCGTCATATTTCCAAAACTATTTCCAAAGGCCAACGTGGGACACGCTGCAGTTTTAAAGGAGGCGGGCTTAACAAAAGCAGCATTTCACACAGGGAGAGATTTAAAAAATGCCTTTTCTTTGTAGAAGCAGGATAACGTGCGCAGCCAGGACAGGGGCTTTGTCAATGAAGGCACGGCACAATGCAAAAAATAAACATGCGCCGCCATTGCCAAAGCCCCTGTCCTGGCTGCGCACGTCGTCCTGCCTCTGCAAGGACATTAACTCGCAGGGAAAACAAGCGTGAGGGAATGAAAATGAACCATAGGGCAGGGTATAAATGCACAATTATAGTTGCCAACAAATAAAAACCAGGTGGTACCCGATTCCGTGGTGGAGCTTGTGGCGAGCTGCATCGGTGCAGTGGCGGTATTGCTCGTAGAGTGTGGCGGCCGAGACGTGGAGCTTCAATGTCTGTGAGTTCTGTAGGCAAGGTGAGAAGGTCGCGGGGGACCTCCGCACACCGGCAGGAGGAGAAAGGCGTGAAGCATGTCGGTGCTGGGGAACTGCTGCCAGGGCTGGCTGTGAGCAGCTGCAATCGCACAAACACGCACAAAGCACCGAGGCAACCACAGGTAGTGTGCGTGCAGTGAGCACATAGGAGGCAAAACAAAATTAACTATTTGAGCGCGGCGCTGGTGGAAAAAACAAGGAAGTAGTCCCTACATGACTACATAACACCGATCAGCGGACCGAAACTGTAGTTAGTCGGTGCTGCTTCCTGCAAAAGGGAAGCAAACCGGAAGTGACGCATCAGAACTCAAGCCAATGATAAGACTGCTAACAAAAAAAATGCCTGAGTTAACAAATGGCAAGCAGCAGCAGAAACTAATGCCAATAGGCGGAGTTTCACCTACCACATCTATTACTTAATGCCTCGTAGAGGCAGCGCATGCGCTGCCCTTTGCGAGACCTAAAAATCTAAATATGTGGCAGTGCTTGAAACCCCGAAAGATGTTAACAGGGTATCCAGTTGATAATTCAATCTAGTCTGTGTTTTATCCAGGTTGAGCGTATATCCAGAAAAAGAGCCAAAAAGCTCAGTATCTTCTGAGATAAGAACTATTGCATCAGCTGGGTTACCAGAGAAGATGGCAATATCATCAATGTATGCGGTAATCTTCAATTCCATTGCATTTAAGCAAACTGGGAGAATCCCCGGATTCCCCAACAGATGTCTTATAAAAGGCTCAACGTAAAGAGCAAATAGCAGCGGGGAACATGGACACCCCTGCCGTGTACCTCTCCAGACTGGGAAAGATGTTGATGAAATGCCGTTTACCTTAACATTAGCTACCGGGTTCTAATATAATTTCTGAACCAAAGAGATAAACCGGCTTCCAAGTCCGAACGTAGTTATAGTAGACCAGAGGGCATCCCATGCCACTCAATCAAAAGCCTTCTCGGCATCCAGCATTATCATACCGATATGTTCTTTTAATTTACCGGATACATCAAAGGCTGCGATAGCAGTGTTAACATGGGCCGAGGTGTCGCTACCGGGGGAAAACCCATGTTGCTGATAGGAGACTAACCTATGAATGAGAGAGGCCAAACGCTTTGCCAATATTTTGGGAATTCTTTTGTTATCAGAGTTAATTAATAAAATTGGATGAGATGAGCTCCTTTCTTCAATTGGTTTACCTTTCTTAGGGAATACCACAATGATAGTCCTGGTCCATGAGGCAGGAGCTTCCCCTCCTTTTGAGACATGCGTAATTACATCTGTCAAGGCGAGCACCAAGATATCCCTAAAAGCTTTATAAAATGCCAGAGCGATAGTATCCTCACCTGTCGCCTTACCAGAAGACATGTCCTTAATTGCTTCCTCCACTTCGGGCACCCCAATGTCCCCCTGTAGCACTGCCATCTGGTGTACATCAAGCTTAGGTAAATGACTTTCTTGCAGATTATCCCGAAAACTTAAATTAGTAGAAGAAACTACCTCGCCATATATTCGCGCATAAAATACACCAAACTGATCAACGATATCACATAGTTGTAAAAAAGACACCCACCCTCTTCTTTAATACACTTAATCTTGCCTTACTATCAGAAATCTGAGTAACCAACAGCCGAACAACATTTTCCCCCTACTCATACTGCAGCATTCGATGTTTCTGATAACTAGCAGCTGTTTTCTCTGCTAGCCTTCTATTTAACAAAGACCTTACTTCCAAAATCTTTAGATAGATTGACTGCTCAGCAGGGTCCCCAACTATAAGGGCCTGAATATGTTGGTGTTCCCCATTTAATTGTCCATACGCCACTGCCCCGCTACTTGAACTATGCACCTATTGTGGCCTAGAATGAACTGGAGGGTCACCCCCTGACGAAATCCCATCATACAGTCCCATACAACAGGTGGAGAAGCAGCGCCTTTGTTATTTCCGATATACTCCCTCAATACTAATCGAAGATGACCACAAAAAGTTCCTGATTTTTAAATAGATGAAGGGGAATGAAACAGCACGTTGAGTATCACCAACTCCTGCCTGAACCTGTACTGTTAGCAAGACAGGATTGTGATCAGATGTAACTTTAGGACATACCTCTATATAGGCATTTTCCCAAAAATCCACTTAGTAAAAATCATGTGGGAAGGAGTAATGTGTAAACCCTATTGACCTTGGGAATAGAGTCCTCCATGCATCAGCCAACTGATGTATTTGCATAAGCTTAAGTATGGCCACCCGGGTCCTTACCATTCTCGCCTGCGTTTTTCTATCAGTGGTGTCAATCCTTTGATCCAATATACATTTAAAATCCCCCATAACTATCAAATCTCCAGCCCACCCCAATAATTTGTCATTTAAATAATACAACATATCAGGGCTATCAGTATTAGGGCCATACACCACGCAAATAGTACTTTTTCGTCCCAGAATCAATAATTGCCCTATTGGCCATCTACCTCTAGAATCAGCTAGCATATGTAAAACAGTAACAGCTAGATTCTTACCTTTCAATACAGGGACCACTTGAATTGAGACTGCCTGAGAAGTGCATATTAAAACATCAAATCCAAGCTGTGTCAGAATAGATCTAACTTTAAATTTGAGATGAGTCTCAGTTAGCCGAAGTATCTGTGGCTTAAATACCTTAAGCTCCTCATAGCTCAAGCACCGCTTCCTTACTTGCTTGAGTCCTGCGACTTCCAACACATAACTTTCAAATTAAACATTACATAATCTCAATAGAAACCGTCTTCCTCTTAACTCCAATCCCCTGCCATAATCCACCATATGTATGCTTCCAAAAATTGACTGTCTATTAAACCCCCCCTTACCCCATCTACCATCCCCACACAAAAGATGCCCATAGCATAGAAAAAAGTTACTCCCAAATAACACCATGCCCTACACCACCCCCAGTGGACCCACCCCCATACCTGAAGAGGGAATCAGCCCCCTACCCTGCTGTCGCTGACTGACAGCCAAGGGAGATCACTCTTCCGTTCGGCCCCGGCCCCCACCCACACCCCTCATATAGAAAAGTATAAATGAACATCTACGAAAGCCTTAACTAATATACACACTCTTCTCAGGTTAAATCAGTTTGCCATCTAAAAAGGGCTTCTTTTGTTTCTGACTCTGTGTAAAAAAAACTACAAGCGTCCATCTTTAACTATCTTCAGCCGGGCTGGTTCCTGCAAGAAAACTTGCATGCAGACTGCCTTGAGAGGGTCTATTAGTTGATGGAGCTACCACCTTCTCTCCATTGAAGCCTTACATAAATTGGACCTCACAAATAGTGATTGAGTCCAATTTAACAGGGGTAGTAGAATGGACTTTAAAATAAATTGCCTGTGAAAGCAGAAAAATTTCGATATACACAAGTATTGGACAGGGGTGTGATATCCCACCTTGAACCCCTGGTCTTAAAAAAGACAGTATTCTATGCGACTGTGGCACCTGAGAGTCCATATCCCAGCCAGCAAGGACCCGAAATGCCTGTTGAAATATATTAACCACATATGCCCTGGGGTCCGAGCCCTCCCTCCCTTCAGGTATACCTAAAAACCTCAAATTATTCTGGTATTGTCGGTTCTCAAGGTCCTCAACTTTCGCCTGCAGAAACACCATCTGAGTCTCTTGTGTTTTGATAGATATTACAAACGAGTTATTGACTTCTTCAGCTACTGCGATCAGCTGTTGCAGTTCCGAAACCTCTGAGTACAATGTGACGACTTTAACAGTGACATCTCCCGACTGTCAGCTTTGGCTTGTGAATAATATTCTTGAGCTTCTGTTCTTTGAGTAAGCAACGCCTGGAGGATTATAGATAGGGAAGGCTCCTCGAGGTCACCTGATTTTTCAGCTCCTGACCCTCCCAAGGTGTTAGATTGACCAATTCGCATTACCAGTGTCTGGTTGGCTAACCAGCACTGATGGATACAAGATTCCCACTGAATTGTCCACTTGATCTGGACTCACAGTTATAATGTCTTGGATTGTATGATTCAGATAGACAGAATCCCCTAGCTTGGGAGAGAGCTCCTGGGAGTCTGCTCTGCCAGGATTGGAATGCCGAGAGAGGATAGCCTTGACCTCTCCCTTAGATGACAACCATTGACATGAAGAGTGCGCCACTGTTAGATTAGTTAAATCCCCTTCCATGGTAGCTTGGACCCTCACTGCTTCAGGGCTGAATGACTCCGAAATAGTTGATGGATCGTCCTGTAGAACAGACTATGCATCCGCATTTTGCACTTATCCCCCCTTATGGCTGCCCCCTTGATAGTCCATAGGCAAAGAAGAGAGAGTAACTGAGCCAGTCCATGCTGGACCTATATTCACAGCTTCAATTTCAAGATGCATCATATTACCATCATTGCTAGCCATCTCACTGCTCTCCCGCAAAACAGACCTGCCACAAGGGACTGGGACCGAAACACAGAACCAGCCTCCCAGCCCTCCTGGACCGACGCCAGTAATGTGTCAGCCATCTCCGATGTGGGGGTGGAGCTCTCAGACCCTCAGTTTTGGAGCAGGCCCCCTGCCTTCCTGGACCGCAGCAAACACAGGATAGGTTTACCCAGTGACAAGCCAGGAGCTGACTCAGGCAACCGACTGAGCCGAAGAGAAGGTGCCGGATATTTCGCAGATCTAAAAGCACCTGCAAGCACTGAGTTCCCCTGACTCTAAGCAGTGATCTCACCAATACAGCCCCATCCCTTCTGAGAAAGGGGTCACAAGGGAGCCATCCCAACACACATCAACGCCAAGTAGATGCCTGGAGTAGCCACAAGGTGGGATGCCTTAAACCACTTTGCTTCCTTAACATGAAGGAGATGGTACTGAACCACAGCAGAATGGCGCTAGCACATTAGGGAACCAGGTATGCAGGTATTGCTGTAGTTTTACCAAACCGCGCCGTCCTTCTCGACAGAAAAAGGATGGAAAATTTAGTCCAATCTAACCAAGGTTCTGCTAACTTTTTTCTCCCAATTTCATATTGCCTTGTAGCCATCCAAAAGCCGGGAGGAGGGGGTTGCGGAACCGAGAAAGGCTAGCAGAGGTGCTCTCCTCCTCGGCGGCGTCACTCTGCCATCTTCCCTCACGTCAGGTCCCCGAGACCATTAGGCCCTGCATCCTTCCACCGTGCATGGCGTGGGGTTGGCTACTGTGGGGGTGGTGGGTGCAGGGGCCAGCGTGCGTGGTTGGCAATGTTGGGTATGGTAATAAAAAGTTACTTTATATTTAAGAAATTCACTGAAAAAAACAAACACTAAAGTGACGTTTTAGTTGGGTGAAAACCAGGGGCGTAACACAGGCCCCCGCAGCCCCCTTGGTGCGGGGGGCCCCCAAGCTCCAGGGGGCACCCTCAGCACAGCACTCTGGCAGGAAAGCTCCTGATTGAGCCCGGAGGAGGCCCCTCCACGTGCCTTGCAGGGAGGCCCCCCTCAATTTTTGTTATGCCAGTGGTGAGAACAAAATTGTTACTTACTCAGGCATAGTTTTACAGCTCGAAGAATTTTCGGCATACACATGCTATTCATTATTCCACCATCTAGTGGTTGGGTCAGTTGTCATCTAGTGGTTGGTTCCAAAATATTACTAAGTCTCTTTTCCCTTTTGTCTTTTTAGGTCCAGCCTCGACAGCGCATTCGCTGCTCTGCGAGGAATGCTGTATTCAGAGATGAACTTGAAGCCCCGTCCAGTTTCCGCAAATTTTTTTAATTGGCTCCCGTCACTGTCCTTTGTAAACTGTGGCTTTTCATTGGTCAATCGGCTTAGTAGTCCCTCCTTAGTACAGCCTTGTCTCATCTTGTAACCTCCCATAAGTAATGGCCTTCTTACTTAAGTTATTACTCCGTAGGCTTTAATTACAACCTCGAGCACTATTTTCTTAAACCGCCTTGTCCTGCCTGCTCTTGCAGGCAGGACACGCTCCCCTGCAAAGCTTTTTACTAACTCGACGGGGCACCCACTTGAAGGACGTCGCACTATTACTTTTAAATATGCTCCGTCCCAGTCCCCCCCTCCCCTCCCAGTTGCACAGATGCTGCACTTTATTCCGGAAGCTTCCTTCATGTGCCATTGTGTTTTTTTCTGTCTTGAAAAGCTTCACATGCTAAATATTTTTGCATATAGCTTAGGGTTGCAAGTCGGTTTCTCATCTTCAAGGAAATGGCATCTTGGATCGGCAAAGCAATGAAGTACATAGCTCCTGTGAGAAAGATTACAGGTATGATGTGTTTTATGCCCTGGCATATAATCTGCAGTGCACCCGATGTCCACCCTGCACACAGGGTGTATAGCTTCTGATGGATACATTTATACTAAAGAGAAAGTGGGTTTCTCTGTTAACTGATTAACTTTCATCACCTCTACAGGCTGTACAAAAACCTGAGTGCTCGTGACCATCGTCCCCAGCCCTTGGTCCAGCACACCGCGTGACCTCGTCCTTGGCCCAGCACACCAGGTGACCTCGCCCCCAGCCCGCATACACTCCTGTCTCAAATCACTGCTTTTGGCAACTGTCTAAATCCAGCTGCTGTCATTTAAATTTATTTGAGCCGTTACTTAAAATGCCAGCAACGTACAACTGTGCCATTTTGGCACTTTACAAAATGTATAAATACATGATTGTTAAAAAAATGCTCATTATAGTTCTTCTGGGAGCTTGAACGTGTTGTACCTATAATAGGGAAAGAAGAGCGACAGTGAGTGACAGAGCACAGCTGAAAACCTCATTATATGCAAAATGCTAACGTTAATCAAAACTAGATTTTAAGAAGGAGGTGGCCTCTACAGTTAAGAATGCACAAAGGATCATAACTCCTTAAAAAAAAAATTGGGATGTTTGTTAATGCAAGAGCTGTGCTCAATGCAATAGGTCTGGCATTATTTAAACTTTGACCTATTGGCATTGTAAATGGCAATGCCTTTTATTTATGTGCACTTTGTACTTATAGTCGTTACTCTCAGGTTTTCAAAACACATAAATAAAAGGCAATGTCATTTACTATGCCAATAGTTCAAAATCTCGCAAAGGTGAGACCTACTGCATTGCAAATGCTTGTTTTTGTGTGTGTGTGTTGCATCATTTGGTGGCAAGACTCGTCCCTTTGTGAAGTTCGGCATGCACCCCAGAAAACTCTGTGCGTGGTGCCATCTTCAGACTCTTTTTTCCCTTCTTGGCGACTTGGCTTGTCATTGTGTCTTCCCTTTAATCTGCTAAACAGAAAAATATGTTCTTCTTTCTTCTTGTCCTTTTCTGGATACACATGCTGTGAATTAATTTTGTAGAAGTATACTTGTTCACCCTTGGAGGCTGCGTTGAAAGGAGATTGTGACGTACTGGTAGCTTTATTATGTTTTCTTGGGCCATCAGGTCTAAAAACCCAAGTTTTCCTTGCCCAGTGTGGAGCAACAAGGATCATTGTAATTTGCAATTGTTTGCAATTGGCTATCACTAGTGGTATCAAGGGGATTGGCAAAAAGACATAGGCAAATTTCTCTATGGAAATGCGCCACATTTTGCCTTTTCGGGTGTTGCGAATAAATCTACCTCTGGTGTGCCCCATTGTCTGAAGATGCATTGGAGTACCTGTTGATGAAGCTCCCACTCCTGCCAGACTGTACCCTGCCTGCTTAGTCTATCCCAACGTCACAGACTACCCCTTGCGGTTGAGGCCAGCTTGTTCAGATATGGCTTATATCCTCTTGAAGATAGGGAAAGCTTTTGTCCCTACCGTGTTGATTCTGGCTCCGATGAATACTTTTCTCTCTCTGGGAGTGGCAAAGATGTTCCTTGATTTATTGTGAATCCCAGCCTGTGCAGCGTGCCCATTCTCATTCTTATGCTCCTCTTGCACACTCAGAATGAGCCTGCTTTTACTAGCCAGTCTATGTAGGAATATAACTGTATCCCTTCTCTTCTGAGATACACTGCTACTAGTGCTAGACACTTGGTAAAATCATTGGTGCTGAATTCATGCCAAGGGGCAGCAATCTGAATTGATTTTTTGGACAACATACAGTTAGATCTTGATGCATTTGCTTTTGCTGGAAAGACACATAGAACATCTGACTTGTGGGTTAAAGAAAAAATATGGTTTGCCCAGATCACATAAGGTGCTTTTATCATCATGCAGCCAAGGAATATGGGGACTATATTCAAGGCTAAGACAATCTTTGAAGATCATTCTGTTTATGTCAATTTTTATTTTTCAATCAGTCTTTCATTCATAATTGTATGGGGTGACCCTTAATAAAATCAGAAATAAAATCTGCCTCTTACTCTGCATAGACAATCTCCATTGTCGCACACTGCGGCAACCTCAAGCGCATTCTCAAAAATATGTTTTCTGCTTCCTGAAAAGGAAGGCCTGACTTGTACCCCTAAACGTCTAACCCAAAAGAATCTGACCGAACACACTTTGCTCTGTATAAATCCAGTATGGATTTTACATGTATATGGCCCAGGTGTCTTGTAAATGCCTCAATGTTGTGGCCAACCCTATTAAAATATTGAACATGAGTTCTCAATAAAAAATCCCAGTTCAAGTTACTATCCAGCCAGATGCCAAGGTAACAACATTTGCTAGTATTTTCTATAGGATGACCATCAATCATGAAAGTCTTAGTTTTGGTATTTTTGGGGCGATCACTATGGCATAAGATTTTGACAAATTTGTTTTTAGGCCCATATTTTCCATAAAATCATAAAACAGTCTAATAACAGTTGCAGGCCATTAGCTGTACGTGCCATAAGTACGGTGTCATCAGCAGACAGCAAAGCTGGAACCCGCCTGTTATTAACCAGTGGGGCATCTTTGTATCTCCACTAAAAAGTGCTCCAACTGATTGATATACAAAACAAAAAGCAATACCTCCCTGGTGGACTCCAGGACTCAATTTGAAGAGCGTAGTGCATTTCTCAAAGGACCGCCTCTTATGGAGGCCTCCAGGCCAGCATGTAAACTGCGCAGAAAAGACACAAGGGCGATCTCTACTCCCATGTCCCCCAGCACAGCCCACAGTTTCAATCTATCCACTGTGTCAAAGGCTGTGCTGAGGTCCATGAAGGCCAAATGAACTGACTCCCTCTTAGCCACAGTAGATTTAGAGATCAACAGATGAAGGTTCAAATTCTGCTCAATCATCCCCCGCCCTGGCCTGAAGCCGTATTGGATCTTCCTACCCTCTGCCCAATCGGTAAGTCGCTTCAGCACTATACGGTCAATAAACTTCACCTCAGCATCCAGTAAAGAAATGGACCAGTAGCAAGTTGGGTCCGTCCGATTACCTTTCTTAAAAACCGCCATTATATCTTATTTTTACCAGGACAGGGGAATAACGCCTCTCACAGCTGCAATGCAATGCTGTGCAACTACTGGAGCCCACAACTCAAAATAACACCTAAAAGCGTCCCCAGCGACTCTGTCAGGGCCCGGCCCTTTGCCAGAGGACAAAGCCTTTAAACAGGTCACAAAGGATACATAGGCTTGAATAATCATACAAAGGTTTCACACTATGTCTGAAAATACTTCATTACTAGCAGCCCAAGAGCAAACTCTGTCAATGTTGAACTCTATTGACACACAATATTATGGACACATTAATAAAAAAAACTTGTGGCGATTTTAAAATTATTGACCAATGAATTACATTACTATGCTGTTCTAAATTTACCATATGTCTAACCACCCTCCTATGTATCTGACTGAAGAAATGAATAGTGAGCATGTAATAAAGACGTTATCCAGTCGAATGTGTGAAGATATTTGTATTCGTGCCTGCCTCGGTGCCTCTCCTCAGAGCAGTGCCTGAAATGGAAAATTAGAAGTGCAGGTACTCTGCACCAGAGTACCTGCTTGTTTCTGAGAAGTACCAGTACTCTCCAATTAAAAGTATTACGCCTCTCCTAAGAAGTGCAGGTACTCTCCCTCTCAAAATAAAGAAGTGCCGGTACTCCGTACCGGACAGTACCGGCCCATTTAAAGCACTGCCTCAGAGACATCTTACGGATTTTTGGGGCCCTGGGCTAAATGTATTTTGCGGATCCCTGTTTGGAACCACTTTGAATTTATGATTCAATTTCAGCTCTTTCATCCCTCTTTTGCCAGGTCACTCACTGATAGTGCAAGGCACACTGGTCCAAATTCTAATATCTTTGCGTCTAATATTCAGGGATAGCGATGTGTGTTTTCAAATTGTACCACAGCAGCGGCTCACTAATATTACTGCGAATAATCCATGTGACAACCTCCCATTTCTCATCTGTGAGGTCCTATTGTCATCTAAAAGAAACTTTCTATGGATGTTGCAAAAAACGAACACATTTCTCTGTAAAATGTCTTTAATAGACTCTTACACATCACCGACACTAAAAACACATTAAAGAAAGAAGGTATTGAAACAATATGTTTCAGAATTATTCAAGGTCACTAGGGCAAGACTCTCGGCAGAACAGAGTTGGCTCGATCACGGGCCCCCTGAAAGGCTGGGGGCGGGGCCCAGGGCCAGAGCCTACTTTGCTCATGCCTTAAAACGTCTCTCCGTCATGTGACACAAGTACGGCCTGTCCAGGGGTTGAGCTCGAGCTCTCAGCTGAGGAAGCTCCCAGGCTAGTCAGGTTTCCACAGTACTCAAACCGGACAGGACCCGATCCCGGAGGTGGGATTTGTTTTTCCTGCCCCAACAGCCAAGCAGGACAAATGCACTTCCTTAAGGGTTTAGGGCTCTCCAGTTATCGTGCTGGTAAGGGTTCATTTTATACAAAAACAGAAAGGGATTCCGGCGAAAGCTTAAATAGTGTCGTCAGAAAGGTATCTATCATATCTTGCTAAGAGTCTTAATTAAGCAGTGGATTTGTTTGACTAATCTGTAATCTGTAATCGCTGAAGGCGAGTGGCGGTAGTAGCAGAGGAAAGTGTTGCTGTTCTTGTAGCTGTATTTATTGCACACCAGTGGCCAAGCAACGATTTCTTTTAAACATGTGTCGGAGCGCGGAAACTTGGGTAACGGGGAACAGGACAAAACCCGTACCGAATATCCTCCCTTCGTCACAGACCAGATATCACATTAACGCTTTCACACATGCAGTCATTGGTGGGGCCCATAACACCAACATTCACACATCACTTCACACTGGTCTGCACATACAGGAGAGATGAGTGTTTCATGCGCTGACATGAGAGGAATACCTTATAACCTATAGGAAGAAAAATGATATTACATATCTATACATTAATATCCCTACACCTACAGATCTCAATCCTTAAACAAAAGACACTCCTCCCACGTGATCAATGGATCATTTAGTTGGATTGATAATTGGTGATTTAGGACCAGCTAAAACACATTTATGACCTTGATCTTTCCTTCTTCAATAAACCACAGACGCATTTGCTTCTTAATATTCGTTTATCTATTTTTATATCGCAAAAGAGTTAAATCTACATCTAGAAAGTTTTATTAATTTTATATTGAATCACAAACACCATATTTACCTAATCTGGCTATCGGGTGTCCTCTAAGTCATCAAATTTGTCATCAATCAGTCAGAATTTAGAAGTTCTTCATGCGGCACGCTACAGTCCCAAAGAAAGGCAAGGACCAGAGATGTGCAAGTATCTATCAGTGCCCATTAAATTTGATAAAGTTCGCAGTTCATCAAGGAAATGGGCAGCATTCAGTCTGTCAAAGATTCAGGAATGCAGCAGTCACGTAGTGTCACCGTCGTCTCCGTCAGCGAAAGGAAAGGGAAAGTACAGCGCACGCCTCTCTATTCTACCGTCATTTTTATAATAAAAGTAATGTCAAGATGTAACATTTTGTAGGGTTTGGGCTCTCCTAATTGGTCAGTTGGGATCGTCCGGTGAGGTTTCACACAGTTCAAGAGGTTACGTAGTAGTTTCGGATTTTTCCGGTTTCTTGCAACTGTCCTTGGTTTTAATACTTGGATGACTTCCCACCGTGGCCTTGTTCGTGCTGAGTGTGGCAAGGGTCATGACGAGGCCACAGGAATAAACTGTTGCGCAGTCGCACTTCGCCCGAAACCTCGTGGAATGGTGGCCATCACATCGTGTTACGTTGGCGGCCATCTTGTTTTTAGGGCCAAAGGACAACTTAAGCGAAACAAACACAAAAAGTAATTAATACATAGAAATAATGAATAAAATGTTAACCCCTTACTAATCCCTCTATGTGCTTGTAATTATCGAGCGTATAGCGACATTTAAAGCGTTTATATTCACCCATTTGATGTCATCTGGTGCAACATAATGAAAATGTCACAAAAGCAACATATATCATGCAGTATTCGATTTACTACATATACTACTGTTAGTATGCGTACATATTTTAGTTATAAAAGTTAATTAGCCATGCGAAATGCAAATCCCACGTAAATTTCATAAATTAGTAATGTTGATTAAAACCAAGCAAACTTATTTAATAAAATTACAATTAATAGATTATTTTATGAGTATATTCATGCAGAATAGGGGGGGTATACAAAAATGTTGTTCTACCCGCTCCATCAATCCCCCCTTTGGTGATTTTATCACCACACCAATAAAATTTGGATTACATTTTCATGGAGTTGAAATGAATTCTTGCTTTTAATTTTACATCTCTGTCTCCCCAATTTCTTCTCTTCTGGCTGTCTTATACATGTTTTCCTTTACTTCTTCTAATTCTACTTCTTCAAATTCCCTCTCTTGTCTTCTAAGATATTCTCCTTTTAACTTTTTCGGGATTTTCTTCTTTTGCGACATAGACAACCTAATCTTAATATTAATACTATAAAATCACACATGTTAATGGAAATAAGATCTTACCTAAAAGGGTACTACCTTGATTTACTAAGACATTTTTAATAGAAGATATTTTCTTCCCAATCTTTTCCCAAACACTTTCAACCTCTAGTGGTGCAATTTCATCATGCAGATCAGTTATATTTTTAATATAGATTTTCAAATCTTTACTCTCGTCTGGAATGTAAGTACAACAATGTTGAACTTTCAGCATTCCACAGACTCCACCCTCTTTTGCCAATAATATATCAAGGGCAAGTCGATTCTGCAATACCATGGCACGCATGGCAACCATTTCAGTATTTACCAATAAAAATCCTCCAGCGGTGCTTGTTGACAAGCGATCCACTACTGTAGATAGTCTTCTAATTTTGTTTGCATTCAGAGATATTCCAACTGCTGGTATCAATGGTCCAAAGATGTTACCTACAATTTCTGACCAAGATTCTCTCTTTCTACGTGCTAAATAACTACCTAACTTATGTACACCATCTTCTCCTCTTCCCATGTGAAAAATCTTTGGGAAAACCAGGCCTACATAACATGTGCAATACCAATGGTCTGGCAAACGATAATATGCCTTGCTCCAACAGATAAAATATAACCCAGGAAAAACTGGATCATTTCCTCATTTAAATCCCCATCCACCCATGATTCGGTATGTATCATGGCACTCACTGTTACCTACAAAGTAATTATCATATGCAGTTTGATTCCTTCTAATACACAATTTTCCTTTCTGAGGCCAATCTAAAGCCATAGTTGGACTAGCTTCTCCCTTCAAGAATTTTCCATTTCAACATCCCAAACTGTCTTTTCCATTTTTCCCTCAGATGCTTTCCTTTGCATTTTCAACCTCCTTTCTTCAACCATATTCAAAAATGTCTTTTCTTCTTTCTTTCAACTGCAAGTCAAATAATTTATGAATATATATTCAAGTGTTAGTTCTTTAGTCTCTAAGAAAAATTCACCTAATACCTTTGCAGGTTTTACCTTATTATGCTTGTTAATCGAGGGTACTTGTGAAAATGTGTTATATACATCTGAAAAATAATACTCTAACTTCCCTGTTTGGTAAAATAAACTAGCTATTACACTACATGTTATTCCATAGGTTACTGGAAGGTGGTGATAAGTCACTCCCTCCGATACAGATGCAGGTAACTTCATACAAACGTAGCAGTCCCTTACGTCCATTGTCTTCACATATTCATACAGGAATTTCGAAAATACATTGTTAGAAAAATCAGTTATAGACCTGTCTGTATGCAAATAATTTCTATCTATTTTAGTTGGAACTACCTTCTGAACCTTTTCTATATTAGTTTTAGTTTTCACTATGTCCTTCTATTGTGTCAATGGTAACTTTAAACGAGATCATCAGAGCTAGTACACTCCACAAAAGCATTAGTAATCCTGTACAACAACACATTTTACACCATCTTTTCAAGAATATACAACTATCTTTTCTACTATCTGTGTTTGCCATTCTGTAAAAATGAACAGTGTCTTTTGACTTAGCCTCTTCTACTTCACAACTAGTTTGTCTAACCCAAGGCTCTAAGCACCTACTTGGTTCTACCAGTTTTTGTCTTTTTCCCGTATTTTATTGTCTTTCCATTAGCAGCATTCTTGTCTTATTCAGTTTGGCATCTCATCATCCTTCAACTTTCCTTCGTGATCTGAATACAGTATTTCCTGAACATCCGTCTCTTCTCCAATATCGGACAAGATAACTCTCAGGATTTCCGATTCTTCATTATCCTCAACCACTTCCGGTACAGTCACCTCTGGATTTACTTGGCTATCCGCCTTTTCTTTTATTTCAGGCAGGGCCACATACGTCCATTCCGGCGACTTATACTTCTGGTTAGGTTTTCTCGTTCTTTTACTTTCCTCTATTACAATTATTTCTTCGTCTTTTGATTTCTCTTGACTAGTTCATTCATTCACAGTTCAGCTCTTGGTGAATTTACTCGTGTCAGTCGATATCTCAGCCTTTTTATTTTGTTCGGCCAGACTTCATCTTTTGCTGATCTTTTCAGTTTATTTCCTTTGTCATTCTTTTCAGTTCTCCATGCTCTTTTTCTTAAGATTCGGCCTTCAGATACTTCGTCTTCACTTTCCTCTGATTCTGTTTCAACTTGCTTCTCTCTTTCAACAGCTTTTCTTTCCACCGCTTCTTTAGTTTTCCCTACTTCTGTCCCTCCTCGGGTTTCTTGCACACACCCTTCCTGCTGACTACTTGTCCCTTCCTCTAACTGGATGTTGGAGTTCCCTACACCTCCTCGGGGGTCTTCCACAAAAATCTTTCCCTCTCTCTCTGTATCTGGCACCTGTCCATCTAATTTTGTTATTTCAGGTGGAATTTCTCTAAATTTTTCATCTGGAACGTCTTTATCAGCAATTTCTTTAATTGTCTTTTCACTGTCTTTTTCTTCTCTCGGGCGTAAAGTTATTTGTTCAGTCTCTGAGTCTGAGCTGGTATCAGAAATCTGTAACCTTCTTCTCAAGGAAATACTTCTTGGGATAAAAGTTAGATCTGGCTCTGATTCCCCCCTTTTAGGGTTTTCTCTTGTTCTTGCTTCTTCATCATTCGATTCAGAACTTGATTCTGATTCATCGAAATATTCTCCCTTTTTGTTATCCACTGGATTTGGAATCCTCAATGTGTGACTTGCATGAATCCAGTTCTTGATTCCAGCACACTTCACAGCTGTGGTTGTATTCAAAATCACCTGTCATGGTTTTCCCCACCTTGGGACCAAACAGTTCCTCCTTATGTGTACTTTGATTCTCACCCAGTCCCCTGAGCTTAGATCATGAGCTTGCTTCTTTTCAAGGGTGGTGGCATCCGCTCCAACTTGATGAAACACAGAATGAACTGTGTCAGCCAGGCCCTTACAGTAATCCAACACCATGTCATCAGTTATAGGCAACAGCTTGTTGACTGGTATGAACACATGATGCATTGCTCTGCCCATGATAATTTCATGGGGACTCAACCCTGTAGTTCTGTCTGGAATTGATCTAATAGTCATGAGTACTAGAGGCAAGACATCAGGCCATTTCATACCTGTGGCTAAACACATTTTCCCTATTCTGTTTTTGATAGTTCCATTCATTTGTTCCACCACACCAGAAGCCTCTGGGCGATAGGCACAATGTAATTTTTGCTGTACATTCAATGCTTCACAAATCAATTTTACGATCTCATTATGAAAATGTTTTCCTCTATCTGACTCAATTGTCACTGGAAACCCGAATCTAGGGATGAATTCCCTTAAAAGCAGTTTTGCCACTGTGATTCCATCGCTTCTTCTTGTTGGGTATGCTTCTACCCATCTAGAAAACAAACAGACCATGACTAGAACATACATCAACCTGTTGCAGGGAGGCATTTCAATGAAATCTACTTGCATTCTGGTGAAAGGCCCTCCTTCCCGACCTATTGTTCCTAGACTCACCACTGTTTTCCTTCCAGGGTTGTACTGCTGACATATAAGGCATCTTTGACAAAGACTCTCTGCTACAAGTCTAAATTTTGCATTGTACCAGGTCTGTTTAAATGATCTTATCATAGCATCTCTCCCTATGTGTCCCTGTCCATGATACATCCATGCCATGGCAGACACCATGCTATCAGGCATAACTGGTCTTCCATCCCGATAGACCCACACATGATCTTTCTCCTGTGGTGCACATCCTGCTTTTACCCACTGCTTCATCTCCTCATCTCCTGCTTCTTCCTGCAATTGCCTCACTTCTTCCCAGGTACCCACAATGTTAGTAAACATTAAGGTGCAAGAATTCATGTCATTCTCCATCGCCCGATTCACAGAATTCTGATTACGTGCACAGTATTGGGTCATATCATTGGCATATTTGTTGCCGATGGCGGTATAATCGCCAGATTGACTATGTGCAGCACACTTCACAACATCCAATTGCTTAGGCAGCTGTATCGCCTCAAGCAACTTACCAACCACTTCAGCATTCTTGATGGGAGTTCCACTTGATGTCAAAAATCCTCTCTCTAGCCATATTTGGCCAAAGTCATGCACCACACCAAAACCGTACTGACAATCAGTTATCACAGTCACTCTCATGTTCTTCCCAATCTTGCATCCTCTAGTCAAAGCAACAAGTTCAGCTACTTGGGCTGATCTTACTCCTTTCAGGTAGGATGCTTCCATTACTGCTGCAACTGTGCATACTGCATATGCTGCACTCAACATTCCATCATCTGTTCTCAGGCAAGAACCATCTACAAACATTACAAAATCACTTTCTGGCAATGATACATCTTTTATGTCAGGACGGGGTTTGGTACAGAAATCAAGTACATCCAGCCAATCGTGATCCGCTTCGTCTCTAACTTCCACATTCTCAGCATCAGGCAACAATGTTGAAGGATTCACGTTCAAGCATCTCACAAGACTCACATTTGTTGCACCTAATATGACTTTCACATATTTAGTCAGCCGACTATGTGTCATGAACTGAGTGCGACTCCTTGTTAAAAGGATTGCCACATCATGAGGTACAAACACTTTCACAGGGTATCCCATCACAATTCCTTCGATCGGTTCCAAGCTCCTACAGGTAGCAGCCACTGCTTTCAAACACCCAGGTAAGGCTACAGCTACTGGGTCTAGCATTGATGAAAAATATGCAATTGGTCTCCTCAGTTTTCCATGCTTCTGTATTAATACAGAAAGTGCACATCCATTTCTTTCACTGCAATACAACTCAAACTCTTTCTCGTAATCGGGCATTCCTAATGCTGGCGCGTCACAAACCCATCTCTCAATCGTTTAAAAGCTGCCAATTCCTCTTTGTTCAAATCAATGGGATCTCTCACATCACTTCTTGTCAAATGTACCAAAGGCTTTGCAATCAGGGAGAAATTGCTTATCCACTGACGACAATATCCAACCATTCCAAGAAACATTCTCACCTCTCTTTGCGTCATGGGGGCTCTCATTCCTTTTATGATCCTGATTCTGTCTATTGTTATTTTACTCTGTCCTTTTTCGATATCATGGCCTAAATAATGTACTTCTTTTTTGCAAAATTGCAACTTTGATGGTGACACGTTAAGTCCTCCATCGGCCAGATGATTCAGCAAAGCTATAGTGTCCATTACACAAGCTTCACGAGTTTTCGATGCCACTAGAAGGTCGTTGATGTATTGTAGTAACACTCAATTCTCTGGCATTTCTAAGCTTTCTAAGGACTTTTTCAATATCTGATTAAATATTGAGGGACTTTCTGTATACCCATTGGAATTCGGCACCAAGCCAAAATACGTTCGTCTAAACGAAACGCAAAATTTGCTGGCTGTCATGGTGCAATGGAATGGAAAAGAAAGCATGGCATAAGTCAATCACAGTATACCATTCTGCATCATGGGGAATCTGATACAAAATCACAGATGGATTTGGTACAATAGGATAACATGACACAACGATTTTGTTTATCTTTCTCAAATCTTGCACTATCCTGAACTTCCCATTAGGCTTTTTCAGTCCCATAATTGGGGAATTACATGGACTACTCATTATTTCTCTCAAAATGCCTTGTTTTATCATTTTCTCAATTATAGGGGTAATTCCTTCAATTATCTCAGGTGTCAGTTTACATTGAGGGACATTTGGATAACTTATTCCTTCCTTCACTGTTATTTTTACTGGGTCCACATTTCTCATTAGTCCCACATCTTCTCCCGTGAAATCCCAAACTTCTGCTTTTACAGTCTGATTTAATTCTTTCGGTAATTCATCAGGGTTATATACAGCATAAGCTTCAGTAACTTCAGGTTCTCTGTTTTCCATAGTCATTTTATACAGTACGTCTTCATCAGGGGTCTCAAATGCTATACCATCAGGGGTACAGAAAATAGTGCAATTCATTTTGCACAGCAAATCCCTACCTAACAAATTCACAGGACTTGTGTCGCACACAACAAAGCGGTGCATTTCAGAAAATTTCCCTATGCTAACTTTCACTGGTTCTGTAAGATAAGTTTTAACCTGTCTGTTGGATACACCAACTACTTGGATTGTTTCATCCGAGAGAGGAAGATTCTTAACATCAGCTGACCTAACAGTTGATCGAGTAGCACCAGTATCTACATGAAAAGTAATATTCTCATTATTTATTTTCCCATCAACAAATGGGCCTGTCTGGTCTACTTCTAGAGTTGCGCCAAGTACGCACTATTCTTCCTCTCCTCGGCACCGTCAATAACCTTCTTCTGACTCACTCTCATCGCGTTGTAGCCAATACTGCGAAACATCGCTAGCACGCGGCAGTTTAGTTACCTGTTCTTCGTTGTAGAATCCTGTCTCATTACTGTATTTCTGTGAATTTTTGCTTTGTGGAAAAGGCGGTTTTGGCACCTGATTCTGTTGGGGAACAACCTGCTGCTGTCGCTGCGGTTTACCACTCACCTCATTCTGCACCTGTGGATTCAATTATATATTTTCATTATTAGTACTTGGGGGAATTTTACACTCGGATTTCCAATGCCCTACTCTTCCGCAATTATGACATGGGAATTTCTTTTTTGCTTCTTCTATATTGAAATTTCCCTTACCTTTCCCAGGAATTAATTTTGATCTGGGTCCTGTATTATTCGCTTGTTCAACTAACTGAGCTTCCTGTCTTTCTGCCACCTTTACTTGTGCCCACATAGCTTTCTCTTTTAATTTACGCTGTTTGGCTTCAATCTCATCACTAAAAAATTGTGCATGTCTCAATACTTCATCTATCTTCTTATTTTGCCAATCTACAGTATGTTGTTTTATCATTTCACTAATTTCTGGACGTAAACCATATACAAATCTGTATACAAAATGGCTCAAATCCTTTTCACTCAGATTTTCATCCCCACTGAACTGTTTAAAGGCCAGGATCAATCTCCCGTAATATGCGTGTACTGATTCCTTACTTTCCTGGTGAGTCCTGTCAATTTTTACCCAATCAGTTTCTTTGGGAGGTACTTTATTTTTCAGAAAGGCAATAACCTGTTCATATTTCTTCATAACTTCTGGGTCAGGGGCTCCTGTCTTTGGATCCATAGGGTATTCTTGTGTAGGCCAATTTATCATTAATTTGCACTCTGTCCATAAATCTGCTGGTACTATTATGTCAAATAGACTGTTTAGATCAATCCATAATACTTTAGATAATTTCACAAATCTGTCCAATTGCCTATACCACTCGACAGGCTTTTCGCGTAGTCGAGGGAAATCATTGGTAAATGACAAAATATTTTGCCTAGTCCATGGAACATGTACATATCCTCCTCCTGGAATTTCTCTCATGGGGCATTCTGTTACTACTTTTTCTTTTTCTCTAACAGGGAAGGCTGCAAAAGTTTTATCTGAGGCATCATCTCGTTTTCGATACCACCTGCTTCTCCATTTATCCACATCTCCCCATTTTCTCAACAAGATAATTATTTCCTTAATCTGACTTATTCGTCCTGTGGTATTCAAATTTTCAATATCTTTTTCAGTAAAATCTATTCGATATGGTTTTGTAGAGTTTTTACCTTTTCAATATCTATACCCATTTCATTTGCTACTACTTCTAATCTTTCATGCAGATTTTTTGCTCTCCAGGTTATACTTTTACACAGAAATAGTAACTCCTCATCTTGATAAGTTTTTAACTTTTCTGTAGGGATAGTTCCTACTATTCATTCTTCCAGAACCATTCGTAGCTTGGCCATATCTATTGATTGGGATTCTTTGTCTATTCTCTGCAAGCTTCTCAACCATTCACTTAATTCCTCCGAAGAAGGTCCTACTGGTTTCTCTACATTACTTCATTCTATGTCTTTTTGAGTCTCAAATACTAATTCCATTGTCTTTGTATGTCTTTCTGTTATATTTGGACTTAATATCAGATTTCTAGGAACATTTGGCTCGATTGTACTCACTGTTTGTCTCCATGGATTTTCATCTATACTCTGCTTTGGCCTCTCAGTCTGTTTATTACTGTTATAAGGAACCGTTAAACAATGTTCACTATCTTTATGTTTTTCAAAAATAGGCATAACAGGGCCCATAGTCACTGGAACAGTCACAGCTTCTAAGTTTTTAGTCAATTCTCTTATCTTTTCAGTTAATTCTAAAGTTGTTTTTGCTAATTCTGTTGAATTTTCACCACTCACTCTATCATCTGATTTTCTCTCTATTTCTCTGCAGGAATTATTTTTGCCTTGTTCTTGTGGCACTGGTTCAGTTTTAATGATTCGCAAGGTTTCTCTCATTGGGGCACTTGGTGTCAACATTTCAGATTCTGGTTGATACGGGGATGGATTTTTATAAAACATGTCATCAAGAAGATCATCCTCCGATTCATTCACTCCATACCCTCTCGATTCTACATTATGTCTCTTTTCCGTACATTTTTTACCTCTAACTTCTTCAGCATTTCTTACAGGAAATAAAACCTTCAGTCATACTTGCATTCCGCCACCTCCTCATTCTGTCATCATGATTTTCATGCCTATATCTACCAAACATGTATCTATATCTTCCGCCACTCCTCTGTCTTTCTCTGTCATGCATTTCATCTTCCCATTCTGTCAGTGCTTCAAACTGTGTTGGTCTAGGTCTTGGTTCTAGATTCATCATTTTCTCTCTCAAATTCCTCAAAACCGCTAAATTAAATGAACCATGCTCTGGAAATGCCCAAACTCCATCATTCTTTGTATATTTTACCCAATTGTCTAACCAAATACAAATATGATATCCGTATTTCGCAACCATAAAGGATGCGGGGGTTTTCGGTGGGGGAAGCAACTGTCCTTCCCTAGTCATAATTGGTTTGTCCTTTTTAAACAATTTCTTGATTTTCCCAAACCAGGACTTTTTCTCCTTTTCTGGTGGATTGTAATACATCATTTTGTCTCTCGTGTATCGCTAGTCTTTTCCTTACGACTGTTCTGTCAATTTAACCAATCGTAGCGCGACTCACACTAAAGCACCAATCCGGAGCGTCTATGTCACTTCTGGAATTCTCCAATCCCAGCGCGTCTCACACTTTCACACCAATCAGCAGTGTCTATGTCACCCTGTAATTTTCCACTCCTAGTGCTCATCAAACTCATCAATCAGGGGCATCTACGCTTCTCACTGACTAGCCAATCCCAGCGCGGCTTTTCTGACGTCAGCTCTCTCGCTGTCACACTGCTCCTGCTCCTGTTGACCCCTCCTTTACAAAATTTTATCGGTAACTTTTCTTACGTTCTCTTTATTTACAAATCTGTTAGGAACGACATAAAAACGCCACCATTGTCCGCTTCGCTAACCAAAGAATAGTTAATGACCTTTTTCACAAGAATTCCGTCTTTCCCAAGAGCAGCGCTTACCTCTGCCCTACTACAGAATCATTACTTCCGTTGATAAAGTAGCATATCCCTCTACCTTACCCTTCTATCAAGCATTAGCTAACTGTTTCTCCAGAATTAAGACACCTAGTTGGAGACCCAATGCTCCTGAGAAATAAGACCAGAGTTTCGCAATTAACCCGAATGCTATTTCATTCACGCACTTTCATACGGAAAATGTAGTTCATTCACACAGAATTCTGTCTTTCCCGAAAACAGCGAACAGTCTGTCCTACTACAGAATTATGACACACGTTAATAAAGTAGCACTTCCTTCTACTTTATCCTTCTAGCAAGCTTAGGGAACACCTACTACCTTTTCAGTGATAAGCGTTATCAGAGCTCCTTCTGGACACCTGGTACCTAAGACCAAAATTTCACAGGTGACCTTCGCTACCATACACTTCTTTCATACAAGATATATTTTGTAATGGCAACACACGACGATATCACCGAATCGAACCCAGACAATGCGTCATGCAACTTCAATCATTACTTGTTTCCCCTGTGTACCTACAGGGTAACAACAATTCCGTCTTTCTCGAGAGCGGCGCTTACCTCTGCTCTACTATGGAACCGTTACAAACTTCCGACTTCCTACGTCCCAGAAGCCATGCAAACAACATAGAACTCAACGTGACTCAACATAGAGTGTTAATACATAAACCGATACTTTTCAATAATCAATAAGCTATTTACAGGCAATAATCACCAAACCAAAAGAATAAAAACCATCATCTTGCTTCCAGAAAAACAGTCGGAGCTCGGAAACTTAGGTAACGGGGAACAGGACAAAACCCGTACCGAATATCCTCCCTTCGTCACAGACCAGATATCACATTAATGCTTTCACACATGCAGTCATTGGTGGGGCCCATAACACCAACATTCACACATCACTTCACACTGGTCTGCACATACAGGAGAGATGAGTGTTTCATGTGCTGACATGAGAGGAATACCTTATAACCTATAGGAAGAAAAATTATATTACATATCTATACATTAACATCCCTACACCTACAGATCTCAATCCTTAAACAAAAGACACTCCTCCCACGTGATCAATGGATCATTTAGTTGGATTGATAATTGGTGATTTAGGACCAGCTAAAACACATTTATGACCTTGATCTTTCCTCCTTCAATAAACCACAGACGCATTTGCTTGTTAATAAATATTAGTTTATCTATTTTTATATCGCAAAAGAGTTAAATCTACATCTAGAAAGTTTTATTAATTTTATTTTGAATCACAAACACTATATTTACCTAATCTGGCTATAGGGTGGCCTCCAAGTCATCAATTTTGTCATCAATCAGTCAGAATTTAGAAGTTCTTCATGCGGCACGCTACAGTCCCAAATGAAAGGCAAGGACCAGAGACGTGCAAGCATCTATCAGTGCCCATAAATTTGATAAAGTTTGCAGTTCATCAAGGAAATGGGCAGCATTCAGTCTGTCAAAGATTCAGAAACGCAGCAGTCACGTAGCGTCACCGTCGTCTCCGTCAGCGAAAGGAAAGGGAAATCACAGCGCACGCCTCTCTATTCTACCGTCATTTTTATAATAAAAGTAATGTCATGATGTAACATTTTGTAGGGTTTGGCCTCTCCTAATTGGTCAGTTGGGATCGTCCGGTGAGGTTTCACACAGTTCGAGAGGTTACGTAGTAGTTTCGGATTTTTCTGGTTTCTTGTAACTGTCCTTTGTTTTAATACTTAGATGACTTCCCACCGTGGCCTTGTTCGTGCAGAGTGTGGCAAGGGTCATGACGAGGCCACAGGAATAAACTGTTGCGCAGTCGCACTTCGCCCGAAACCTCGTGGAATGGTGGACATCACGTCGTGTTACGTTGGCGGCCATCTTGTTTTTAGGCCCAAAGGACAACTTAAGCGAAACAAACACAAAAAGTAATTAATACATAGAAATAATGAATAAAATGTTAACCCCTTACTAATCCCTCTATGTGCTTGTAATTATCTAGCGTATAGCGACATTTAAAGCGTTTATATTCAGCCATTTGATGTCATCTGGTGCAACATAATGAAAACGTCACAAAAGCAACATATATCATGCAGTATTCTATTTACTACATATACTACTGTTAGTATGCATATATATTTTAGTTATAAATTTAATTAGCCATGCGAAATGCAAATCCCACGTATATTTCACATATTAGTAATGTTGATTAAAACCAAGCAAACTTATTTAGTAATATTACAATTAATAGATTATGTAATTAGTATATTCATGCAGAATAGGGGGGTATACAAAATATTGTTCTACCCGCTCCATCACATGGTAACAGCATGTCCGAGTAGTTCCAGATTATTTAATAACTGACACAAGTGATATAGTACATATAGTTCGTTACCCATAGTTATAACGTGAAAGAAAGGCTGAGTGCATGTGGGACATGACACAGATAGCACGTGACGCACAGAGTTGTTGAACAACTGTGGCAAAGAATGTCCTGATATAACTTACTACTGAGTGTGCAGTATTTAGCCCCTGAAATGAAAGCAAATTATTATTTAACAAAGGTAGGCAGTAAAAAACACTCAATCATATGGCAGGCATCAGCGGGGTTCTTGTATATTCTCTACACCTTTAGATTTATCACTTTACCTCTTGGCGATATCTAGCTTTGCCTCACAAAGTTTCTTTGAAGCGACACATTCCCTCCCTTATAACAGGTGATACCGGCCTCTGCCCGCCCTTTGTTATTGTTATTCCTAGTCTGTGAGGGATGTCTGACCTTTGTCGCCTACACCCCTTTTAGTCCATGTCCTTTCCTGTGATCCACACTCCTTTCGGAATATACCATTGTCAGAACTGGAGCTCTCCTCACCTGCAATAACTTACTGAATCCTGAGCAATCACCAAAAACTCGACACTGGAGTTTGGGTTCCTAACTTCAACAGATAAGGATACTGACACCTGCCCCCTCTGGATGCTAAGACAATTCAATTGATCCTGGCCCCTATCCAATACTTGTTCCAGCCTGCTCCCACTTCTGCCAATGTTATGTTATTGTGTTGGTTATTAACAATACCCCTTAAATCAATTTGCACCCATGCATGTCGCACCATATTGGCATATTATGCATCTTAATACTGACTTCCTTTTTTCCTGTACCATTTTACATTATATTTGTCAAATCTCTTGCTCCTATGTAGAGTGTTCTGTTAACGCAGCAGGTCTTGTTGGAGCTATGACAAACAACAAAATAAGTGACCTAGCATGCCGATTATTGTTCGACTGAGTAACTGATGTTTATTAATGCTAAAGCTAATTTTCACTTATAGCCGTAACAGTGTGTGTAGACTTAAATATCTGTTTTTAAAGACCATATATTAACTGCGCACTGATTTATTCATCGACATTGTGTAAACAGAGTTGTGTCTCTGGCCCATACCAGCTTCTTGAGCAAGACTTGGACTGCTCAGCCAAACTACACTGAGGATCATGTGCTAAAATGGGAGTATGTGGTGCTCAATTCTTGGTTCACAGGTAAGTATAAAAGATACCAGAATCAAATAGCCCTAGTTAGCACAATAGGAGCCAAGTCAATCCCTTCTGCCCTGTGCCTCACCTGTCAAATCACACAAGGAGCATTAGCCCTTTCCATACAGTTTGCCAGACTGCCAGGATGTGCTGTTTTAAGGGGCTGAGGAGGTTGTTACAAAGGTCCAATAGTTCTGTAGCTTCCCCACAGGAAACCAGAGAAGCAATTAATGTCAGAATACACTAAATGAGAGCCCCGCAAACCGCCTCCTCTTACACAAGTTTCAGCCCAGCCCTAGATGTTATCTGTAGTGAGCATTTTAAGGCGTTCTGTATTGGATTGAATGTAAAAGGGTCAAAGCCTTTTGGAGCAATGTCCTGGCACACAATAGAATTGCTGGATTTTAAGGTGTGGGGCAAGAGCCCCTCAGGGGATTGCATCGCAAAGTGTGACTTGAACCAGCAAACGTTACTGGACCAGATTAGATAACTTATGTCACGTAACATGCCTGGATCTCTGGGAGAGAGTAAGCCCTTCCACAACCTTACCCAGCTCATTCAAACTCCACAAAACATCAAGGTTCTATTTACATTGCCCTAGACCATACAGTCAAACACTATACATACACCATCACCAGTGTTGGACTGCAAATGCGTCTAGCCAACTCCTTATAGCATTTTGCGAGTTAAGTTAGCATTTGCGGCACCATTTTTTATTCAGACGCCATTTTGTGCCATGATTGATATAATATGCTCCTGCCTCATAAATCTGTGCCTTTACAGCAGAAAAGCAGCTGCGAATTGTTTCTCTTTAGTGTTATCCAAGGTTGAGTTCCACTGCCTTAATGAATAGGTCGTTCTGTCTCTTGCATACCTTTCCTCTCAAGTAAGCCCTGCTCCCACCCTAGAAAGACGAGCACAAGCTGAATAACCTTGAAGCTAAGATAACATGTACTCGTTCACAAGATGGTAACTGGCCTTTCTGAACTCCTTTTGCTCATTAGTGCCCAGGCTGGAAAATTCCAGTCTGGGCGGGGTTTTAGAGGTGTTGGAAATGCATATTTTGTGATACTGTGTGGACGGGGGTCAGTCCCTCGGCAGATGTCTAAGGATGCTGGTCAACCTGGACTCCGCTCGAGTGAATACTAATAAAATAACTTGTTTTTTATTCTCTACTGTCTTACCAACTCTTCATTTGTGTGGAATGCTGAGAGGTGGTCGCGAGTGACCAGGGTGGACCTAATCGGGTCACTTCCTTCACCAGGAATATCAACGGCCAGAGATGGACACAGTCAAAGTGACAGTCACTGGAAAGGATAAAAAATTGACCTCAAGGAGAGGGTGCCATCTCCCCATCAAAGTGTCAGGAATAGGGCACATTCCAAAACAATGTGTATCACAGATGTTGAACATTAGCCACAAATGGAATGGATAAGGAGACCTGGAACTGAACCTAGCTGCACATTTCTTTAAAAACTGCAATTTTAATGTATTCAGACAGCAGGGTTCTGTGATCATTCAGTCATACTATAACAATGATATGATTAGAGTGTTAAATAAATGAATATCATTAGCTATTGCAAGAAGAAACAAGGTTGTGAAAGTATTGGTACAAATACAGAATATTTTACAGTATGAACTCAATGCTGTATGGTCGCACTGTTCTTTTATTCTATTAGCCTCATAGTGCCCAGGCTTCCAAAGTAGTGGCCTGCAGTACTTCTCTTCTGGTTCTATTGTAAATCACTACTTCACTGAACAGTCTATTCCATATGAAGTACGTTCAGCACCTTTGGCAATCCGCACGAACAATCTTTACCAATCGAACAGCACATTACATAAGTAATTCAGGACAGATATAACTTTCACACAATCGCCTACTAAAGTAAACTCTCCTTCTGTTTTCAAATTAAATCAATAAACTTTATTCATTTTTTTCAATTAAAACCATAAACGTAATACAAACAATAATAAAACTCACGTGTGTGCAAAATAGCAATACAGTACAGCCATTATGATCTAATTACAGGATAGGATAAATTAAATCCCACTATCAAGGTTGATCACAGCTTGATCTAAGCCTGATGGCGGCTCTTAAAAAGCTAAGTGTGTACAGTACAGTGTCATTTGAAAGGAGTTGTAAAAAGATAAAAGCAGATCACACCCTCCTAAAACAAGCCTTTTTAAGAATAGGAATAATAAAAGACTTTCTGGGGACCTTATAAAAACTGCAAAACATTAAAAAGTACAACATGTCCTGAGGAGACTGGTCGTCACAGCCACAGGGCATGAGACACTGCCCTCTATGAGCACCACATGGTTGGGCCAAGAGGTAATGGAAAAGGTCAAGCCAAAATCTTGTCAGTTTTATTAGTTTCACATTTAAATCCTCTGGCACCGAACTACATGGACTTCAACTTCAGTATCTTTCAGAAAGTAGAAATCACTGACAACAAAAAGCATGTGCCCAAGTTATTGCATGAAACCTTTTAAGCTGTAAATAACAACGACGCCACCTCAAAAGTGCTATAGTTTCTCGAATGAAGGCTTTGAAAGGCCCAACTGATGGTCTAATGCCATATATACTACACACACGTTGTGGTAATATACGAACGCAATTTCCCTTAAACAGAGAATGGACAAAACCCTTTAATACAGCTGGCCTTAGGCTACATTGAGGCATTTCCAAGTGAAAGGTACATTATAACTTTTGAAATACGTTAGAGTCTTTGTATAGGGTCATCTCTCTTAGACAGATGCATCATAACAGAGATTTGGATGTGTCCCAGTACGGATTGCCATTCAAACTAGAAATACATTCTTTACAAAAATTTAGAACAGCTTTCAATGTTTAAATCAACTTCAATTTTCCCACAACTTGTGCCTCATACTGAACCAGACCTGCCAACTTGTATAATGCCACAGTGTGTCACACAATTTCGGCTCCCTTCACACATTCACCCGGGGAGTAATCAAAATCATAAGGTGGCAGGCAAGGAGAGCTGTAAACCACTACATGTAGTGGATTTCTAGCTTGTCTTTTGTAGCTGTAAGCAGCTGATGCCTAGTAAGGGGTATAAAAACACCCCAGGACATTTGAGATATCCTCAGCGACAATTTCTTTATTTGTGGGCAGGAAGGCTGTTGAGGAGGGGTTGGTGAGCTTGGTGGAGGGCAGAGTGCATCTTAGGTAGATCTCGGCATGAGGTCCTCCCCCTCACACAGTGAAATTTATTTACAGGTTTGCAGGTCTGCACTACGCATATTAATATCAACTTCATTTTGCTTACACCTTGTGCCTTCAACTGTGTGTATATCGAAAGCATCTTTATTTTGCCCACCTTACGCTGCTGTCGTCGATGAAACAATGGAACTCTAGTCAATATATTGTCTCTTTTTTATCCTGAATTGACATTCTTCATAAACAATAATAGTGGAAGTTGTCTGGGAGAAAATTCAAGAAGAACAGGAGTATGCATCCTGAGGTAAGATTTGAAACAGTAAAGGTCTCTGGATTTATGAGAAAGTAAAGGGCTTGCGTAGAGGGGTGAAGACAGATGGGTATCAGGGGGGGACAGATAATTAGTGTATGTGCAGTAAGGGCAGCAACTTACTTGCTGCTTTGTTTTTCTGTCTGGCTAGGTTCTGGATCATGGCTTGACTAGTGCTTGCCCACTTTTGGGGTCCTTCAAAAACGTATGAGGGATGTGGGGGGCGAATCCAGGTTTAAAATGTTAGCCTCTTTCAGCCCAGCAGGAGGAGGTGAAATCTTGATCTTTAAAGGTGTTAACCCCTGCTCAAAATGTTGGCCTCGCTTTGCCTAGTATGAGTAAGTAAAATGTATGTCTTTAAATATTGTGTAGTTTTATCTCAGGTTGCCGAGCTTGATTCCTCTTCCACTTCTTCTCTCCTTCATGAGGTGTAGCTGTGCAGCAGGAGGCAGTATGCCTGCCTTTAGGAAAGGAGCATGCCTATTGTTCAGGTCACCAGATCCAATTTGTATTCATGACTCCTCCATCACACTGCCAGGCATTACACCCCAGAAGACAAGATAGGTGCTCCTCTTTGGCCACTCACAGACAACATCAAAGTGCTTCCCGCACAGGATTACAACAGAAACTACACACATGCCCCTACATCTATGTCCCTATTTGTGCTACCTGTACTAAAATGTGCTTTATGTCCTCCCCACTCCTTATATGTCTGAAGCACTACATCAATTCTACGATAAAATATATTTAGAGCCTTAAAGTTCAAGGTATTCAGGGTCAAAACATGTGTCAGCTGGGTTTTAACGCATTAATTGGATGAATACTCATCAATTAGTTTGTGGATCAATAAAAATATATGCATTTACTTTGATAACATATTACCAGCCCCACTGTCCCTTATAAAATATGGACTAACATATCAACTACTTTAAACAACTTTAGGGACAACTTTCAACACCATCATTATTGCAGAAAAAATTCTCATTCTATATGTGTACAAACTTACAACTTCTGCTAACCAGTAGCAAATGTGGTAAAGCACAAATAAACACAAAAGACTCTGCTGTACCTATATGTTTTGATACCTCGCAATAAAGTCGATTATTGAAAAAGACCACTCTTGCTAGACCATGCCGTCAAATTATAACGCGAATCTGATAATCACATTGTTATTTTGTCTTTTCTTTATTAACAAATTAATTGAAACAAATCATAACTGTATCCATCATGTGTTGAGAAAAGAGGTTCAAATAGCAAGAAAGCATCGGAAACCTGCTAAAGCATTATTCCCATGGACAATCTAGGACACAGAACATTCAAACACTTTCTCTTTCATTCAAAACCATTCAAACCAAGAACACACATTAAACGAACATACATCCTAAAATCTGGAAAGTCATAATTCAGATGCCCAAAAGTAACTGGCATATCTCGTTTAAATCCCTAAAAAACGAAGAATATTAATATGTTGTTGATAATGATTTATAGTCAAAGTCTATAGAACTGACATCAATATATTGAAATGTTAAATAAACATGTTAATTTGAGACGCCGACGCGCGTTTCGGTGTAACACCCCCTTTCCCCGGGGTAACACCTTCTTCAGGGCGTGAACTTATTTGCGTCCGATGTCCATGGGACCGTAAGCAGGAAGAAGAATGTTAATGGGCCGTCTTAGTAAGCTGAAACAAGCTTGTCGAATGAGTCAGGCAGTGATAATATTTTCATCCACTAGAGGGAGATGTTGATCTGAATCTTTAATGCAATAGTTCGACTATCTCTTTGGAGAGCATTTCCAAACAGTGATAAAAGAGAATTTCATAAATCGAAGTTTCTACAAATCAGCTCTGATCCAGTGACGAAAAGGCTCAAAGTATTAAGCTGATCTAATGGTTGGTAATACGATCCTAAAGGTCGTTAGAGTTGCTTAATGCCAAAATGGAGAAACACCTCTTCTTCCGACTAGTCTTTCCCTGATGCAAGGAACCTTGGGAACAGGTCACCAGATCCAATTTGTGTTCATGACTCCTCTATCACACTGCCAGGCATTACACCCCAGAAGACAAGATAGGTGCTCCTCTTTGGCCACTCACAGACAACATCAAAGTGCTTCCCGCACAGGATCACAACAGAAACTACACACATGCCCCTACATCTATGTCCCTATTTGTGCTACCTGTACTAAAATGTGCTTTAAGTCCTCCCCACTCCTTATATGTATGAGGCACTACATCAATACTACGATAAAATATATTTAGAGCCTTAAAGTTCAAGGTATTCAGGGTCAAAACATGTGTCAGCTGGGTTTTAACGCATTAATTGGATGAATACTCATCAATTAGTTTGTGGATCAATAAAAATATATGCATTTACTTTGATAACATATTACCAGCCCCACTGTCCCTTATAAAATATGGACTAACATATCAACTACTTTAAACAACTTTAGGGACAACTTTCAACACCATCATTATTGCAGAAAAATTTTTCATTCTATATGTGTACAAACTTACAACTTCTGCTAACCAGTAGCAAATGTGGTAAAGCACAAATAAACACAAAAGACTCTGCTGTACCTATATGTTTTGATACCTCGCAATAAAGTCGATTATTGAAAAAGACCACTCTTGCTAGACCATGCCGTCAAATTATAACGCGAATCTGATAATCACATTGTTATTTTGTCTTTTCTTTATTAACAAATTAATTGAAACAAATCATAACTGTATCCATCATGTGTTGAGAAAAGAGGTTCAAATAGCAAGAAAACATCGGAAACCTGCTAAAGCATTATTCCCATGGACAATCTAGGACACAGAACATTCAAACACTTTCTCTTTCATTCAAAACCATTCAAACCAAGAACACACATTAAACGAACATACATCCTAAAATCTGGAAAGTCATAATTCAGATGCCCAAAAGTAACTGGCATATCTCGTTTAAATCCCTAAAAAACGAAGAATATTAATATGTTGTTGATAATGATTTATAGTCAAAGTCTATAGAACTGACATCAATATATTGAAATGTTAAATAAACATGTTAATTTGAGACGCCGACGCGCGTTTCGGTGTAACACCCCCTTTCCCCGGGGTAACACCTTCTTCAGGGCGTGAACTTATTTGCGTCCGATGTCCATGGGACCGTAAGCAGGAAGAAGAATGTTAATGGGCCGTCTTAGTAAGCTGAAACAAGCTTGTCGAATGAGTCAGGCAGTGATAATATTTTCATCCACTAGAGGGAGATGTTGATCTGAATCTTTAATGCAATAGTTCGACTATCTCTTTGGAGAGCATTTCCAAACAGTGATAAAAGAGAATTTCATAAATCGAAGTTTCTACAAATCAGCTCTGATCCAGTGACGAAAAGGCTCAAAGTATTAAGCTGATCTAATGGTTGGTAATACGATCCTAAAGGTCGTTAGAGTTGCTTAATGCCAAAATGGAGAAACACCTCTTCTTCCGACTAGTCTTTCCCTGATGCAAGGAACCTTGGGAACAGGTCACCAGATCCAATTTGTGTTCATGACTCCTCTATCACACTGCCAGGCATTACACCCCAGAAGACAAGATAGGTGCTCCTCTTTGGCCACTCACAGACAACATCAAAGTGCTTCCCGCACAGGATCACAACAGAAACTACACACATGCCCCTACATCTATGTCCCTATTTGTGCTACCTGTACTAAAATGTGCTTTAAGTCCCCCCCACTCCTTATATGTATGAGGCACTACATCAATACTACGATAAAATATATTTAGAGCCTTAAAGTTCAAGGTATTCAGGGTCAAAACATGTGTCAGCTGGGTTTTAACGCATTAATTGGGTGAATACTCATCAATTAGTTTGTGGATCAATAAAAATATATGCATTTACTTTGATAACATATTTCCAGCCCCACTGTCCCTTATAAAATATGGACTAACATATCAACTACTTTAAACAACTTTAGGGACAACTTTCAACACCATCATTATTGCAGAAAAAATTCTCATTCTATATGTGTACAAACTTGCAACTTCTGCTAACCAGCAGCAAATGTGGTAAAGAGCAGAATTGATTGGGAAATGGCATTGGAAATTGTACATTAATTTACAAGGTACTTCCCTTCCTGTACACATAACAACAATCTAACGCAATCAGAAGAGATACAAATATCGATGTTAACATGAAACCAACAAAGTACATGAAGTACTTACTTCTCATTGCCTCTTGATGCCCTTTGCAGGATCAAGCCAGTTCTGAAATGAGATTAAATATTTCCATTTGTTACATAGGCATTGGAGATTTGCAGCACGACATTCACTCTTAAATAGTTTAAATTGTGCCTTTTCAGTTAAAGAGCTAAAAGAGCTGACCTATCTCCTTAGAACAGTGAATCATTTTACAAAAAAACATGTTTATTGTGGAAAGGGCTGAACCTGAGGTGCCGTACATAGGCTACTGTGACAATGGCGTCTGGGTGAGACTAGATTTCATTCAGAGACCAAGTTGTGATCCGTAGGATGAACATGCAATTAAGACCTCTCTAGACCACACACTGCCCTGTCCCTCTTATTTCCATACACGCACATCGTAGATTTTGGGAACACGGGCATAAATGTGCATTAGACACAATGGTCATAATTTAGTGTTGATCAGTGACAAAACATCCTTGGATTGCTGGAGGGACTGGACTGCTAAATTCAGAGGAGAACCCAAGTGTAATTTTCCCACTATGCTATCCCTAAGGAGGGGAAAATGCTGTCTCTAGTATCTTTGAATGTAGCACTCCACCAGAAATTAGAAACTCTTCAGTTACAATTCAGTTTAAATCAAGCCCTTTATAACTGAAGGCAGGGGTGCTATTCAAAACTAAGACTGAGGGGTAATGCCCCATAATGCAGAATTTTGACAGTGCTTCATTCAAAACCAAATAAAACTATTCACTTTATACTATTTTTTGGGGATAAAATAAAGAACACCAAACATACATAAAAATGATCAAAATAATAACCACATATAGTCTCTAACTAGTAATAATATTCTAATGCTAAAAAAGCTGTCTGGAGGACGTGTGTCACAGTCTTCTTACAAACTTGCAAAGCCTTTTGTGATGACTCCATCCAGTATGAAGTTTGTGACCTTAGGCCTTACTTATTAGTGATGCTTGGATGAGAAGAATACGGGCTCATTCCAAGCTGGTTGCATTTTGGGCCATAATCTTGAACCTTTTCTGCCGTTAGCTTACTGATAATGTGAGTATTGGTACACGTGGGAGACAGGGGGATGGATGTAGTGCCAGTTGGAATACTCCAAATATTGGGTAACCACATGAAAAAATCAGTGTTTCTGCACTGACTCCAACATGTTTTTGCCTAGCACCATCTGAGTTATCTGGGTATTCAGCCTTACATTGGGTAGTATAAAATTTGATTAATTTTTGTTTGCTCTCCCTTCAGATATTCTTTGTCACGGAAACAGTTAAACATCCAGACTAAGACCCTCAAACTTGTTTTCATGGCTCAGAGTTGCTGGTCTTCTGACTGAGCTTTTCTGCTGCCAGAACAATCTTGGAAGGTCCTATGGTCGGTACACTCACACAAAACTCTAGTAGTTAGGAGCCTTCGCTGTGCGAATTTGCCCGCTGTCATTGGGAGAAGACTACGACATCCAGAAGGCCCTGAACCCACCTGGAGGGGCCGATGCAGTTGCTGTGCGCCCAGGCCCTTTAAAAGCATAAAAGCACCTTGCGGTACCCGCTGCGCGGGAGCCGCTTCGCTGTGTGAATTTGCCTGCTGTCATTGGCAGAGGACTACGACATCCAGAAGGCCCTGAGCCCACCTGGAGGCATCGACGCTGTTGCTGTGCGCCCAGGCCCTTTAAAAGCACCTCGGGGCACCCGCTGCGCGGGATGCGCACGGGCTCGCGCCGGGCAAAGCCTGGGCCAAGGGCAGGCCCGTCTATGCCCGTCTGTGACCGGAGGAGGCCGGGCTGGGCCACCCCCCTTGGCCCCGTTGTTCGTTCCCTTGGTCTGCCTGGATTGGATTGGTGAGTACTTGAAGCTGAAATCACATAACTCATAAAAATACTACAAACATTATTTATCATTATTTATAACATTAGCCGCCCATATTCTAAAAGACTATTTGAAAGTTCTGCACGGCAACTCTTTGAACATTTGATCTACCCCACCTATAGAAGCTTTAATTCGCAATCGGATCATTACTATACAATTGCGCTACATAGTAGAATATCTTAACCGGACAAATTGTGGTGAACATTTGACTGTATTGAAGTACTCAATAAAAATCCCAAGGGCCACACTTACCAGTGGCCCGCAATAGCCTTTAAATAATAGTCAGTTGGCAACGGAGAAGGTTCAAAAGTTTATTGGCCAAAGCAAAAACTCTATATAGAGGAGCCTCATCGATCCTCACCCATCAGGTGCGCCGAGGAAGACTGCTGGCCCCTTGACAAAACCACACTTATATACATAACAGATTCAGCATACAAAGCCTTACAAGTGGAAAAATACCAGTTAGTCCATGGGCTCTTGGATGAGCTCATACAGTGTTCAGTTTCAGTCTTACACAATAGGTTGCTATCTATACAGAGGAGGTCGGCGGGGTGACTCCCTTTTTTCGTCCCAGGGCCTGAAGGAATTTGCTTGATACTCCCTACAGCAGATGTGACCTTGGGCCTCGGCCGTAAATACAACTAACTTGTCTCTGGGCTGGTACGAACTAAATCATGAAGATGGTGGGCGAAAGGAACCATGTGATCTGACACGTGGTCTATCACAAACCAAGATGGCTACAGTATGGTTTTCGGCCCTTTTTGTCGTGCAGTAAGAGGTGAAAGAAAATGCTTCTTCTAGAGCATATCATATAGGTGTTTATGTGATCGGAATTACCGTTATAGATACATTGTGCTAACTTTACATGGTGCGAATAAACAGAACAAATGATTTTTATCCTTCAGAACGGCCCTTTTAGCATAATGTAGCTAACATACCAACTTAATCTTCAAAGATGCCTTCATCTATCTGCATCATGTCGTGTATTTCCTTTAGTACTAATTGAGTGCCTGTCTTTGCTGGATTTGGTTTAGGTTCAGGAAGGGCGAGAAAAAGTCGATTAGTGCAATAAGAACAACAGGCAGGTCCACATTGTATGCAGACACAACAGGTGAAAAGGAAACCCGCTATACCCAAAAGGATCATGAGTAATTTCCATCCCCAAGTGGTAAAGAGACCCCAGAACCAGCTAGAAAGAGACCAGGTACCGGTATCTGTATGAATTTCAGATGCTAAGCGGTGCAGTGTTTGAATGGCTAAATGCACAGAAGGGGCGGAGTCAGGTATATACACACAGCAAGAACTGCTAATCACTCTGCATGCTCCCCCACGATCAGCTAAGATAACGTCTAAAACCATACGGTTTTGAAGCGTCACAAGCCTGGTCGCTTGAAGCTCAACAGTTATGTTAGTTAGTATTCCTGCAGTGATATTCACTACTCCCTCTACTACTCTAGATAGTCTTCTGATTTCTTTACTGGTCAAAATGGGTCCCCATATGTGCAGGACTCCTTTCATTATGTCTACAAAGTGTTGTGCAGGGGTATCGGTCTGGTCAGTAGCATCCCCCGTAGTAGCTCGTTTCCCAAACTCCGCCGGTTCAGTGAATGGGTTTTATGATAGTCAGAAGGGGCTATATAGACTGGTGGGTATAGGAAAGACAGATAGCATCTACCTGACCATCCTCTAGGGAGCCATGTGTAGGCGTTTTCCCCGCATACGAAATACACATTCGGGGGATTAAGCATTGGTGGGCTGCTGAATGTTCGTAATCTGTACGTATAATTACATTTGCTAAACCCAACTGATAGGTGACCTGTACCATGTATACAAAATGAAGATGACGCATTCAATACAGGGACCGGAATGACCTTATCATCTGATACATTTCGTTCCTGAAAATATTTAAAATACTCAGTGAAATTGAAAGACATAAAATCCAATACTTCATCCCTTAACCAAGTGTCATTTGCATATTCAGTATACTCATTCATGCAAGCAGTTGGGTCTAGAGTACCATCTGTACCATCTTCGTTCGGAGTGAATCCCTGATGTACTTCTATATATGCTAGAATCATGTCATAATCCTTTTCTGAAAATCGGTGCTCATCAACAGTATAATGCGTATATATCATTGACAGTGACTTAAACCAGGCTTCACAACTTCCTAGATACGACAAGGGCATTGAAATAAAAAGGTCATGTTTGTGCATAACCGAGGGGAGGAGGCCACAGACCCAGCAGGAGTTACAAGGGTACGCACAGGGTGACGACATTCTAAATAAATGAACACACCTAGGCATGTCACTAGTGATATAGTTATTATAGTTATGAATACTATCTTAATCCGTAAACTCCAAGTAGACACCATAGGCATATATGGGTGCGAAGGTCGTGGTGCTATAGGTCGCTCCTCTTCGTGAACAAAGCGGGCAAAAGGATAAATTCTTACTAAAAGTTCAAACATAATCTAGGGGGAAATAAGCCTACTTGCAGTCCAACCTGCCAGAGGGTGCTTCTTTCCTGTGTCCGTTCAGAGCCTCACAGGCAGACTCCTATTGTTCATAAAAAGAAAACACAAAAAAAAAAGAAAAAATGCAAAAACTTCTCGCGTTGGAGCTGTACTTGACGCAACTCTTACTGAAAGACTCCACCTGGGCCCCACTAACCAATCAATGTCTCTATTTTCTTTCTGAACAGAGCTTTACTGAAAGTTCCGAGCTCTCAACTGGTTCAGTCCAGTGTTCTTTGATTTATACCAGGATTTATTCAAGTCTCGCTCTTCCTTCTGTAGACTGAACCTGGTATCTGTACTTCTTGTCGGGGCCGCAGGTTATAGCGAACATGACCAGGTGTTCTGGGATCAGGGAAAAGAATGGACACAGTAGGATCAAACAAACTACTGGATGGGCGATCTTTCTGATCAGATGCAGCACTACCGGGAGCAGAGCTGACAGTTGAGCCAGCTGCCGTAGGCGTTTCTGAACTCACAGCGTCTCCCTCTCGCCCGTTCGCTTCTCCTCGGGCTTCAGAGGGAGATACATCTTCAATGAGCTGCTCACCGTCATGCACCAACCCTTCACTCTGATCCTGCTGGTCGTCCGGCAATGGGAGAGGAACTCTTTTCAAGTGTGACACGTGGATCCAGTGCCACTTCCCTTCAACCTTAACAGCCGTTCTTGTAGAAAGGAGTATCTGATGTGGTTTGGTCCATCGTGGATCCAAACTGGATTTCCGCTGGTAGTTCCGGATCAAAACCCACTGTCCAGGTTCAAGACGATGTCCAGGACCCTCCGGCAGGGGCTGCAATACTGCTGATATCTGTTGATGAATGGAACGAAGATCTTTAGTTAATGCGTAAAGATAATCTGTCAACATCGGGTACTCAATGTCTCTAAAGGATTTCGGTCTTGGTACACCCCAGATATTAGCGGGTCTACCAAATACCACCTCATATGGTGATATTCCAGAGCGAGAGTGAGGAGTGGTTCTTACAGACAAGAAGGCTAGGGGTAAGAGATCAGGCCATTTCAACCCTGTGGTGTCTTGTAATTTAGCCAATTTCAACTTTAGAATCCCATTATACTTTTCTACCAACCCCGCTGATTGAGGGTGATGGGCAGCGTGGAATTTCTGCTTAATGGACAATCCGTTACAAATGTGTTCAATAAGGTTGGGATTAAAATGCTTCCCATTGTCACTCTAGATTACGCGTGGCAAACCATAGCGAGGGAAAAATTCCTTCACTAAAGCTTTGGCTGTGGCTAGAGCGGTATTCTCCTTGGTGGGGTATGCTTCCACCCATTTACTGAACGCACAAACCACTACTAGAACATGTTTGAGATTATTTACCCGCTCTAGCTGAATGAAGTCCATTTGTAACACCTCAAAGGGTAAGGTAGGAGGCGCAAAATTACCTTTCAGAACAGGGACACTACCCCCTGGATTATGCTGTAAACAGATCATACAGTTCTGAACCAAATGTGTTGCGGTCTTATTGATATTGGTGTTATACCACACAGGATCTAGTACTGCACAAATTCCTTTAACACCTATATGCGCAGGGCCATGTGCCATGAATACTATTACATTCACAAATGCATTTGGCAGTAACCACCTGCATTTGTCTGACAGGTCAATCCAACATCCATTTCGTCTGCTCTTGCCAATATTCTAGTTCTTCAGGGGTCGCTTCTTGTTGTATTTCCCTAACACTATCCATAGTGCTATTGAATATTTCTGTTTAAACCATTCCTCTCGATGAACTGGTTACAAACATAGAGGTGGTGTTTGACTGGGCAGTTTCTTTAGCGATTCTGTCAGCAAATGAATTTCCTTTGCCTACAGCATCGATTACAGCTTTATGGGCGCTACATTTAACAACAGCAATTTCTTTTGGGAAGGTCAGAGCAATCTCAAGACTAACGGGCCATTCCTTATTTTCTGACCATGCGAGGTAAGGAAACCTCTTTCTGCCCATAACCTACCAAAGCTATGTGCTACACCGAAAGCGTATTGGCTATCGGTATAGACATTTACTCTCAAACCTTCACTTAACTCACAAGCTCGAAGCAAGGCCAATAATTCGGCAGCCTGGGCAGATTGATAAGACACTTTAGCTGTTTCCACTACAGTTTGGAGAGTGGTGATCGCATAGGCAGATATGGTAGTGCCATTCGGTAACTTAAAACATGAGCCATCGACATACAACTCTCCCTGTGGGTCAGATAAGGGAGTGTCTGTCAGGTCTATCCGTCCCTTCGTTTCTTCCTCTGTCCGAAATATACAGTCATGTATGTCCTGATTTTGCTCTTCCAAAGGGAGGGGTAGTAATGTGGCAGGATTCAGAGTGGCACATCTTTTGATAGTGATGTGGGGTGCAAACAGGGTCAGTTCATACCCTGTAAGACGCGCACTGGTTAAGTGCTGAGTCTTGGTCCTGTTGAGCAATACATCCACAGCGTGGGGCACCATCACTGTGAGATCAGTATTCAGGACGAGCCCTTCTGATTGCCGAATTGCCACCGCCACAGCGGCGGTGGCCCTTAGACAACTGGGAAGTGCTCTGGCGACATTGTCCAATTCCGCCGAAAAATATGCACAAGGTTTTTGCTTACCACCAAAACCCTGTGTTAACACAGAAAGCGAGCAACCGTTCACCTCGTGCACATAGAGTGTAAAAGGCTTCCGGTAGTCAGGAGTGCCAAGCACAGGAGCAGAACACAGAGCAGTTTTTAGAGAAACAAAAGCATCCTGACATTCAACAGTCCAAGGTAAAGGTTCATGCACATCCTTAGTCGTTAAATATAGAAGGGGTTTAGTCAGAAGGGAAAAATTAGGGATCCACTGGCGACAGTAAGAGGTTATGCCAAGAAAAACGCGGACATCACGTTGCGTGCAAGGAACAGGCATGTTAACTATAGTTGTTATATGATCAGGAGTTAGTCGCCTACCCTCCTTCGACAGGAGATGACCTAAATAAGTCACCTCCGGTCGACAATATTGAAATTTAGACAAGGAGACCTTGTTACCATGTTTGGCCAAATGCTGCAACAGTTTAACTGTAGCATCCCGGCAACCATGTTCAGTATCCGAAGCCACCAGTAGGTCATCCACGTACTGTAATAGGACATTACCAGCAGGCAAAATCAGAGTATCTAATAGGGCTTTCAGCGCTTGACTATAAATACTAGGGCTCTCTGTATAGCCCTGGGGAGCGCGGCAAAATCTGAAGCTTTGGCCTGCTAATGAGAAGCCGAAAAGATATCGACTATCAGGATGAATGGGAATACTGAAGAAAGCATTCTTTAAATCAATCACAGAGAAAAATTTAGCTGTGGGAGGAATCATAGTTAAAATGGTGGTTATATCAGGCACCACGGGATACTGAGGGACCACAATCTTGTTAATTTCCCGCAAGTCAATCACAAATCGATACGCATCAGCATAATCAGGATTGTGATCTATGGGAGCCCTTTTAAGAATAGGAGGAATGGGACTGTTACCCAGATTGGAGGCTGTTTCCTCCACTGCTCCAGTGCGAATCAAATCGCGAATAATGGACAACAAAGCTCGTTCACCCGCAGGTGCAATTTTGTATTGCGGTATCCTCGGTAGACGAGCATTTTGTTTCAAGGTAATCGAAATTGGGGGTATTTTCAACAATCCCACATCTGTGTCCCCCGTAGCCCAAAGTCGTTTTGGAATTTTCGCAAATTCAGGAGGTAAGATGTCCGTTTTGGAAAATCATTGCACCGAAGGGTGTTTAATAGTCAAATAGACACCATCCGGGGAACAATATATGCAAGCATTTAATCGTTTCAATAAGTCTATACCCAATAAATTCTCACCACACTGCGAGGTTAGAAGGAATGGTGAATCGCTAGAAATTTTGCCGACAGTGAAAGGAAGAGGTTGGGAAATGGGGCTCACCACCGGACTTCCAGAGAAACCTACGGACACATTATTCTGGCCAGACAGAGTAGCCCCAGGGACAAGCGCATGTGAAACAGAACTGTTCATAGCAACCGTGTCAACTAGAAACTTACCCGATGCGCCCATTAAATGTGCATTAACATAAGGTCCGTTTTGATCTATAGGAATTGACACACGTCCTCCACTCTGCCTTCGGCTATCCTATGCGTGGGGATAGCCTGCCGATGCATCGCTGGCACATTCTTCGTTGAAGTACTGTTTTCCCTGACCATGATCAAAATAGTTTTGACTATTCCCACCTTGTCCAGACTCGTCCTGCCTTGTATGTCCACCCCGACTACCACCACCGCGTCCTCTCCCTTGGCCTCGCGTAGCGCTGTGCTGCGCATATAGCAACGGACACTGGGAACGCCAATGTCCTTCCTGTTTACAGAATGCGCATTGGTTTATTCCTAAATCAGTTCTTCCTCCACCCGGTACTTGGCCCCTCCCTCGTGGAGCAGAGGTCGGCACTCCCAGACCCCTTCCGCAGCCTCTCTCAACCTGCTGTAACAGGACCCGCGTTTTTAAATCTTTTGCTTTCTTTTCCGTTTTATCCTTACTTTCATTCTCTCGGTGCTCATAGTATTGAGCCATGCTTAATATAATCGAAGGAGTAGACGTCGTCCAAGTACTTTCAGCTGCCTGGAGTCGAGCAGAAATTTCAGGCAGAAATTAGTTACAAACCTATTGACAAACAAGCTTATACCTCCCTCCTTGGATAAATCCTGACCACTGAAGTCAATAAAAACACCTTCGAATCTGGTGAAAAAATCTGACACACTCTCATCTTTCTTTTGTCGGCACGCTGTCAATTTATCCCAATCGACTTTTCTAGGAGGGATTAACGAATGCATGTATGTAATTATTTTGTCAGGTAACGTTAATATTTCAGCCCTGGGCTTGTCTCCTGGTTTTCGATCTCTATCCAAATCTTTCATTTGATCCCATGTTCCCCCAAATTCAGTCACATGATCTTGGTCATGTACCTGACGCCATATATCCACTGGTACTAATAAAGCAAAGAATAATTCTATATCGGCCAACGTCATTACCGCTGATGAGGCGGCTTCAGTAAGTTCTTTATAATATGCTGTAGGATTTTTCCTAGGATCGGGTAAATGAGCCTTTAATGACAGTACTTCACTACGTTTCCACGGGGTGTACACCCACTGCTCCTGAAAACGGGCATCTACTCGCGGGCAGGTAACCGCCCCCGTTGCATCTACTATTTCGGTGATTTCTGGATGATAAATAGGGTGGACTTCACGCATTGGGAAATGTGTGGAGCCCGCAGGAACAGCAGAGTGAAGTCGAGTCCTATAACTAATCATTGTTCCAATATTTCTGTACACCTCCTCCGGGCTTAAGTGAAATTTATGCACTTGGTCATGAACATCATACAATATTGCTGGAGCCTTCCCCCCTGCATGAACCTGTTCCCATAATGATATCAGGCGTGCAGCCATATGGTCTAACGCATGCTGTTGCATCACGGGCTCATAGTCCTTCATAGTGCTCCATATGTCGGACAACGTATAAATAGGCTGTCGCATCCATTGTGATGCTTGTTGCGCAATTACCTCCTTTTCCTCTAATCCTAAGGCTGACCGGGTAAACAGTTTCTTGCCCTCAAGGAAACCGGGCGGATGTACCGGAGTGGAAACAGCTGGTAAAGGAGTCGCACTCGCTGAGGAAGAGGTCAACACATGGGGAGAATGGGTTGACCCGGGTGACAGCTGAAGAGTTTCAGCTGCCGCAGATGACAACAAATTGGGCAATAAAGTCATAATCTCTAAAACAGACGAGGACAACCGGGACAAATTGGTTTGAGGCGCAAGGAGGGGAGGGGCTGGAGGCGCTGATACAGTAGGAGCTACTACTGACACAGCCGAAACCTGCGCAGGAACGGCTGGCCGCAAGCAGCTGATACCGGGCCAACTGGTGCTGCCGGGTATAACCGTTGCGGAACATATGGGGGGGTGGACGCATGTCTAATAGATCTCCTATTTCATCTTCAGCGTCAGGCCGAGCCACATAGCTTTTATCGACCTGTAATCTAAACTCAAGATTTACACATTCGATCCCTTCTTCCGTTTGGGCTTTATCATAGGCAACAGCCTTCTGGGTAATGGTTTGCCCTGCTTTGATTCTAGCTAGTTTCTCTTCTCTCATTCGCCTTCGCTTCGATTCCTTCTGTCAGGTGTTTAACGCTTCAAACATAGACTGCCTACTGCGTTTAGCAAATAACTGATCCCGTAAGAAAGCAATTTTCTTTTCATCAAAAGAACCTGTTTTAGGCCATTGCAATTCTTCATTACCTCTGGTATACTTATGCCACAAAGTATTGAACAATAAAGGAGCTATTCCATGTTTTATGTACATATAATGGCTAGGACTGCCTTCCGGTGGAGCAGGCTGGCTTTCGGCCAGACAAGAGCCACTAGTCTGACAACAGCAACCAAAACAATTCAATTTACTGAAGCACGGCATGTTAGTTAGCAGACAAACACCAACAATATACAAACTGATTCTTATATCACATATAACACATATTGATGGTTCTTATATCAGTTCAAACTCAACCTACTTATTCAAACTTGATGCATCCAAACAAACGAACCGAGCCCGGCGACTCCCGTTCGTGGAGAATTATTCAAAATACCAAACCGACAGAATCACGACGAGCAGTCTTCCAAAAAGACTGGCAAGAGGCAGTCAGACAGGTGCGACCACGGACTGGACTACAGACCATCCTATGACCTCCTTGGTTCACCACTGAGACTGTTCTGATGTGGTGCGAGCATCACCTCAGGTATGTCTCATGGCTACCCAACTACAGCCACAGGCTTTTCCGAATACAATCCGGCCGTGCGCTACACACCGGTAACAACTAGGCATCTGATCAGTGTCTCTAAATCACAAAAGATCCGTGGAGCCTCTACAGTCAGTCCCTACCGGACCGCCCTGCAAGACCTCCGTAATTCTCTTAGGGTACTCATGACCCCCAAATCAAAATACAGTTAACTGTTCCAAATGCACCGCTCAAAAGCGTGCGTCAAACAAACAAATTACTCACCGGGTGCACCCAGGCTCGGATGTTCGTTCTCCGCTGCCAACTTCTTAAGACCAACACAGTCAGTTCCTGGGTTAGGCCCGTAGGACCCCGGTGAAGGGCTACTAGCAGCAGAGGACACCCTGATCAGAAGTGCGGAGTGGAAGTGTCAAAAGTCAGGGAGAAGGAAAAAATAAAATCCCTCTTCTCCGCCCGTCCGACCAGGATGCCCTCAACCCTACCACCCGAATACGGGGGAGGAAAAGACCCTATCACGGGGTCCCGGCGGAGTCGCCAACTGAAGTACTCAATAAAAATCCCAAGGGCCACATTTGACAGTGGCCTGCAATAGCCTTTAAATAATAGTCAGTTGGCAACGGAGAAGGTTCAAAAGTTTATTGGCCAAAGCAACTCTATATAGAGGAGCCTCATCGATCCTCACCCATCAGGTGCGCCGAGGAAGACTGCTGGCCCCTTGACAAAACCACACTTATATACATAACAGATTCAGCATACAAAGCCTTACAAGTGGAAAAATACCAGTTAGTCCATGGGCTCCTGGATGAGCTCATACAGTGTTCAGTTTCAGTCTTACACAAAAGGTTGCTATCTATACAGAGGAGGTCGGCGGGGTGACTCCCTTTTCGTCCCAGGGCCTGACGGAATTTGCTTGATACTCCCTACAGCAGATGTGACCTTGGGCCTCGGCCGTAAATACAACTAACTTGTCTCTGGGCTGGTACGAACTAAATCATGAAGATGGTGGGCGAAAGGAACCATGTGATCTGACACGTGGTCTATCACAAACCAAGATGGCTACAGTATGGTTTTCGGCCCTTTTTGTCGTGCAGTAAGAGGCGAAAGAAAATGCTTCTTCTAGAGCATATCATATAGGTGTTTATGTGACCGGAATTACCGTTACAGATACATTGTGCTAACTTTACATGGTGCGAATAAACAGAACAAATGATTTTTATCCTTCAGTATTTCCTCACTATCCACTGGGTATGGGGCGAAAGAAAAGCAGAACCCGGTAAAGGACTACGCAGGCAGCCGGACCCTAAAAAGGACCCGAATACCCATTCCTCATTGTTGAATTATCTGATGGGTGAGGTGGGGGCAATAGAGAAACAAATAAGCACTGTGAAAGAGACGCTGAACGCTGAAGCCAGGGGTGAAAATCAAACAGCAAGCGCTCAGGGCGCAACGGGGATAGAAGACACTCCCACTGTTAAAACACCTCCCAGAAACGGCTGTATACAATTTATCACAGATCAGGTGTGGGTTAGCGAGGACGAGGATGGAGGATATCAACCGCCTCCAAAGCGCGTAATAAACCCCGAGGGAGGAAATGGGTCCAAACAAGGGGAACCCCTAGGGATTAATACACTGAGTCCTAAACAACAGAGGAAGGTGCTAAAGCGGAAAAAATTAACAAACCCCCTCCCCAATCAGGACAGCTAGGAAAAAAAGCACCACAGAAGGAACCACATCATAATAAGATCAATTCTAAAGATATCACTACCTTGATAAAAGAACTAGAGATTACACTAAAAGAAGCATTGGGTAAGATGGATGAGAGGTTAAAAAACATTGAAACAATCCTAGGGAAGCACCAGATGAAGAACATGGTATGTACTGAACAGGAGACTAGTGAAGGCGAGGTTCAAACACGACCCAGATTACCCAAATTAACAACCACGAGACCCCTGGTAACACAAGCACATTAGCAAGTAATACTATTCCAGACATTAGAGAAAGAAGCGACTTAAGAAACAAAGAGCAGAATAATTTAATCGGAATAAAGGCCCCAAAAATTCCTCCAGGTCTAGATTCTTCACTGCAATATCGTAAGAGACAAGAGGGAGAATGGGAAAACCCGCAGGCAAATGAGTGAAAATACTACGCACCATACACATGGTAACTCACACCTCCCACGCCCCATACAGACTAAAATGAGACAAAACGCTCACCACCTGGATCTCCCACCAGAAGCAACACTGTACATTGTAATTTTAACAAATGTACCGCAGCTATCAGGACAAGAAAGCGAACCTTGGGAGACCCTGAGAAATAAATCACTACACTGACTGAATACCAGGACAGGCCTGGATAGGGCACTGTTCTCTGAATTTAAAATGGTCAGAAGAACGGACTGGGTGGGGAAAACCCATAAAGCGCTATCAGGGGACTGTGTGGTTCTTACATTTGCCTCCACATATTTAGTAAAAACAATATTGGCGCGTCTAGGGAGCACTCTTATAAATATCCAAAGTATAAACGTCGTCCCACTAGGGTACTTTTATAAACCACCAAACGATTGGGAAAATATGAATTGGGCCTAACCGATAAAAAGTAACCCTAATTACAATATCCAAACAGCAAATAGGTTTGAAAGTTTGTATAACCTAGAAGAGCAAGATTGACTCGCAAAGATTCCCCCATTACAAATAGAAGACAAAGGAATGTCGCTCTGTAAGTCAGGCAAAACAACTATAAACAGTAGCTTCACACTCCACATTGAGCCAACTTGCTTGCAAGATCCTCAGTTAAAAACGACAGAGGGCTATCCAGCGACAGATCCCAAGATTATCCCTATCGATTCTGCGTTAGAAGTAAACACTGTAGAAGGAACATATAATGACAACAATAAGCTTTTAAAAGTGACTTTTTGGAATGTAGCAGGACTGCAAACTAAGATAGAAAACCCAGAGTGGTGTGAGTTCATAAAAGGGTTTCAAATGATATGTCTTCAAGAGACATGGTCAAAGGAGCCCGTACAAATGAATGGATATCGTACCTATCATTCGGCTGCTGTTGCAGGAAGCTATGGGAGGGCAAAGGGGGGGGATAGCTATATACGTGTCTAACATATTAAATATTGGGAAAATTAAAATGAAACATGAGGATGTATATTACCAATTGATGTAGATTTTTATGGGGAGAAAGCAAAGAGTGGTATTGGTAAACTTTTACAATAATGCACCCACGGACCAGATACCTGGAATCTTAGAAAACCTGTTAAACGTTCTCGAAAGAATGTCAAAGGAAGAAAGTGGGAACACGTACATTATTTGGGGGGGGCTTTAATATTGCACTGTGTTCTAATAACGGTACTAATATTTGTGGTATTATGAACGAAGAAGTGGAATGTGAAACCCATTTTACACACACACAATACGGGAATACCTTAAACGAAATGACTTGTGATCTTGATTTAGGATTTGCTAATGAATTAAGTTTTAATCCAGTGCCCTTTAAAAGCACATTTAACGGAAGAGGTTGCTTTACAACAATAGATTACATCCTATTATCTGCAAATTTAGCATAAAAAATGTGTCACTTAGTTACACACGACATCATATTGAGTGATCATTTCCCATTGAGTATATCACTGAAATTGTTGTCCCCCCAAACTAAGCAGGAAAATAAAATCGATTACCCCCCCAAACAGATGGAAATGAATAGGAAAAACAGTTATGCTTTTAAATGGCAGTTGGTCGATCCACTAGAGGTAACACAAATAATTGTGGTAAAAAACATCTCAGCAATAGAAGCCATTTTAAATGATAATACAATGCATGAAATAGTTTTGGCATCATTCCAAGAGATTACAAGATCAATAAATGAAACCCTTTGGACAACAAACAGTAATCCTATAAGAAAGCCTAAAGGTTGGTTTGATTCAAGATGTACAAAAGCATATTCCATACTGAAAAGAGAGTCCCACTGTATCCCTAAGAATCCGACCGCATTAAGGGAGGCAAGGAAGGTATACATAAATGCAATTAAAGAACTTAAGAGGATGTTAAAGGAAAAACGTTGGCAGACTCTACATGAAGCTGCCAAGTCTAATGATGGGGCAGCCTTTTGGAGGGCCGTAGGACACCCTTCCTAGACCCGGGGAACATCCCCAACATTGAAATGGCGATAACGGAAGATCAGTGGGTGGCACATTTTACAAAAAAATTTGGTAACCACAATCCTGTAAATTCCATAGAAACCCCAAATGAGGGAGGTGAGGAAATTTACTCATCATCTCCAATATTCACAAAAAATCTTCAAATTACCATAGATGAGGTTAACAGGGCAATATTGGCAAGTAAGGGCGGGTAAGGCGCATGGCCCCGACGGGATTCCTGTAGATCTATATAAGGCAAATGTAGATCTCTGGGGTCTAATATTGACCCACATAATAACAGCCAGCTGCTCTTCTAAGTACATTGAGACCTGGACGGAATCTATTTTAGTCCCCATTTTTAAAAAGGGAAATAGACAAGACCCAATATGTTACCAACCGATATCCCTACTGGATTCCTCGGCAAAAATTGCAGGGCGTATTATATGAGAGAGATTACAAGACTGGGCGGAGGAAAATAAAACACTGTCAGACCTCCAATACGGTTTCCGTAAAGGATTGGGAACCGCCGAACAAAGTCTTAATTTGAGCATTCTAAAAAAACGAAGTCTATTCTTAGCGTTTGTAGACCTAACGGCAGGCTTTGATTGTGTGATACATGAGAGGCTGTGGGGGGTTCTCCAGGAATTGGGGGTGAATGATGCTATTATATATTTTCTGAAACACCTCTACCAGAATACTAAGGGAAAAGTACGCCACGGTATTAATGGAGAATGTACTGCATTCTTTCCAATAAAAAAGGGGGTAAGGCAAGGATGTGTCCTGGCCCTCTTTCCTTTTAATCTCTATACAATTGGCTTAGAAAAAGCACTGATCCAAACAGGACAAGATTTCCCCGCGATTAAAGGGCGAGCCATACCATCATTAATGTACGCAGACGACGCCGTTCTGATGTGTTGTACTCAACTGGGATTACAAAGATTATTGGATGGTTTTGTAGCTTTTATGCGAGCTCTAGGCCTAAGGATAAATACCTCAAAAACGTTTATCATGAGATGCAGTATAGGAAGCAATAAAAGCTGAGAGATTTTTATAGAAAACCATAGAATACATTTTGTTAATAGTTTTAGCTATCTGGGTATACTATTCGATCACAAATCCACTTGGGTCCAGGCGGTGCAGATGAGAAAACTGCCACTTATGAAAATTACTGCAGCCTTAGTCAACTTTTCAAAAAAGTTAGGCACAAGGCCCCCACAAGTATTATTACAAATTTAGAGGGCTAAATGTGTATTGACAGCCTTGTGTGGTGTAGGACTATGGGGACACTGTAAATGTACAACCTCCTTAATCGATAGAAAATCAGTTTTTAAGATACTTACTGGCTCTCCCTAGAGGTACATCATCATATTTCTGTCAAGCAGAATTGGGGGTCCCATTTTTAACAGACTTAATTAAAACAGAACCAGTAATGCTTTGGTACAGATTATGGACAAATGAGGAAACTCACCTAAACCAGGAGATTTCTAATGATGTTATGGGAATGACCAACGTGTTGAAATTGAAGTGGCTAAAATATGTCCGGGACTTTTTGAATGATTTAGGTTACCCTAACTTTTACAACAAACCAAGAATCATGAGAGCGATATCAAGGAAAGAGTTGAAAAGTAACTGTTTGGCATTACTCGATTCATGTCGATTATCAAAAGAAGTCGCTAAGCCCACAGTAGTGCGCCACCAAATGACACTGATAACATCCAACCCTACCTCATTCTAGTATGTAGTCAATATGATAGATTGCTGTTAGCAAGATTCAGACTAGATATATTCCATTGCATTACCAGTTTTCTGAAAATGAGCGAATGGACAAGGGTGATGCAACAATGCCCCTGTGACGACATTTCAGAGCAAACTACAATTCACGTAGTCTTTTTCTGTAAATTTTATAATCTGCAAAGGAAAAAATGGCTATTACCGATTTTAAAGAAATTTGCTTTTAAAAGATGCCGACTGGCGTTTCTAGCATTGCAATTTTTAAATAAGGAATTTGTGATATGGTGCTTGATAAATTTCCTGAAAAGTGTGATAAAATGTAGGAAATCAATAATAATGTGATGGAGCACAATTCCTATAATTTGTCATTTCTGTGGAAAATGAGATTTTAATTGTTAAATTTTGAATAACAATGTATTTTTATATGTGCTTTTACGATTCTCGTTTGTAGTAATCGAATAAAGCATTTCTACTACTACTAAAACTAGTAGATAGGATGTGGCCTACAAATCTGCCTATATGGACCATGGAAGGCCTTTGATACCATCGTGGAGACAATCTTTGCTAGAAACATAGCTGTTAATGTCCTCCTTTGCCAAAACACAAACTTGCACATTCTCGGCAGTGGTGTCAATGGGTCCCAGGTTGGAGCTGGACAAGCAGGTTCATCTTCCTTTGCCCATTTATGTTCACATGGACCTTTTCCTAATGAAGTTGAGGAAGCAAAAATTAGCAAAAGTACTCAACATTTCTTGCTGTAGCCCACCAGATTATGATCTACATTTAAAAGGCATGAGAAATGATACATTTTTATGTACTTTTTTAGATTCTTAAAACTAGTTTAGAGCCCCTTATCTACCATTACTTACCATTGGTTGGCCCAGACGTCAATCATAATTTCCTTGCTTCTTACTGGTCACCACTTCCTCCTCGCTTCTGCTTACTTCTGGGGCTTCTCTTTGTGTCCCTGCCGAGGAGCATGTACCAAATACAGCTTCTTGTCTGCAGTCAGTGTCATTCCATTGGCTGCAGACTCCTGCAGGTACCTTTTTACACATGCACTCCTAAAGAGTGCCTATATCTGCAGTCCCACTCCCTCACTTCCACCCTCTTTCCACGGTCCGTCATATCACCAACCCCATTCCTCCTCCTGCTGGCTGTTTTACTTCTACCCCACACCCGGTTCATTGTTTCCCCACCCCCATTGACTAGGCAACTTAATATAATTCTGTTTCTCTTAACACACTAAACTAAAGATTCTCTGTTGTGAAAACTAACACTTATTTTCAAATACACCTTTACTAATCATTTTCACGATTTTAAAATAAAATGTATACCAATACAATTATCTAATATTCAAAATCGTTCAAGGAGCACTTGTAAAGTGCACGTTTACCCCCAAATGGGCATTTTGGAGCTGAATAACAAATGTTAATTGTTACCCAACTCAATGGTACTCATTTTATTGACCCCAGAAAGGATGAAAGGCTGAGTGGACCTGCCAGGAATCGAAACTGTGACCATGAAGTCAAACACAGGCCTCTGCAGTGGGGGCAGTAGTCCACTAAGCCACCAGGCCCACCTTGTATGATGTTGACAGGGTTTTTGTCCAAAACTGAAAGAGCTACCTGGGAGACCCTTGATCTAAAATATGTCTCTGGAAAAGGAAAACTCAGTAATTGCTTGGCTTAGCTTGAACAGTGACAAAAATTATCATGGTCACGAATTAAAAATTGTACAAAATGGTGTTAGTAGAGCTCCCTGGTATAAATTAACAAGTTACTTATCTTTTGCAATGCTCTTTCTGGTGGATATTCTATCCAACCACAGATTCTTACCATAAGAATATTCCCAAAGAGCAAACAGGATTCAAAAGATTTAAACAGCATTTCTCCCACACGCCGGTAGGTGGCACAGTGCAGCGTCGCTTTTGACTTTGTTCCATCCCAAAAGTGACAATGGAAGCGCAGATAAGAGCCACCCCGGAACGTCGACTTCAGTTTCTTCCTTGACCTGGTCTACACCCTCGGATGCAGAGCCATCAATAGTCAAGAGGTGCTAGTGTGCATATCGCTAATCTGGGGCATTTTTAAATGAGTAAAGAGACCATTATACAGTCTAGGGAGGAGGGAGGGTGGTGGGGAATCTGCAATTAGATAGGGTTTTTACCAGAAAGAGCGCTATGGACGGTATGTAAATTGTTATTCTGATGAATACTTCTAATTGCAGATTCCTCACCTTTAGAATAGATAACAAAGCACTACCTTCCAAAGCGGTTGGTCAGTGGAATAGCTCTGACTAAAAAGTCCTGCCCAACTGAATGAGCAAAATGCCTTTCCCGCCAGACCTAGCTATCAAGGCAAATAGTGCGTCGTGAATGTGCGCACTGATGCCTACGTCGCGGCCTGAAACATATCACAAACAGGTATTCCGCATGCAAACACAAGAGTAGCAGCCGTGACCCTGGTGGAATGAGCCCTCAGACCTTCCAGAGTCTTCTTCTTTGCTAATGTGTAGCAGATCTTAAAGCAGGGGACAATTCACTGTCACAAAAGGTCTTTTCTGCACTGCCTTGCTTTTCTTTGTCCCAGAGTAGTCATTGAAAAGCTTATCATTCACCTGATTATCTTTGGTGAGATCAATGTCAAAGCTCAAGGCTCTCCTGAGGCCCACCAACGGAGTCTCTCCTCCTCTTTCAAGGGGTTAGACAGGTGTAGGGAATCCAACTTTCTGCTGGCCAATTCAGATTTTCCACCTTTTGCGTGACTCTATATTGTTGCGGGCTTTTGGGCTCTGTGCACTTTAACCCTGTTAACCAGTGGTAAAGTGCCTGGGTGAAGCAATACATTTTATCATTGTGGTTAATGATTTATGTCTAGCTGATACTCTGGTTAGTACCCCATCCATACAATATCCAACCTACCAGGGTGTAGGTAAAACTAGCACATTTGATTTTTTGCTAATATCTAGAAGATTCGCCTGCCTCGTAGTGAGGTTTGTGGTTGAACCAAATCCAGCTAGTGACCACAATCCCCTCACTATTTCTGTGTATTTCTGTGTATGTAACGGCACAGTAGGGCAAGGGCGATAAGCGTCCACTCAAGTATAATCGCAACCAGGGAGTAAGACTAAAATGGAGTCAAATAAATTCCTCCCAATTTGAGGAGAATATTGTTAAAACTAATTTAAGTCAAATCATGTCATGTTTAACTCATGATTCCCACCCAGACGTAGTCATACAGGATTTTGAACTAATCTGAAAAAATGTTGCTAAAGACTTGACCAAGTTGGTGAAAAGAAGGGACCCTCAAGAAACAAGATGGTTTAATGCGGAGTGTACCGGGGCGCATAAAGATCTTAAGATTGCCTTGCATGCAATTCCCCGTGACTGAACTTTAATCAAGAGAGCAAGGCAAACTTATAAACGTGTAATTAAGCAGAGAAAGGATGAACTGAGACGACTAGCCTGGGAAGATCTTGAAAGTGCTAGTGATTTCAGGGATTCTAAAAGTTTCTGGGAGGTTATCAATCGCCCCCTTTGTACATGAGGTTAAGAGCATGGAATCATAAATACTAGGGGAAGCCTGGGAACTTCATATTTACAATTTTTTTTATCCAAATTGCGTCTCACCACATGAACAAAGGGATGGACTAGTTATTGATTTAGATACAGCATACCACCTTAGTTCCTCCCTGACTGTTAGTGAGGTTGAAGACACTCAAACAAAGGGTATTTCCTCGAAAGCACAAGGCCCGGACGGGGTGCCCCTGGATCTATTTAAAAGCAACCACAAACTATGGGCTCCGTTGTTGGTTAATGTTTTTAAAGCTGTAATAGTGGGACATATTCCCTCATCATGGAAAGAGGCTGTAGTGGTGCAGATCTACAAAAAAGGTAATAGAAATGATCCTGCATGCTATAGGCCTCATATCCTTAATTGATGCCACATGTAAAGTCCTGGGAGGGTAATTCTTCCACGCCTGGAATCTTGGGCTAATGCCTCTGGTCTCATATCCAATACACAATATGACTTCAGAAGGGGTATGGGCACAACCGAACAGTGCCTCAATTTGTCCCTAAACATGGGTAAGTACATGAAGGCGAGGAGGGGGTCAATCCACCTTGCCTTCATGGACTTATCCAGCGCATTTGATACAGTAAACAGGGGGAAGTTATGGAATCTAAAGGAAAAAATGGGTTGCGAGGAGCCCCTTATAACTCTGTTGCGGAGTTTGCACGACTCTACTACTGTTTCTATCCGTTATGGCCCCGGGGGAGAAAAGACTAGGTCAATTGTTTCCATGGAAGGGGTTCGCCAAGGGTGTGCCCCTTTTTTATTCCTTTTGTATACAAATGGCCTGGAGGCTTTTCTTTTGGAGCAACAATTAGACTTTCCCAGCATAGGAGGTAAATCAGTACCCCTCCTGTCATACGCAGATGGCACTGTCTTGATGGCTTTGATGGCCAATAGCCTTCAAAAAGCTTTGAGTGCTTTTACTGACTTTTACTGACTTTATGTTGGCATTGGACCTGAAAGTACATTTTAGTAAATCTTTTATTATGGTGTGCGGTCCCAAACAAACGAAAATAAGGAAATTTATGGTGAAGGAAAAGATTATAGTCAAAGTGCCCAATTTCACTTACCTAGGGAATGTTTTTAATAACAAATTAAATTGGGAGCAACTGATTGTGGCCAGAGTCCAACATACTAGTAGAACAGTAGAGGGGCTGTTCCGTTTTGCTTGTAAGTTAGGACATAAGCCAGTAGCGGAGAGGATAACCCTATATAAATCCAAATGTTTATCAGTAGCTACTTTTGGGGCAGGAGTATAGGGACATCACAAAAGCAACCAGTTACAAACTCTGAAAAACTAATTTCTAAAAAGATTATTAATGATCCCTGTTAGTTCTCCCAATGCTTTTAGCCACTCGTAAATGGGGTTGAGTTTGTAGGAGATAGAATAAATATTGCTCCCTTAATCCTTTGGGAAAAAGTGTGGACATCAGAGGACTTATCATTCTCAAGGTGTGTTCTTGTAATTGTAATTGTAATCAGTCTTATATAGCGCGTAGTTACCCTCGGGCATCCCAGCGCTTGATCAGACACACCCTGGCCAGACCTAATCAAACACATCACAGAGGAAATAAGTAGGATTTCAGCAGCTTCCGGAAGCGGAGAGTGCCAATTTCTGCACGCAACTCCAACGGGAGCGCGTTCCAGAGGGTGGCTGTGTGGACCGCAAATCTTCTGCCACCCTAGGAACCTGGAAAAAAAATTTCTGGTCGGAGCGTAAGGCTCTGGAGGCTTTATAGGGCACCACCAGCTTTCTTAAAATAGGGGGGCCTTTACCTTGCAGGATTTTATGTGCTATGCAGAGGGACTTAAACTTGACCCTCTCTCGCACGGGGAGCCAGTGCAGAGTCTTCAAGGCTGGTCTAGCCGACTGTCTCCTAGGCACATTGGTCAATAACCTGGCCGTGGCGTTTTGTACTTGTTGGAGCTTCCTCAGCGTTGCTTCCGGGGCGCCAAGGAAGATCGCATTACAGTAATCTAGCCTTGATATAATCAACCCCTGAATGAGTAACTTCCTTGAGGTGGGAGGAAGAAGGGGCAGGACTTAGCGAGCAGAACGAAGAAGCCCAAAGCAGATCCCTGCCGTTTTCTTCGCCTGGATCTTAAAAGAGAGATCCTGCTCCAACCAGACTCCCAAGCTTTTAATCTCCTGCTTAGGGCAGGGGAGGTCCCCCAGGCAACTAGGCCAGCTAGACAAAGGGAGTGGGGGAGCCTTATGCCCTAGCAACATAATTTTGGTTTTTGAGCCGTTCAGTTTCAGCGCTGATTCGCACATCCAGGTATACACCTGGGACATGCATTGATGCAGTACATCAGGGTTCATCACCAATTGGGGAAGAGCCACCACCAACTGGGTATCATCGGCGTAGCTGACGATTTTTATCCCAAATGACGACACCACATCCTCCAGGGAGGCCATGTACACATTAAATAATGTGGGGCTCAAAGAGGAGCCCTGTGGCACCCCACACTGGAGGGGGATTGGTGAAGACCGCTCGCTACCCTCCCAGACCTGATAAGTCCGGCCAGTAAGGAAAGAGCGAAGCCACTGCAGCGCAACGCCTCTCACTCCCGCATTAGACAGCCGTTGGATCAGCACTTGGTGGTTGACAGTGTCGAATGCTGCACTGAGGTCCAGGAGGATCACTGCCACTGACCCTCCTGAATCCAGAATGCTTCTAGCTTCGTCCACGACTGCAAATAGGGCGGTGTCGGTGCCATGACCCGGTCGGAAGCCGGTTTGAGTCTCTCGTAGCAGACCGTTGGACTCCAGAAAGCTGGACAGTTGATGATTAACCAGCCTTTCTGCGATCTTACCAAGCCCCGGCAGCAGAGAGATGGGCCTGAAGTTAGACAGGTCCGAAGGATCCAGACTAGGTTTTTTCAGGAGAGCCTTAACAACAGCTCTTTTCCAGCACGATGGTACCACACCTTGAGTAAGGGACATATTGATGAGGTTCATGACCGGGGCCGCGATGACAGAAGCCACTTGTTTCAGGAATCTCATCGGGGCAGGGTCCCCTGGAGAGCCGCTTTTCATAGAGCTAAGCTCCTTTATCACTTCCAACTCAGATATCGGGTCAAACGAATCAAGTAAAGCATGTACTCCTCTTCCTTGGCTCACTGCGTCAGTGCTCTGTGAAGCCCGAGGTAACAGAGATAGAATATTCTCGATTTTCAGATGGAAGTAGTCCGCGAGTTCCCTGCACTTCTCAGCGGGATTGTCATGGGTAACTGGTGGCTCAGGGACTTTGAGGAGCTCCTTAACCACTTTAAAGGTCTCTCTAGACGAGTTGGACGCGTTTTTTATTTTTTCCTCGAAAAATTGGGCCTTCGCACCACGTAGGGCATTCTTATACATCCTAATAGCTGCGCGATATTCCTCCCGACTGGCCACCCCCCAGTCCCTTCTCCAGGTCCTCTCCAGCTTCTTGCATCCTCTCCTCAGGGTTCGCAATTCTGGAGCATACCATGGGGCCGAGCCCGTTCTGATCCCACTCTTAGCCACTCTCTTTTTCGGCAAAATAGCATCTAAGGAGTTGGTCACCCACTGATCTAAGGCCACATCGGCCATTGCCGGGTCAGCGGCCAAGGGAGGGCATGAGCTCTGAAGCTGCGCAGTCCAACTTTCAACTGAGAGTTTAGACCAAGCTCTTTCCAAAGAATAAATTCTGGTGGACAGAACGGACCTTGGGTCACATTGCAGGGTCATAGGTATCAAGAAATGGTCTGACCATGGTAAAGGACAGGCGGACAAAACCTCTAGGTGCGGAATATTTGCAAAAATAGGATCGAGAAGGTGACCCTTGATATGAGAGGCACCGCGGTTGCTTAAGTTCAGGTTATATGCTTTCAAGTCACAGCACAGATCTGCAGCTATTAAATCTGAAGGCTCATTAAAATGGAGATTTAAATCCCCCAGCACCATAAAATTGGTGGTAGAAGCGGCCAGCAGCGCGACAGTTTCCATGAGCGAGCTGATAAAGCTCCCCAAGGCCCCTGGAGGTCGATATATCAGGACACCTGAAACTGTGACGGTGGGGGAGGTCCGTAAGGAGAACTGACAGCTTTCACAGTCCTGTGTCTCACTGTTTTGAGCCCTGCATACGAACACATCTCTGTAAATGATGGCTATGCCTCCCCTCGGCCCCGGGATCGATCCAAATTGTATATAAGAAAGCCTGGGGGGAGGGCGCGAACCATGTCCGCCCCTGAATTGGCCGTAATCCAGGTTTCTGTCAAGAACAGAATGTCCAGGTCATGGTCCTGTATCAGAAAGTTGATCTCTAGCGCATGGCAGGGCAGAGATCTACAATTTAACAGGGCCAATGACAGAGTGTTCTTGCCCCTGTCAGCTTGTGTCACCTTACAGCTCCTACATGCAGAAAAGGGTTTAACTCCCTTGTAAATGTACTTACATGCTGTTCTTTTAGGGGTGCGCAGCGACATAATTTCCTCCCGAGAGTATTTCAGGCACTTTTCTGTAGTTGGAGCCAAGAATCCTGGCCCTAAGCCCGTCCTGGCTCGGACGGGCGAAGACGGGCTTGCCTTCTTAGAGATTGTATGTCCCTTGAAAAGGCTCTTGCTATTACCTGGCTCCGATATGTCAAAGAAATGTTTTATAAGATCGGGCTAGGACACTACTATGATAATCCCAACTGTATTCAACCTAATATGAAATTGATGAGAAAAAATGCTTATTATGCCAAATTAGGTATATCTAACCGGGATTGTGAAACACGCAATTGTGTAGATGGGCGCCCAAACCATCCGCAATTTTATTTGTCTTTTACTATTCAAGTTTATTCACGTTTCCTCATGATCAGATTTCGACTCTGCACATTGCACTTTCTTGAGGCATTCCCTAAACAGGCGAGTTGGTGTGAGAGACTAACAACCTGTCCGTGCAATCATTTAGCCCAACAAAGCACGATGCCCTTTGTGTTGTTCTGCAATCTCTACAAAGATCCATGGGCACGTTTTATTAAACCTGTCTTGCGTTATATTAGACCCTGTTCCTATCAGGAGGGATTTAATTTTTTACGTTCTTTATCCACTGCTGCTATTTGTATTGCTATGCTTAACTTCACTCGAACTGCCTTATCAATTAGGAAACGTTATGAACTGTAATATGATATTAAGTTTTTAAATGATTTTATAGCATAATTTACCTAATATTTATGCGTGGAACACTGATATGATGAAGTAATTTGATTAAATATGGCATTCATGCAGGGGGAGTTAGAACGATGCTGGAGGTTGTAAGTAACATCAGCACCAGTCAGTTGTGGACTGTCCATCATTTGTCATTTTCATTGATTTAAACAATTTTCAAAAATAGCAGAGAGGTATCATCTGTTGTTTGGACGGGATAATAGTGACATATGGTACAGGCTCCAAAGGGGATGAATGTCGCTGTTTCGACCCGACTTAATGCGTAGAGGGTATTTTAATCCTCCGCTTGTGGGTCTTCCTCAGGACAGGGGAATAATGGGAGGCAACCTACTGTAGGTGCCTGACGTTTTGAAGGCCCTGATCACAGCTCCCGGTGGTGGGTAGTCCGCATCACAATTGCGGTGTATTGTAGTATAATCCAATAAGGGTGTATTCAAACCCTATCACAAAAATCAGCCGAATTGCTGTGTTATTGAGGGAATTGATTCCTTAAGCACTGAGAACCAATCACCCTTATTCACCTGGATAAGCTTGATTCTATCAACCCGGGAAACTCTAGTCTTCACTTGTCACATGATGGCACAAGGGCTTATGAACTTATCTAGACCGAAAATTGTATTTGAACCATAAATGTTTTTGACGTTTTTGATGCGTGATAAAAGAGTCTAGGGCGATTTGTTTTCTATACTACATGATACCCAGGTCCGCGGACAGTGATTGGGTTACCCCATTAGTTTATAATGGGTCCCCCTGTAATAGGGGCGTTGCTTGAGTAAAGATGTGTTAGTGTCACATAAGAAAACAGGGGAGGGGGATTTAAATAAAATGCTAACTGGAGTCCACAAGTTTCTGCCTCAATTATAAGGCTCTATTGAGACACACTTGAAATAAAAATGAACTAAAACAAAACAAGTAAAGCTGACTAAAAAAATTAAAATGAAACCTCTAGTCTGCAGCAGCAAGATGACAACTAGCATTCAAAAAAGAACAAGTCACCCTAATTGATTTAACAAAAATACTCCAAACTTGACCCTCCAGACCTCTACCCAGGACAACTTCTTGAAAGAGTAACCAAATCTCCATCTCCTCCCTTGTTGGGAACCCCAACAAAAAATCTAGGACATGGAGGGGAGTGGCTTGGCGCCAACCGTCATGGCCACATAACTAGAGGAGCTCTGAGCTCTAATCACCTCTGACACCTAAATATCCGTTACAAACTACGTATGTGCTCATGTAAGCAATGTGCCAGAGGGTGCAGGAAGCGCTGCAACGCCAGGATACATGGTTGTTCCCCTCTGCTTCCCTAGGGGAGTCAATTTAGACATCTGCACTAGACCGGGCCGGAAGGTGAGAGGGCCTGCTGTGTGCCGCGACGTGGGGCCTGGGAGGTGAAGTGCGCCCTTCCGGGGAGCAACTGCTGTGGCCAGGGGAGAGTCTGGCACTACAATTGCACCGAAGCCCAGCCCCTGACCCATACAATCTGTGACATCTGGAGTGGCCAAAGAGGTGAGAGGGGCGGACAATGCTGAGTGATCGGACATCACTGACTTTGACTGGGCTGCGGTGGAGCAGACAGGACTGAGGCGGCCGGTGTGAAGCTTAGAGGCCTCTGAAGAGTGGACAGATGCGTGTCCGGTAGAGTAACTGGCAAGCGGCTGAAGTCATTAAGTACTGGCCTGATCTCTCTTGTTTGGTGCCTTGGGGGCCCAGCCCCCGTCTTCCCTTGTTATGTTTTCCCCGCAGGCTGCAGGCAAAAGGAGAAGACTGCAGCTCTGAAGTAGGGAGGTGTGTCTTCCCAATCCCAAGGGGCCCAGTAGCCTGGAGATGTCCTGCTGCCTCACACCAACATCCCACTATCCTCCAGGGCTGGCTGGTGAAATGGTGGGGCACTGGCAGGACTGTCTTGATGGCCTTAGAAGGAGGGCTCCTGACGGGAGATCTGTAGCGAGACTAGGTGCCCGTAGGGACCTGGCCGGCTAGCCACATCCATCAATTGAGACCAGGGAGGCTATGGTGAAACCCAAGGGCTTTATGTCTGCCCAAACCAACAAAATGGACAATTACGCCATTTCAAAACCACAAACAGTGGTTCTTGACCAGTCCTCAGAACAGGCGGAGGCGACAGAACCATTGCTCAGCGCCATTATGGCAGCCATCACTTACCTGAAGGTCACTACTGAACCAAAACTGGGCGCTGTCACCACGGATGTCAACCTACTCAGAACAGACTTGCGCGAAATCTCTTAGAAGATAACCACAGCCGAAACTAATATCACTCAGCTGCAAAGCATGTCTAAACGGTTTGAGGAGCAAATACAGCACCTCACAAAACAACAAAGTGCCATGGCAGTTAAACTGCGGGACTGGGAGGGGCAAGCACGTAGGAACAAAATAAGGCTGGTGGGGGTCCACGAAGGGGCAGAGGGCCCAAGCAGCGACCTGTTTTGGGAAGATCTTACCCTTAACCACCTGCACCTATATCGCTACTGAACAAAGACAACAAGGTATTGACAAAGGCCCTTGCAATCAGACTTTGTACAGTGATATTCTCAGTAATCCACCCCGACCAATCAAGTTTCATACCCCATAGAAGTACTAGATTAAACCTCAGGCGCCTATACGGGGTGCTACATATTACTGGAGCTAGGCAGAGGGAAGAAGCTGTGCTGCTCTCAACAGATGCACAAATGGCATTTGATAGTATTGAGTGGCCATATATGTTCTCTGCCCTAGCAAAGCTCAGCTTTGGCCCGCGCTTTTGTGCATGGGTCAAACTCCTATATCGCGACCCGTTAGCAAGGGCACCTGTCAATGGGGCATTATCCCGCTTGTGCGGGATTTGCTGAGGGAGGTGGGGAGCCTGAAGGGATTCCATATATGGGGACTTCTGGGCTTCAACTACCTTGGAGATGTTTAGAGGGGTCAGGCAATGATATCCTTTGATGACCTAAGAACAGAGTACCAGATGGCAGATACAGAAAGATTTCGATACTTACTACTGGTACATGTTATGTGCAAGCATGTGCTCAATGAAGAAAAACTACCAGAATACACAGGCTACTACTAGATCCAATGATAGCCAAAGCCACCTCTCTAATATACAGGAAGCTCATGAAAAACTCGCCAGACCCTCTAGGGGCCCTGAGGGAGGCATGGAAAACTGATGTGGAACTACTGGAAGAGGATAATTGGGTAGAGGTGCTTTAGAGTCCTTGAAAGGTAGCTATTCGAACCTGCTTTGCCTCATCCAACTATGGATCCTTTGTAGATCCTTTTCTTCCAGAACACTTATGCACCGGCTGGGACGATGTAACTGGGGCCAGTTTGTTAGGGGATCTGGAAGGGAGGGTCTTTCTTTCCCATTTTATAAGCTTGCCCCAGCATTCAGCTATACTGGTGGGGATGATAAGGGCTATAACTGAGGTCACAGACCTGGACATCCCAGTGGAGGCATGGTGAAATATCTTGTGTGTGACTGGGGAGGTAGCATGGCCCAAATATCACAGAATATGGTTCGGGGGGGGTCGCAATAGTGGCAAAAAAGGACCTAGCCAAGGCCTGGGGTGCTTGAGCCATCCATGGAGGGTATTGGATTGGAAAGATGATCCGGACTAGTGCTGCAGTGCAGAAAAAGGCATTGTCATTTACAATGCCAATAGCTCAAACTACAACAAACGTAAGACCTATTCCATTGATAATACTTGTTACGGATGCCGTAAGATATTAAAAAGAACAAAGTAAGTTTGTGAAGCACTGGGAAGAATTGGCAACAGGGTGCGAGGGAAGAAATATCACTAATGGAGGATTCATTGTTCTTCAGGGTGATAACTTTGTAGGACAGGGAGCACAAAGGATTTACTGAGATACGCAACGACAAGCGAAAACCATTAAGTACCCTTCAATTAGAAGCAAGTACAAACCACAGCAAACAAACATTGCAAGCATACGTATTTGTTTCACATGAAGAAGCCGCCATTGTTGAGGGCTGCGTCCTGCGAGTGGTGTATGCAGCGACCATTGTGAACCTGAAAGTGCGCATGGGGCGCTGCAAAAAAAAAGTGCCCGCCATTGCTAAAGCAGTGTCCAACGAGTGGTGTGTGCGGCTGCCTATGCTGAACCATGGGCGTTCACCCACTGGGAACTTCTTTTACATAAAGTAAAAAGGTTTGTAAAAAACAAAGAAAATACTGCACTTTAACCCACATTTTGTCTAAAACATTGAAGAATGGAAAGGTTTACATGGATGGGGAAGCAAAGGAAAGGAAACAAAGCTGCTACCACCACCCCCTGCCTCACCTCTAAGTACAAAGTGTGGTAGCGTCTGTAAATTTAAGTACCCCTTAGGAACAGCCGGCCAGAAGACTGTGGGATGGTGTTAACAAACAGTAATAAGAGGGGGTTAGCACCGGCGGGCTCGCACACAGCGTACTGCAGAGGACAGAAACCACATCAAACAATGATTGCATGCAGATGCATTAGTTTAACAAGAAGCGGTCACCATTGCTCAAGGGCAGTGGTCCGTCCTACAAGTGGTGAGTGCGGCCCATTGTAATGGTGAAAGCGTACATGCCGCGCTGCACATATAAACAAGAAGGGGCTGCCATTGCTAAAGCTGGCGTCCCGCAAGTGCTGTTTACACTAATTAAGCGTTCTCCCAAACGGCTAATGAAAGCTATAGTGAAAGGACACATGTAAGAGAGGCTGTCCTTATGGGAAGTAACAACAGAAGAGAGGGCGGTACTAAGAAGGGACTACTAAGCCTATTGACAAATCGAAAGCCATTGTTTGCAAAGGACAGAAAGAGGACCCAAATCTAAAGATGGGCGGAACATGGGCGGAGCTTAATGGCAATATCCTGGATAACACATGTCTCGATGAGATGGGGCAAGCGCTGCCTAGGCGAGACCTAAAAATACAGTTGTCACTATCAATATAACATTCCAAATTAGCAAACAGTTCACCACATTTCACAAATTATGGAAGAAAGAAGGAATTGGTTACCTTTTGGTCAGCCTTATCCTGGAATGTTAAACCAAAGTAGTCTTTTTCCAGAAGGTTGAGATGTCCACACACTTTATCAAACAACACCTGTCCCTTGGCTCGTTTCTGTAAAATAAAAAGGACAAACACATAAAGGTTTGATCTCTCACATTCTGTAGACATTATGTCATCAATTCAGAATATAGACAAGCATCAAGCTCCACTTGAGTTTTCGTCATGTAAGAAAAATACTTAAATCCATAAAATAAAAACATTGTAACATATAGAGAATGTAGAACAGGAAGCTGCGTATAACATTTCTAGTTTGCTTTCACTGGTTTATAATGATATGATAAATCACAATACCTTAAACCTGAGACTACGCTATGGGAATATAACACGTGGTTACCCTTCTGGATTTCCTTTAAAACAATGTTTCCCAAACTGTGGGTCACGACTCAGCTGGGGGGGTCACAAGCAGTTTTTTGGTGGATCGGGAAAGTCCAAGCAATAAATAAAGATGCCTTTAAATTCTGTATTTATCTTGTCACATTTGCTACGCTTCAAAGACAGAAGTCAAATGTCAGACAAATCTTCTGACAAATTGCTGTTTCTTTCCATTGAATCAATACTACATTTATTTAGACCACAGTCCATTAAACATTCATGAATTTGCTAATATCATACAATCATTTTACTTAAAATAGTCAGTTAAAACTATTGTTATTTACCTGCCAAAACCAGTTCATTAAACGTTTTTACTCATCCACAGCGTTGATCCGAAATTTTGCTGGTCACTGTAAGTAAGCACCATCGAACTGCACATAAGTAATCGAAAAACTGTATGTTAAATAAAAATTTCAATGCTTCACTACAATTGAACAACCTGTATTTCATTAAAATTGGCTTTAAAATTCTTCGTCTTTCCGTCAAAAAATAAAAACAATCCAATAAAATATCAGAGTTTTTGAGCAGTTCATCTTCAACCCACAGTTAAAAAAAACTCCATTCTCCCTTACGATCACAGCCACCTCTGAACTAGTATAAAACAGGTTAAAATCAATCCTATATTTAAAAATTCATTGTTGCTCAGGGATGCAAGATACTGGAATGAACACCGATTTTTCCATGAATGCCACAAATGTATATTCAATAATATATACCTACGGTCTCTCTCTCCTGAATTTTTGACTATTATTGATAGGAATTTGCTTTTAGGACAGTTTAATGATTCTGTTATAATGGGAGAGTTGCAGCCAAAACATGTTTTGATATTTAAAATATCTCTTCTCAAACTCACAACCAATTTTAATTCACTTTTGACTATCCTATCTCTACAGTGCAATACCACCTTCTCATTCCGGGATTCTAGGAGCCTGTCCCAAAATTTCAAAGCTGCTCTCTCAAAGATATTAAACCATGATGTAAGCCCTGTCTCCAGCATTACTGTTTGGACCATGGCCAACTATGGTAGATTCAAGATTAATTTCAAGCACTGCCCTTCCATATTTTCTCAATTCTGCATATCTCTTAGGAATAAAATTTCAGCTACATATAAAACTAGGTCTGAACAAGTTCCTTAAAAGTTGTAAATGCCAGGGTCATATCCTGATCCCTGTGTTTCCATCTAAACTTACATAATCCTCTAACATTAGGGAAGACATATACTTTTAACATTTCACTATGGCATTTCAAACTTAAGTTGGAGGGGAAAAGCATACCGATATATATGTATGTGTCTACTCTTGCAATTGTTATTGTATCTAGGTACCACTTGTAATGACTCTTCAGGTGCCCAAAAACCATTATTTTTGTTTTCTTCATATTAATCACCATTTTTCCCCTAGCAGTAAAGGGCAAATGCCTTCAGTTTCTTCTGGAGGCCCACCTTGGTCGTATCCATAATTACTAGATCACTGACCAAAAGAAGGCAGGTCACATGTCTCCACCCCATCTTTGTGAATAAGAGCCTTATCCATGATAAGACCTCATGTAGATCTCTTAAACAAAGAGAACATAGAGTTGGGGCCAACAGACAGCCTAGCCGAAGTCCATTTCTTATTACGACCTTCTCTGACGGACTACCATCTTTTTTCAATTCTACTCTTGCACAATTCCTTGTATGGCATTCTCTTGAGACCCCTAGTAACCCTTTTGAGATATCAAGCTTTTCTAATTTGTTCCATAGGATCTCCCTGTTTACCTGGACAAGTGCTGTCCTAAAATCGACAAAGCAACTACACAAATTCCTCTTGCTATCAATGACCTTCTTTGCAATAGACCACAAGCTAAAACAGGAACCCATAGCGGAATGACATTCCTTAATTCTTCCTGCTCTAACGGGATTAAAGCATTTTCAATGGCCCATACCTTAAGCTTACTCAGAACAAGTTTTCCATATACTTTTACCCCCACATCCCCATCAGATTCATGAACCTATAATTCTTCCGCTCCGAGGACGACCCTTTTTTGTGAAGGGGTTCAAATTATTGCAATTTTCTAGCTTTCCATCATTACTCAAGCTAATATTATTGCTTTAAACAGCCTACAACAAAATGTTACTCCACCACTTCATATTAATCTTTACCATAATGGATGGAAGATTGTTAGGCCGGGCTGCTCTTGTCAAGGAAAGGGCTTTTAATTTTTCTTTTATGCAAACTACTGTAATTTTGGACAGCAACTCCCTGTCCACATTAAAAATATCCTGTGCTACCCCAACATGCCCAAATGCATTTATAGTTTCAAGATGTTCTTTCCATGCTTGTTCTGCTACTAGGCATACTACTTAGTGGGTTCCCATCCTGAGAGGCACCAGTTTCCAGACTTTCTTTATATCCTTATATATTGCTTGTTATATTTCTTCCCAATTTGGGTTCTAATATTCCAGCGTTTTTTTCCCGTAGTGTTTTTTTGTATGTCTACCGTAATCTACGTATTTCCTTTTCAATCTGGTCTGCCTACCCTCTTCACTTCAGTCTACTAAGGGTTCTTAACTTACTTTTTTGACTTTGGCATTCTGCATCAAACTACAGTTGTTAGATGGGGGTGGCCTAGCGAGATGACATAACGGACTTAGAGCGCTTGAGCATCGCAGGCCACAGACTTAATCCTATGGCATCCTGTGGGTGAATGAGGCCCTACTCGTAGTCCGTGCTGCCCTACGATGGGGCAAGAAGTTTGTTTACCTTTGCAATGGCCGGCAGAGTGTGCGGCCTCTAAGCAGGGTTGTGCTTCCTGCCTGGAGGCCGAGTCCTCTGGTGGCCATATTGAGGATGGTGCCTTGCGGGATGCCCCCTTTGGCACGTTTTGACCCGAGCTGCCTCCAGAGTGTGTGTACTGTCCTGATGGAGCAGTGGAAGATTGAGCGGCTGCAGGACTGTGGCGGGCGCAATTGAGTGCAGTTAGTTTACCCGGAGCAGGAGAAGTGGTGACGAGTACTCCGGCAGCCATAACAGCACTGAGACGGTTGTGAGGGCAGGAGATCTTCCCTTACTGAGAACCTGGACTGTTCTGGCTGAGGTGGAAGGGGACCTCCCCGAGGGGCCTTGTGTATCCAGGGGTTTCAGCGGACATCAGCAGAGGGAGGATGCAGCAACGACTGGGAGTGCCTGGGCTATGGCCGGTGGAACGAAGCAGAGGACCAACAGTTGCAGCAGACACTCACGGTATGCAGCCTTGGGGACCTACTCCTGGGCAACCAGGAGGGACAAGAAGAACACTGCACCCTCTGGTAGGATGCTCTGGCCCGGAGATGCGTGGATGGAGGCAAGCGTGGCGCTTGGGCATGCCTGGACCCTGGGGTAAACAGCAATGGGTAGGCAGCCTTGACTGCCACCAGCAATTAGACTGCACACAGCAAGGCTGCAGCCCTGGCAGGGGAGAAGTGTATGTCATAGTACCGTACCAGAAGGGGTCCTTCCCCTAAGTGACCTCTGTAGGCTTGACGGGATTTTTTTTTTGTGGCAGTAGCTTTTTCTGGGTGAACACAGCACAGCTACCCCCTGAGGGCATCAGGACACTTGCTGGGAACTCTGTGGCACATATGATCCTCTGTGCTCCATTTGGGGAGCACAGCCTGAGTAGTTGGACTGCAATTGGACTATAAGAATGAAGTGCTGAGCCACACACCGACAGGACCCCCTGCGTGGTTGGACCTGGGAAGCACATCTGTGTCCACACAGACATGAGCACCGCCCACTGGCATGGGGAAAGACAAAGCGCAAAGAGGACCTTAGAGGAATACGATTGTGCAGTACACTACACCTCAGTCCCTCCTGCAGTGAGTCACGGTTCACACAGAATAGCGGAAGGATCAGGTCTGAGATGCACCACAGGAGGAGCCACCCAGAACAGATCTTCTTCAGGTCTTTCAGGGCAGTTGTGCAGTCCTGCAAGGGAACATAGTAACGGTCTCCTTCAATGTTAAGCAGCTGCTGGCAGACTTGCACAAGGTGGTGGAGAGAGTGCAAACAGCGGAGGGCCCAACTAAGGAGCTTCAGGAGGAGATAACAATTCTGAGAGGACAAGAAGCATGTCTCACCAAGGCCACCAGCATCCTGGAGGACAGAGCGGGGGACTCAGAGAACAGCTCCAGGCAGAACAATCTCTGCATCCTGGGGTTTCCAAAGTAGGCAGAAGGTGCCAATGTAGAGGTGTTCCTTGAGTAATGGATAAGATGGGAGTTCAACCCATTGGACCTGTTGCCCATGTTTGCGGTGGAGAGGGCGCATAGGGTGTGGGCGGTGAGGCCCCGCAAAGGGTCTTGCTAAACCGCACCCTAAACTATAGGGACAGAGACAGTATCCTCAAGTGAGCATGATTTGCCAAACAGAAAAGATTTGAGAATCACACATTTACAGTCTACCCAGATTACATTCGGAAAGTGTAAGCCCACAGAGAATCTTACAAAGAAGTTAAAAAAAAAACTCTGCGCACCTGCACTGCAATATAGGCTGCTGTTCCTTGTGTGCCTCAAGGTCCTACCTCTGGGGAAAATTCACTTGTGCCTGGGTCACGCTCCGCTGACACTTCCTGGAACGTAGTCTACAAGCATAGGAGGAAAGCTGGGAGACATTACCAGAGCTGTTCCAGACAGCCCCACCGGATCATAATCAGGAAGGACAGGACAATGGTGAGAGCAGGGGAGTCCTCATCAGATATCTCAGAGGTACCGGGTATGAGGATAGCCCCATCCCGGAGTGACAATGTGGTCCCAGCGGGTACAGGGGATGCCTAGGAGGCCCTGTAGAGACGGCCATGGGGCATGGGAGATTGACCTGTGATGCATGTGCCCATGAGAGCGAGGTGCATTTTACCCTGATATCCTATGGTCCAGATTCCACAGCATGTAATGTTAAAGGTGGAGGCTGCCCGCTATAGAAAATTAGGGCCAGCTCCAATATAAGCGGCAATCTGGGCCCATGGACATCCCTCTGAAAAGACTGGACTATAGACAATCAATTGCCCCTTGGGTAAGCCAGCAGGCCTGTCCTGCTGAGGAGTTTCGACTTTGGTGGGACCACCAGCAGTTTGGGCACTGCCCACATTTTTGGTTTCTGAAATATAACCTTGTTTAAACAAACTCAAGTTGCACGCAGTTAATTGTGTACTTAGAGTTCTGGGGGAAGGGGATAGTAAGGGGCTCTCCTATGTAATGGGAAAGTGATAAAGTCGGATTCTTATCGGTCTTACCAGCACCAAGAATCCTCTCAGATTGCCAGGATCTTTCTATCTGCTAAATAGTGTAAAATCCTATTTTAGCACATAATCAAACAAATCGAATTTGACCTCTAAAGGACCACTGACTCCGAATCTCAAATTTTAGGGATTTATTATAAAGCCAAAAATAATTGCACATACAAGCACCTCATCAAGAGGTTAAGAAAATAAATGGGCACTATTACAAAAAATATCCTACGCAGGAGTCTCATCCGACTCAGAATAAGAAGAACAGCCAGCTCCAGAAGCATTAGGCAACCAATAACTGCTCCAATCTCTATATTAGAAGTCATTTGCCTAAAAGAAACATCAGTTAGTCTATCCCTACTCTATCTCTAAGATGACATCCCTACTTAGCATTTTTCCCTCCCAGGCAAGAGAATAGAAAAAGGTGTCAGAAGTGAAGACTTCCTTAGAAGTACACTCACTTTGCTCAGTAAGATGCTCCTTCTAGCTTCCCCTCTAATCCTCAACTGCTCAACCCACAGGGCACTGTCCCTAATTCAAAATCCCAAAATCGTAGAACACGCCCTCCATCACACCTCTCCAGCCAGGTCCTTCTTCCATACTTTTCCACCGAAACTTGTACTCCATCCAAAGACGGTTAGCTTGACCTTGGGTCCCAGGCACCTTTTCCGCTGAAAGTATCATCCTTGCATTCCAATATACTCCGGTGTTCGCTTCTCCTACCATCCTAACTCCTAAAACAAAGGGTTAGTCTTCCTAATAAGCTAGGTGTCCTTGCACCTGCAACAGAAACATGGGAACGAGAAACTTTCCACTTTTCTGAGATCTGCTGAGTTCTCACAAACCCTCAGAGCCTTCTCAAGGGAAACAGTTTTCGGCCTACAATTTTCAGCTAACATAAGAAACGAATAGGCCTTTCTCTTAAACGTGTATGCGATCAGGCCTTTACACATTTTAAACACACACTTCTAAAGTCATACTATAAGCATTGATATCTATTAAATTTCATTCATGAATAAGCAAATCTACATGTGCAGACTTTAATATGGTGCACGTTTAAATCCTAATACATCACATTATACGTGAACTAATTTGTTATGCATCATCTAACATACATTTTCGACTAAACATTACATTAGACTTAATAGATGACTTGGTTACATTTCTATTTGCACTAGTATACGCTGCTTTTAGTACTACATTCTAAGCCACACGTTAATAAAGTCCCACTATATATATGGGTGCAGACTACCAATGATTATAATGCACCCCTACAAATTTCAGAACAACATGGCGCTCTATCAGTTCCCCCCCCTTTGTTGACTAGTGTCATCACAATATTTCACAATTGCCTTGGAGAAAGAACCGACCTAAACAGAACTTGTTGCCATTCTTCCCCGTCGGAGTCTCTCCATATTCTTAAGATTCTGATATTGACTGTCCTGCAGTCTGGCCATTCGCATTTTACTCGCTCTAAGAGCTCTCTCAACTCCGTTTCCTTTATACCACTTATAGGCTCTGACAAAACCCCACAAGCAAACCACAACGATGATGAGAGGTCTCAATACAAAGCCAAGGAACCCTTTCCCCAGATTGGCAAATCAACTTCCCACCTGACTAAATCCTCTACCAAACTTTTCCCACACACCCTCTTTGGTCAAATCCTCTATCTCATGATGGATCGTAGTAATGTTACTTATATATTTTTCCAGATCCTTGCTGTTATCTGGAATATACGTGCAACATTCCTGGACCTTCAGTAATTTACAGACTCCGCCCTCTTTTGCCAATAAAACGTCTAAAGCAAGGCGGTTCTGCAAAACCATTGTCCTTATCGACAACATCTCTCCATTCACAAGTAGCAGTGACTTCGCTGTATTCATCGACAACTCATCAACCACAGTAGCCAATCGTCTGATCTTTACATCATTCCAAACCACTCCCAAACTTGGTATTATCACTCCAAAACATCTCCAATCACAGCTCCTGCACTCTCAGCTCTTTTTTTACTCTCACATGCTGTCCACCCTCTAGAAGCTCCAAATCTTCTGCATGGTAAATCTTCGGGAAAATAATCCCCAAGTAGCACGTACCATACCAGTCAGTCAAAGCTTTTATTTCGGTAATAATACCATAAAAAGACATAAATACATATGTACATTTAAAACATGATTAAATAACAGTGCGTAGAGTGTAATCCATTAAGACATTAAAACAATTTTCATAAAACATACACAGTAAAAGCGTAAACTTTTCCACAAAGAGGAAAATGTTAAAATTAATCCAGGGCCGAAGATATACACATTGTACCTCAAAGTACTATAATGATGATAAAAATAATACTGAATCAGAAAGAGGAGCGACAGAAGACAAAAATTTAGACCTTACAAACCACATTGAGAGAAGGAATTTAGCCATTGCAAACACTGTCAAAGGGGTGGTATCATATTTCAGAATTCTGAACACCTCCTTGTAGTCCCTCAGACCTCTAAACTTACATAACTGGATAATCCACTTTTTCCTTGCAGTAGTATATAAAGGGCAAAAGAGAACAACATGTAGCTCTGTTTCACAGGTAGCAGAGCATAAGGGACACGAGCTATCGGGATCTACAACATTGCACCATCTGTGAGTGAGATCTCTCAACGGTAGCGAGCCGTGTCTAAACTGAGTGTAAAGTTTCTTTGCCAGAGGTGGTTGGATAACGTCCAGGAAAACTTCAAACTGGGGACTACACTTAATATCCAGAAAGGTGTCAGTAAGCCTACCCAGGGAGGAATGGAATAGGATACCCTTCCTATAAGATTTTAAAACCTCCCGCAATGAATTCTTCGAGAGTGAGCGGCAGGTCGCTTCCGGGGCGGACCATAAATTCCTCATCCCAATTAGGTTACAAAGGTTCTTTATGTAAGCAAGCCAAGGGATCTTATCCGATTTTCCCCTTGCCATAATGTCACCAAGATCATACCTATAGCTTACCAACTCGGGCGTAGACCAAAGACGCCTCCAGAACTGCAGCGGACGGTTCCGGGCAATCTCCTCTATGGGAACCAGACCCAAATCCCATCTTAGAGGAATTAATGGGGTGCTGGCAGGTAGTTTCAACAGTCTCCTGATAAAAGAATTCTCAATAGATGAGAGGGAAGCAGGGGGGAGATATCCCCATAATTCAGCACCGTAAAGTGCTCCTCCTCTCGCTTGGGATTTATAAATTTCCATGGGGGGCCCAAAGGTTTAAAGGAGGAGTTATTAAACACCTTCAGGATTCCCCCCACTGATTGGGCTAATCTCAAGTTTGCCTTCGCCAGATGGGACCCCCAATTCATTTTGTCGTTAAGGGTCACCCCCAGATACTCAAACGTGGCAACCCTATCCAACTCAACCTCTCCCAATTTAGGATGGGGGCAATTAGATGAATTAGCACCGAAAACCATAAATTTGGTCTTTGAAAGGTTCAATTCCAGGTCCCTGCTTTTAAAAAAGGAACAAAAGGCCTCTAATGTACGCTGGATGCCCATGTATGATTGGGATAACAGGAGCGTATCATCAGCGAACATTAGAGCCGGGACCTTACGCCCTGCCAATACAGGGGAGTCCAAGTTAGCGGAGCGCAGTAGATACGCGATCAGCCCATTGATGAAAAGGGAGAAAAGGGTGGGGGCCAGGACACAGCCCTGCCTCACACCCTTCTCTACCGGAAATGGCCCAGAGATTTCCCCGCATCTCCCAAATCTCACCCTTGCGTAGGTGCCTAGATGGAGGCGTTTGAATAAATGGCAAAGGTAAGGGGGGGCACCCATCTCTAGCAAGAGGGCCCAGAGTTTTTCCCTTTGTACCATATCAAAAGCGGACCGAAGGTCCACAAAGATCAGAAACAAATTACCAGCACCCATGCTGACTGTTTTCCAATAAATCAAAAGTAATCTAAATAATTGATCAATAGTAGAAACCTTGGCACGAAACCCCGCCTGGAGGGAGGTTAGAATTTGTTGATCCTCCATCCAGAACTGCAGTCTGGATAGGAGGACTCGCGCGAACAGCTTCTGTAAAACATCAATCAGGCTTATTGGGCGGTAGTTGGCTGGATCCAGTGGGGAAGATTTTTTGTGGATGGGTATAATTTCTGCACCCAGCCAAGTGTCCGGAATTCTAAGGCCCTGCAGAATGGCATTAAAATATACACATATATAAGGGGCCCAGATTTTTACATCACTTCTGTAGAGATCACCGGGGATCTTATCGAGCCCCGGAGCTTTCCCTACTGAAAGGGTATTGAGGGCCAATTCTATTTCTAATATAGAAAAGAGACTAGTCTCAATTCCTTCCTGACACAACAGGTCCGTGGCAATATCAGTCCCTGTCATACCTGCATCGGTACCACCCGGGGGGTTAGTGACCGAGAAGAGGGGTTGGAAATGGGCGAGCCAGACCTCCTCGCTAAGATTGGGAATAATTGCTGGGGGACTTGCAACAGTGCCCGTTCGAACAATATTCCAGAACGCCCTCGAATCGCGGTCTACTAGAGCTTGGAGTAAATTTTGCCACCTTAGTACCTCCCACTCGGCTTTTGCTTCCTTGGTTAGGTTTTTATAGGTGGCCCTAGCCGCCCGGATACTAGACGGGGTACCCTCCTTTACTTCTTTTATCAGGGCAGACTTAGCCTGTCTACAGGTGCCATTGAACCAATGCTCGGGCCCAAAAGGCCTTGGCTTTGAGACAGTAGGGTTGTAAAAGAAGCTAGCCAAACTGCCAAGGAGATCCTTGTGGATGGTCTGGAGATCGAAAAGGCGGGACTGCGGGATGTCCCCGGCAGGACTCAGAAGGTGAGAGGCTGCTTCCAAGGAGCGAGACACAATGCTATATATCTCAACAAGCTTTAGGTCATCAGACGCTACCCTTTCCCACCTGATCCTTCTGCCACCTGCCACTAGAACCAAATTCTCGCTATGAGATGGAGATTGGGGCCTGAAAAGTTCACTACCACCTAGCTTGTTAATTAATTCCAGAGACAGTAAATTGTGGTCGCTGTCGACCCGTGGAATAATAGAGAAGGCAGCCAAATGGCACCAAAATTCCACGTTCACCAAAACATAATCAATGGTCGAACAGCTCCCGGCTCTGTTGAAGGTGAAAGACCCCGGCACATCCGGGCTGAGTCTACCATTGCAGGCCCGCAAGGAGTGTGCGATAGTAATCCTGTTAATCTCAAGGGCTAGAGGGGAAAGGCATTTGGCCGGATAGGAGATAAGGTCTGGGATTAAATAGGTTTCGTCCTCCTCGCAGGTGGGGGAGGGGATCCCAGGGAGGGGTTCGAAGTGGCAATTGAAATCTGCGCCAATTAGTTTATGGGACGCGGGTGGAAGGGAGTGTAAAACATCTTCCAAGGCGCCCAGGATCGACAGACCCAACTGCACCGGCTGGGGGCGCAAGTACACATTTATTACTACTAGCGAGTAGCTAGCAGGGAAAGTGAGTAGCAGGCATAGAATGTCAGGGGACTTTGAATCCAGTAACTTTGCTGAGCACCCCAAGTGTGTTGCAACCCATACTACTAGCCCCCCTGACGGTCTTCCTCTCGTCCCCTGGACTGCAGGGACCGAAAACGATGCATAACCCACCCTCCAAGGTGTAGACCGTAGCCAGGTTTCTTGGAATATGCAGATGTCATATTTGTCCATTAACTCTCCCCACTCAGGATCAGAGAGTATGGACTCCAGACCGGCCACATTCCAAGACCCGACTAGTGGTCTCCGAATAGGTAATCGGGGGAGACTATCAACCGGAGGAGGGGAAGAGGGGGGGTTGTGAGAAGCAGAATGCACAAGGGGGTTCAATACTAAACAACCCACTGTGGCACTGGGGGACAGACGTGGGGAAAAAGGGGGCCCTGGGCCACTCTCCGTACCAAGAGCTGCCGAGGACACAGCCAACATTGTATCGAAGGCGTCCCCAACCTGGGTCCCTCCCACAGGCATAGACCCTCCCTTACTAGGGCTCAGAGGTGGTGGTCAGTCCACCGCATTAAGCACACCGAAACGGTTTCCAACCGGGATGTTAGAGATTAAATTATGAGGGACCTGGTGGAAGTATGGTAAATCAACTGGGTCCAGAGTATTTGGGATGGAATAAAAATACCCCAGGTGCGATGCCTCAATGGCTCCCCTTCTATGGTGCCCTCCCTGCTCCAATATGTGGCCTACTACTCTGGGGTCTCTAAAATTAATCAGGACACAGTCCCCCCCTATGTCCTTTGGGCGGGACCCCAGCCAATTAACCCTCCGAACATGAAGAATCTCCCCTCTCCCTGCTCCCTTCAATGGTCTATTTATAGACAGCCAATGAATGACTTTGTTTTTTAGTTCAGAGTACGATTCCCCCCTTCCTTTCATTAACGGTGGAACTCCTGTGAGCACGATCACATAAGGTGCTGCCTCCGGGGGAAGCTGAACTACAGGATGGGAGTCATCCAGGCTCCTGGGTACTCGGATCCCCCCCCCAGGGAGACAAGTTCCATCCCTGTCTAAATTTAGAGGAGCTAGATCCCTGCAGCTGGCTAGCTGCTCATGTGATGGAACGACAGTGGGGGCACGGGGCACAGTCAGGGACGTACGAGGACCAGCAGTGAGGGAGGGGGCAGTTAAATGCATCAAAGAAGGCTGGCAAGTGTCCGTAACCAACTGAATCGGGGCTAAGGGCAGCTGTAATTGGGGCGTAGGATTGGTAAAAGATGCTTGAGAACTGACACCCTCCATGCTGCCCAAGTTGGACTTTAGGTCCTGTTTTGACTGCTTCATCCCGGACCCTATGGTATTAACTAATGATACCAACCTGTCGATTTTAGATGACAGGGATTTTAGAAGATGGTTTAGGGACTGGTCTATGTGTGACTGTAGGTCGATTAGTAAAGTAGTCACCCAGGTCGGAGGTATAGAAGTAGGGGGGTGGTGGATCGGGGCCAAGAGGGGAGGACAGTCTACAGGAGGGACTGGGAGAAAACTCCTTTTTCTAAGTTTATGTTTTTTTTTTTTTCTTGGCTTTGACTGCTTTATGGGGGCCACGATAGAAACAAAGGAGGATGAAGATGGCCCATCTACTACTAAAGCTGGTTCATCTGTTTGTGCCTGAGCACACGGTAATTGTGTGAATGAGGGCAACATGGAGGACATTGCATCAGGATCCACCTGATATGAGGAAAAGTCAGCCAATCCATCAGCAGGGGGAGCCATATTAAATGCCGGTGTAATCGACAATCGTTTTTCCGTATTTTCGATGGCTGTAGCCACCGCCCCGATTGTCTTCTGGAGCATCTTGTCTATCGCTGTAAGACTAGGGATCTGTGAGTTGGAATTGGCTAACTGTCTAGTCATAGGGCGACTAACTGTGGGTTTAGAGTGCTTTCCCATAATTCCAATAAGTCAGCAGCGATAAACAATGAGGAACCTCTAGCACAAATATCTAAAATCCAAGCAATATAAAAAGGAACACACTCTAAGCAAGACAAAAGACTGACGATAGTAAGTAAAATGGCGTTAGCCAAGGGGGAAGGTTCACAGCTGTTCCAAAACGCGAATCTTAGATACGAGACCCAACCCGGCCTCTTCCGGCCCCGGACGGCCACAGACGGTCCCGCCCTTGTCCCGGGCTTCTCCCGGCGCCGACCCGCGCGCGATCCCGCGTCGCGGGGGGCGGGCTCCGTTAAGTAGCGCCTCCGGGCGCGCAAAGGGCGTAGTTTGTAGTTCCGGGTCGCTGAGGGGCCTGGGAAATGAAGTCCCCGTAGAGGACTCCCCCCACACGGCGGTCGCGGTGTCAGGCGACGGCGGGGGGGAGACGTGAGGCCAGATGGAAGAAAGCGAGTGGACCCAGAAGGCACACGAAACCACACAGGTGGGCAGCAGGAAACCACTGGTGAAATGCAGAAACAGCCCCCCCATACCAGTTCGCAGGTAATCTGACATAGGCATTCTTTCCACACACATAATAAACATTTGGAATCACTTGTACAGACCCTTGCAGAAAGTTCTTAGCAGACTCTTCCATTGTGAAAATATGATCACACGTACTCTGTCCCACCATAGGTCTGATAACGTCTCACACACAGCTTTCCCCTCTGCTCCTTGTCCAAAGCTATAGGACCATAACTCCCTCTAGCTCTGTGCGATCTTTCCTCTTTGGTCCAATCGACTGGACTGTCTCCTGTGTCTCGTGTCTGTGTTAGTTTTCTATAACTATCTTCTACCTGATCTATGAACATCTTCTCTACATCTGACAATGAGCACGTCAAATTATGTCGGTGAGCATACACTGTATCTAACTCCAAAGACGGTATGAAATACTTCCTAAGCCTATCTTCTGGTTTATAATAATCGTATTTATTCAGGTGTTTGTAAGCTGGAACTTCAGGAAGCACTGCATCGTAATTGGAAAAGAAATACTCAAACTGACCTCTTTCATAAAATATACTAAGCAACAGACTACATGAAATCCCATACGTCTGTGTAATATGGTGATATCTAATACCCTCATCCACTGAAGCTGGTAACTGCATGCACACATAACAGTTCTTAGCATCCATCGCATCCACATACTCATCTAGCAGGCGTGCATAAGCATTAAGCTTAAAATCACCTTTAGACAAATCTATGTGAAATCTACGACTCTCTTCGATTAGTAAAGCTCTTTCAGCTCCTATGGTGACCTCCTTTTGGCTAGGAGTGGTAGGTGTAGGTGTTCCCCGTACCTCTGCTGCCTGCTCATATGGGACAATATACAAAACCACAACTAGTATGATTATAGAAACTATCACTCCACCTACAAGTGTACCTACTACTAAGTTAGATCTACGATGGGTATCTCCAGCATCCATGATCTCGTAAAGATCTCAAAGTTCTTGGTGTCAGCAGCAACCACTTAAGAGTCTCTTTTCTCCTCCAACGTCGCTTGCTAACCAGTTCGTACACTACTCCAAGAAATTGGAAATCTCCTTGCAATTTCAGTTCCTTATTTACACAGTTCACAAAAAGACTTCCCTAGCTCTCTTTCGTCTTCTCTGCGGAAAGTCGCTAAATGTATTCTTCTTCCACACGGGCCTAGGTTATCTTCTTTATAGACTTTTATTTACAGCAAAGTTCACTTTTAGTCCAAAATAAGATCAGCTCCCAGAATCTCTAAAACATGTTGCAAAAGTTCAAGACGAAGAATTATCACTTCATGGGTCAGTGCCTCGAACCCAAACGTTGGAAAGGTCAATCTTTAATATCAGTTCACGGACTTTACTCAGAAGTGGGGATTTGGAACCGTTAGGGTCAGATTTCAAGGCCTGGGACCACCAATCCCACGTCGATTTTCACGTTCAGGATCTTGCTGACCACAGTCACGAACCTCAACCTCCCCGAACTCACCACTCCTGGCATCAGTCACAATGTACGTCCACTCCGGTGTGGCGTATCTCTGACACGGCACTCTTACTCTCCTGGAACTTCTCAGGCCTCCTTGAGGTTGTTTTCCGTCACTCGGTTCAGAATTTTCAGAGACTGGGGCAAGGTCTCTCTCAGGTGCCAATCTCAGGTTTAGTCGCCTCTGACTCACGGGGAAAACCTCTTCCGCTCTGGTCGCACTTCTGCTCTCTCCCTGGGTTGCCTGTGCCCTACTTCCTTCTTCGGCTGAATTTAACTCTACTCCACCCACATCAACACCTTCTCCGTCTGAGTCAAATTTGGGGTTCTGATTGACGCAACCCCCTTCAGCTCGATCCAGTGCACAACCAGCTGCGTCAGCAACCCTCACAGCTTGACTTGCCCTCTCACGTGGCCCTGCCACATCAGCTGGATTTTCACTCACGAGAGGGGATGTTTCTTCCAAGGGTGCTGGGACTTTGCGGGTGTGGGAAGCATGCACCCAGTTTGACAACCCTCCACATTTCACTGCTCTGTTCGTGACCAGTATCACCTGGCACTGACCGCGCCACCGAACATCCAGACAACTCTTCCTCACGTGTTTCCGAACAAGCCCCCAGTCCCCTGGACACAGGTCGTGGCACAAATCACTCGAAGCTGGAACTGTTGCTGCTTGCACCTGCTGGGACACAGAACGGACCACATCAGCTAGTCCTTTGCAGTAATCGAAAATCAAGTCATCAGTGATGTTAATTAAAGCGGTAGCTGGTACTGCTGGTGATCGCATCACCCTCCCCATCAGGATCTCATGCGGGGCAACCCAGTTCTCCTGTCTGGAACACTGCGAATACTCATAAGGACGAGAGGCAAAGCATCAGGCCACTTCAGGGATGTCGATGTGCACACTTTTGCCATCCGTGCTTTCAAAGTTCCATTAACCTACTCCACAATCCCAGAAGCTTCTGGTCGGTAGCTGCAATGTAACCTCTGATCCACATTCAATGCAGCACAAAGCAACTTCATGATTTCACTGTGGAAGTGTGTCCCCCTATCTGATTCCAAAGAGGTTGGAAAACCGAACTTCGGGGTAAGCTCCCTCAACAACAGCTTAGCTACAGTAAGAGTGTCACATTTGCGTGTTGGGTAAGCCTCCACCCATCGTGGGAAAACACATACCACAACTAGAATGTACCTCAACCCATTACACTTTGGCATTTCAATGAAATCCAACTGAATCCTATTGAAAGGTCTTCCTGACCTTCCAATGTGACTCAAAGTAACCACAGTCTTCTTTCCTGCATTCATCTGTTGACACGTAACACACCTCTGACACACTGCTTCAGCAACCGCACGAAACTTCGGATTGTACCATGTCTGTCTAAACACTCGCATGATGCACTGTACCATGTATCAATCTTGCCATTGGGCTCAACAAATTTTCTGGTAACACAGCTCGTTCATCACTTGAGACCCACACATCCACATCTCCTTTCTCACATCCTGACCTTATCCAACCATCACGTTCCTGTTCGGTAACCTCATCCTGCAATCGTTTTAGTTCCTCCCAAGTGTCTGCCATGGCTAACATCATGTTGAGCTCTGTTCTTTCGTGGCTCTCTCCAGTATAATCTCCTGTAAATATACATCCTTGTTCTGCACAGAAGCGGGCAACTTTGTCCGCGTAGTTATTACCCAAAGAGACAAAATCAGCCCCCCTCCCATGAGCTGAACATTTGACAACAGCAATTTCCTTGGGACACTGTAATGCCTCTAACAACTGTCTCACATATTCCCCATTCCTGATGGGCGAACCTGATGATGTCATGAATCCCCTCTGTGACCATAACTGTCCAAAGTCATGAACCACACCAAACCCATACTGACTGTCTATGTAGATCGTTATCCGAATCTAATCATCCGCCAAACAGGCACGAGTTAAGGCAATGATTTCAGCTACCTGTGCGCAGTGTACTCCCTCTAGACAAGCAGCTTCAACGACTCCTGGGATGGTACAAACAGCAAACGCTGCTCTCATTCAACCAACCCTGTCTCTTAATCATGAACCATCCGCAAAGAAAATTATATCAGGGTCAGGAAGTGGTTCATCGACAATGTCAGGTCTTGGTTCGGTGCATAGCTCATTCCCATCGAGACAATAATGATCCTCACAATCTTCATCATCTGCATTTGGGATAGGCATAAATGTCGCAGGATTCAAAACAGAACACCTCTTCAGAGTCACATTCTCTGCGGCAAGTATAACTTGCTCATAGCGTGTCAATCTGTTGTTCGTAAGGTGTTGTGTTTTGGTCCTCGTCATTAACAACTCAGCAGAATGTGGTACATAGACCGTCAAGGGGTACCCCATCACAATACTCTCACATCTTTCAATGCTGACACCTGTTGCAGCAACGGATTTGAGACATCCGGGCAAAGCAGAAGCTACTCTAAAGTAGCCGAAAAGTAGGCAACTGGTCTACGGACACCTCCATGACTCTGAGTCAGAACTGACAATGCGCAACCTTCTCTCTCACAGCAGAACAATGAGAAAGACTTGTTGTAGTCAGGCATTCCCAAATCAGGGGCGCGACACATGGTTTCTCTCAGGCTTAAGAACGACATCAGACAGTTGTAGTCCTATGGTACCGGATCACTCACCTCCTTGTGCGTCAGCCGCTGTAAAGGCTTTGCCTCGAAGGAGAAGTTGGGAATTCATTGACGACAGTAGCTAACCATCCCCACGAACATTCTGACCTCCCGCTGAGTGGTAGGCACAGGCATGTTCATTATTGCCTCAATTCGATCTGGTGACACCTTTCTCTTACCCGTCTCAATTTTGTGACCCAAATACTGTACTTCGCTCAAACAGTACTGCAATTTGTTCGGAGACACTTTGTGTCCATTCTCTGCCAAATGATTCAGTAGAACAATGGTATCGATCCTGCAAGCGTCTTCTGTTTCTGAGGCAATAAGCAAGTCGCCAATGTATTGCACGAGAACTAAGTTCTGTGGCAATACAAGACTCTTGAGATTCTTCTTCAAGATCTGATTAAAGATCGATGGACTCTCTGTATACCCTTGAGGGATACAACACCATGTTAACACACGATCTTCCAGCCGGAAAGCAAAAATAAATTGGCTTTCCTCATGGAGTGGTATTGAGAAGAATGCTTGACATACATCAATCACTGTAAACCACTTGGCTTCACATGGAATCTGAAACAGAATCACAGAAGGATTCGGTACCACTGGACAACATGGAACAACTATCGTGTTAACCTTTCGCAGGTCTTGCACGATCCAGATCGGTTTCTGTAGTCCCATGATAGGTGAATTACATGGGCTACCCATGATCTCCTTCAGAATTCCCTGCTTGATCATAGACTTAATTACAGGTTTGATCCCTGCAATAGTCTCGGGTGACAAATTGTACAGAGACGTCCTAGGGAACTCTACATTCTGTTTGACCTGAATCTTCACTGGTTCTACCCCTTTGATCAACCCAATCTCCTCTCCGGTAAAGTCCCACACATTCTGAGACACAGAATCTCTCAGGTCAAGTGGAAGCTCTTCCACTGTCAGCGCTGGGTACATTTCTATACACAAGTGCTTACTAGCAACCTTAAAGGTCGCATCGTCGTCTTCCGTCTGTACTTCAACTCCCTTAGGTGTGCAATAGATGGTGCAATTTAACTTGCACAATAGATCTCTTCCTAACAGGCAAACTGGACTCGAGTCACACATCACAAACTGATGTCGGTCTCGGAAGGTTTCTATTCTCACAGGAATCGGTTCTGTCAAAGAGCTAGTCATTTTCTTGTTCGCTACTCCAACAACTTGGATCGATTGTCCCGAGAGGGGTAGGTTAGGAACTACTGCTGATCTTACAGTAGAACGGGTAGCACCAGTGTCAACAAAAAAGGTGGTAGGGTGACTATCAACATCTGCTTCCACAAACGGTCCCCTCTGGTCTACCTCTAAGACTGCTCCAAGTGTGCAGTCTTCCTCCCCCCTCAGACACCATCATGCCAACGGGTCTGGGCTGTGCTCATCATACCCTTCAAACAGGGGCATCTGTTGGTAAGTCGGAGTTTCCTGTTGAACCCTTGGTGGCAGAGGAACTTGTACCTGCGGACTGAATGTCCCCCCTTCCATCGACCTTGGCCTTGTCACCGTAGTGACCGCTTCAGGTAAAGGTGCCTGAACTATCTCTACCTCTTGCTGCACCTGATTAGCTGGGTTCAAAGGACACTCATGTTTCCAATCTGGTGACAAAGATGACACGCAGTGGTCTTCTTCAATGTCACCACATGCATTCCTGTCCTGGGATCAACAGACTTTACCCTTCCCTTGCATATTCTGATTTCCTCCTTGGTTATTTCCCTGTCTCCTTCCTAACTTCCCTCCACTAAGCTTAACTTGAGCCGTTTGCATTTGGACAAGCATCAGTTTATATTTCAACTTCCTGTGTTTTGAATCTATCTCATCACTGCAGTATCTGGCATACCGCAAGATTTCATCCACCGGCTTGTTCTGTAAACAGATCAAATGTTGCTGTATCATGAGACTAACCTCTGGCCTCAACCCCAAAACAAATTTTGAGACGAACTGTCCCATGTCCTTAGAATCTAAGGTGTCTATCCCACTGTACTGTTTGAAGGCTTGCAAAAGGCATTCGCAATACTCATGCACCGTCTCTTTTGGTTCTTGAACAGTCCGGTCTATCTTAACCCAATCAAGATCCTGAGGCGAGATCTACAATTTTAACCATTTAATCACTTGCTCAAACGTTTTCATAACTATGGGTGATGGACCGTTCGTGACAGGATCCCTTTCTGGCTCAGAAGTCGGCCATTTAACAGCAACTTTGCATGCAGACCACAAATCCCCTGGAACTACAATGTCAAACAATGTGTTCAAATCAATCCACAATACTTTTGAGATTTTAACAAAGTGGTCAATCTGCTTGTACCATTCTACAGGCTTTTCCCTCAGCCGAGGAAAATCATTCGTAAATGCAGCCAAATCACCCCTACTCCAAGGCACATGCACATACCCTCCATTTTGTACCTCTCGTAAAGGGTAATTCTCTACGCCTAGCGTCCCTCCACCTGCAGGTGGCGTCTCTTCTAAAGTCCTTTTAGAACTCTTCTTCTTAGACCACCTTTCCTCCCATTTGTCAAGCATGATCCATGCACACATCCCTACAATCACATCTCTGATGTGTGTCCTCAGTCCTATGACCCTCTTTTCTTCCAGTTCTTGATCACTATACTGCGACCTATGGCTCCCTTGCAGAGACAGATCTACCTCATAGTTTCTTGCCAAATCAGTCCGTTTCTCGTGTGCAGTCCTTGCCTTGCGAGTCACATCCTTTGCTACAAAAAGCAACTCATCTTGTTCATAAATTTCTATCCTGTCCAGAGGCAAATTTCCATTAATTATTACATCAACTTCTGCTTTAAATCTCACTACATCTACCATTCTTGCCCTCACGGCACCTCTCAGTGGCTCCCGACAAGCTGTTCCATTGCGTTCATCCCTCTCGCAGCTCTGATCTCTAGACCTACTTTCTTCTGTTATGTTCCTAGAAACTGGTCGATTCCCTGAATCATCTTGTTCACCATTCCCTGTTATTCTACCATTCTGGTACCTCGCAGGTGGTACCCACATTCTCAGATCTGATCTTGACTCGGCCAAAGATTTTGGTCTCACCGGCCTTGTATCCACCTTTTCTCTAGACGAGTCTGCGGTGGCTGGCAATGGTGTACTCCATTCTATAGGTCTCGGGCCTGTTCCATTTCGCTCACCATGCCATTCCCTTCGGTAGTGATTCTTTCTCCTGCAATTGACTGTGCTAGACTGCCAATTTTCGCTTGGTCTGGGTCATAGACCGATACTATGGGTCCATTGGTAACCGGTAATGTTAAAGCATTCGGTAACCTCATACCTCCCGCTGCTTCTCTACCTGCGGGAGACTGCATTCTCATGTCCTCTGTTCCTGTCGAGATTTTCCCTACTACCCTCACATTTGACTGAGTCTGTAAACCACTATTCCCTTCTGCTGGGGTCAACTTTCCTTCGTAAGAATCTGGATTAAATGGAGGCGGTCTTTCCGACAACAACCTCTCTACCAAGCTGTCATCTGTATTACTATCATCCTCTTCTACACTTTTTGCCTTCACACTTTCTGTTTTTTCTAGTAGCGGGTACAATCTATCCCCCTCAATCGTTTCCACTCTCCACCTTTTCTCTAGTGCATCCCACCTCGCATCTTGGAATGCCCTGATCGACTTCTTCACTCTTTCTTGACTTCTGTCTCTTTTCCTGTCATACGCTGCTCTGATCCATGCGTGTAGTGCCTCAAACTGTGTTGGTCTAGGCAAAGATCGTAAAGAGGACATCACAGATTTCAACTGATACAACACGTCCAACCTGAAGGTACCATACCGTGGGAAAATCAGTTCTCCCTCTCCTTGAGTCATTTTATGCCAATTGTCAAGCCAAATTATAGTATGCAATCCCACATTCTTTGCCATATAGTATGCCGGGGTATCCTCGGGAGGGGTTTCCTCTCCTCCCCGAGTAACCACATGTCTGTCACCTCTACACACTTCTCGTAAAACTTTAAAACATTTCATGGTGAACTAATTTTTGTTCGCGCACAATACTTTTGTTCAGTTCCTGATGTCAATTCACCAATACCAGCGCGACTTACACCAACTGACCTATCCCAGCGCGACACCTTCTGACGTCACACTTCCTTCGCTCGCAGCAGTTCCCATCCTTCACAATTCGCTTCTCACTCTCGCATTCGTCTCATTCACACTCTAAAGTAATTATCTATCCGCGAAACGACCAGAAAATCACTGTCTGTGACAGTCTCTCGAAATTGTTGACCTCAATCTGGCAACCGTCTGTCCGTGAAACAGCCGGACAATCACTTCAACTGATAGGTTTCAACCGCTCAATATTCCACATACAGCAACCCACGGCCAGCATTGGTTCCTCACGCACTCACACAGTCGCTCCCCCTATCTCGGTCTGGGTAATCGATGACGTCTCACGACTCCCCCTATCAATGGTCAATAAATTCTACCTTGGGTGTCTTCTACACCACAACTTCTCAGACTACTGGTAGAGCCAAAGAATCCCCGGGCTGCGCACGCTCACAGCCTGATCTCACAATCACTCAACTCTCATTCCAACTCTGCAAGACATCACACAATCAAATCAACAAACACATCGCCCTATTCATACTCACTCTACCACGAACTGCTGCTTTCGCCGCACCGCTACTCTCTGTCCGTTTCCATCAACTGCCGTCATCTGCCGCTTACAATCCAATAGGTCACCATCGCTCGAATTCTATGGGCCTCGGAAATCTCTTATCTTGATCTAAATCTCCCGTTGCTATCTGAGATAACCATCCTACTCTGCTACCAACTGATGAAGTCGGATTCTTATCCGTCTTACCATCACCAAGAATCCTCTCAGGTCCAGAATCCTCTCAGGTCCCAGGATCTTTCTATCTGCTAAATATTTTAAATAGTGTAAAGGGGAGAAAATCCAATTTTAGCACATAATCAAACGAATCGAATTTGAACTCTAAAGGACCCCTGACTCTAAATCTCAAATTTTAGGGATTTATTACAAAGCCAAAAATAATTGCACATACAAGCACCTCATCACAAGGTTAAGAAAATAAATGGGCACTAGTACAAAAGATATCGACTCAGAATAAGAAGAATAGTCAGCTCCAGAAGCATTAGGCAACCAATAACTGCTCCAATCTTTATATTACAAGTCATTTACCTAAAAGAAAAATCAGTTAGTCTATCCCTACTCTATCTCTAAGATGACATCCATACTTAGCATTTTTCCCCCCCAGGCAAGAGAATAGAAAAAGGTGTCAGAAGTGAAGACCTCCTTAGAAGTACACTCACTTTGCTCAGTACAGAGCTCTTTCTAAGATGCTCCTTCTAGCTTCCCCTCTAATTCTCAACTGCTCAACCCACGGGGCACTGTCCCGAATTTAAAATCCCAAAATCGTAGAACACGCCTTCCGTCACACCTCTCCAGCCAGGTCTTCCTCCGATACTTTTCCACCGAAACTTGTACTCCATCCAAAGACGGTTAGCTTGACCTTGGGTCCCAGGCACCTTCTCTGCTGAAAGTATCACCCCTGCATTCCAGTATACTACCGTGTTGGCTTCTCCTACCATCCTAACTCCTAAAACAAAGGGTTAGTCTTCCTAATAAGCTAGGTGTCTTTGCACCTGCAACAGAAACATGGGAAAGAGAAACTTTCCACTTCTCTGAGATCTACTGAGTTCTCACAAACCCTCAGAGCCTTTTCAAGGGAAACAGTTTTCGGCCTACAATATTAAGGTAACATAAGAAACGAATAGGCCTTTCTCTTAAACGTGTATGCGATCAGGCCTTTACACATTTTAAACACACACTTCTAAAGTCGTACTATATGCATTGATATCCATTAAATTTCATACATGAATAAGCAAATCTACACGTGCAGACTTTAATATGGTGCCCGTTTAAATCCTAATACATCACATTATACGTGAAATAATTTGTTATGCATCATCTAACATACATTTTCAACTAAGCATTACAGTAGACTTCATAGATGACTTGGTTGCATTTCTATTTGCACTAGTATACGCTGCTTTTAGTACTACATTCTAAGCCACACTTTAATAAAGTCCCACTACATATATGGGTGCAGACCACCAATGATTATAATGCACCCCTACAAATTTGGGCAAGCCGGCCGTTGGGTAGAAGATGAGTTTGCCCGATGGGAGGATGCTTCAGGAAAGGACTAGTTGTGCTGCCCTGAGGGTTGGGGCATTGATTTTGAACAGGTCATCCAGATACAGCAGGGGTAGAGGCGTGGGCGAAAGGGGGATTGGCGGAGGAATTCTCAGAGATTGTCGGGAGAGACTGCTATAATTGGAGCATATGTGACATGAAGCATACATTTATGTCCTGGAATGTTTAAGGATTGAAAAGCTGCCCAAGTGCTATAGAGTACATATTTTAAGCGTTCTAGTGTTCAGATTGCTATGCTGCAGGAAACACATCTGCAGGGTGCGGAAGTGAGTAAGATGCAGAAAAACTGAAAAGTGCTACTGATCCTGCTATTTATTCAAATTATGCCAGGGGTTTGCTAACTTGGATTGCTGCTGGGGTCCCCTTTGTGGAGTTGGAGGTGGTCAGAGATTCAGGTGGGAAATATATGACGGATTTCCGAATGTATTTTTCACGCATGTCTTCGGAATTCCGTCATTTGAACAAATACGTCTTTATCACACATTTGTTCTGCACGCAAGTTGTTTTAACCACTTGCTATAGGTAGGTGTTGGATATTGGAATAGTTTAATTTACTAGTCCAACTCCAGTCTGTGCAAAAGTACACCACTCCACCATTGCGCCCCCATAAAGTAAGTCGTCATAACAAATTGCGTGCAGAATGAATGCGTGCTAAAGACGCATTAGTTCTGTTGCCGGCACTGTGAAGGCACAGTGTGATTCTGGCTTCGTCCTAAGAACGTTTAGGTTGGTGCTACCTGCTGGTGGCAAGGGTGTTGGACAGAGTGGACACCTGTTTGGTTAACATGTATTCACTGCACATAGACAATAAGACCTTTTACTCAGAACTGACAAGAATTATGGCCCCAGACTTGCAAATGAGACTTATCTGGATAGGTACTTTAACAGAGTGTTGGATTGGAGGATGGATTGGCATCCCCCCAAACCGAGTCCCAAGACACATGGTGATGGCCCTCCAGAAATCGATACATGATTTACACCTCTTTGATGTTTGGAGACTCCACCACACGCGGGATCGGATTTACTCCTAGTACTCACCGGTTCATGGTGGGCATTGCAGGCTAGACTATGTGCTGGAGTGCAGGGAAGATGTGAAAATGTATCAACTTTTAGCATTTTTGAACTGCTACCTCTCACATCACTCACCGCTGCTGGTCACAGTGCTACCTAGGGGGTTCATGCCCAAGATCCAGCTGTGGACGATGGAAGCAGAGTTTCTGACAGATCGAGGATTTGCAACTCACATCCGGGACTTTACTTCCCTGTTTTTACAGGATAACTGGGGAACTGCCATGAGAGTGGAAGGCCTATAAAATTATGCTTCATGGAGAATATATCACAAATGTGTTTGAGGTGCAGCAGAAGCTAGAACGGGAGTAGTGAGCTCTGGAGGGGTAGCAGGCAGACCTGGATAAGAAAGCTGACCTGGAGCCGGACGAGAGACTTCAGTTACCAGCCTTTAAAGCAACGGTTGGAGGAGGTTTGGAGTAACCTGAAAAAATATGCATGCAAGGCCTACTGGCAATGGTTATTTTGTGAGGGAGACAAGGCAGTGAGGATGTTGGAGTGCCTGTTATGGCAGGAACGTCTGCAGATGCACATTCTTAGCCTACGCAGGAACACAGGAGAAGACATCATAGACCACAACAGAATACATAGTGCTTGCAACTGGATTTTCAGGGGCACCTGCAGTGGTGGAGGAGACTCTAAAAGAGTACCTCATAGAGGCTAGAATGTAAGGTCAGTGGCAATAACTGTTGGAGCTGGCTGACCTGCGGAAAAACCTTGAGACTCTGCTGTGGTGTAAAACCCCAGGAACTGATGGCTTCCAGGTGGAAACATGCCAATTAAGGCCATCTGAAGTCTTTAAGCACCTGCCGGAGGTTTACCTTGAGGCACAGATGACAGGCATGCTGCCCAAAGTATGAGTGAGGCAGTGATGGTGTAGATCCCGAATGCAGGGCGAGACCCAGCTGAGCTGGCTTCCTAAAGACCTCTGTCCATGCTTAATACGAACATTAAAATGCTCTGCAAGGTGCTAGCACAGACTGCATAGGGTAGTGATTACTCATACACTCCGATCAGATTGGATTTATACCCAAACAGAGCACTATGTACAATATCAGGAGACTCCTTGGCGGACTCCCCATGTCCTGCAGTAGTGGCTATGTTGGACCTCAAAAGACGTTTGACATGGTGGGATGGCAATTTCCTATTGGCGGTCCTCAGACACATGGGGTTTGGCTCTGATTATAATAAATAGGTGCAGTTGGTATATTCGGAGCTAGTGGCTCGGGTCCTCACAGGCGGCATGGCATCAGATGCATGGACTCTTGGTAGGGGAACTAGGCAGGGGTGTCTTCTGTCACCGATATTATTCGTGCTGGCAATGGAACCATTTGCGAACAGGTTGAGGGTGAAGTTGGGACCCTGGGGTATGGACAGAGGTGGACAAAAGCATGCGCTCTCCCTGTACGCAGACGACGTCCTAGTCTACTTGGGGTACTCGGTAGAGGCAATACCTTTGCTACTAAGCAGCTGGCTGATTCTGCGGTGGTGTCTGGCCTGCATACATACAAGACTAAAAGCCACTTGTTGCCCCTGGGGTGGAGAGATCAGTGGGACCAGCCTGCCCTACAGGGTCTGGAACTGGGGTGGGAACGAGAACCAATTGATACCTTGTAATATGGATTGTGTGAATGACGATAACCCACTATGATATTGATGTAGGAGCACTTGTGCAGGGGCTTGCGCAATTGGTGCAATTCTGGGTAAGGCTGCCACTGTCCATTATGGGCTGTGGTACGGTCACAAAAATGCTGGTATATCATGCAAAATGTGATGCGTCTGATCCCAATGGCAGCTTTCACAGGCTTGACCAGCTGCTTGGTAGGCTGGTCTGGGGTGGGAAGAGAAGCTGAGTAAAGCTAGAAACTCTAAAGCTTCCCTTAACGCAGGGGGGACTGGGACTTACAGATTTGTTTCTATATTATGCTACGTCGCAGCTGAAACATTCAGTTAGCTGGTATGGAGAGGGACCCAATTGGAAGTGGAATCTCTTGGCTGGTGTCTGTGGCCCTCACACCCTACAGGAATTTTACCTGATGGGCGAGGGTGTTCCTCAAGAGGTCCCTTATGTGATAAGGCTTCCGGCAGCAAAATGGCACTACAAAGGGCACACTTTGCTGACTTCCTGCCACTGCATTTGTGGACCTTCTCTGCCTTGCTGAGTGCAATGTGTTATGCCCAATGGCGGGAAGGAGGCTGTGAGACTGTAAGGGACCTCTATTACAATGACAGATGTATCATCTTTGAACAGGTGCAGGAACAATTTGGGGTGAGGCCAGGACATTTTCTGCAATATACAAGGCTGGCTCATGTGGCTCATCAGATCTGGCCCACATTTCTGGATAAACCACGGGCACACAACATGGTTCTACATATCACCGACTTGGTGAGATGCAAGCGCCTGATCATGCACATGCATAGGGCTCTGCTGGGGGACAATGGAGGTATGACGGGGAAGGCTAGGAACAGATGGTAAGTGACTTGTCCAGATACACTGTCAGAGCAGGACTGGGAAAAGGTCTGTGAATCAGTGAAAACGATATCGACTAATGCTAGATTTCAGCTGATTCACTTTAACTATATACATGAAACACATCTGACGACCAGCATATTGACCCTGATTGACCCTGTTAGGGGGGTGGCATGTGCAAAGTATGGACTGCATGCAGCGGATTTTATTCATATGACCTGATTATGTCCACCCGCCGTGATTTTTGGGAGACAAAGGAACTAGTACGTATTACAGTGGTAAGGTTGGAAAGGACAGTACAAATGTGCCTGGTGGACATCTTTAAGGACTGGAAGAAGTGAAAAATGGGAAAACACATGGTGGCACTTGTCTGGTACTGGCCAAACGCAGAATAGACATATATTGGATTGCCTCACAAGCTCCACAGGTGCAGGTGTGGAGGAAAGATGTATTGGAATGGGCAATAAAGGACATACAACACATGCGACAATCGCAGCGAGATGAAAAAGTGGAGGACCTTGAGAAGTGGGGCGGGATGATTAACAGAATTGAGGGACACCCTGGTGATCACACGCATAGTGAAGCCACAGAGGAGAGTGGGGATACTGATTGATGTACAGTACAGCTTATGTTTATGAGAGCAGCAAGGGATATGGATATGTGTTAACCGGTGATACTGTAAGATTGGACAGTGTGATGCCTCTGTATCCTATCAAGATGGTTGCAACTACAATGTTTATGTGCCTATTTTGTTAAAACCTAAGAAAGAGAATATAAAAAAAGTATTTTTTTCATGATTATTTCTGGACTCTTTTGCTGGTCCCTTAAATATCTTACTTAATTCTATGTTTGTACAATCTATAATTTCTATAATTAATTTCATGTACTAAGCTACCCTTTCTGAGATCATTTAATCAATTTTTTCGAATGCAAGTTGCATCTGAAGACCTGCCAGCAGTTCTAACTTTTTCTCCTCTTGTCTAGTTGAAATTCATCTAGGGCAACTAACATCAGTTATTCTCTTATCCCAGTCTCTCAGGATTTCCAACTGTAGGCTAGCAAGCAGCAGTTAGTGTGTGAAAGGAAAGGCTGTAGGATGTCATATTTTTGTAACACTCAACAAAATGTAAATACCTGTAAATGAACCGTGCACATTTTGCACTTAGGAAAGCAAAAAATGAAGCACTCTTTTAAGTAATTCTTTAGTGTAATGGAAACAAAGATTTTAACAGGTTCAAAACAAATCAAGACACTTTAGTTCCTGGTGCACAAATGATAAATAGTCACTGAATCCAATTTCCACACTTTAACATTTGTGTGCAATATAGTTTCATAAGTAAAACTGTTTGTCTGAGAACATTTAGTGCCCCTTTCAAAGGAAAATGTAGTGTTTGTAAATGACAGAGCACTAATACACAATACTTTAGTTACATTGAAAAATTGTCCATCTCATGTCCATTAAAGCTAGGTGGGTCACAAAAGTTTGCTGTTCTAAAAATTGGGGAGTGGTTCTAAAAGGTTTGGGAAACACTGCTTTAATATGAGCCCATTCTCGTGTTTTTTTCAACATTTTCAAACTCTTTAATTCACAGGAATAGTGCTAATCCAGTAAACATTACTAGCAGTAACGCCTGATGTGTATTACCATCCAAAGAAGCGACTAAATGATTTTGACTTAATGGAGATGTCAGTGTGTTTGTGCAACTCCAACTTAACCTCAAAAGCTTGTTCATCTCCAGGCCAAGAATGTTGGAATTACTACAGTGGGTCACTATTACTTACCTTCCATCCTCTAAACTTATTCTAATGCCTGCCATTATTTCTAGGCATAAATTTCATGGGGGGGCTGGAGAGAGGACCATTAACATACCTCTAGGGATTCAGCCAAAAGATTTAAGCATGGATACCTAACATGAGGTTTGGGAAGATTAACTGCCTTGCAGACATCCATATGAGGAATTTGGAAATACATTAAACTTAACCAATGGAGAATGACTGTTACAGCAGGCAAAATGACTTAGATCGTATTGCCTTCAGAACATATGATACTTCACACTGGACCACAGGAGAATGTGGGTCTCATATTTCATGCATAATGGCCAACAGCACTGTACTAAGAGAAAATCAAAACTTTGGGATGTTCCGGATAAATACTTGACAGCAGTGGTAAAGTCAAGTTAACAAAGGGCCTTCTCTTCCTCTAAGAAGAATTTAGAAAATATTTTAAACATTTTTCTTTAAATAGTTTTCAATTCACATTATTCTTAAGTTCAAATTCAATATTTACTCCACATGTCTTCAACCAGAACTCTTTCATAGCAGCCCATTCCATAGTGTACCAAACCAAGTGCTCAAGAGACACCAACAGAAATGAGCTATGTAGAGACCTTATCTCGCTCTTGTGTAAAAGCAGCCCTGGAATACTATTCATTGCCAGCACCCTAATCGTTTATATGTCCTTTCCTTCTGGGGCATTACCAGCAACGAAAAAAGCTCATCCTTCCCTTGACCACTTTCTGAACATCATAGACGTACGAAAAACCTCAAATTTAGAAGTAAGGGCCACAATGTACCCAGCAAAAGGGTGCATTGCAAAAGGAAAATGTCATTTGATAGTCATGTAATGCATAGTACTTAACGGTATACATACACATCCTGAAAGGCTTTCCTTCTTAACTGTCATCACATGTACTGAAATCTGGCTTCTGCCTTTTCCTACTACCACAATACACCCTCAAATGAGAAACAAGCATTTGCAATGCAATAGGTCTCGCAGTAGTATAAGTTTGAGTATTGGTGTAGGCAATAATATTGCAATAGAAAGTGAATTTGTTTGTAAATGCATTTTTAATATTTGAATTGGCATTTGTACAAAAGAGAATAGTATGTTGTCTTTTTATAAAAAGACAATAAAGTGACATTTGTATACTTGGGATACAAACAGTGACTGTTTGCAAATGTTTGTGGTAGATTAAAGGTGCTTTATAATTTATAGTAGGTAGATAGCAAGTGGAGCAAAGGATTAACCAAGTTATACATAAATATCAAGCAAAGAGTAATTAAGAGCATTATGAAATTGGCATACATCATATTCAATGCACAATCAATCAAATGTAACATAATTATGTATACTTTATATAAAGATTGCATACTGTATTTTTAGCAAAGATGTACAGAGTGTTTTCTCAGGGAATTATCTTAAAGTTGATTAATTTTTTGTGTGGGACAATTGTTTAAGAATAGTTCACTTGGCATTTATACACAATATAAATGTATAATGTTATTTTAGAATAGACAAAGTTTCATTTTGTATACATAGCTCATATAGAGGCTGTTTGCAATTTTTCTAGTATATTAAAGGTGCTTTCTAAGTTATGGTAGTTTAAGTTAGCAAGTGGAGCCAATAATGCATAAAGCTAAACACAATTAAAGCAAGAAATAGGCAACATTAGCAGCATTATGTAATTGGCATACATTATCTGAAATGCACAGCAAACAATATGTAACATAATTGTGTATACTTTATATTCACTGAAAAAACCATAGGTTTCATGCACGTTATACTTAGGAATTGGCATTTAAAAAACCTTTGAAATTCACTGAAAAAACCAAAGGTTTCAGGGGCGTTATAATTAGGAATTGGCATTTAAAAAACCTTAAATATTCACTGAAAAAACCATAGGTTTCAGGGGCGTTATAGTTAGCTGGACATTTCCCTCGTACAAAACCCTAGGAATTCCCCCGTTATAGTTAGTTCAGCTAACTATAACTCACGCCCCCGCAATGCACTGCTGATGACGTCACATATTACATCACTCATGACATGGTCAGTGACATCACTGATGACTTGCACAGTGCTTATTTCGGTATTTGTTTTTTCCAAACCGTATATGGTCATAATTATGTTTTCTTTTGATGGTTGTATTACCTATTAAGGAAAATTTTAATTAATAGCTAAACAGCAAGTTTTTTTGTGTTTGATTAAGAGTACACATTTAAAAGTTAACTTACTTGTAGTTGGGTGTGCCAAGTTGTGTTTAAAAAAATTTCACCATTGTATTCATGGACTGTCAAATGGGTTACTTTCACATACTTTTCGATTTCAATAGGAAATTATGTCGCTTCTCTCCATTTACGGAGTCTGTTATATCATTAAGCGTTATGGATTTCAGCTTAGTATCTTGTCCTGCAATGAATATTGTTTTTGCTGCTTCTTCCTGTAATAAATAATAGGGTTTAGTTAGTAGATTTTTACAGAATATGTAACATGCGATTGTTATAATGGTGTACAATTGTTAGTGATAACATTTGTTAACAAACTTTTGAAAGTTTTTTAATATGCATACTGCAGTCATTATAATATTGTTTTAAAACAAGCTTTTTGAAATAGAAGAATTGCAAGCATCTTTAAATATGCTGTATAATTGGATTCATACAGTACATTAGAATTTTTATATACTTTTCTTAAAGCATGGCTGTAAGTTTTTTTGTTATTTAAATAATGCATTTTGATAATTGTAAGGGAACTTTGCAAATGCTTTTATGGTAAAAATGTACTTACTTGTTACATTATATTTTTGGGTGAGTTGTTAGTTGCTGTTATATATATATATATATATATATATATACACACACACATATATTTATATATATATACATTTATAATATTTATTTGTAAATGTATATATATATATATGCTTTTAATATGTATGTAAAGAATTTTGTTAATGTACTTAAAATGTAATATTTCTTTAAAATTTTTAGTACTTGTCTTATTCTGCTTAGATGATATATATTCTGTTACATATACATCTATAGAGATATTAACGAACACTTCCTCTTACAACAGGAATGCCGACGCCGTGTCTTTGTGCAAATATTCTTTATTTGTCAGCTAAAAACGTTAAACGCGTTTCGCCTGCCCAGCAGGCTTGCTCACTAACAATTTGCATAAAGTTTTGCCACCATTTTAAACATTTTGTGAATCCGTGTCACGTGAAAACTACCAAACAATAGAAAGTGCAAACAGACTCTTAGTTCGATAGCGCCATGTCAGTGCAAGTAATAGAATGCATAGATTACACATAATCACCATATATCAGTACGTTAAAACAGTACATCGCATTAAGATTGTTTAAAATGCTTAAAATAATGACTGTTCTAAAAAATTATTATTCAACTTTATCCACAGTTTGATAAAATGAATTAGTTGGATTTGAACCCTAGTCTGTTAGAGACATCAAATGTCTCATCGTTCGTGTCCCGCCCCAGTGGGCTATTTTATTACGATGGGCTCTCAAGGAAGTGCACGAGAATTTGTAAGCAGAATACAAGATAATAATCTGAATTTAAAGTTGACATGTGATATCAGCAATACCAATGTAAACTTTTTAGATGTGACTGTATATATTGAAAATGACAAACTTGAAACTAAACTGTATCGTAAGGCAACAGATGGGAACACTTTGCTCCATGCTACTAGCTTCCACCCTAATAATCTAGTGAGAAGCATCCCCTATGGCGAATGACTTAGGGCAATGAGATACTGTAGTAATAATCAAGACCTAAATGCAGAATTGACGTGTTTAAAAGAACGCTTTGCAGCTAGAGGCTATCCTCAGGCCTGGGTAAATACAGCAATCTGGAAAGCTCACGAAAAAACAAGAGAAGAAATTCTCTTTAGCCGTGATAAGAAATCAGGGAAGAAAGCTAAGGAGAGTGAGAACCAGTGTAGAATAGTTACCAGTTTTAATAACCAAGAAGAGAATCTGAGAAAGATCCTGCAGAGTCACTGGCATATCATTTATAATGATCCTATTCTCAAGAAATTTGTTGCACGCAGACCACAAATTACCTTCAGGAAAGCTAAGTCGCTAAAGCAAACATTGGTTAGCAATATGCTGCCAACAACACAGTGTAAAACAACAAGTAAAAATTGGCTAAGTAGGAAAGAGGGATTCATCAAATGCTCCAAATGCAAGGCCTGTATATATGGTAAAAATACCTCCACCTATGTAGGGGTTTTTTCGCCACATGAAAGTAAGATCAAGGGCCAGTATTCTTGCAGGACCGATTTTGCTGTCTACGTGCTGCGGTGCCCTTGTGGCCTGCGGTACGTGGGCAGCACAATCCTTCCTGTGCATAAGCGAATCCTTCAACACCTAAGAGCTATTAAGAATGGGGACAAAACATACCCCATGGCAAGACACTTTGATCAGCATCATGGTAAAAACACAAAGGGACTTGAGTATTTTGTAATAGATGCAGTCCAAATGAGCGAAAGGGGAGGTGATCGAGTCAAGAAACTGAGAAGATTAGAATCGAATTATATCATCCGGCTCAACACCAAGATCCCTGAGGGACTTAACATTGAGGAAGATTTTCATACACATTTATAATCATAATATCGCTGTACTCCCAATTCCAATTTTAACATAAAAATTGTTTTATTTGATATTTTTTATAGCACAAGCACTTTAAGCAGACCAGTTCATTGCAGTAAATGCAATCTTGGCAAGTTTTCTCATGGTCACATGACAGTGGCAATTGCGCCCACTGGGGCTAGATTTGAAGAATCTTGGTTTTGTAGTATTGCTATGTAAATACAGCCATGATAAGATCGTAATAAAATAGCCCACTGGGGCGGGACACGAACGATAAGACATTTGATGTCTCTAACAGACCAGGGTTCAAATACAACTAATTCATGTTATCAAACTGTGGATGAAGTTTAATAATAATTTTTTAGAACAGTCATTATTTTAAGCATTTTAAACAATTTTAATGCGATGTACTGTTTTAACGTACTGTTATATGGTGATTATGTGTAATCTTTGCATTCTATTACTTGCACTGACATGGCGCTATTGAACTACAAGTCTGTTTGCACTTTCTATTGTTTGGTAGTTTTCACGTGACACGGATTCACAAAATGTTTAAAATGGTGGCAAAACTTTATGCAAATTGTTAGTGAGCAAGCCTGCAGGGCAGGCGAAACGCGTTTAACGTTTTTAGCTGACAAATAAAGAATATTTGCGCAAAGACACGGCGTCAGCATTCCTGTTGTGAGAGGAAGTGTTCGTTAATGTTATCGGACCGTGCTTGGGAGGTCCGTTCTGCTGACACGCCCTCTGTTCTGGAGGTGGTGGGAGAACCTAAGCAACCGGAGGAGCAATCTATAGAGATATGTTTATCTAAAGTTTGAGTTTTAAAAAATATTTTAAACTTATCTGTAATGTTCAGGAAACTTTTATTGAGACACTCTGTAATTGATAGTTTTCTTAGTAATCGTTATAATAATTATAGTATTTAAGAGCATTTTACGTACCTGTTATTTTTCTGTTGTTTTTCTGTTACTTAATGTTTTATACATATGCATATTTATACATAAGATATGTTTTTAACATATACAGCTTTATAAAAGTTTTATTTGTATTGTAATGTAAATATTTATATATTTACTTACCTGTTATATTGCACCTTAGCTATAGAATTTTGATATGATATATATATATATATATATGCAAATCGCCGCTTGTAGCTGCCTCGCTCGAACAAAAAGTGACGAAGAGTGGACCCAGAAGATAGTGCCTATCAAAGTGCTTTATTAATTCGCCCAGCCAGACCGCCATTACGCGTTTCGACCCCCACTCGGGTCTTGATCACATGACGCGTTGCTATCGGAAAAGGCGGCATTTAAGGTATTAAACAGGAAACGGCATCATAAAGTTGCAACATTGAGCATAAAAAGTAAAGAGTTACTATTAATAGTCAGCAAAGAGTACTGTGCATATCATCATGTGTTATAATTTAAGCATCATAAATATATAAATATAAATAAATATATACCTAACTATAAATAAATATAAATACCTATACCAATTAAAAGAGATATTATCCTTTAAAATAAATTAAATGATAAAGTTTGGCTACGGCGACATACATGAATCTATACATATAGGATTTCTGAATAGAATTTCCTTGATTCAGCACATTCATTTAATTTGAAAGTACTAGTTCAACTGTTCCAACAATACTCGAAATGATCTAATAATTGCTATTTCATTGATACTCTTAATACTACTCATATTAATGCCAACATTAGTGCCCAAGTGGGTCTCTTTTAGCCAATGTCCATCATGAAGAATGTCCTTAAATTATACCTTAAAAATTGCCGCTTCAAAAATTATGTGCAAAACAGTAACATGACCCATTATTTAACTATAAAGAGGGTATACCAGATATCATATAAAATGATCTTTTCTAAAATCTTCAAAGGTATGTGGGACTTTTGTTTTTTTCTCTCCTATTTTTATCTCTTCCCCCATTGACCAATTTATATGCAGAACTGCTGTATTTCATATTTCAGTCATAATATGAGCCCACATTAAAATTCACCAAGCGGCAGAGTATGTGAGACTATAAACAGGTATAAAAGTCTTCGCTAGCATTTAATCCAGCCGGATTTTTAGTACCGAGCTCTAAGATGTACCGTGTCTCCAAGAGGTCGTAATTTCGCCTCACGGTTACCACCAAGTTTCATTGGTAAGACCGTATCTATCACAAAATAGTGAAGAAGATTCGGGTTACTGTCAAGTTTCTGCTCGAAATGTCTAGCGACAGGATAAGCCTGGTCTTTGCCTGTAATAGCTCTAATGTGCTGGAGTATCCTCTTGTGGGCCGGTAACTTGGTACTGCCAACATACCTAAGCCCACACGGACACTCCAGGACATACACCTCAAACTCAGTCTTACACGTCAGTCTCTTATTGATCAGAATTGGATTGGATTTAAAAGGACTGAGGAAATGAGTCGTACTACATCCAAATGTGCACGCCTTACAGCTAGAACACTTCTTGAATCCTTTCATTTGGGCCATCCAAGTTGTCGGAATGGCCACCTCGGGGCTACTACTAACCAAACTAGTTCTCATGGAAAATGATTTTCTAAATGTTAGTGCTGGTTTCTTAGCAACTGGGTCGCCAATAACTGGATCCCCCTGCACTAGGTTCCAGTTTCGATTGAAAATCTTCCTGAGCTCCTGATGTTGCCTGCTATAAGTTAGAATAATCTTAGATTGAATATTGGAAGCAGTGTTGCTTGATAAACACTGCTTAGCTTTAGGAACCAACATTTCACTTCTGGATAAAGTCCTTGTTTTCTTGATAGCACTATCTATCACATTCAATGAGTAGCCCCTTGCCAAAAAACAAAGTTTGCTAGCTTCCTGTGCAATTTCGCAATCCACATCTGAACTACATATTTGCCTGATACGCAGCATCTCACCATATGGGATGCTGCGTATCAGATGATGCGGATGATGGCTTGATGCGTGGAGAATTTTGTTGCCCGCAGTGGGTTTTCTATATAGCCTTGTTGCCAACGAATTGTTATCCACATAAACCTCCACATCTAAAAAACATACTGATCTTTCATTAATAGTTGATGTAAAGTGCAAGTTCAAACAGTTAACATTGAGCATATCCAAAAATTCATGCGCACTTTGCTCTGTGCCCCTCCAAATAAAAAACAGATCATCAATGTATCTTAGATAGATAATGGCATGTTCATGCATAATTTCCTTAAATTCTCCCATCAGGACCTTCTCCCCCCACAGTCCCATGTGAAAACATGAGTAAATAGGGGAGAAGCAGGCCCCCATCGCAACTCCCCTAACTTGATGGTAAATCTGTTTATTAAAAAGGAACAAATTCTGTTCAAGACATGCAGATACCATTGAAATCAACATTCTGTTATGAGACGCACAGTTCATTGGTCGCAAATTTAAAAAGTGCTCCACTGCCTTTAAACCATCACAATGTCCTATTGAGGTGTAGAGCGATGCTACATCAAGAGTCATTAATAGCATATCTGAATTCCACACTACATGCTCAATTTTACGTAAAAAGTCTGATGTATCTTGTACAAAGGATGTCAATCCTCGAACCCAATCCTGAAGAAAAAAGTCAATATATTTGGAAGTGTTTTCCATTGCGCTATTTATGGCAGAAATGATGGGTCTGCCGGGTGGTTTTACAATACTTTTGTGCACCTTGGGTATTAGATAAAAAGTGGGGATAACTGGATGTTCCTTCTTTAGGAACCTATATTCTTCATCTGTTAGCAGCCCCCCACTTTTCCAAGCAAGTAATTTACGATAATGTTCATCCCATGCTGCTTTTACAATGTGGATGTTGCTTTTTCTATAGCAGGCAGTGTCAGCTAGTTGTAGTCCAGCTTCTTCCATATAAAGTTGATGTAGCCATAGGACCACGTTACCACCTTTGTCCGCCTGTCTTATAATAAAGTTGGTATCGGATTCTAATTTTCTCATAAATTGCTGATAGCAAAGATTTTGTTTGGTTATTTCGTGGCGGGCTTTACTGGTGGCAATGTACAACTTTTTCAAATCTTGGGTGACAAGCTCATGATAAATATCCAAATTGTCACGCAGCATGATTGGCTGGAAGATTGATTTAGGTTTAAAGGGCGTTGCATAGGCTCCTCTGACCTTTGGCTGTTTTGGATCTCTGTCCAGTATTTCTCTTTCTTGTTCCTTTTGCAGAGCCCAAGCATCTTCAAATAGATCCACATCCCCAGCTGTCAATAGGGAAGGGCTGCCTAGGGTATCATCAACAGTTAAAGCATTTTTCTTTTTAGGTTGCAACATATGGAATTTGTTCAATTTAAGCTTCCTTCTGAATCTAAATGCATCCATTCTCACATCCGCGTAATTAAAATTCCATGGTGGGAAATACGACAGACCTAATCCCTGGACCGTTGTTTCTGCCGTTGTTAAATGCACATTCGTTAAATTAATTACTGCGTTGGAGTTTGCACTTGTGTCTGATTCCTGTTTTGGAATCGGTTCCATCTTCCCCTTGTCGCTTTTTTGCCCACATTTTTGGTTTTTTTAATGACATTTTCGTCTCTGGTTCCACTTGTAGTTGAGTCTTTGCTTTTGGCTCCAGGGGGCCCACGAGGCCTCAATGTATCTCGTCTGTCTTGGCACAGGCAGTCGACCTCCTGTGCTAGGGATAATTTGGTAAACCCCAGTTGTTGAGCCCTGGTAACATCGCCCTCTAGGTCACTCTCAGCAGCCGAACTCAACTCAGAGGCTGAAGTTGACATTGCAGTTGCCTCACTCGATTTTCTCTGTTACGGTCTATTTGCTCGTGCTTTTACCGCATCATATCTGCGGGCATATGTAAATACTTGACCATTTTGATAATCGGCCCGATTCCTTTCAAACTTAAAAGCCTTCCTTCTCTTAATTACTTCCTCATCCTTACTCAAGTGTGCCAATATATTGTCTCTTAGTTTTTTTGTCTGATCAGTTTTTTCCATTTTGTCTATTTCCACTTCCAATAGTACTGTCTGTACTTGTATTTTAGCGCGATCACTTTCCGCGTATTTAATCAGTATAGTCATGAGTCTGCTTGACGAATCAAGATTGGATTCTGCCCACTCTGCTGCCCACTCTGCAAGCATTGCCGGGTCGGGATTCTCATAGCTCGGTGCCAAGGTAATCCGTAATCCCCTCGGCACCCTTCCGACCTCCAAGTAGCGGGATAATGACCTGTGCTCCCACCAATTTGACGGTTCAGAGCGCATTAATTTTTCCAATCTTTTATATATCTCCCTGGTGTTTGGGCTTCCTGATATATTAATAAAGTTCTCAACAGCCGTCGACTCCCCAGCCGGGGAGTCGTGAAACATGGAACTGGCTGCCTCTTCTCGATGACGCAACGCGTCGGCGGACATAATGGCTGTAGTTGTGGCTTGATTTTAAAACCTGATTGGAATTACGGTGGTCGGTTGTTTGAAACAATGTCCAAGCCGAACACCGCGCACACCCCCTGCTGGAAATTCTGCCAGATCCTACCTTAACAGATTGCCAGGCGCTTTCTCCGGTCAGCCGACACGGGATGCCCCGACTTGCGTAATGAAGGTAGGTCAATTCGCAGCTACCAGGGGCTCCTGCAGCTTCCTCCTCCCCGGAGTATCCAAATCAGTTACGGTTAACCAGCCCCGGCTGCTTCCTGCTGCTGTGCCCATCAGGGGAGGCATTCCGCTTGTACCGCTGAATCCTCTAGGTACTCAAATGAATGCAAATCACCGCTTGTAGCTGCCTCGCTCGAACAAAAAGTGGCGAAGAGCGGACTCAGAAGATAGTGCCAATCAAAGTGCTTTGTTAATTCACCCAGCCAGACCGCCATTACGCGTTTCGACCCCCACTCGGGTCTTGATCACATGACACGTTGCTATCGGAAAAGGCAGCATTTAAGGTATTAAACAGGAAATGGCATCATCAAGTTGCAACATTGAGCATAAAAAGTATAGAGTTACTATAAATGGTCACCAAAGAGTACTGTGCATATCATCATGTGTTATAATTTACGCATCATAAATATATAAAAATATATAAATATATACATAAATATAAATAAATACCTATACCAATTAAAAGAGATATTATCCTTTAAAACACATTAAATGATAAAGGTTGGCTACAGCGACATACATGAATCTATACATATAGGATTTCTGAATAGAATTTACTTGATGCAATGCAAAAAAGTAGTCTACCTTTAAATTTGACCACATGGTGTTTTAACCCAATCTCCAATGATTAAGGCCAACCGGCTGAAACGCGTCTGGAAAATGATTTTACCTGCCGCCCTGTGTTAAATAAAGAGCCATGTTTCCTCTGATGTTGAGCCTTGGCATTTCATTTTTGTGATGGCATGTCAGAAGCAGGACACTCTGTTCCTGCATCGCCAAGGCCACCCTACAACGGTCAGTGGCCCCTCAGCACGGAGACAGCTTGTTTGTATTAATTTCTGGGGCATGACCCGCCCGCCTCACACAGAGATAAGGGATTTTCATGAGATACAAAGAGGCGTGCAAGGGAATTGAGAGGGGTATGTCACCACCTCTTGATGACATCGGAGGCCCGGGCTCTTTTGGACATTTACGAACTGTGGCAGTGCAGAGTCAAAGGCCACCTTGGAAGTACGTTTATTTTGAACACTATGCAGCAAGCAGGCATTAAGCAAAGAAAGTAACTTACATCTATGTTGCACTGCATTTTGTTACTGGCGTGATTTTTCTCCCTTGGTGCATGCTGGGTATTGAAGGACATTTGGACTACAATGCAAAAAAGTAGTCTACCTTTAAATTTGACCACATGGTATTTTAACCCAATCTCCAATGATTAAGGCCAACAGGCTGAAACGCGTCTGGAAAATGATTTTACCTGCCGCCCTGTGTTAAATAAAGAGCCATGTTTCCTCTGATGTTGAGCCTTGGCATTTCGTTTTTGTGATGGCATGTCAGAAGCAGGACACTCCGTTCCTGCATTGCCGAGGCTGCCCTGCAAGGGTCGGTGGCCCCTCAGCCTCAGCACGGAGATAGCTTGTATATATGTGTGTATATATATATATATATGTGTGTATATATATATACCATAGGTTTCACACAAGTTATAGTTAGCTGTACATTTCACTCGTAAAAAACCAATGAAATTCCACGTTATAGTTAGATCAGGTAACTATAACTTGCGCGCCCACAATAAACTGCTGATGACGTCACATATTACATCACTCATGACATGGTCAGTGACATCACTCATCCCATCAATGATGACATCTCAAATGACACATTGTGGATTGCGGTCGCGCAAGTTATAGTTACCTGATCTAACTGTAACGTGGAATTTCATTGGTTTTTTACGAGTGAAATGTACAGCTAACTATAACTTGTGTGAAACCTATGGTTTTTTAAGTGAATTTGCAAGGTTTTTTAAATGCTAATTCCTAACTATAACGTGTGTGAAACCTATGGTTTTTTCAGTGAATTTGTACGGTTTTTTAAATGCTAAGTTATCTATTTATTGTTAATTTTTGCGCGCACGGTGCGCATCGCGCTCCGTGCGCGCGCTGTGGGCACTCGGTGCGCTTCGCGCACCGAGCGCCCACCTTGCGCATTTCGTACCGTGCACGCCACGCCATTTTTTACAAAATATCACTTGTTTTTTTCTCCCTTGGGGGTCCTTAGATTTATATATTAAATGTGATTGTTAATTTTTTTATTTTTTTTTATTTCTTTTACCGTACGCGTACGGTAAGCTTACCGTACGCGCAATCCCCGATTTTTAAAAAAAATTATTATATTTATTTTTCATACTTTTTGGTCCTTTGTGAACCCCCTGACGAACGCTAGGGGGTCTGCAACTCTCTTCGTTGCCCCCTTTTCATGTTATCAACCTTTGTTTTTCAGTGCGAGAGACAGAAAATGGCGGCCGATACTTCCTGGTTTCGACCGATTCGAATGTTTACTTTGATCTAACAACCAATCAGAATCGCGCTCGCGCACGTCACCGTACGCGTACGGTAAGCTTACCGTAAGCGCACGGAGCGCGCTTACAGATTTATATATTGATTTAAATGCTATTTTCTCAGAAACTACTGAACAGATTTACACCAGACCTACAAAAGGCACTTCCTTGACCTGCGGACTACCTCTCTGCCAAATTACAAGTAATTCTGTTCAGCCGTTCGGGCTGTAGCTGTGTCTAAAGGTCCTATGGAAAAATGCATGGGGAAAACGCATTTTGGGCCCCCCCTTTTTTCTCAGCCCCCGCTTGACGAATCACCCCGAGACTTTCAGGGTAGGAGCGGAGCGTAGCGCCCCATTAGTTTTGAAAATTTCGCGAGGATTCGTCGACCGGCGCCAAAGTTATTCCAAATAGAATGTTGCGGATTTCCTATGGAAACAGGGTCCTAACTATAACTATCTACTGGCGACCGCCAGTAGATAATGTGTGTGTATATATATATATATATATATTCACTGAAAAAACCATAGGTTTCACACATGTTATAGTTAGCGGAAATTTTACTGATAAAAAACCTGTGAAATTGCCCCGTTATAGTTAGCGCAGGCAACTATAACTCACGCGACCGCAATCCTCTGCTGATGCTAATACTGTATTTAGACACTTATTTGCCCATGTCTTCTTCCATACATTTTTAGCTATACATATATTACAAATATTTTTTTTTCATAAAGACACATATGTCATCAGCAGAAGATTGCAGTCGCGTGAGTTATAGTTGCCTGCGCTAACTATAACGGGGCAATTTCACAGGTTTTTTATCAGTAAAATTTCCGCTAACTATAACATGTGTGAAACCTATGGTTTTTTCAGTGAATTTGCAAGGTTTTTTAAATGCTAATTCCTAACTATAACGTGTGTGAAACCTATGGTTTTTTCAGTGAATTAGTACGGTTTTTTAAATGCTAAGTTTTTTTCCCTTATAATAAGCCCTGTACATTTGGTGGCCTTCGGCCACCAAAAGCACAGGGGGTGGGGTAAGTGTGGATAGTGTTTTTTGCCCTTAACATAAGCCCTGTACATTTGGTGGCCTTCGGCCAACAAAAACACAGGGGGTGGGGTAAGTGTGGATAGTGTTTTTTTTATTTTTATTTTTTTACCGTACGCTTACCGTAAGCGTACGGTAAGCGTACCCCGCGAAATTGCCGAAAAAAAAATAAAACCGTTTTTGCACTTGGGGGATGTTTGGGGACTCCCTCAACATGACTATGTGGGAGGGAGTTGTCAAAACAGCCCCTTTACATGTTTTTGGGCTTGATATTTTTAAAATCACTCTCAGTGCGAGAGACAAAATGGCGGCCGCCGCTTCCTGGTTTCGGCCGATTCGAATGTTTACTAAGATCTAAGAGCCAATCAGAATCGCGCTCGCGCACGCCACCGTACGCTTACCGTAAGCGTACGGTAAGCGTACCGTAAGCTGGCTCAGATATATATATTGATTTAAAGGCTATTTTCTCAGAATCTACTGAACAGATTTACACCAAACCTACAAAAGGCACTTCCTTGACCTAGGGACTACCTCTCTGCCAAATTTTGAGTAATTCTGTTCAGCCGTTCGGGCTGTAGCTCGTTCTAAAGGTCCTATGGAAAAATGCATGGGAAAAACGCGTTTTGGGACCCCCCTTTTATCTCAGCCCCCGCTTGACGAATCCCCCCGAGACTTTCAGGGTAGGAGCGGAGCGTAGCGCCCCACCTATTTTGAGAAATTCGCGAGGATTCGTCGACCGGCGCCAAAGTTATTCAAAATAGAATGTTGAGGTTTTCCTATGGAAACGTGGTCCTAACTATAACTATCTACTGGCGACCGCCAGTAGATAATATATATATATATATATATATATATATATATATATATATATATATATATATATATATATATATATATATACACACACTCCTCACTCAGAAAAGGAATGACGACGCCACGTCTTGACAATCCACATTAGACTTTAATCTTCGGCAGTGTCGGACGTGTTTCGCCTGAACCAGCAGGCTCGTTCAGGGCATTTCCTCACTAAACTAATAATGGTAATTTAAAAGAGTAATCTACTGATTGTAATAGACATTTGTTGTTTATGTACAAGCATTAGATATAGTGATAGAATGACAGCTGTGATATATTATCTATACCCCAGAAACATCTTATGTTATCAACACAATGCAATGATATTGCAAATAATTGAACTGTGTTTACTTAATGATTGTTTTATATTAAAAGGAAGTGTATCAGCAGCTGTGTGGGTTGGCTATGAGGGCATGCTTGTTTTGTACCTATGCATGTTTGCATGTTAGCTTGTTGGAAGAGCATATCCTGAGGCAGATCTACAAACAGCTGATTGATTGATACATCATAATATGGTGCCACTTTATTGATGGCATTTGTGTAATTTGGCATGGCAGTATGTAATTTGCTGAGAGCTTTGCAAATAACATTAATGGCAATAAATCTTATTCAATTTACAGCAGATGTTAGTGAACATAGCATTAATCTCTATATTTTGAGATGTATATTAAATTGATGCAATACAAACTAAAGTGCAGAAGAAGGTTAGAGCTGGAAATTGCATAGTACAGGTTCACATTCTATTTTAGACATTTAGGGCCTCATGTACGTAGCCGAATACCGGTCGGTAACGGCCGATTTTCGGTAATTATACCGTTACCGACCGGTATTTAGGCTTGTGACATGTAGGGGGCTCATTTCTGTATTCGGTAATTTACCGAATCGGTAAAATTACCGAATCGGTAATTTTACCGATTCGGTAAATTCCGAATACAGAAATGAGATGTAGGGGGAGTGTGTGGGTGTTGTTTGGAGTCGGTATTTACCACCAACTAATAGTTGGTGGTAAATAAAGTATGGATGTGTAAACGCATTTCATAGCGCTTAGAAGTGTGCAATGTGGCAGACATACATGCCCTTAGGGCATGTATGTGTGCCACATGTGCACACATGGCCGAATCAGGGGTGCAACAGGGTGTCAATGTGACACCCTGCCACCCTTGCATGTGCTCCCCCATTACCGAATCGGTATTTACTGATTCGGTAATGAGGCATACCTTCCCATCAATGGGAAGGTATGCCTCATTACCGAATCGGTAAATACCGATTCGGTAATTACCGACTCACTCCGATTCGGTAACATTTACCGAATTTTTACCTACATACACTTTACCAATTCTTAAATACCGAATCGGTATGATTCGGTATTTTAGAATCGGTAAAGTGTATGCCACCTACATGAGGCCCTTAGTTAGGAGCATTTTCTATGGAGATTTTTTAAGGATAAAGATGTCTTATAGCATAGAAATAACTTTAAACAACGGCAAGTGGAAGGAGTACAAAGATTCATAAAAAGCAGTTATAATAGCAAATATTTAAATATAGTATTACTGAAGGTGCATAACAATGAGGTCTTGCCTTTAACAATTAGTTAATTTGACTTTATTTGCACTTATGTAATGTTACGTATGCATGTAGTACCAACATTATATCGCTTATAATTACTTTTAGTGACTTGGAAAACAATTTAGGTAGGTTATAGAAAACAATTGGCATATTGTAAAAACATATCTGCCTTTGTATTATATTGCTTTATCTGCCTTTTGTTAGTTTAAGAAGGACACCTTTAATGAAGACTACTTTAGTTAGAACTGGTTTGTAAGGTATCATTACACCTATTACATAGTTGAGTAATGGAACAGCTTTTTACAAATGTAATGTTTGTTATACTGTAACATATATTGCTACAAACAATTAAGTTGTCTAGTATTTAAAAAAGAACATATTTATTAGTTTTATAAACATAGTCTTTTTGTATCACTTTGTTTAGGTATTATTGGCAAAAGTAACATTAGACAAAAAAAATGCATAAAATACATTAAGGTATTTAACTTACTTCTGTGATGGTCCTGGAAACACTTAACAGTGTTTTTATGCTCGATTCTCTCACTGCCTTTATTGGGGACAATGGCGGAGCTGGCGGATGTAAAATATATTCAGCTTCCTGAATGGTAGATTGTGGTACAGTAATTGGTGGCATTCTTGATATTTTCGTTTGCTTTGTCATAATTATAACATTGTTTTTGATGAGGTAATTGCGAATTAGCAGTCCATTTTGCTCGTTTGTTTGGGTATAAAAGTCATCATTATAACAAGTTGCTTTTATGGAGCCACTTTCATCTGCCAAAGCCATATGATACAAAATCTTATTTTCTTGCTTTGCATTCCGATAATGGATTTTTGTTGAGCATTTTATGATGTTCACTTGTATAGCCTTTTGGTATGGCTTTGTCTCTTCATGCTTCAATTCTTTCAGTTCTTGAATAGAAATCATCTGTAAAGAGAAATACATTGGTAAATATATAAATATTTAAATAGCTATCCATATTGGTTTGTGATCACTGTAATATGATTCTAATGTTCCATATTGTGAGACATCTTCACTTGTGTATATATTATCAGGCAAAGAATTGTAGCCTGTTGTAAATGAGTCTATTTTTTGTGTACAGTTAAAGTGTGTTTTCATGTATTCTAATAAAACTGTAGTAGATGGTGTTGTATATAAGTTTATGTTAAATTCTCCCATTATTACATAGGTATAGTTAGGATATTTATTTATTATTGTTGCACATTTTTCTAATAATGTTTGTATTGGTACATTTGGTGGTTTGTATATAATTATTATCAATTACTTTGTGTTATTGATATGCTTTGTAAATTGTAAAATGTCAATTTGTTGGTGTGCTGTATATAATGGTTGTAAGAGGTGTTTTTTGTTGCAATATATTGCAATACCATGGTTTGTATATTCATTGTGGAACTTGTCAAATTTTATTAAATGATAATGATCAATGAGGAAGCTGTTAATATGTGCTTTGCGGGTAGTGTTTATTTCTGTTAGGCATAAAATATCAGCATTTAATATATTAGTGTCAGCTAATATACCTTAAAAAAAATCTGTATAGATCTAACATTATGTACCATAATTGTAAAATATTTTTTATATTGAAATTTGAGGTATTGTTATTTCTAATACCATATATGTTTGTAAGCGTATCATTTCTTCATGCACTTTTGGGTGTACTAATATTTTTGTTTCATCAAAGTTTTTTATATATATGTTTTGTAAAGACTTTGCTCTACTTATAGCTACATAATGTAAATGTTGTATTTTGTTAAAATGTATATATAAGGGCTCTATTGTTTCGCCTTATGTTCTATATATAGTTCGTGCAGATGATTGCCTTAATGGGAATTGTTTTCGTATTATTGTGATACATATTTTTGTAATTTGAAAATGTCTTGATATAGGTAGTATTGGTGTCTAAACCTTTGAAATGTTTACATGATACAAGTGGTTGTTTTGTTGTCTAGTACATTTACCTACATTGCAATTATCAAATGTTATCCATACTATAATAGGTGTGTTTGTATGCTCAACATATTCTACTATTCCTGTAGCGCCATCAGTTAATCCATCATTGACATTGATATTAGAAGTTAAATCGTAGCGCAGTTTCATTTCAATATGTATGACAGGCCCATTGTTTTTGTGGGGTCTTTTGGCAATTGGCGTAACATTGTTTCTTTTACTTCTTCACTTAAATCTGAAGCAACTGTATCATTCGCTATTGCTGTAAAAACAGGATTTTGTTGTATATGATGTATTAATACTTCATTATTTATTGTATTTACTTCTTTGTTTGTAGACATTATATATGGTATAGTTTTGCTAACACTAGGGGGTGGCTCTATTTCATGTAACTTAATGCTTGCTATATCATCATGTGTATGTTTACCTATCCTTAATCTATTTAGCATTTGTGCAAAAGGTAGGTCATTTAGCTGTCTCATAATTTTTGTGAGTTCATATAATTTAAAATGTGTTTGCCATACGTTTGTACTTAATGGTCCATGTGTCGAAAACTGGTTTCAATTGATAAAAATCTCCAATTGCTAAAATTGATATCCCTCTAAAGGGCTGGTTTGATGCTTTTATTTCTTGCAATCTATTATGCATGAAATTGAACATATTAGAGCCTACCATTTATATTTCATCTATTATTAGTACCTTTAGATGCATTAGTTGTGTTTGAAGTGTACTTCTGTTTTCATGAGTTAGCTGTTTATATGTTAATGTTTGTGAAACTGGAATTTTGAATGTACTATGAAGTGTTTTTCCATTAATATTATGTGCTGCTTTTCCTGTTGGTGCTGTTAGTAATATATAAATGTTGTCAGGATTTTCTCCCGCTTTAGTATTGTAGTATCGTAATAGTGTTTGATAAAGTGCAGTTATAAGGAAGCTTTTTCCTACTCCTGCACCACCAGTACAAAAAGTATAGCATGGTGTTTCTTTGTTTTTTATCCAAATAAAGTGGTGATATATAAGTTAATCTGTTCAGGTGTTACATTTTGCATAATATCATCGTATTTGTGTTGTGGTAGGATATAGTTATTTAATATTTCGTCTTCAGTAGTACTTCTAATACCTAAATCTAGTGATATGTCATAGTGTAATTGCTGTTCATGTAATTGAAAATTATTGTTTGTATTATCAATTGTTACAGCTGTTAATGGTTCTACTGGAGATGTAAGCATTAGGTCATCGTTTGTAGATATATTAGGATGAGTAAGTATTTCAATGTGTTTATTGTATGTATTATGGTTTGCATCAACTATGTTTTTAACATGCAAGAATGTTTCATAGTATGTATCTTTATTATTAAGTATAGTACTTTCTGTTCTCCATGGATAATAAAGCATTAATAATTCTCTGTAATAGTTCTCAGGGTCATTAATTTTGTTAAACCTACAATAGCGTATTATTTTTGTTTGCCGTCGTTTTTATATATGGTGGTAGTTTCGCCTTCAAGTAATTTTTCTATTTGAATTTCTTCTTCATCTGAACTATAAAAGTCGGTTTCTAAAAGTAAATTGTCATAGGTGTTTTGTATATTGGTGTTCTTTTTTTATTGGTTATATTGTAATTAGAAGCATAGTCAGCTAAAGTACATTATTCTAAGGCTTTTGGGCGACGGCTGTATTTGAAAATTATATTGTCAAATTGTACATCGTTTGATGTGTTTGGCAATGAATTTATTATATTCATGTCTTTCATTAAGTATGTTCGCTTATCTGGTGTGTTTGTATTAATAAATACAAATTATCTTGAACTTTTGCGCAATGGAATTTGCAAAATGAGGTAAGCTGCTTCCTGTGCGCTTATTTCAGTACAGTTTAAGAATTGGTTGCCTATGTGCTTTAATTGTTCTTTGATATTTGGATTATGATACACTTCTTTAGTAGCCTGTGCAATTAGTTTACTTAATACACATTGTGATTTGCTAATATATGAAACAATATATACAGCACAAGCAAAAGCATCTAATATATACTGTAAGTCTATGTTTGCTTGCCATGCTTGTAAAATTATTGGATTATAGTTATTTATTAAACATTCAGCAGGTGTTCTTTGTAAATTATTGTTGTTTTTTGTATAGCATATTGTATGCATTTTATATATTGGTCTTCAGTTAATTGCATATATTGTAAAAATTCATCAACAGTATAGCTAATAAAATGTTGACTATTCATTGTTGTATGTATTAAATCTATATGTTGCTTTAACACTTTATCTGGTTTGTCTAGCTCAAATGATTCTAGTATAATAGTATGCCACATAGGATACTTTGGATATTGATATTTACATGATTTCTTATGTTTTATGTGACAATTTTTAGTATGCCCATGTCTTTGTAATGGCAGTAAAGATTCTATGTGTGTGTCTTGTGTTTTTGTACATGTTATGTGTGTGTCTATAAATTGTATTACTTCGCTATCTTCTTTTTTGTTATATTGTGGAGCATTTTCTACCCATAATAAAGGGTGTATATGTGGTGATCCTCGTTGTTGGAATTCTACTCTGTAAAAGTAATCTGTTATGTTGCCTATAGGGTTACTTTTGTGTAATAAGATACAATCAAACAATGTTCTTACTTGATAGTCAAAATGACGTGCACATGTAATAGGGTTTTGTTGTATGAGTGTGCATTTAGTTTCCCAGGACATATTTTGAAACTCTTCTCTAGTACATTCACTTTTATTGTCAATGCGTAATAGTATGTTTATTAAATGATACCATTTTGTTTCTGCAGCTGATAAAGTAAGGAAGAAAGTTGGTATTCCTAATTGTCTTATCATTGCAAAGACATCTTTTTTGCAATGTTCCCAGTATGGTGGGGAACTACGAAGTGTTTTAAGTATTTTGTATCCTTCATTGTATTGTAAAATACATTGCAGATTGTCTTTTATATCTTTAACTGTTATAATCTTGCCACTATTGAAATGTTTCTTAAGTGATATATATATCTTGTCTTGTATTTGTTTTATATGTAATTTTTTTAGCTTAAAAAAGATATTAGTTAAACATTTAGCTACTCTTCTGTCACAGCTTCTTAATTCCCATTGACATATTGTACTATAATTTACTGGTATATGTCTATCTTTATTTGTAGGTCTACGTTTTCCGCCAAATAGTGCTGGGAATGCTAAATATTCAGAGTCTTTATCTTCATACAAACAACATGGTGTGTTATGTTCTGCAGGTGCTAAGCTTAAAATATTAATATTTTCTGTAATTGTCTCATTTGTTAATGAAGTATCTTAATTACCTGCTAGTATGTTTTCTGTTGAACTAGATGTGTTGTTTCTGAAGTGCTTATATGAGAGCTTTGTTCTTCTAATGTGTATTCCCAATCTGTATTAACAGTTATTCCATATTCTTTGTATAATTCACTATTGTTTACTAAATATAGTGCTGCATTTTTTTCTATGTTTGGTCTTACATTTTCAAAATGTGTGTATGATCTATAGCTTAATTTACGCTTTAATTTAATTGGTATTGTCATGTCATCATTTATTTGCCTCGGTAATATTGTTGGTGATACTAATCTCTCTTCTAAATTATGTAAACAAAGTTCAGGTGGTATATCAGGAAATTGCATCCCAGTATAAACAGAACTGGGTAGTATTTCCCTTGAACAATATATTTATAGCATGTGGTACATATATAGTCTGTTTTGTGTTTTCTAATATTACACTCTACAAATTTTAGATGTTCGTGAATAATATGTGTTGCTTGTACTGTTTGTTTATGCCACATTTGATTACAAATAGTACAAATATATTCTGGTCTATATTACATATGTTTATGAAAAACACTAATGATATTGTTTTCAGCTGTTTTATTTAGGTTTATATGTGTAGTATTTATATTGCGTTTGGATCTGTTTTTGCGCTTTGGTTTAGTATTTTTTTTGTTTTGGGATGAGCACATATTGATAGAGGTATCATATTGGTTAGTAAGCATTGTTGTTTGTTGAATAATGGTATGTTTTATTTTGTCATTGTTATGATGTTGTGCATTAATTACATGTGCTTGTACATTAGTTTGTAAAATACTTGGGGATGTATCTGTATTGTCTTTTGCAGTATGAATATATATTTTTTTAGTAGTGTTTATTGTGTCATTTGAAATGCTTCTTTTTTGTGCTTTTTTAAGGGAAGTGTCTTTAATAGTATTTACATTAACAGGTATGATTTGTACTAATACAGAAGTTAATTTAAGGGGCATTATGTTTATTGCTAGTTCTGTTATATGTTTTATAACATTCTTACGTGTATTAAATTTAATTGTCACACATTTACCATTACTATGTGGCATGCCTTTTGTGTTTATCACTTTTACCAATAGAAATAATGTCTGTGTGAATGCATACTAATGTTGCATTTTGTGAAGTTAATGCATTAGATAATGTACATGTCATTTGTTCTTGTAATGTATTATGTACTGATATAGTATGTAAATATGGTTTGGTAAGCTTTATAGAATATATTGCACTATTATGTTGTATATAATTAGGCATAACTTGTGTTTGCATAACATTTTTGTTATGTTTACCTTGCATTTCTACATATATAAGGCATTGCCTAAATCCATAATACAATGTAGATCTTGTGCAGCCCATGTACATGCACTTTTATGGTAGTTAAATATAATTGCAAATATACTATTGGTAATGCATGGGTTGCTGTCTGTATTCTATTGAAAGTTTGCATTTTTTAAATGATAATCTGCTTGTATTACTATATCAGTGGACTGTTTAGTGGTAGAGGTACTTTGTTTAGCAATACTGAGTGACTGTTGTGGTTGTTCTTGCATTTGTACAGCTATTTGTTTTTTATTGCTTGCTGGTAATACATTCTGTAGAGTATTACTTTTGGGTACTATTTTGTGAGTGTGTATTACAGTTTTTTTGGTATGTGGTGTATGTGAAATTGTATTACTAGACTGTGTATTATTTTCCCTGTTGTATTAAAATGATATGTGTGTGCTAAGTTATTAATAGTTGTTAATGGTATATTGTGTACTTGTGCAGGTAATGCTTGCGTATTTCTAATGCTATTTATATGTGTTGCATTACTTTGTATAGTACTTAATAGCAACTTTTCATCTAGTGTTTTTGTTTGTTTGCTTCTGTTAGGTGTACTAACATTTGCTGTGTTTGTAATTTGTCGTTTCCTAACTGTGTTTTCATGCATTGTTGTTTTATGTGTGTTTTTTAATGGTGAACCTGTTAGTGGTATATATTTTTTAGTATTAGTATCTGGCTTTTGTAGCTGTTCTGGAGAAGTTTGCTTACTACAATGAACATAGGCTTTAGTATTATGTACATAAAGTGTATTTATTGTAGTAGACTTTGTTTTGTGTTTGTTCCTATGTTGTGCTTTTTGTAGGGAGCCTTTTGTAATAGTGTTTATAGTTATTGGAGTTAGTTCAAATGGAATATCATCTGCATTATAAACAACCGCAATGGACCGCACTCCGCTAGCTCCTCCTCCGGGTCGCCCCAAGGGAAGCTAGTACATGAAGTTCTTGAGTGGTTCACCCCAGTGGGTGCAAGTAAGTACTTGTTGAACTGATGATCTCTGATGGAGTTCTTGAGTGGTTCACCCCAGTGGGTGCAAGTAAGTACTTGTTGAACTGATGATCTCTAGACCCGATACATGTCCCGGGTTTTAAAATATCGCCCAAGACATGGCTTGGGTTTCGGGATAACTTCCCTCCTCAGTAGAGAAAATAGTTAGGGGTGGAAGAGAGGGCTGCCAAGCAACCGTCAAGGGCCTCAGTGCCCGCACAGACACGCAGGTGCGTCGTCCAGGAGCTCATCAGCTCAGAGCTCGAGGGAGCCATTTTTATAAACAACCGCAATGGACCGCACTCCACTAGCTCCTCCTCCGGGTCGCCCCAAGGGAAGCTGGTACATGAAGTTCTTGAGTGGTTCACCCCAGTGGGTGCAAGTAAGTACTTGTTGAACTGATGATCTCTGATGGAGTTCTTGAGTGGTTCACCCCAGTGGGTGCAAGTAAGTACTTGTTGAACTGATGATCTCTAGACCCGATACATGTCCCGGGTTTTAAAATATCGCCCGAGACATGGCTCGGGTTTCGGGATAACTTCCCTCCTCAGTAGAGAAAATAGTTAGGGGTGGAAGAGAGGGCCGCCAAGCAACCGTCAAGGGCCTCAGTGCCCGCACAGACACGCAGGTGCGTCGTCCAGGAGCTCGTCAGCTCAAAGCTCGAGGGAGCCATTTTTATAAACAACCGCAATGGACTGCACTCCGCTAGCTCCTCCTCCGGGTCGCCCCAAGGGAAGCTGGTACATGAAGTTCTTGAATGGTTCACCCCAGTGGGTGCAAGTAAGTACTTGTTGAACTGATGATCTCTGATGGAGTTCTTGAGTGGTTCACCCCAGTGGGTGCAAGTAAGTACTTGTTGAACTGATGATCTCTAGACCCGATACATGTCCCGGGTTTTAAAATATCGCCCGAGACATGGCTCGGGTTTCGGGATAACTTCCCTCCTCAGTAGAGAAAATAGTTAGGGGTGGAAGAGAGGGCCGCCAAGCAACCGTCAAGGGCCTCAGTGCCCGCACAGACACGCAGGTGCGTCGTCCAGGAGCTCGTCAGCTCAAAGCTCGAGGGAGCCATTTTTATAAACAACCGCAATGGACCGCACTCCGCTAGCTGCTCCTCCTCCGGGTCGCCCCAAAAGGAAGCTGGTACATGAAGTTCTTGAGTGGTTCACCCCAGTGGGTGCAAGTAAGTACTTGTTGAACTGATGATCTCTGATGGAGTTCTTGAGTGGTTCACCCCAGTGGGTGCAAGTAAGTACTTGTTGAACTGATGATCTCTAGACCCGATACATGTCCCGGGTTTTAAAATATCGCCCGAGACATGGCTCGGGTTTCGGGATAACTTCCCTCCTCAGTAGAGAAAATAGTTAGGGGTGGAAGAGAGGGCCGCCAAGCAACCGTCAAGGGCCTCAGTGCCCGCACAGACACGCAGGTGCGTCGTCCAGGAGGTCGTCAGCTCAAAGCTCGAGGGAGCCATTTTTATAAACAAGCGCAATGGACCGCACTCCTCTAGCTCCTCCTCCGGGTCGCCCCAAGGGAAGCTGGTACATGAAGTTCTTGAGTGGTTCACCCCAGTGGGTGCAAGTAAGTACTTGTTGAACTGATGATCTCTGATGGAGTTCTTGAGTGGTTCACCCCAGTGGGTGCAAGTAAGTACTTGTTGAACTGATGATCTCTAGACCCGATACATGTCCTGGGTTTTAAAATATCGCCCGAGACATGGCTCGGGTTTCGGGATAACTTCCCTCCTCAGTAGAGAAAATAGTTAGGGGTGGAAGAGAGGGCCGCCAAGCAACCGTCAAGGGCCTCAGTGCCCGCACAGACACGCAGGTGCGGCGTCCAGGAGCTCGTCAGCTCAAAGCTCGAGGGAGCCATTTTTATAAACAACCGCAATGGACCGCACTCCGCTAGCTCCTCCTCCGGGTCGCCCCAAGGGAAGCTGGTACATGAAGTTCTTGAGTGGTCCACCCCAGTGGGTGCAAGTAAGTACTTGTTGAACTGATGATCTCTGATGGAGTTCTTGAGTGGTTCACCCCAGTGGGTGCAAGTAAGTACTTGTTGAACTGATGATCTCTAGACCCGATACATGTCCTGGGTTTTAAAATATCGCCCGAGACATGGCTCGGGTTTCGGGATAACTTCCCTCCTCAGTAGAGAAAATAGTTAGGGGTGGAAGAGAGGGCCGCCAAGCAACCGTCAAGGGCCTCAGTGCCTGCACAGACACGCAGGTGCGTCGTCCAGGAGCTCGTCAGCTCAAAGCTCGAGGGAGCCATTTTTATAAACAACCGCAATGGACCGCACTCCGCTAGCTCCTCCTCCGGGTCACCCCAAGGGAAGCTGGTACATGAAGTTCTTGAGTGGTTCACCCCAGTGGGTGCAAGTAAGTACTTGTTGAACTGATGATCTCTGATGGAGTTCTTGAGTGGTTCACCCCAGTGGGTGCAAGTAAGTACTTGTTGAACTGATGATCTCTAGACCCGATACATGTCCCGGGTTTTAAAATATCGCCCGAGACATGGCTCGGGTTTCGGGATAACTTTCCTCCTCAGTAGTATAAATGGCTCCCTTGAGCTTTGAGCTGACGAGCTCCTGGACGATGCACCTGCGTGCCTTTGCGGGCACTGAGGCCCTTGACGGTTGCTTGGCGGCCCTCTCTTCCACCCCTAACATTTTCTCTACTGAGGAGGGAAGTTATCCCGAAACCCGAGCCATGTCTCGGGCGATATTTTAAAACCCGGGACATGTATCGGGTCTAGAGATTATCCATTTAACAAGTACTCACTTGTACCCACTGGGGTGAACCACTCAAGAACTTCATGTACCAGCTTCCCATGGGGCAACCCGGAGGAGGAGCTAGCGGTGTGCGCTCCATTGCGGTTGTTTATATAAATGGCTCTCTTGAGCTTTGAGCTGACGAGCTCCTGGACGACGCACCTGCGTGCCTGTGCGGGCACTGAGGCCCTTGACGGTTGCTTGGCGGCCCTCTCTTCCACCCCTAACTATTTTCTCTACTGAGGGGGGAAGTTATCCCGAAACCCGAGCCATGTCTTGGGCGATATTTTAAAACCCGGGACATGTATCGGGTCTAGAGATTATCCATTTAACAAGTACTCACTTGCACCCACTGGGGTGAACCACTCAAGAACTTCATGTACCAACTTCCCATGGGGCAACCCGGAGGAGGAGCTAGCGGTGTGCGCTCCATTGCGGTTGTTTATATAAATGGCTCCCTTGAGCTTTGAGCTGACGAGCTCCTGGACGACGCACCTGCGTGCCTGTGCGGGCACTGAAGCCCTTGACGGTTGCCTGGCGGCCCTCTCTTCCACCCCTAACTATTTTCTCTACTGAGGAGGGACGTTATCCCGAAACCCGAGCCATGTATCAGGCGATATTTTAAAACCTGGGACATGTATCGGGTCTAGAGATTATCCATTTAACAAGTACTCACTTGCACCCACTGGGGTGAACCACTCAAGAACTTCATGTACCAGCTTCCCATGGGGCAACCCGGAGGAGGAGCTAGCGGTGTGCGCTCCATTGCGGTTGTTTATATCATCTGCATTATGTTCTTTTAATATTTTTCCTAATTCAAAAATGTAATTTATTTGTTCATCAAAAGTATTTTTTGTTAGTGCTATACATGTTCCATTTGGATGTGGCATTCCATTGCTGTCTCGACTGTGTGAGTCAAAAATAACATATGTATTGTTTGTGCTTATAATAGAAATAACATAGGCACCCATACAGAGTAAAGTTCCTGAATGACAAGGTAAAGACATAGTTAATGCTTGACGTAAATCTGGATATAATGTATCGTATCGATGGGCTTCAATATGTTTCCATAGTATGGTTTAGAAAGTTTGACAGAATATACATTGTTAATGTGCTCTATGTAAGTAGGTAGATCATCAGGATGCATAAAATATTGTTTATTAAGAGAATGCATTTCTATAAACAAAGCATCTCCAAGGTCCATTATATATTGTAAATCTTGATTAGTCCATATATTTGTTGATTGGTAGTAGTTGTGTATTATTGCAAATGTGCTATTTGGCAAACATTGTTTGCCCCTTGAAGTTGCAGAAATGTTTTCATGCCCTTGATGATAATTGGCTTGTATAAATGCTTGCATTTTTGTATACTAGCCTAAGTTTTTTTTGTGTTAGTATCCTTACTTAGTGTGTTTTTATTGTATCTTTTTGTTAGCTGTAGCTTTATATGTTTGTTTATGTATTCATGTATATTTAAATGTAGATATAATAATACAAATTTATATAAAGCTTATGTGTTTTTGGATAAATATATGTATGTTACAAGCAGTACTTAAAAGTATGAGTAAGTTTGTATAATAAATGTAGGATAAATACATTTTTAAAATAAACTGTGCTTAATATTTGCATGCAAAATGTTAAATAAAAATATCATTACCTTTTGATGTTTTCTTTATTGAGGTAGTATCTGAAATATCTGCAAATTTAAAAAAAAAGTGATTAAGTTGTATATTTTTTGTATACTACTACATACTGTGTAATTATGATACAGCATCCTAAAAAGTTATTTTTTTTATATGCATGTTACGTACTGTATATATATGCTTATATTAATTGTCATATGTGATGGATTGTTGACATACAATAGTGAAGTAACGTATAAAGGAATAGTAATAAATATATATTGTAAAGATTGTAAGTAATGCAGGTGTATTGTAGTGAGTTATTAGTTAGAAGAATAGCAATGGTGGTTTAGGATATAAAAGTGTGCATCTCAGTGGCGACCCACCCTATTTTGTCAACCAGCATAAAAAATTGGGTACACTTGCCTTGGTGACACATAACCTTGACTAAGCATTTCCTACTGACCATAAAGTATGTCCCTCAAGTGAGGAACAACCTAGACTGTTAGCCTTTAAGATGTAGAGGGGCATACTTTATGGTTAGTATGAGATGCTTAGTCAGGGTTATGTGTCACCAAGGCAAGTGTACCTAATTTTAATGCTGTTTGATGTAATAGGGTGGGTTGCCTTTGGGATGCTGCCAGTGCACAGGGCCCTTGCTCCAGGTTATGTCCAACTCACTGCATTTGAGGCAAGATGATGTGCATAAATGGAGTGGTGGTACTAGACCCCAACCCCCTTTTGGGAGGGGTGGAGATGTTATGCAATGTCACAAAGTAATTCCAACAGCTTATGTATATTTGTAAATTGGTGCATAGTATTGAGTAGTGTGTGTGTTTAATAAATGTACTCTTACTTTATAAAGCAAAGTACAGACTGGACAATTAATTATTGAGTGTTATTTTTGCATACCTGGTGATTACTAGCCCATACCACCTCCCTTGAGTAAGTCTCAGATTGCTCTGCAGTGCTACCCTCTGAGAGTCAGGTACTACAATTGGGTGTTTGGTTCCCAGTGAAGGACAAATGTAGTTATGTTGTTTGTGTAGGCCTCATAGATGCTGCCTCGTTTTTCAACATTGTTTATAAATCCTGATTAATTGATTGACTAAAAAACAATAAAGTATAACCTGCATTTGTATTAAAATGCACTATTTAATATCGCAAAATTATATTAAAATATAGTCTGGGCTTGTATGTGTATTCCTGAATCAGACTGCACATTCACTTTATAGTATTTGTATACCTATTTGATCCTTTGCGACATACCATCTAGATAATATACTGCATCTGTATATACTTAAAGGATCAAAAAGGCTAGTGTACTGTAAACTAAACAGATAGGTAAAACATATTAGCATTTACCGCAAATAGCTTTAACTCTTGCAAAAGTAGTATTAAGGGAAGCATAGTGTATGCAGTGGTAAGAAGCGATAGGCATAGCGAATAGAGTAGTACAAAGGAGGAGTATATGGTGAGATAATAGTGGCATTGATTGATTGATTAACAAACAATAAGGAAAATCATGCCTTTGTAATAAAATGCAGTATTTTTATTGCAAAGTTATGTTTAAATATAGTCTAGGCTTGCATGTATTCCTAAATTACACTGCACATGCATCTTATAGTATTTGTAAGCTAGTTAACCCGTTCCGTGCTCATGACGGAACCACTCCGTCATGAGCCACGGGCGCCGTGTGCTCATGACGGAGTGGCTCCGTCATGCTGCGGCCGTTGGCAGCCGCTCCGCCCACGCGGCGCTAATTCCCCGCCTGTGCGGGCGATTAGCGCAGTGGGCGGAGTCGTGACGGAACCACTCCGTCATGAGCACAGCTCGCCCGTGACTCATGACGGAGTGGTTCCGTCACGAGCACGGCGGCACCGCAACTGCCCCCAAACCCCCCCAGCGCCGCGGCGGAATTCCTGCCGCGGCGAAGGGGTTAAACCTTTATTACAGCACCTACGATAATAAACTGCATCTGTAAATACTTATAGGATCAAAAAGGCTAGTGTACTCTATCACAAACACATAGGTAAAACACATTATTATTTACAATACTAATAGTTGTAACCTTTACAAAAGTAGTATTAAGGGAAGCATAGTGTATGCAGTAGTAGGAAGCGAGGGGCAGAGTGTATAGAGTAGTACAAAGGAATAGTATATGGTGGGATAATAGGAGCACAGCATTTTATGGTATGAAGAAAAGTAGTACATATAGAGTGGTATTTTACTTTTTTTGTGTAGCATTGTGTTTGCTGTTTGGTATGTGGTTGTGAGATATGAGTAGAGTAAATAATATTAGGTTTACCTAGGAGTATTGCAAAGTGGAACAGAATAACTTACAGGAAATTACAGGCAGAATGCACAAAGGAGCATTAAAGACGGAGAGTTTATAGAGGGTTGTCAAGGATGGTAGACTGCATAAAGCTGTACTAATGTCAGCATTTAATAACATAGTGGTAGCAGAGCACATAGAGTGGCAGTACAAAAGGGAAACATATAGCATGTTACTTATAGAGACAGAGCATTGAGCTATAAAATATATAGAGTGGTATTACAGAGGGCAGAACATATAGGGATTACAAAGTGCAAAGCATATAAAGGAGGACTAGAACTGCATAGTGCATAAAAAGGTGATATGGGGTGTACACTAGACATCTTCTACAGTGCAGTTATTGGTTGGTTATAGTTTTTTTGATTTACTTAAAACTTATAGATGAGTGCTTATTATGGGGCATGATAGAGCATTGTGTGGCTGAGGCTGAAGGCATAAAGAGCTTCCTGCAGTGCCTGTTGGTGGGTTAAATAAAGATGTTCAGACTATCTAACCCTCAGCCTCTCTGCATAGAGATCTTCACATGTGTTCCAATTGTGATTTCTACCTTATGTAAAAGTGTGTGAAGGCGTAATAAGAAGATGTTAAAATATTGATTGCATAAAAATAAAAGTGTGTTTGAAGGTAAGGAAAGAGAGGGTGGATAGGTGCGTGGTAAAGGGGGCCATACACGTAGTGCTTGCAAGACACAGTGAAAAATAAGAGGATGAGGAAAGAGATGATGCAATATATGCAGAATAATGTTTTCAAAAAGCTACAGAAGAAAAAGGAGGGACATGTGGCTAATAAAAAGACTGCAAATGACAGCAGTGCGAAAAGAGAAACTCTAAAGACCAATAGCCCTTTCACAGATGTTAGTAATGGTTAATTACTGCTTACATTTACTTGCAACAAAGTATCACTCAGTGTCACTCATTTGACAGTAGATTTTCACTCATACCCAGGTCCACTGGAATTATGTGGCAAGGGAGGGTCTAATTATGCGACAGGATACAATAAATTATGATTTAAGGAAAGGCAAATTATGCTGCATTATGCCATATTTTGTGATGGTACTACTTCAGTATTTTGTCATTTTTAAGCTTGTTGACACTGTGTAGGCATTTGTTGTCCCTCATTAGTACCAGCTTGGCACCTTACTATAGCAATAAACTATTTGACTAGTTAACCTATGCAAAGGGCCTGTTACTGCTTGGCAACAGTATTGTTGTGTTTTTACTAACTTTTGGACCGTTTGAGGTAGAAACAACTGTTTTTTTTTTAAATCTAAAGATAATGCAGCAGATACTGGATTATGTTGCAAATGCGGCAAATGTACAATATGTGAAAATACTAGCACAATTACATCATTTCAGTGGCCCTGCTCATATACACACTGACACTAGGAAAATGTCACACTTAAGCAGTCTGTAAACTTGGTAGTTATGTTTTGGTGATTTGCAGCAGTTTTAAGATCTCTTTGAGTTTCTCGTTGCTCAAATGGATGTAATATCTCATATTTCTAAGTTTTCCTTGTTTGCATTGCTTTATTTTTAGTCACAAGTTTGTGTCACTGAAAGTCATTGTATGTTATTCATAATCACACTGACATTATGAAAATGTCACACACACATAAGCAATCTTAATCCTTGGCAGCTATGCTTGTGTTGGAAGGAGTGGAGCAGTGTATAGGTGTAGCTTGAAGAGCATAGTACTGTAAATGCTAAACAAAAATTAGGTATAGTTTGTAGAAAGCGAAAGTTTTATACTTGTAGTTCACTGTAGCTGTAATACGAGTATTGCAGTATGCGCGTATTGTGGTAGCAAGATATAATGGGTTTAAGATAATGCGCGCGAGCTTTGTAAATGGAAAAAGATGGCTAACATGTGGTAGACGTTCACGCGTATATTGGTTGTTGCAGTAGTGTTGCTGACGATGTTGTATGTGTGTATAATGGCGCATTAGTGGGTATAGCTTGTAGGAAGCTTAAGTTTTATTTTTGTAGTTTACTTTAGCTGTAATATGAGTATTGCACGATGCGTGTATTGTTTTGACATGATATAGTACGATTCACGGCAGTGTGCACATGCACCGGCAATAAAAACTAGACAGTTATCACGTGGTAGACATCCGTGCGCATATTTCCTGTTGCGGAAGTGGGGTGACGACGTTGTACGTATGCATAATTGTGCGTTGCTGCGTGTTAGGTATTTGGTGGGCAGTGGACACAGGCAGCAGTTTTAGGCGAGGTGTGTGAAGCAAGGAGCTTTTGTGGAGAGAAGAGATGCGGCGGCCACAGATTGAGGTAAGGAGGGCATGAAGAAGTATACTGAAGTGTGTTGGGTAAAGGAATAAAAGCTTGTGTAAGGTACGGGGCAGTTGGCAAGTATGTGCTAGTATAGATTAGATATTTGGTGCGCAGTTGATGCAGGCAGCAATTTAAGGTAAGATGTGTGTGAAGCAAGGAGTTGTTGTCGTGAGAAGAAGTGTAGCGGCTATAGACTGAGGTAAAGAGGGTATGAAGAGGTGTACTGAAGTGCAATGGGTAAAGGAATAGAAGGTTGTGTAAGGTGCGGGGTAGTTGGCGAGTATGTGTTAGTATAGATTAGATATTTAGTGGGCAGTGGATGTAGTATAGCAGTTTTAGGCAAGATATTTGTAAAAGTACAGCAATTTTGTGATGAGAAAAGATGTGGCGGATATAGAGTGAGGCGAGGAGAGTATGAGGAGGTGGTGTGAAGTGTAGTTTGAAGAAGAGAAATGTTAGGAAAGCGAGAGGTAGGTGGTGCTTTTGTGGTAATGTATATTATGTATTTTTTATGCGCGGTGTATGTAGTCATGAAGTTTTGGGCAAGATGTTTCTAAAAGCAGAGGAATTTTGTTAGGAGAAGATGTGCAATGGCTATACAGCGAAATGAGAAGAGTATGAGTATGTGGGCTGTAGTGCGGTAAGTAAAGAAGACAAAATGTTGGGAAAGGGTGAGTAGCAGCTGGTGAGTTATGTGTTAGTGCGTATAAGGTATTTAGTGCACGGTGGATATTGTTTAGTAGTGACACAGCTGAGCAGTTTTAGGCGAGATGATTGTTAAAGCAAGGAACTTTGTCAAGAGAAGAGGTGCGGCACAAGGAGTGAAGTAAAGAGTGTGTGAAGAGGTGGACTAAAGTGTGATTAGTAAAGGAATAGAAGGTTGGGTAAGATGCAAGGCAGCTGGCGCGGTATGTGTTAGTATAGCTTGGTCATTTGGTGTGTGGCCTAGTATAGCAGTTTTAAGCAAGATGTTTGCAAAAGCACAGTATTTTTGTGATGGGAAAAGGTGTGGTGGCTACAGAGTGAGGCAAGGAGAGTATGGGGAAGTGGAGTAAAGTGCGGTAGGTAAAGGAGAGAAAAGGGTGGGAAAGGCGAGGGGTAGCTGGTGGGTTATCTAATAATGCAGATTACATATTTTGTGCATGGTGTATGTAGTCTTAAAGTTTTGGGCAAGACCTTTGTAAAAGCAGCAGAAGTTTGTTAGGAGAAGACATGCCGCGGCTATACAGTGAAATTAGGAGGTGTACAAAAGTGCGTAAAGAAGAGAAAATGTTGGGCAAAAGCGAGGAACAGCTAGTGAGTTATGTGTTAGCGCACATTAGATATTTAGTGCACGGAAACTATGGTGTAGCAGTTTTTTGGCGAGGCGTTTGTGAAAGCAAGGTAAATGTGTCACGATATAAGGTGTAGTGGATACAGAATGAGGTGAAAAGGGTATGAGGAGGTGGACTGAAGTGCAGTAGGCAAAGGAGAGAAAAGGTTAGGAAAAGTGAGGGGTAGCTGGGAGGTTGTGTGTTAGTGCATATTAGGTATTTTGTGCATGGTTTATGTAGTCCTGAAGTTTTGGCCGAGATGTTTGCGAAAGCAGGAAAATTTTGTTAGGAGAAGACGTGCAGTGGCTACAGAGTGTAATGAGGACGGCATGAGGAGGAAAACTGTAGTGTGGCGAGTAAAAAAGTTGACAAAACATTGCGGAACGGCGAGTAGCAGATAAAAAGTTGTGTGTTAATGCGTATTAGGTATTTAGTGCACAGTGGATATAGTTTAGCAGTTGTGGGTGAGATGTTTGTGAAAGTGAGGGAATTTTGATACGAGAAAAGGTGCGGCGGCTATAGAATAAAGTGAGGAGGATATGAGGAGGTGGCTTGAAGTGCGGTTGGTAAAGAAAATGAAACGTTGGGAAAAGGCGCGGGGCATGTTAGCGCATATCAGATATTTTTTGCATGGTAGATATAGTGTAGCAGTTTTACGTGAAGGTTTGCAAAAGCAAGAACATTTTGTTTTAAAAAGATGTGCGGCGGCTACAGACTGAAGTGAGTAGGTGGACATATCGCCTGAAAAATACCTTGCTTTTAATGAAAACTTGGAAAGCAGCACATACAAGGTCTTTCCTGTTGTGCCCTCAGCTGCCCTTGGTCTTACCTGGCTGACCTTGCTTTGTGCTGCCTTCCAGCTGCTGCACTGATCCTCCCCCCCTCCCGCCGCCGCGTTTTCGATCCTCGTGGCCGCTGCGCGGAGGGAGGGTGAGTGTGGACCACAGTACCCAGACTCCCCGGGCCCACACCGGACACAGCGTCATCTCTCTAGCGCCCGGAGGCGCGATAAAAACGACAGCATTCCCGGCGGAGCGGGTGTCTTTCCTGTTGTGCCCTCAGCTGCCCTTGGTCTTACCTGGCTGACCTTGCTTTGTGCTGCCTTCCAGCTGCTGCACTGATCCTCCCCCCTCTCCCGCCGCCGCGTTTTCGATCCTCGTGGCCGCTGCACGGAGGGAGGGTGAGTGTGGACCACAGTACCCAGACTCCCCGGGCCCACATCGGACACAGCGTCATCTCTCTAGCGCCCGGAGGCGCGATAAAAACGACAGCATTCCCGGCAGAGCGGGTGTCTTTCCTGTTGTGCCCTCAGCTGCCCTTGGTCTTACCTGGCTGACCTTGCTTTGTGCTGCCTTCCAGCTGCTGCACTGATCCTCCCCTCCTCCCGCCGCCGCATTTTTGATCCTCGTGGCCGCTGCGCGGAGGGAGGGTGAGTGTGGACCACAGTACCCAGACTCCCCGGGCCCACACCGGAAACAGCGTCATCTCTCTAGCGCCAGGAGGCGCGATAAAAACGACAGCATTCCCGGCGGAGCGGGTGTCTTTCCTGTTGTGCCCTCAGCTGCCCTTGGTCTTACCTGGCTGACCTTGCTTTGTGCTGCCTTCCAGCTGCTGCACTGATCCTCCCCCCCCTCCCGCCGCCGCGTTTTCGATCCTCGTGGCCACTGCGCGGAGGGAGGGTGAGTGTGGACCACAGTACCCAGACTCCCCGGGCCCACACCGGACACAGCGTGATCTCTCTAGCGCCCGGAGGCGCGATAAAAACGACAGCATTCCCGGCGGAGCGGGTGTCTTTCCTGTTGTGCCCTCAGCTGCCCTTGGTCTTACCTGGCTGACCTTGCTTTGTGCTGCCTTCCAGCTGCTGCACTGATCCTCCCCCCCCGCCTGCCGCCGCGTTTTCGATCCTCGTGGCCGCTGCGTGGAGGGAGGGTGAGTGTGGACCACAGTACCCAGACTCCCCGGGCCCACACCGGACACAGCGTCATCTCTCTAGCGCCTGGAGGCGCGATAAAAACGACAGCATTCCCCGCGTCGCGGGATCGCGCGCGGGTATCGCCGTGCTAAGCCCGGGCAAAGGGCGGGCCGTCTGAGGCCGTCAGAGGTCGGAGGAGGCCGGGCTGGGCCATCCTCCCTTCGTGTCCACATTGCCATCATCATCACACCCCAACGACAAGGTACTGTGTTACGCCAAATCCTCTTTCCAGAAAACCTGGGGTGTAACTGACTTGCTGCTGCAGTTTGCGATATTGCATCCTGTTACTTACTTGGTCGTTGTCATACAGCTTGTTTTGTATCATCGCTGTTGGGAGGAAGCTATGGGTAAAAGGAAAGCCGCTGAGGGAGGGCAGACTAGTACTGGTAAAAAGGTGAAAAAGTCCAAAAAGAACAGTCATGCTGCCGTAAACTGTGTCTTGACCAGAATAGAAGAGATAGTGCATGATTGTGAGGACACGCTGCTCGATGAGCAAGCGGGTAACCAGGCAGCTAAAGTTGCCCCTAAGATAAATGCCACAATACCAACTATGTTTCTTGCTCATTGCTCAACAAAACAACAAAGGTCCGACTCCGCTTCCGATACTTCCACCTTTGTTTCACAACATACCTCTTCACAATCCACGACTACCCCTACACAGAACACTTCAGAAGCACTTCCTGCAAACTCGGACACTGCTCTTCAAGCCCTACTATGCACCAACAGGTTCGCCTCCCTCGACCCTGACCTGTTTTATCCATCTAGCCAGGCCGCCCGACCTACAAAAGATTCTTCGACTTCTACTTGCTCTGCTGTCGATAACTTCTCAGTGTTATATGGCAGAGTAGTGAGATTGGAGGAGTTGGTGGCTGAACTTGGCAAGAGGCTGGAGAGTCCTATTAGGCATAAGGCCTCTCCATCCACCCCCTTGGTCTCTCCACCTGTTCCTGGGACAGTCTTGCCTACGAAGAAGTCCGACTCATCAGAGATACTTCCCTTAAAAATTAACGTTGGTAATGCAAACATGGGCCCGCATAATAAGGGGAACATCTCTAGAGCAAATGACCAGTCTAAGCTAAATTTAGATCCGCTGAGAAGCCCTGTACTATCAAGTTTAACCACTGTAGCTCCTCTCTCTAGATGCCCTCTCAGTCCTCCTATATCTAGTCGAGATAACTCTGCATCTCATTTTCTACCTCCCTTGCCAAATCTCCATCCCGTGTGCAGGGGTTTCCCTGTTTTCATGACCCATGCACCAAAATTGAAATCTCGCTATGTTTCTGAGGGCAGCGAATCCCTGCACAATAAAGTTATACACTGGTTGAGATACGCAAGAGGATGTAGATCCATCATTAGAGAGGATATCGTAAGGGTAAGAAGGCTTTCCCGGGTGGATGCCGGTACTGATTGCATAGAGATCACTTTCAGGGATCCTGTCTTAGCTGAAAACTTACTCCTGCTTGAGTATAGAACTTCACCACCAGCTCATTCTTCTATTCAGATTCGTAAGCTTCCTGTTTGGAATTCCCAGAGGGAGGGTGAGGACTCTGGCCTAAGGCAAGTTGATTGACTTCCTAATGCAATTATAGCTCCTCCACTATATACGCCCCAACTCCACCTTACCATGGGCCCACCCGCGAATAACACTCCATCGCTCTATCCGCCCTCAAATGTCCGGGGTAAAGCTGCCGATAGTCTGGCAACAGATGTGAGCTCTCAAGTCATTATACCTGCAGTCATAGGGACCCCTCCTATGCCATCTTCCATGGGTGCTATTAAGTTGCTATCATGGAACATTGCAGGCTTAAGGAGGAACCTCACAGACCCTGCTTGGAGTGATTTCATTGATAAGTTCGATGTTATCCTCTTTCAGGAAACCTGGAGCTTGGTCCCTCTGCATAGATCAGGGTTCTCTTCTTTTTCCGTTCCAGCGACTAGGTCCACGCGAGGACGACCCTCTGGGGGTCTTTTAATTTGGATCAATATTAGTTTGAACTGTACAGTTAAGTGGCACCCAACTACATCCCAGGACCTCCTGCATATTTCCATCAAAGGGGCAGCCCATCAACTTCCCCTCGAAGTTTTTAACATTTATGCTAGGGGTATTCCTGGTGGACAAGTAAGTCCAATTGTCTCAGCTCTTGAGTTTGAACTTTCTGCAATCTCCCCCAAGGCGGGTGTCATAGTTGCCGGGGACCTAAACTGCACTTTTGAGCCCCTGAGCAGCGATGACATTCTGGGTACTGGTGATATTGACTCTAAACAGGGCATACCCCAGCTAACTCTCCCACCACTGAAGAATTGGTCCAAAAGAGCAGTGCAAATCAACGCTCTCACCCTGGAGTTTAACTTGAGGGCAACAAATGGCCGAACCCATTCAGATGGCCTAGGTGCCCCTACTTTTATGAGAACTAGAGCCCCTTCACGTATCGATTACATTCTTCTGAGCATTGAGATCTGGTCAGACTTGATTGATATGACAGTGGTCGATAGGCCTGCTCCCCATGGCCCGCTCTATCCCAAGATGAATAAAGGTTTGAAAAGTGTGAATACCATTGGGATCCCGTTATATGGTTTGGGATTGGATCAGCCCCTCCCCTCATGCCAGTGTTTACGAGATTCCAGAAAAGGGATGAGTCTTTTAGCAGGTCTGCGGCTTTTAAGTCTTGCCAGTGGGATTCATCCCACAAGCGCTTTGCCGACCTTATAGTGGTGTAATACATTTTCCGGGCGTTAGTAATGACTAATCGGTCCTTGGATTGCTCTGGTTGAGGTTATTTCTGCAATAAACACGATTGCGCCGGGAAAAGCAGCTGGCCCTGATGGACTCCCAGGTGACCTACTGCTCCATGAAAAAGATCTCTGGGCTGAATTTATCCTTCAGTTTCTTAAAAACTTAGCCCTAGGTTGTCCAATTCCGGACTCCTGGAAGGGGGTGGAGGTGGTGGCCATATATAAGAAAGGTGATAGAGGGGACCCTGCCAACTACAGACCGATTAGTTTAATCGATGTAATTCAAAAAGTGGTTGGCAGAGTCCTCCTAACCAGGATTAAGGCCTGGATAGATGAGGAGGGTATCTTGAGTCACCTGCAGGCGGGCTTCAGGGAGGGAGTAGGTACTATTGACCAGGTCTTCAGATTTTGTACCATCTATTGGAAATCTGTGGTCATCGAAAAAGGCAGCCTTTATTTGGCATTTATTGATTTAAAAACAGCCTTTGACCTGGTCCCACGATCACAGCTGTGGCAGGTACTACTTGACCTGGGTATCCCTCCCCTAACCCTGAACCTCCTCAAACGCCTCCACGTAGGTAACTTCGCCAAAGTCAGGTGGGGTCCGCAGGGACAACTTACAGAGAGTATTTCAGTCGAGAAAGGAGTGCGGTAGGGTTGTGTCTTGGCCCCGACCCTGTTCTCTCTCTATATAAATGGTGTGGCAGACTATTTGAGAGGCGACAGGGTCGACGCCCCAACCCTGTGCGGGGAAAAAATATCTACCCTGCTCTTCGCTGATGATACTCTCTTGATTTCGAAAAGCACCATGGGCTTACAAACACTGTTGTCCCGTTTCTCCCAGTTTTGTGACACCAGGGGGCTGAAAATAAATACATCAAAAACTAAGTTGATGGCGCTCTCTCCCTCAAAACATTTTAGGAATAACATCCACCTCAACGGCACTACACTTGAGCTAGTGGACGCTTTTGATTACCTTGGAGTGAGGGTCAATAACAAGCTCAAATGGGCCCCCCATTTTTCTAAAATGCTCCTTGCCCACAAAAGAGCTGCAGGGGCAATATTGAAACATCAGAGGCTCTCACATAGTAGGCCCATAGCGGCGGCCGTTAAGGTTTACGAGGGGAAGGCACTGTCATCAGCCCTCTACGGGGCGGAACTGTGGGGTTTTGAAAACTTGTCAGAGTTACTTAGATCCGAGAACAAGTTCTTCAGAGACCTAGCTTCTCTCCCCTGTCTACCCCACTAGCTCCACTCCGTAGCGACTTTGGCAGACATAACATCAGCAACGTGGCCAGGCTGCGTCCTATTTTATTCTGGTCGAGGATCAGAAGGTCTCCCGCACTCCACCACTATGCCTCAGCCCTGGATGAGTTATTAAATCTGGGTGCAGACCAAAGATCCCCTGGGTAATGAACTTGAAAAAACAACTGCAGAAGATTGGTTTGGAAGAAGCATGGGTGACCCAGGTCCCACCCCCCCAAACTAATGCTAAAATTTTTTCATTGGGATCATGTTATGGTCGAAAACTTAAGAAGTCAGAATGGTGTCCTCACTGTGCGTTTTCTGGACATGAAACCAGCTCCCAAATTGGAGCCCTTTTTGGATTTTATTGAATCGCCCCATGACAGATTACTATATCTCAAACTCCGGTATGGTACCCTCCCTCTTCATGATTTCCAATCCAGTTGGAACAAGGTAAATACGTACCCAACAGGTTGCCCTGGGTGTGCCTCGCCCACAGAGTCCATTGGCCACTTTATGTTTGCCTGTCAGGCATACAGGCAACCCAGATTAAGGTGGCTCAAACCTGTCTGCAAAAATCTGGGTATAAGGTCTGCAAGGGTGGCACTGCGCATTTTGACATATGAAACATCTGTCCCAAGTTTAATCTGTGGGACCGCCAAGTACCTGGGTTGGGCCTGGAGGTTAAGATGTAGGTTGCTCAAGGTGCATCATTTATAAGTACACCATCCACCAACTCGAATTCGCAACCTATTCTGTCTACATTACTAATGTCAGAGGACATGTGAACATAATATGAGCATATATGAACTCTTTTATCTTTTTTAACTTTGTATGAATTGAAGTCGTTTGTTGTAGTATGGTTTGTTTTAAATTGTCTTTTATATACATTGTGCTGAACTTTTATGACATTCTTGTCAATGTCGAATAAAGTACTACTACTACTACTACTACTACTACTACATACAAGTGGAAAACTTTATTAAAACGTATTGTGTGCACAAAATGCGTATTGTGCATAGAGTAACAAATAGGAAGCAAAATAAAAAATATACGCTTTATTGCAAGAAAATGTGCAAAGCAGCACATACATTTACGCTGTATTTTTTACCTGATAATTGCAATATGCTGAAAACGTTATCGAAACGTATTGTGTGCACAAAAGAAGTATTGTGCAAACAGTAAGAATTAGAAAGGGAAAAAAGGCATGCGTAATGTTACTTAAGTACTACTGGGTCATAAGTAAAAAAAGTATGTCAAATATTCTATAAAAAAGGTATTTATGTACTGCGGGTAAGTGTTAAGTTTTAATTTGAACGGGTAAAAGTAAAAAACGGACGCGCGCTGCAGTTTTGAAGGTGCTTCTGACTGGTACTTGAGCTGTTGGAAATGCAAGTGTAGTGAGGTAATGACGTGTGGGGAAGAGTGACAAGGTGGGTGAATAGGTAGTAGTAAAAACGTTTTAATAAGCCTTAGCCTAAGTTAGCACAATAGGAAATTAAATGATTTAGAACGCATATTTTGGTAATACATGTAATGTATTGTGTACAACTTACATTTTTATATGTATTGTATTATAGCAATATGTGTATATTGTATGTGTGTCTGATATATGTATTAACGATACTATGTGCGTGCTCTGCAAATAGAAGAAGACGGGTATTATGTGTAGTGACGTTTGCGTACTTTTTTTGTTATTGGAATGTTGCCGGTGTCGTTGTGCATGTACATTATGGCGTGATAGTGCAAATGTTGTTTAACTGCTGCTATGGCATGATGCTAAAGCGATAAAAGCAAGGATAGGTAAGCATATGTAAGCAATTATAAGCAGATGAAAGAGAGTATGGGTAAATACAAGTGCGTTATGTATAAGCGGTGAATAATGAAATTGTTGGTTGTTTCAATTGCAAAGTAAGAAAGGGAAAACTGAAAAGAGAAATCAGTAGAAGGGATAGAGGTAGTATATAATAAGGAAGAGTTGCTAAAATACAGCAAGTATGTGGTGAAAAAACTGTATGTTTTTGTGTTTAGCGCAATGTGGTATATTGCAGCACGCACTATAACGTTTGCTTTAACTACTGCTGAGCGGTCACATGTAGGAAATAGCGTAGCAAAATACTTTTTAGGAAGAATATATTACATAAATAAAACGTATTATGTTGCTTGTTATGCATTGTGTTTGTAAATGGTGCAGGCAAATAAAATGTGCGTTAAATGTTGCAGAGCAGTAATTTAGAAAAGTGCTGTGTATTGTGTGCACGTAAAATGTAAACCAGAAAGCGAACAGGGAGGCGGGGGTTTGGGGGTGGTTAAAGAAAGTGGGGAGAGAGATTGTTATAAAAAGGTAGGGTTAGTAGTATGAAGCAAAGCTTGTGTAAATATAAAGTATTTTGTTGTGGTTAGCAAATGTATTTGCAGATGTAACATGCATTATTTGGTTACCTTAAGTGCTGCTAGGCGGCAATGCGCAGGATACAAAAAGCAAGCACATAGAGAGAAAAGTAGTAATATTGTAGTAAATTGTGTATATGAACGCATTGCATAAAGAAAACGTATTGTATTGCCTGTAGGGCATTCTGCTCGCTAAAGCTGTACGTTATTTAAAGTGTGCTTTAAGGGCTGTGGGGCGGTAACATAAGGGTGAAAGCAGCTTGTATAAGGAGAATAGAGGTAGCAAATAATTGGTTAGGGTGCTTTAGAAGCAAACATTTAATATAAATTAAGAAAATTTGAATATTAAGAGCAAGTACGGAAAAGTTTCCAGGTAAATTTAACTAGTGCTATGTGTTGCGTGCGCCAACAATGAAAAAGGAAAAGTGAAGAAGGAGGTGGTGGGGTGGTGAGAGCAGGTCTGAAAAAGTTTGCAGGTAAGTTGAGAAAGTGTTATGTATTGCGTGCGCCAGAAATGAAAAAGGAAAAGTGAACAAGGAGGTGGTGGGGCTAAAGACAATATAGAGAGAGATTGTTATAATAAGGTAAGTAGTACGTAGCAAAGCAAATGTAAATAAAAAGTATTTTGTTGTGCTTTGCGAATGTATTCGCCAATGTAGTATGCATTATTAGGTAACTTTAAGTGCTGCTAGGCGGTAATATGCAGAGGAAAAAAAAAAGTAGTAATGGAGGAAAGTAGTTTACTGTAGTACACTGTGTATATGTAAGCATATTGCATAAAGAAAGCGTATGGTATTGCCTATAGGGCATTGTGCTCACGAAAACTGCACACTATTTAAAGTGTGCTTTAAGGGCTGCCGTGCGGTAACATAAAAACGAAAGCAGCAAGTATAAGTAGAATAGAGGTAGCAAATAATTGTTAAGGGTGGTGTTATAAGCAAACATTTAATATAAATAATGACAATTACAATATTACGAAGAAGTATGAAAAAGTTTATAGGTATACGTAAATATGTAGACTACAAAAAACGCTGCAGTTGTAGTAAAATGTATTAAATGCAGTTCTACATTTAGCATGGCATCTATCTTATAACAGCATCAAAAAGCATAACAGCATTACAACGATAAAAACAACAAATTGCGCATATAAAATATTTGTGTACTTACAGTTGTTTTAAACAAGTCGTAGTTTCTACGGTTAGCACTTCTGATTTCTTTCGGCAAAATTGTTTTTGATTGAAAGATTGCAAGTATTTGTAGACTGTGTACAAAGGGAATAAAAAAGAGCATTAGTATTTTGAAAAACAACTTGTAATATAAGCAGTAGCAGAGCTAGCATATTGCACACACTAACTAGAGAATACGAAGTGTTATTGTAATAAAGACAACTAATGTAACATGAGCTAGATAACAGTAAGCAATAAGCGTCTAAAATACGTAGGATAGAAGCTTTTAATTAATAAGCAAACATTGGCAATATATGTTGTATTGACGGTAACGTAATGTAAGGTAAGCATAAAAAATTGTATTTAGTAAAACTTACTTGTTTGAAAGAAGTTGTAGAGAGACAGATGTAAGGCTCCAACGATGTATAGGGCAGTGTCGCTGAGAAGGTTTGTGAATGTTTACGGCATCGGCGTTAAGTAGAAGACTAAGGGCAAAGATAGCGATCTATAGGGGTAATAAAAGAATAAAACACATGTGGCAAGGGAAATGCATGGCAATAGTGTGAAAATGGCTGAGTGCTGGTATAGCGTGGAAAACTTTAATGTAAATAAAGTTGCTTGGACAGACTAATTAGGGCACGTGCATTTGTAGAATGTACAGAAAGAGAAATTTTGTGAAGTTGACTTTTAATGCGTATTGGATGAAATAGTGTTTAGTAGAAAAACGTGTTTGTTTGTGTTAGTGTGACACGCAACGCAACGAAAATATTAGCTGCAACATAAATAAAAAGAAAACTGTAAATTGTTAGTGTATGGCAAGGCGTTTTATTAAATGCGTAGATTTTGCAGTTTATTTAGATAAAGAACTCGTATTGATAAAGCTTGTATGCCTGTGCGTGCATGCAGGCTGCAAAACTGCTAAAGTAGAGGTGTTATTACGTGGCGCCAACAAGACGCACACTTTTTCCGTAGCCCTAAGATGCTAAGCATCAACATGAGCAAAGAAGAAGAGGTGCGATGACATCACGCGAGCTTGACATATCCGTGTGTCTTGTTTATGAGGCGCCAAAATGAAGGAAAGAAATTACTAATGTGGCGCCAGTTGTACGTGCGCACATTCTGTGCCCTAGGAAAAAAATGTAACACCACAAACAACCACCAATGAAAAACACTTTTATTGTGGTGGAAAAGAATATGTAAAAGCTAAAACCTTTAAAAAAAACATGTTAATGTGTGCACCACAACCGGCACGCACTCAGAAGCGATAGCATATACACAGGACGCGACTAATACGCTTGCATATTGGCTAACAATGTTTAAATGGAAGCATCACAGCTAGTACGTAAGCACAAGTGCTATTATTTATGCTAATACCAACAAGCAGCTACATCAAGTAAAAAAAGCATGCTTCAAAAAGATATGAAAAACTGCAAAGTAAAAAAAAACATTGTATTGATGAGTGCGCCACAACAGGTATGCACGTGTAAATGCTATTAATTTTAAAAGTCGAACCATAGCATGTATGTATTTTCACTTTGTTTAACGACAAACAACATGCATAGCAAACGTGAACGCTTGCGTGTGCATTTTAAAATTTGTAGTGCTTAGAAGAACTCGAAAAAGTGCTTTAACATACCTCCATGTACACACATGCATATATTCTATGTTGTGAGCCACTGTAGCATGTGGACAATTGCTAGATGCGACATAATGAGCAAGGAATAAATAAATGTCAGCATATAGTGCAAGCCGCAAAACTGCTAAAGTAGAGGTGTAATTACATGGCGCCAACAAAACACACACTTATTCTGCAGCTGTAAGATGCTAAGCAACAAAGCATGAGCAATGAAAAAGAGGTGCGATGACATGACGCCAGCTTAACGTATTGTCGTTTATTGTTTTTGGAGGCGCTAAAACGAAGGAAACAAATTACTAATGTGGCGCCAGTTGTACGCACTCACATTGTCCGTCCTAGAAAAAAAGTGCAACACTACAAACAGCTACTAACAAAAAACTATTTTATTGTGGTGGAAAAGAATATGTGAAAGCGAAAACATTAAAAGAAAAAAACATGTTGATGCGTGCACCACAAACAGCACGTATGCAGAAGCAATAACATACACAAGACGCGACTAATACGTGTGCACATTGCCTAACACTGTGTTAATGTGCATTGTCTTGTACGCATGCACAAGTGCTATTATTTACACTGCAATTGTGTTGTGTAGAAACTCACTTTTTTAATAGGTAGCATACAAAGAAAGCAATGTAAAAACATGGCGCCACTTAGAGGTGTTCCTGTTTTGTACTTGTAACGTAAAGTACTAAGCAAAGAAGAAAAGGTGTCATGAGATGGCGCCAGCAACAGAAACACTTTTTTTGTAGCTCTAAGATGCTAAGCAATCAAGCATGAGCAAGGAAGAAGAGGTGCGATAACATGGCGCTAGGCTAACACATTCGCATTTGTTGTTTATGAGGTGCTAAAAGGAAGGGAAGAAATTGAAATGTGGCGCCAGTTGGACGCGCCTACATTGTCTGCCCCCACATTCTGTGGCCAAGGGAAAAAAAGGCAGAACACCACAAACAAGTAGGAACAAAAAACAAATGTATTCTGGTGGAAAACAATATAAAAAAGCTAACACTAGAAAAGAAAAACATGTTAATGAATGCACTAGATAACATGCACTAGAACTAGCACGCACGCAGAAGTGGTATATTAAAATGTTGTGTGCTTATGTGCAGTGTTTGTTAACCAAAAAGCACACGCTAAACAAAACGTGTACATAAGGTACCATATACATAGAAAATGGATGTTGTCTAAGTATAACGCAAAACGCATGTTAAACAAATAAAGTTGGGGCGCAGCAATCGCATATTTAAATGTTTTATGCTGCACTGCACAAGGAAGCGAAAAGCGTATCCACAGGACGCCAGTAATATGTGCGCATATTGTGTAAAATAGTTTTAATGTATGCGTCATAGCTGTTACACACGCACAAGTACTATAATTTATACTATTAAAAACAGGCAGCATTAAACACTACATTAATTAAGGCGGCAACCAATTTTCGAAAGCGCACACTAAAAAGCAAAGCAGCGTTTTAATGCATGCGCCACAACCGATATGCACTGAAACGCTATTATTAAAAAAAGCCCACGGAAACCTAAACCTGTACATAAGATACCATATACATAATGAATGTTTGCTGTTTAAGCATGACACAAAAGCTGTGTAAAAGAAAACAAGGGGCACGTGCATATTTTAATCTTTTATTTGAGCAAGGAAACGAAAAGTGGATTCAGAAGACGTCACTAATACGAATACGCATTTGAATGTTTTTATTGCACTGAGCAAGGTAGCGAAAACCATATTCACAAGATGCCACTAATCCGCACGTTTACGCGTAAGGCCTGTTAACGTGCCAAGCGAGGCGTGTCAGAAAATTGCACCCTTGCACATGCATATTAAAATTTCTAGTGTTTAGAAGAACTCGAAAAAGCGCCATATCATACCGCTATGTCACAAGTGCTATTATGTACACTGCAATTGACTCCTGTAGAAATTACCTTTTTTTTATTTTAATGAGTACAGTACAAAGTAAGCTATGCAGAAACATGGCGCCACTTAGAGGCGTTCTTATTTTGTACTGCGCATACATAATACGCGAGCACATAGCCTGTCCTGCAACCTTAGGTAACGCCGCCGTACGCTTTCACAGCTCATGTCTTCAAAAGCGCGTGAGAGGCGTATTAACGCGGCATCAATGCGTGCACATAACCTTTCCTGCAACCTTAGGTAACGCCGCCGTACGCGTTTACAGCTCATGTCTTCAAAAGTGCGTGAGAGGCATGTTAACGCGTCATCAATGCATGCACATAGCTTGTCCTGCAACCTCAGCTAACGCCGCCGTATGCGTTCACAGCTCATGTCTTCAAGAGCGCGGGCACCTATCCTGTCCTGCATCGCTAAGCAAGTCGGCAACAATAGATCTCGCTTACGCGAGCAATGCACGATGCTGCATCGCTAGGCGAGACCTAAAAAGTAGCCTAGTAGCAGGAGGACAAGCATGGCAAACAATACTACCCAAACATACAACAAAAGACATTTGAAAAAGAAAAAAAAACACCAACTCTGCACATAAGGAGCTACCTACAGACATTGTTCACATATTTGATCCTCTTTTATAGTTGGATAACAACAAACATCAACCCAAAACAAAGGAAGTATTTTGACGACCTAAATGAATGTACAACACTCACTATGGCTCAACACATTGTTTAGTCTTCTTTCATGATGTTTGTCACAAAAAATACTGCAAAAATAACATAGACAGCCTTGGAAACTGCCAGACGACAGCAGACGTTTTGCCCAGTTGAATGATGGTAAGAATATTTGTTTCACCCATCAATACTTGGTTCCTTTCTGCACAAGTCCCCTAGAACAAAGCAGGCTTGAACTAATTTTTGTTTTTGTCTCTCTCTAACACCCCATTTTTACAGGATACTGAGCACAGCCTATATAAACCATGAGCACAGCCAGTATACACCACGTCACCAAGTGAGGAGGAAGTATGTGAGTAGCACATCCAGTTTTACTTGATTTCAAGGAAAGATATCTTCCCTGGCCCCTCCATACTAGGTGAAATTAGAGATAAACTTACAGTCTATCAGGAGAAGGCCAACAGGGAGGCGCACTACCTAGGTAAAGAGACCCAGGTGCAAATGTACGGCGAGAGAAACCGCCCAGGGAGGACATTAGCTTGGCTACTGCGCAGGCTCTACGTATGGGAGTGAACTAAGGAGTGCCGACTCCCCCCCCCACTGGGGGAGGATGCCAGGACACAAGGGACTGAGGGAACTCTATTAGACCAAGCTGATGCTGAAATCGTAGTACAGTAATTGGACACTCTCAGCGCATACACTCTGAGTAGTCGGAAGAAGTGATATATGACACAGTCGACAACAGTTCTATGTATGTGACCTGGGGGGGAGGGTTTGCTTCTAGAGTTAGGTTCTAATGATTTGTTGATTGGGAAACGTAATCCGCTTCACACACTGTAAGGAGTTTTGGTGCATAGCATTTGGTATATTCTTACTAGTCCTGGAAATAATGTTTACTTCATGACTAATCCATTTCACAACAATCTTTGTTAAATGTTGGAAATGCTGTGATCACATTGTACTGTTGCTTTTCGAGATTGTACTGTGCTGGGATCTTGATGTAGCTGTACTGATTTTCTGATGCCGGATGGTTTACACCCTCAATAAATAAAAATGTTTAAAACATTTTTTTTTAAAAAGGAGTGTTGACTCCCCACTGATATCCTTACCGTCGGAACTGCCGGAGATTATGTCCCCTTTTTACGCTCAAATGTATGCCGCCAAAAGGAGTGTTGACTCCCCACTGAGATCCTTACCGTCGGAACTGCCGGAGATTATGTCCCCTTTTTACGCTCAAATGTATGCCGCCAGAGCAGAACGTGATCCAGAGGCTCTACAGAGCTTCTTTGATACCATCCAATTCTTGTGGCTGGACCAGGGACACAGGGAGTAGCTATATGATCTGATCACGCCAGAAGAGATTGCCCAAGTTATTGCGAGTCTGTCAGTGGACAACACCCCTGGTTTAAATGGATTGACGCAGGCATTTTACATTGAGTATACCTCCATACTCATCCCCATTTAATTGAGATGCACCATGAGTCACTGACTCTGGGACGTCTCCAGCTTTCACTGAGAGAGGCTGTCATAATGACTATCTTAAAGCCAGACAAACATTCACCCTTCTATTCCAGCAGTGGCCGCTCTGCTAGATGCCACTAAAGCATTTAACACCCTTGAATAGACCTTCCTTTTCCCATTGCTCAGTTGCCTGGGGCTGAGCTACAACTTTATCCTGACAATACAACTCATGTATACCCTCCCAACGGCTCGTATTAGACTCAAAGGATGCTTCTAAGAACCGATAATGATCATTTGCGGCAGGGATGCCCCTTATCCCCGCTCCTATTCACCATAGCAATGGAGCCACTGGCATCCAGACTACAGCAACACCATGCCAAATGGGGCACTGGCTTCACTAACCACGGCCTCATTGTGTCCATGTATGCTGATGATGTGGCATTATATATACGAGACCCAAGTACCAACCTAGAGCCCATGATACTCTAAGTGGTCCGATACGATGGCTACTCGGGCATCCAAATGAACTGGTCTAAATCGATCCTCTTTCCACTGATGGAAGACACAATACTCTACAAAGCCGAATATCCCCTGAAAAGGGCAGCAGAACTTGTCAAGTATTTGGGCATATGGCTCAGTAGAGACCCGGCAGAGCTATGAGGAGTGAATTATGGTCGGGCTATAGACTGGTTGGAAACAAAAATCCAATTATGGATCACATTTCCACTTTCCCCTGTTGACTGCATAGCCATTGCCAAGATGGTAATCCTTCCCAAATTTCTGTATCTCGTTGTAAGCATTCCGCTCCCACTTACTGCGCAGTTTGATCATGCTGGCATGGCCAGGCTGACAGCCGAGGGTATCCTATGAATGGTTAATGCTGCCACTAACACACAGTGGTTTGGATGCCCCAGATATGCAGCTATATGCACTATGCGCCCAGGCGAAATTCTTGCACCATTGGCTCAATCCCACCGCGTTACAGCCGCACCTAGAAAATGAGCATGATGAAGTAACGCCGTGGCCACTAAATGCTGCACTGTTCCAGCCTTATAAGACTCTTAAAGCTGAAATAAGCACTATAGAGTGCATGGGCTAGGCGTGGGATGGCCTCCGCAGGCGGGTTGGCCTAACAATGTTGTACACGCCTTTTGCCTCTTTGGCATATAATCCCACATTCCCCTCCTTACAGGTTAAGGGTATGGCCAGGCACACAGGAGCGCAAGGTATTAAAGTTTTTGCGGACCTGTACCCAGATTGAGTGTTTCTCCCCTGCTTTGCCGGCATCAATATGTAAACACCGACGGATACATTGTCATATTATCAAATTAGGGACACTTGCCGCACAATCCATGAATCATTCCCCGCTCCCCTTCCTGTCATCACAGGGCTAGATTATATACACTAATCTACGGCACAGTGCAAATTTATTACCCAGCTATACACACTCACACAGGCTGCTTCCCCAATCGGTACTGTGAAGGCTTGAACGGCTTGTGAGAAGGACCTAAACTCCAATATATCAGAAGCACAATGGTATTACTGCTGCACCGAAACTGAGAAAATGTCTCCTAACTACAGATTGCAACTAATACATTTATATTACTTGCCCAGAACATACCACATACATCACAACATAAAATAGGATTAGCAGCTGACTCTCACTGGTTGCACTGCCGCTGGCCAGGGTCCACCTTCTTACATTTAGCATGTACCTGCCCTGGAGTGGCATATTTATGGACTATGGTATGTGACACAGTGAGTGCCATAATCCCCATAACCACCAGAATGTATTGTGTGCCTTCTGGGCTTTTGAAAGATACCCTGGACGGGTATCAACGCCTCACTGCGATGCTGCTGCGGCTGACTTAAGTGCAGGGAAGGGATACACTGGGGGAGACGGCCGATCCCGACCAAACAGGCCTGGATTGCAGACATTTCCTACTGCTAGGAGCAACTGACAACATACTGGGACCTGATGCCCCTAGCAACACGTCCCAAGGACATTTGGGAACTCTTTGTGACTTACCTGGCACGGACAGAATGAATACCCCAAACCATGACACACCTCCTGCATAGCTGCATGCTGAGCTGGCCCATAGCTTGTTAAGACATTCTTACCATAGAGGGTACCATGTTCTGAACCACAGGACGGAATGGTCATTGGAAGGAAAGCAAATTCACCACTGTCGCTGTATGCATTTCCTGATAAGACATGTATCTTGCATATTACATCTTATGCCATGAGAAATGCGACAACGAGAAACTCCGCCATGAATGACTTTGTTGGGGGGATTGTTACTCATTATGTAATTTAACCTTAAAACTCAATAAATAAATAAAAATAAAAAAAGGAAAGATATCTTAACAATAATGGATGTTTTCAGCATAAAAAAACATAAATCCAAAGATTTAAGGTACCCAAGCAGATTGTTTCGTGTCTGGAGTTACATCAAAATAGGCTTTCATTTTCACAAACAACATATATTACCACAAAGACAATTCTCAAGGGGAAGGAAAATACAAAAGTCTGTACCTGATTCAAAAGTTATAATCTTCCACAATAGTAAAAAGAAAAAAAGAAAAACTTTTAAAAAATCCAAAAGCATGATGCTACATAAGACTAGAAGCCAATTTTTTGAGATTCCACTTTCACCCAAAATAATCTGAATATAAAGTAACTTTCAGCGGTTCTATGAACATCCTTAATAAAGCACGACTTTGATAATAATATAAACTGAAAGTGATGAAGTACACATTGCTTTGAACAACTGAATGATTTTCTTAGATCAACTAAACTGATATAATCAACATATTGCTCTGTGATACAAAACAGCAAGATAACAAAGTGAGTACAAAAAAAGATTTCAAATATCACAAGGAAATACTGTTCAGGAAAAATGTTTTATTGACAAATAAATCATACTTAAGAGATATGAAAACGGAGTGAATGGACCATAAGCTACAACAAGTTATCTCTTACATAGAAGATGTATTATGTCTTATTGAAAGCGAAGCAGAAGCAACATATTCCAGCATGAATACACCAAAAGAAATAATAACAAATGAGACATCCATATTACAAATACAAAAACTGTATGAGACAGAAGACGTGCCAATCACACAAAACGGTGTCTCAAAGGATTATTATGTGAAGATATGCTAATAAAGACAGGATCATCATTCTAAGGTCAATGAAATTTAAAAAACAAATGTCACTTATTTATAAGAAATGTGTTTGTTTAGGTTCATTCCATCTGAAGGAAATTTGCTTTTGACAATCATAGATATGAAAACTAAGAACTGTGTCCCAAGTGGGACGGATATGCCCAGATGTGGGTCCTATAGACACTGTGGCACTCTGTATCACTGGAACCAAGCTATACCTGGCTGATGAGCCCTAACTAGTGTGAAACCAGCCCTAGTTTAATTTTGTTATGGATCAGGGAGTGTCGTACTTTAATATTCGGGACCGCGTAGGGAACAGGGCCCTACCCCTGTCTATCTTGGTATTAGCGAACCGCAAATGGTAAATGCGGCATGTACGAGTGCTTTATATATCGTTCTAGCTATGAATGCACTGTGTACACGTTATTCTGCTTCGCTACGCGGGTTCCATTTTGGAAGCAGTGGCCATCTTGTCATTGCCCTCACATAGGCTATAATGGAGCAAATACGGGCCTCACAGTACATGGGCTTCTTCTCTGACTTCTCTGTGACCTGGGCAGCTGGCTCTGCTGCCCCGGGTCAAACTGGTCTCACGAGCTCCCCTTCCTCTCTCCACCTGTGATTCGTATCAGGGCTTGACCCGTCATAAAACCCTTTCATTCTACACAAGCCCCTGGCTAATCTCTTTCGCACCTGGCTGTTCCTGCTTTATGACTTGTTTCCCAAAACAGGAGATGCTCATGTTTATTGGGGGGATCTGTAAATCTAATGTGGGATCTGAACCTTGTTGTGTAAATCATTGTGGGCTGGCCGAACTGGAATGTGGGATGGTCATCATGACTCTGCCTTTTCTTTGTAATGTACACTGTTATATTGCCGTTTCATAAAACTCAGGAATGTATGCTTGAGGCCGAAAAAGGCCTATTTAAGATGTAGCCTGTTCCTATGATTTTCAGCAGTCTCCTGAGAACATACACGCTGGTGTACTTCTAGGATACCTGTAATTGGTCTGCAGCCAATAAACGATTCTTTGACTTCACCCAGAAGACTCTGTGTTTCTGTAGGTCTGGAACAGGGTGAACCCAGAAGTCATAGGGTGTGTGCCCCTGCACCGCTGGGTCTAAAATACCCAGTACTTCAGTTTGGCGCCCAACTCGGGACGATTTCAGCGGTACCAGTCCAAGCCAGAGGTTCGTGAGGAGCTTTGTGTGGAAATTCCGGAGGAAGGCCGCCACTTCATCGACCCCTGCATGTCGACGTGGTCCGAAAGTCTTTTCTGCGAGGTTCTCCGCGTCCCGACGGCTACGAAGGACTGCTGCCCTGATTAATCGACCTGTTTTGGACCCTTGACGAGTTCGAGAGAGCGAAACAATCGAGAGAGTCTTCTGGTGACGTCATCGATCAGCAATATTCAGTTAAGTATAAGTGGAGCGTCTCCCATTTGTTTTGGTATCCTTCGGGATCGTTTGGTTTGATTTGGTAATTGGTGATTTGGTGTTTGCAAACCCCAAAGCCAGAGGCCTCGTGTATTCACGAGAATATCGTAATCGATAATCCTTTGACGTTTGGATCTAGACTAGTGAGCGAAGATGCCTGGTTCTAGAATATTTGGTAGAATATTTTGTTTGGGTTGTGGAAGAGATTTCCAGCTGGAAGAATCATGCCCGGTTCCTCCGGTTGGAACTCCAACTTATGAGCTCTATGTAAAACATGGCGTAGGCCCCATTGCATATAACGAAGTATGGATCCACTACACCAGAAAAGACGGTGTTTTAAAATGGCCCCAAAATGGTAGTTTTGATACCGATATTTTAGATAATTTGGAAATTAAATTGTTTAAAAAGAAAGCCCGGCCGGCGATGTTTGACTCTTTCCGCTTATGGCGAAAGGAAGCCAAACAGAAGGAAATTAAGCTAGCGAAAAAGCATAAAAGAGAGAGAGGTATGTCAGTAATGCAAGCAGCTGTACAATTTAAAGACAATGAGGAGGAGCAGATGAGCGAGCAATTACACAGGCAGCGCAAGTTAGGGATTGACAAATGTTACCCAGCTTTACCACATTCTAAGCAGAATGAGTTAGAAGAAAAGGAGAAAGATCCCTTGATGTCGCATTTGTTGAGTTCGCCACCCCCGTATGCGCAAAATGCCACGGCGCCTCCCCAGCTTGTGAATATGCCTCCTCCAGTCAATATGCTGCAAGCTTTGCCGCAACCGCCAGCTGCTTTGCAGCCGGCTCTTATCCAGGTAGCGCAACCCTCTCAAGGACTGCCAGTTGTGCTTCCGACTGCCCCCGCACTTCCTGCGACTTTGCCTAATTCAGCAGCTGCCTCCCCTGACACTTTTCCTTGCACCACTCCAGTACCCGTTTCTACATCCTCTTTTCTTCCCTCTGTTTTTCCCCCTGTTTCCGCTTCAGCTTCTCCTTCAGCGCGACAGCGCTTAGCTAATGTGGTTACTACGTTAATGTCGCCTCTCTTTGAGTCATCTGGTGCGACTCCTGGTTTACGGCGTAAGCAATTGCGTAGCCAATTGCCTAACCCTGATGAGAAAAAGCTAATAGATAGCATGGCGCGCAGATGGATTGTTTTCCCTTCATTGTATGATGTGGAATCAGTTGTCAACGTTTTCCATCAGTGGGATGCCCCGAAACAGAGATATGTGTTTGAGAAAATGTGCGAATTTCTCTGTGAGGAATTGGAGGATAGTGGTAAAAATCCGAGCCCGCAGGAATTGTGTAGAGTGAGGTTTGATTTTGGAACTGGTGTAATTGTGGACCGCGATATAGATAAAGCAGTTGCGGTCGTATTTTCCTTTAGGAATGATGATTGTCAACAGTCATTGTTTGAACAAGATGTCCTTGTGGGGAAAAAGGTAAAAGCGCGACAATATCCCATGAGAGAAGTTCCCCCGGTATGGAAGGAAGCAGTTGCAGCTGTCGGTAATAACCCCGCTGTGCCAGCTCATTTTCAACGTGTTTGGGTGCATGTTCCATGGAAGCGCTCTGAGGTGTTAGCGCTTAAGCAAACATTACCTGATCCCCGTAAAAACCCAGCAGGTTATTATAAAGAGTTGTCACAGACGGCAGGATCATGCGTTATGAATTTGGCAGACATAGACATGTTGTTTGGTAATGTTGTTCCACAGCCTCTATGGGGGTCAATACGTAATGCAGATCACGATGCAGAACTAGGGGATACATGGGCTAACATTATTGCTGCTGATGCTAGACAAACTGGTGGCGCGAAACCTGAGCCTTTAGTAGCTGAACTGCCCGGTAGAATCATCACATATATGAAGACACTAATGCCTGCAATGCGCGTAAATTGGGACAAGTTATCTGCATGAAGCAGAAGAAGGATGAGACAGTGTCAGACTTCTTTACTAGGTTTGAGGAAACGTTTATTGACCACAGTGGGCAGGATATGAGTACTGAGGGTGGCCAACGGCTGTTTGTAGACAAGTTTGTGCAGAATTTACTTCCTGACCTGTGTAAAAAGTTGAAAGACTCAGAGAGTTCTTGGGCTGTTTCTTCCTCAGCGCAAATACTGGCTACTGCACAGTATTATGAAAACAGAGATAAAGACGAGAAAGATAGGACAGAAAAGAAAACGAAGGAACTAAAGACAAAGGTCCTTTTACAGCAGGCCTATCCGCCACGTGGAGGTCAGAATAATTATAGGCAACCCCAAGGTGTCTATCACCAACCCCAACAGTTTCAGAACAATCAGCAAATGAATGGGTATTATCAACAACGTGTCCCTGTGGGTCCCAACCAATGTTCATACTGCAAAGAGGAAGGTCACTATAAATATAGTTGCCCTAAATTAATACAACGGAACGGTAATGCGTATGGCGCCAGAGGTAGAGGCGGTCAGCAAGCTCCTAGAGGCAGAGGGCGTGGAAGTGTTCCCCAAAACGCGCGTCCTCTTCCGCCCCAAAGCGCCATTAATAGCTTTGATCAGCAAGCTAACGCGACTAATACTACAGCCCAGTATTACAATAATGATTATTATGTAGAGGATGGCGATGCAGAAAATAATGATTACTAGGACAGCCATAGACAGAGAGAGGGAGTTGTTTCAGTGCCAGTGGATCAGAGTGGACCGTATGTTGATGTGACTACAGCAAATGTAACGGAGCCTTTTCTGCTAGACACTGGTGCTGCAAAGAGTTCAATCATGCATTCCAAACTCCCTGGCGCACCTTTGTCTGGCGATATAAATGTTTCAGTAGGTTTTTCTGGCGCCCCAGTTAGGAACCCGATTTCCAGTCCCATGTCACTTTCTGTTGGACCTTGCGAACTGAAAGCACCCCTGATCCTAACAACAGGTTGTGGTGAGAATTTGCTGGGATTAGATTTGTTGAAAAGATTGCACGCTACACTGTATTGTTCTCCTTCAGGAGTACAACTTACATTAGGCAAGAGAGTGATTTCCCCTATGTACTTGTCTAAAAATACAATGCCACCTGAATTGTCATCCCTTCCGGATGCCCTTTGGGCTACTGGTCCCAATGATGTGGGCCTCTTGGAGATACCGCCATACGTGGTGACTTTAAAGGCTAATGTCAGACTGCCACGTATTCCCCAGTACAAAATCTCTAATGAAGGCCAGAAAGCATTGTTAGACATTGTCAGCGACTTGATTAATAAGGGTGTGATTGAAGAGACAAGAGGCAACGTTTGCAATAGTCCGATTTTACCTGTCTTAAAACGAACGGACCCTTCGCAGCCACCTGTTTACAGATTTGTGATTGATCTTAGAGAGGTTAATAAGATTGTTGTGCCACAGTTTCCGGTTGTCACTGATATAACTGCCTTGTTAACGATGATTCCAGCCTCTGCTGCATGGTTTTCAGTGATCGATTTAAAGAATGCTTTCTTTAGCATCCCAATTGCAGAAGAGAGCAGAGACATTTTTGGTTTTAGTCTGGGAGGCCGCAGCTTCCGCTTCAAACGCGCTCCCCAGGGCTACTGTGAGAGTCCATCTATATACAGTCAAGCTTTGAAAGCGCAGCTTGATGCACTCGTCTTACCTAGTGGCGCTATCCTGATTCAGTACGTGGACGATTTACTAATCGCCGCGGATACTGAAAAGATCTGTAAAGAAGCCACATTGTCATTGTTGCGCCATTTATCTGCTTTCCATCATAAGGTGTCTCTCTCTAAGCTGCAATATTGTCGACAAGAAGTGACCTACTTAGGTCATCTCTTATCGAAGGAGGGAAGGAGACTGACCCCAGAAAGAATTCAAGCCATTGCACAGTTGAGTGTGCCAAGAACACAGAGAGAAGTGCGTGCTTTCTTGGGCATCACTTCATACTGTAGGCATTGGATCCCTAGTTTTTCCTTGCTGGCAAAACCTTTGTTAGCCTTAACATGCAAAGACACACCGAATCCTATCCCATGGTCTGAAGAGTGCCAGAAAAGTTTTGTGGAATTGCGCAATGCATTATGTTCAGCACCTGTGTTGGGCACTCCTGACTACAGCAAGCCTTTTACATTGTATGTTCACGAGAAAGATGGATGTGCGTTGTCAGTGTTAACACAGCCTTTTGGCGACAGACCGCGCCCATGCGCATATTTTTCATCCACCTTGGACCCTGTAGCGAGGGCCTTGCCAAGCTGTCTGAGAGCGACAGCTGCTGCAGCAATGTCTATCCGACAATCTGCTGGTCTGGTAATGGACAACACATTGATTGTTATGGTTCCACACGCTGTAGACACATTATTAAATAGGACCAAGACACAACACTTGACTAGTGCACGATTATCGGGCTACGAACTCACACTGTTAGCGAATCACATACACATAAAACGATGCAATACGCTGAATCCAGCTACGTTATTGCCAATTCCAGCAGACTCAGATGAGATTGAGCAACATGATTGTCTGTTCAGAACAGAAGAAGAGACGAAAGGGAGAGTAGATCTGAAAGATACTCCCCTGACTGAATGTGATGGTACTTTATGGGTGGATGGTTCATGCTTCAAACTCCCTAATGGTGACACGACTGCTGCATATGCTATCACGACTTTACACACAGTTGTGGAAACTGCACGAGTGCCACATAATTCGGCCCAAGCAGCAGAATTAATTGCCCTCACGAGAGCATGCGTGTTGTCTGAAGGAATGAGAGTGAATATATACACAGATAGCCAGTACGCCTTTGGCGTGGCTCATAATTTTGGGCGACTGTGGAAAGAGCGTGGGTTCCTGACGTCACATGGAGCTAAAATTCAGAATGGCAAGTTGGTGAATGATCTCCTTGAGTCACTGACCCTACCGTTGCAAGTTGCGATCATGAAATGCAGTGCGCACAGGAAAGTCACAGATGATGTTGGACGTGGGAATGCGTTTGCTGATGAGACCGCGAAAGAAACAGCACAGAATGTGAAGACTAGAATGTATGTTGCAGGCCCCGCAAGATGGGTTAATGATGTGGGAATGTGTGAGAACACAATAGAGAGTGTGAAGTCGCTTCAGGCTGAGGCCACAGAAGAAGAGTTAAGCAAGTGGAGAGAGAGTATGGGTAAGTTGGATGAGAATGGTTGTTGGATTGATCTGACAGAACATAAGCGATGGTTGTTGCCTGATGCATATGTGCTTCCAGTGGTTACTATGGCACATGGAATGGCACATATCAGTACGAAAGGTATTTGTAAGTTGTTGGCTCCAGTATGGCAGAATGCTGGGATTCCCAAGTGTGCAGAGAATGTAGTCAAGAATTGCATGATATGCTTGAAATACAACCCTGGTAGGGGAACCCCAACTCCAGCCGGTCACTTTGCACCCCCATCATGTCCATTCGAAGTTTTGCAGCTAGACTTTATTCACATGGAAAGATGCAACAACCTAAAATATGTACTGGTGGTTGTTTGTGCTTTCTCCAAATGGGTAGAGGCTTATCCTCTGAAATATAATACTGCCCTATCCACAGCCAAAGCCCTTGTGAAGGAGTTTTTCCCTAGGTTTGGAATGCCAAGAATGGTATGGTGTGATAATGGAAGTGAGTTTTTGGGTAAAGTGATGAAGAATGTATGTGAAGGTTTAGGCATAAGGCAGAAATTCCACGCTGCAAATCACCCCCAATCAGCTGGACTAGTGGAACGCTACAATGGAGCCTTAAAGCTCAAGCTGGCCAAAATCCAGGCGAGCACCGGTCTTAAATGGCCTGACGCCCTGCCTTTAGCACTCCTGTCCACCAGAATGACGGTACACTCACGAGTGGGACTTAGTCCTTATGAAGTAGTCTTTGGCCGCCCGGCCAACGTATGGGGTGTGCCAAGGCCTACGAAGTTCAGTGAAATAGAGCATCCAGTACTGCTCGATTACCTGTATGATTTGACTGTTAAACTGCGTGTTTTGCACCAACAGGTACATGATACTCTTCCCCAAGCTTCCGAACCTCCTGGACACCCTATCAACCCTGGCTCGTGGGTCCTGGTCCGGAATTTCCAGCGTAAGGGCAACGACGAGCCTCGCTGGATCGGCCCTCATCTTGTGCTTCTGTCGACGAGATCAGCGGTGCGAGTAAAAGGAAGGAAGCATTGGATTCATGGCACCCACTGCAAAGTAGTCCCCTTGCCTCTGCCATATGACCAGTGGGTCCAGGAAGGTATTGCCGACACTGAGACAGACACTGTACCTCGTTTTGTACCATTCAGTGACGTACGCCTAAAAGACACAGCTTCAGTCCAAGAGAGTGACAATATTCTGCAGGAAGCTGTGCCACCATCAAATCGACTGGACACCACTGAGCCTGAACTTTTGTTCCAAGACCAAACAGCACCTGGCCGTCTCCGTTATAATTTGAGACCAAGGCCCATGGACAAATAAAGATTTCCTTACTCTTTCCTTTTTGACATGTTTTGCTCTCCCATCTGAAGGACTTTCTTGATTTTTTGTTTTTCGAACCACCATCCGGGTTCTGCCGCAGGGTCGCGGTGCCAAGACTTTGGGGTACAGGCCGAAGACGTTAGGTCAACGGTTCTGGTTGGTCTAGGGCGTTTCCCTGGACTGACAGGCGTACTCCTTAGCAGAAGAAACTCATCCGCCGCGAGCGGCCCGAGTAGAGGATGGAGTTTTTTGAGATGGAGAGACCGATTGAGGAAATGAACATTAAAACCAGAATGTGTAGAATTGTAAAAAGTAAATGTTTTGTCTTTCTGTGCCTTTTTACACTGTGTAGTATTATGATGTTTATTGTAGGATTTGTGTTCTTCTCTGCTCAAAAGCCCATTGCACCCACTGAACAGCCTATACCTCTTTCTACTGCCTCCTCTCACTCTTTTCACCCTTTGCCTGAACACGAACAGACCAGACGATCAGAGTTCGTAAATAACTCGTTTATCCAGCTCTTGCACCAGCACCAACTAGTAGTGAATACGACCAATTGCTGGGTGTGTGGGTTAATGCCACATACCATTAACAAGGGTATTCCCTACCTGGTGCTGCCATATAGTTACAATGGATCGTCATGGGCATTCCAGACCATGTTTCTCTATGCTCTAGATACGTACTCCCCTCGCCAACCGCGTTCCATCAGACCTGGTACAAATAATAAAGCCTTAGTGAAAGGAATTGCCGATATGAGTAGGGATATTGATGCATACTCATCCATTCCCAAAGAAGAGCTGAGACCTTATGTAGGATGGAACGCGACGGGGTATAGTATTAGTCTGGGTGAAAGACAGCGAAAAATCTCATCTCCAATCTGGGTCGTACCCCACATGGGTCGGTTCTGCTTACAGGGTAATGGTCAGAATCCTAGAGCTCAACTGGGAAGAAGTGACTGTACTGAAACGTACACTTTTCCGTCACAGTTTTCCCCTGCGTTTTTGACTGCCAAGGGTACATATTTCATCTGTAATGACCGAGCATATACATGGTTGCCCCCTGATTTCTCGGGCACATGTTATATTGCGAATCTGCTACCGCCTACATTTACTGCTGCCTCCGACTATCACAAGACCAGAGTTGTGAGAGGCGTGATTAGTAAGGAAGACACTGCCGGTCAGGAAGCAGGAGACTTCTTCTTGGGTTTCCTGCCGTTTTGGGGACCTATGGTCAATAGTAGGAACCTGAGACAGCTGACTCGTGTGGTTGAATCCACCGTTAATGTAACGGCTGGTGCCCTTGGTAATCTGACAGCTGAGCTCCAAGCGGATCGCCTTATGACTTTGCAGAACCGCATGGTTCTAGACGTTATTCTTGCAGACCGCGGTGGGGTATGCAGGGTTATCCAATCCAGTTGCTGCATTTTCATACCAGATAATGCTCCAACAGTGTATCAAGCCATCTCCAAACTCCATAAAATATCTGAATCCATACACGTGGATAAGGGAGATTGGTCACTGGTGGGGTGGTTCTGGGAATTGATATCTGCCTGGGGTTGGAAAGTTCTAATGGTCATTGGAATGATCTTAGCCATTCTTTTCCTGTTCTGTCTGTGCATACAGTGTGCTCCTGCGATATGTGGCCTCTGTGCTACCTTATGTGTAAGGAAACCTGTATCGAGGGACGAGCTAAGTAATAGGATGATGCTACAGCAACATCTCCATGACTTCGTGAACATTGACCTAGACTCGGATTAAGATGAGTATAGTGATTGCCTATGTAAGGGCAAAAGGAGGGTCTGTCGTACTTTAATATTCGGGACCGCGTAGGGAACAGGGCCCTACCCCTGTCTATCTTGGTATTAGCGAACCGCAAATGGTAAATGCGGCATGTACGAGTGCTTTATATATCGTTCTAGCTATGAATGCACTGTGTACACGTTATTCTGCTTCGCTACGCGGGTTCCATTTTGGAAGCAGTGGCCATCTTGTCATTGCCCTCACATAGGCTATAATGGAGCAAATACGGGCCTCACAGTACATGGGCTTCTTCTCTGACTTCTCTGTGACCTGGGCAGCTGGCTCTGCTGCCCCGGGTCAAACTGGTCTCACGAGCTCCCCTTCCTCTCTCCACCTGTGATTCGTATCAGGGCTTGACCCGTCATAAAACCCTTTCATTCTACACAAGCCCCTGGCTAATCTCTTTCGCACCTGGCTGTTCCTGCTTTATGACTTGTTTCCCAAAACAGGAGATGCTCATGTTTATTGGGGGGATCTGTAAATCTAATGTGGGATCTGAACCTTGTTGTGTAAATCATTGTGGGCTGGCCGAACTGGAATGTGGGATGGTCATCATGACTCTGCCTTTTCTTTGTAATGTACACTGTTATATTGCCGTTTCATAAAACTCAGGAATGTATGCTTGAGGCCGAAAAAGGCCTATTTAAGATGTAGCCTGTTCCTATGATTTTCAGCAGTCTCCTGAGAACATACACGCTGGTGTACTTCTAGGATACCTGTAATTGGTCTGCAGCCAATAAACGATTCTTTGACTTCACCCAGAAGACTCTGTGTTTCTGTAGGTCTGGAACAGGGTGAACCCAGAAGTCATAGGGTGTGTGCCCCTGCACCGCTGGGTCTAAAATACCCAGTACTTCAGGAGGATCTGGCATGGCAGTTTGTGCTGGACTGTTCTCATTGGTGTAGGATCAAGACCGATTGACACATGGCTAGGTCCCAACTGAATTTTCCCAAAAGAATTTCGTTGCACACGCTGCATCGCATTTTGCGATGCAGTGCGCGCAAAGGAATTCATTTTATTTATTTAAATGTGTACTTACCTCCGTTCATCCATATTCCGGTGTTTACATTTCCCCGCCCTACCCCTCCCCGCCCCGCCTCACTGCCCCACCGAACTCCCTCCACGGACCGCTACTGCATATGCGACCTTTGACCCTGCCACCAGGCAGTTCGCTCCCCTCACCGCCACGCAGCCCCCTGTGTGAACTGTGACCCTGTGCTACCGCCGCTCGTGACTAGCCCGCCTCGCCGCACCTCCACTGGTATTGTATTGTCTCCTCTGTGCCCTTTGCTTGTTGCACCCTCTCCTCTGTGCCCCGTTTTTGATTCTGTACCCCCTGTACTTGTGCCCTTTGCTTGTTGCACCCTCTCCTCTGTGCCCCGTTTTTGATTCTGTACCCCCTGTACTTGTGCCCTTTGCTTGTTTCACCCTCTCCTCTGTGCCACGTTTTTGATTCTGTACCCCCTGTACTTGTGCCCTTTGCTTGTTGCACCCTCTCCTCTGTGCCCCCGTTTTTGATTCTGTACCCCCTGTACTTGTGCCCTTTGCTTGTTGCACCCTCTCCTCTGTGCCCCGTTTTTGATTCTGTACCCCTTCAATTGTGCCCTTTTTCACTTGCACCCTCTCCTCTGTGCCCCATTTTTGACTCTGTACCCCCCTTACTTGTGCCCTTCTTCACTTTGCACTCTCTCCTCTGTGCCCCGCTTTTGATTCTGTACCCCCCTCGGTGCCCTTTCGTTTTTGTGCCCCTCCCCTTGTCGTCCCCTGCCTCGGTTTTCCTGCCGCTGCGTCCCTGCGGCCCCGCCCCCTCGCCTCCCATTAGCCGCCCCGCTCCCACCTCCCAGCTGCTCCTCCCTCCCTCTGTCCCTCATATGGAGGCCGCGCAGCGGTAGAGAGAGCGACCTTTGACCCTGCCAACAGGCAGGCCGCTCCCCTCACCGCCACGCAGCCCCCTGTGTGAACTGTGACCCTGTGCCACCGCCGCCCGTGACCAGCCCGCCTCGCCGCACCTGGTATTGTATTGTCTCCTCTGTACCCTTTGCTTGTTGCACCCTCTCCTCTGTGCCCCGTTTTTGATTCTGTACCCCCTGTACTTGTGCCCTTTGCTTGTTGCACCCTCTCCTTGTGCCCCGTTTTTGATTCTGTACCCCCTGTACTTGTGCCCTTTGCTTGTTGCACCCTCTCCTCTGTGCCCCGTTTTTGATTCTGTACCCCCTGTACTTGTGCCCTTTGCTTGTTGCACCCTCTCCTCTGTGCCCCGTTTTTGATTCTGTACCCCTTCACTTGTGCCCTTTTTCGCTTGCACCCTCTCCTCTGTGCCCCGTTTTTGACTCTGTACCCCCTTACTTGTGCCCTTCTTCGCTTTGCACCCTCTCCTCTGTGCCCCGCTTTTGATTCTGTACCCCTCCTCGGTACCCTTTCGTTTTTGTGCCCCTCCCCTCGTCGTCCCCTGCCTCGGTTTTCCCACCGCTGCGTCCCTGCGGCCCCGCCCCCTCGCCACCCATTGGCCTCCGCGCTCCCACCTCCCAGCTGCTCCTCCCTCCCTCTGTCCCTCATATGGAGGCTGCGCAGCGGCTGCTCAGCGGACGCGCGCCGCGACCGCTCAGCGGACGCGCGCCGCTGGCGCGCCAAAGGCAAGCCCGTCTGCACCCGTCCGTGCCTGGACCGTGCCCAGTGCCAGAACCACTGGCCTCAGCCGATGCCAGGGCACCCGTCTGAGATACGATACCGCCGCCCTTAATGCTCTCAACACCGGATGACCACCCGCCTGCTACCAAGCTACCCCGAGGCGCACCCACGGACCCTTCGCCTGTCAAGCCTGCAAATTCACCTGCCTCCGAACCTGCCCCCCGCCCGCCAGACCAAGCAACAACAACCACCTCAGATGCATCCTCCTCAACACACGCTCCGTCCACAAGCACGCCGTCGAACTCTGGGACCTCCTCGACACAACAGCACCCGACGTCGCCTTCCTCACGGAAACCTGGATGAACGCTTCCTCGGCCCCCGACATCGCCATAGCCATCCCAGACGGCTACAAGATCACCGGAAGGACCGCGTCAACCAAACCAGAGGAGGAATCGCTATCATCTACAGGAACACCATCAACATCACGACCAACGCCGAAGACACATTCTCCGACGCCGAACACCTACACTTCCAGATCCACACCGACCCCAAGACCACCCTTAGAGGAACACTCATCTGCAGACCCCCGGGCCCGTGCACACAATTCAGCGAAACCATCACCGACCTCGTCAGTCCACACGCCCTAGCCTCACCAGAATACATCCTCCTAGGAGACCTGAACTTTCACCTGGAGAAAAACAACGACAACACCACCACCACCCTGCTCGACAACCTCGCCAGCCACGGACTCAAACAACTGGTGAACACCCCCACCCACCTCGCTAGTCACACACTAGACCCCATCTTCTCCACCGGCAACCACGTCTCCTTCAGCCACTCCACCGGACTACACTGGACCGACCACAGGTGCCTTCACTTCACCTTCAAAAAGACCACATCCCACCACCGCACGCAAAGAATCCCCCGCAGATGCTGGAGCAAAGTCACCACTGACCAGCTCCTCTCATCACTGAGCCAGAACCAGCCAGCCAACACCGCTGACACTAACAACGCAGCCCACAACCTCACACAGTGGATCATCAACTGCGCCGACGACCTCGCCCCATTGAAGAACCCCCCAGGCAAGACCGGCAACAGGAAAACCCCCTGGTTTACAGACGCCCTCAAAGAATCTAAGAAAACCTGCCGAACCCTTGAAAAACCTGGCGCCACGAACGGACAACAGAAAATATGACAGCCCTCAAGAACGCCACTCGCGAACACCACCAGCTGATCCGCACCATCAAAAGGACATCGTTCAAAGAGCGGCTAGACAACAACAACCACAACAGCAAGGAACTCTTCAGCATCGTCAAAGAGCTCACCAACCCCAGCGCCAGCAACAACGACATCACACCGTCACAAAACCTCTGCAACTCCCTTGCCACGTTCTTCCACCGCAAGATCGCAGATATACACGACAGCTTCAGACCCCAGACTCTGCCTCCGGTCACCGAACCAACGACCCCCGCCAGCACCCTCAGCGCCTGGACCCCCATCAGCACTGAAGACACCACCCACATCATGAACACCATCCACTCTGGCTCCCCCTCTGATCCATGCCCCCATCATATCTTCAACAAAGCCGACATCATCTTCGCACCCCACCTCCGGAACGTCATTAACAACTCCTTCACGTCAGCCTCCTTCCCTGAGAGCTGGAAGCATGCAGAAATCAACGCCCTTCTGAAGAAACCCACAGCGGACCCCAAAGACCTCAAGAACTTCCGCCCCATCTCTCTTCTTCCCTTCCCAGCAAAAGTCATCGAGAAGACCGTCAATAAACAGCTGACTGCATTCCTCGAGGCAAACAACTCGCTCGACCTGTCCCAATCCGGATTACGAGCCAACCACAGCACCGAGACCGCCCTCATCGCAGCCACCGACGACATCAGGACCCTGATGGACAACGGAGAAACAACCGCTCTCATCCTCCTAGACCTCTCGGCAGCCTTTGACACCGTATGCCATCGCACCCTAACAACCCGCCTCTTCAACACTGGGATCCAAGGAAAGGCCCTGGACTGGATCACCTCATTCCTCTCCGACAGAACCCAGAGAGTCCGCCTCCCTCCCTTCCGCTCAGCGGCCACCGAGATCATCTGCGGCGTACCCCAAGGCTCCTCCCTCAGCCCAACCCTCTGCAATATCTACATGAGCCCCCTTGCCGCCATCGCACGCAAACATAACATCAACATCATCTCCTACGCCGACGACACTCAGCTGAAACTCTCCCTCACCAAAGACCCAGCCACCGCCAAAACCAACCTCCAGGAAGGAATGAAAGACGTCGCAGAATGGATGAAGATCAGTCGCCTGAAGCTGAACTCAGACAAGACGGAGGTCCTCGTCCTCGGGCAATCCCCATCCGCCTGGAACGACTCCTGGTGGCCCACAGCGCTGGGCTCCGCGCCGACACCCTCGGACCACGCACGCAACCTGGGATTCATCCTGGACTCCTCCCTCACGATGGCCAAGCAAGTCAGCGCCGTCTCGTCCTCTTGCTTCAACATCCTGCGCATGCTCCAAAAAATCTTCCGATGGATCCCCACCGAAACCAGAAAGACCGTCACCCAGGCCCTCGTCACCAGCCGATTGGACTACGGTAACGCCCTATACGCAGGAACTACAGCCAAACTCCAGAAACGACTCATCCTCGACATCCCTCGCCACAGCCACATATCCACCCATCTGAGAAACCTGCACTGGCTCCCCGTCAGCAAGAGGATCACATTCAGACTCCTCACCCACGCACACAAAGCACTCCACGACATGAAATGAAAATGAAATGAAAAAGAATTTCTAAAGCGCATGGCTGCCCTTGAGCGTCCCAGCGCTACGTGTACACACAGACAGACCTCCTCTGAGCCGCATCCAGAGATGTTAGTCATTCTGGGGGAAAAGGAACGTTTTAAGGGATTTTCGGAATCTGGTCAAGCTAGGTTCTTTCCTCATTGATGTTGGGAGGGAGTTCCATAGCTGACCCGCGTTTATTGAAAAGCGGCGTCCTCCGGTCCTTGTTCTTTTTGCTCTCGGGATAGCTACCAGGTTTTCCTCGCCAGAGCGGAGCGTTCGTACTGATTTGTAAGGGCGGATCAGATCTCTGAGGATCGGAGGGCCTGTGCCTTGGAGGACTCTGAACACTGTACAGAGCGCTTTGAATTTCACTCTCGCTCTTATGGGCAGCCAATGGAGCGCTTTCAAGGCCGGTTTTGCTGACGTTCTTCTAGGTGTGTTCGTCAGCAGTCTTGCAGCTGCATTCTGTGCCCTCTGGAGCACGTTCAAGGTGTATTCCGGTGCAGCCAGGAAAAGGGCGTTGTTATAATCCAGTCTTGACAGAATAAGGCCCTGTACCAGCAATTTCCTAGAGTCTAATGGGAGTAAGGGCATAACTTTCCGTATTGAGCGGAGCAGCCCATAGCAACACCCTGCAGTTATTTTCGCCTGAGTGTGCATCGACAGCTCCGGTTCAAGCCAGACGCCGAGACTTTTTATGGATCCCTTCGGGGTCGGAGGATCTCCTAAACAAGTCGGCCACATACATTTGGGGAGGGAGGTGCAGAGATTTCCCAGCAACATCACCTCGGTTTTGGAGGCATTAAGCTTGAGTCTTGAGTCGGCCATCCATGCCATGATGTTGGTAAGGCAGGCGGCAAACTTCTCACCATGGCTTTCTGCGAGCGAGAGCGAAACAATCAATTGGGTGTCATCCGCGTACGTTGCGAGTTTCACTCCAAAGGGTGCGACCTCCCCCTCCAGTGGGGCCATGTAGACGTTAAAAAGCGTAGGGCTCAGTGAAGAGCCCTGCGGGACACCACACTGAAGGGGGGTGGGCACTGATCTATAGTTGCCCTCGCACACTTGATATGTTCGATCACTCAAGAATGACATTAGCCAGGTGAGCGCCAGGCCTCTTACTCCCAGCTCCTCCAACCGGTGGATCAAGATCTTATGATCCACCGTATCAAATGCCGCGCTCAGATCCAGGAGGACCAGGGCTGCTGATCCTCCTGAATCTAAGATGCACCTGCCCTCTTCTACCATGGTGATCAGCGCCGAGTCAGTGCCTTGACCGGGCCGAAAGCCAGTCTGGGTGTGCCGTAACAACTCGTTAGATTCCAAAAAGGACGAGAGTTGCCGGTTAACCCATTTCTCAGCAATCTTTCCCATCCCTGGCAGTAAGGAGATTGGCCGAAAGTTGGACAAATCGGTGGGATCAAGCCCCGCTTTTTTTAGCAGGGCTTTTACTATAGCCTGCTTCCAACTGGGGGGGACCTTGGCGGCGGCAAAGGAAGCATTGAGTAGATCTACTGCCGGTCCCGCTATGACATCCATAAACTGCTTTAGGATGTACATAGGCATGGGATCCGTCGGAGAGCCACTTTTTTGCGCGGCCAACTCTTTACAGAAAGCTTCCCTGGTGATCGGGGCAAACTTGTCCAGCACGGCTCTATCAGTGGCCAGACGGCTCTCCCCCAAGGGCAGGCTCTGACGGGACACGAGGAGGCCGGCTATGATGTTTTGAATTTTCTGGTCAAAGTACTGGGCCAGAAGGTTACAGCGGTCCGTACTCCCCTCTGAGGGTTCTGGAGATACTGGAACTTTGAGCAGCTCTTTGAGAATTTTATAGGTTTCCCTTGAAGAATTGGTTGATGATTTTATCCTATTTTCAAGGTAGGCCGCTTTGGTGGCATTGCGCGCCACTTTATAAGTTCTCATGGCTGCCCTGTACTCTTCTTTGGAGTTTCCTGCCCAGTTTTTCCGCCAGTCACGTTCTTTCTTTTTACAAATTTTTCTCAGAAGACCCAGCTCTGGGGTGAACCATAAGGATTTGGGGCCCCCCGTCTTCCTGTTGGCTATTTTCAGGGGAAGTACCGCGTCTAAAGCTGTGCTGAGCCATTCGCAGAAAGCCTCATCTGCCTCTATAGGATCCCTATTAAGCACCGGGATGGTATGTGTCAGCTTGCGTGTAAGATCGCCGACCGGGAGTTTCGACCATGAACTTACTGGTACTTGTGCTGTGGCTGCCGGGAGAGATGGGGGAGCTGTAACAAAACCCAGTTGAAAGGGGATCAGGAAGTGATCCGTCCAAGGGAGAGGCAAGGACGGTGACATGGAAAGACGGGGAAGATTAGAAAACACCGTATCCAATAAATGGCCCTTGACGTGGGTGGGCTCCTGATTATGGAGGGTGATGTTCCCCAGCCCAAGTTCAGATCTAAGGTCGTTTGCAGCTTTATCCTCCGCTGAATCGAAATGTAGGTTTAAATCTCCAAGCAGGAGAAAGTTGGGTGCCGACGCTATTAGCAATGGGGCCTCTTCAAGCAGAGAGTTCGCGAACTGCTTGATGTTGCCCGGAGGCCGGTAAATCAGCAACCCCGACAGTGAGTCGTTGGGGGACAATTGAATCTTAAAGCTACAACTTTCCGCATCCAGGATAGACCCTTCAGCGGCCCTACATGTCAAAATATCTCTATATATAATGGCCAGCCCGCCCCCTCTGCCTCGCGGTCTGTGCAAGCAAAAGATACAAAATCCGGGGGGAAGAGCGTTCGCCATGTCAAAATCCGAACTGTCAGATGTCCACGTTTCCGACAAAAATAGCACATCAAGCTTGTGATCCAAAATCAGATGGTGGATGTGTAAGGAGTGCCTAGGTAAAGATCTACAGTTCAGGAGGGCTAGTCGAAGTGGTTCCCTAGGGGGGGGAGCATTCTGGGCCTCTTTACTTTCCGTAGTACATAGAGCACAGGCTTTGAAGAGCACATCCAACCTCAATCCCCTCGGACAGAGGCAGGAGGCTTTGGGGCAGAGAGACATAAGTTGTTCTTGCGAGTATGTGAGAGGCCCTCGCTTTGTTTTGGGCAGCATGTCTGGCCCTAGGTCCGTACGGGCCCGGACGGGCCCAGACGGGCTTGCCTCTGGCGCGCCTCCGGCGCGCCATCGGCGCGCCCGCTGCGCCCGCCCGCTGCGCGGACGAGTGAGTGCGGCCATTTATGAGGCGCGAGGTCCTGTGTTCGCCCTCACACTAGAGCGCAAAAAGCTCTCTTCCCAATCCAAGATGGCGGGACCTTCCGGTTTAGACTTAGGTTACCGGAGGTCATTCAGAGCCCAGAAACGGCTCGAAAATGCCCCCACCAGCTAATATGACCAGGCGGTGTGACAAGGAGTAAATTTAAAAATTAAAACAAATTTTCCAAACCAACATCAAAAATAACGTTTTTAAAAGCAATTTCGGCTCTGTGGTGCCGTGTGGTGCCCGGCTAAGCTCCCTGTGAGTGTCAGGGGAGCCGCCTATGTGTACAGGCTGCGCCCGAGGCTCTTGCCTTAATTTATAGCACGAGGTCCTGTGTTCACCCTCTTCCCAATCCAAGATGGCGGGACCTTCCGGTTTAGACTTAGGTTACCGGAGGTCATTCAGAGCCCAGAAACGGCTCGAAAATGCCCCCACCAGCTAATATGACCAGGCAGTGTGACAAGGAGTAAATTTAAAAATTAAAACAAATTTTCCAAACCAACATCAAAAATAACGTTTTTAAAAGCAATTTCGGCTCTGTGGTGCCGTGTGGTGCCCGGCTAAGCTCCCTGTGAGTGTCAGGGGAGCCGCCTATGTGTACAGGCTGCGCCCGAGGCTCTTGCCTTAATTTATAGCACGAGGTCCTGTGTTCACCCTCTTCCCAATCCAAGATGGCGGGACCTTCCGGTTTAGACTTAGGTTACCGGAGGTCATTCAGAGCCCAGAAACGGCTCGAAAATGCCCCCACCAGCTAATATGACCAGGCGGTGTGACAAGGAGTAAATTTAAAAATTAAAACAAATTTTCCAAACCAACATCAAAAATAACCCGACATGGGACCCGAATACCTCAACAGCCGCCTCTCGTTCTACACTCCCACCCACCAGCTCCGCTCTGCCAGCCTTGCCCTCGCACCGTCCCTCGGATTCGCAGAACCACCGCAGGAGGAAGATCATTCTCCTACCTGGCAGCCAATACATGGAACTCCCTCCCTGCACACCTACGACTGACCCAGGACCATCTCGCCTTCAGGAAACACCTCAAGACCTGGCTATTCGAGCAATAGCGGCACCCCCCCCCCCCTCAGCGCCTTGAGAACCTCACGGGTGAGTAGCGCGCTCTATAAATGTATTGATTGATTGATTGATTGATGCTATCAGTTATATTTCCCCATGTACTACAATCCTCTATAGGTGTCACTACTTCCAAGGGATGACACAGTCAATATTCGATGTTAATCTTAGGGTGTTGCATGACAAAAGACCACTTCTAACTGATTCGTCCTGAGAGCAATGCAAAAGGGAATTTCATTGCACTTAGTGGCCACTTTGCCAATAACTGCATTTATAGATTAAGGATTTTCTGCATTTGTCACAAATTCTGGTCAAGTCGTCTATTGACTTTCACTAAATCTATTAGCAGCTGTAGTACTTGACGTTCAGTCAAATTCTGTAAAATGGGTAGCATGTCACTAACTAATACAGACAAGGTAGGTCTTGGAAGGCTCAATGGACCCATTCTAATTGGCCCTTCTCCATGTGGAAATCCTCCATCAAACCAAAATGCATGTTTTTGATAGCTAAAAGGATTTTCTTAATGATCATGTGGTATATAGTGTTCAGGAATTGGTACAGGCGTATTTGTGACAAACGTGTCCAGAAACAACTGATTGAAATTATACCTATGAGTGAAATAATTGAAAAGGATAAGATGGAATTGCTTTTACAACTAAAATGATTTCATCCCTTGTAATAGGAAACCCTTGCGAAGTAAATGTTGTGTCAACAGACCTCTGACATTTGATTGTATTTGTATGTTATGTGAATTTATAGGGAAACAACCTTTACAACGCAACTTTTACAACCTAATGCTATTACAACGCATTTTTTACAACGCAAAAACTTTTACAACGCATGCATTTACAACGCATGCTGTTATATGGTAAGTACTTTTACAACGCATATACCATTACAACGCATTTTTTAATTTTTTTTATTTATGATGTTTGCATAATAATTAATTAATATTTTATTATTTATATTAAATACTATAATAGATAAATATGAAAGAGTAGTTATTGAGTATTTATTTAAAAATAATAAGTAATATTTTAATATTTATATTAAATATTATAATAGAAAAATATGAAAGAGTAATTATTGAGTATTTACTAAAAATAATTAATTAATATTTTATTATTTATATTAAATACTATAATAGAAAAAATAAAAGAGTAATTATTGAGTATTAATTATTTAATATTTAAGAAACATTTAAAAATATGAGTAGTACTTTAAAAGATTAATACTGGAGTACTTTTAAAATTTGAAAGAGTATTTTTAAAAAGAAATTAAAAATGAGTAGTATTATGAGAGTTTAATACTTGAGTATTTTTATCTTTCTTAATAAAAATGAAAATTATATAATAAAATATTAACAAAAATAAAAAGTACCTTTGGAGTATGTTAAAAATAGTTAATTAATATTTTATAAATAATATTAAATACTATATTCTAAAAATAATTATTGTGTATAAATTATTCAATTTATTTTGAAAAAATAAAATATAGGATTACTATTAAAAAAGATTAATACTTGATTAATTTTAAAATCAAAAAGAGTTTTTTAAACTTAAAAAAAAAACATAAACAAATAATAAAAAATGATTAGTATTAAGAATAATTAATACTTGAGTATTTTTAAACAACAAAAATAAAATTAAATTAATGAAAAAAAGTATTTTAAAGAAGAAAAAGTACTTTTGGAGTATTAAAATAAGAAAAATGAGTAGTATTATGAATAATTAATACGTGAGTATTTTTACACAACAAAATTAAAATTAAATTAATGAAAAAAAGTATCTTAAAAAAAGTACTTTTGGAGTATTAAAATATGAAATATAAAAAATGTAAAAAACAAATATATTATATCTAAAATAATCATAGAGTTATTAAAAATGAATTTAACATAAAATTAATACAAAAAAAATAGAAATAAGAATATAGAACTTACTTTAAAAAAATTCCCACGCTTTTGCATTGAAGTCTATGTGCTAAATTGTCCTTCATTTATTTTGGCAGCTTAAGAATATACAACCCGTGGAACAAGAAAAGAAGGAGCGAAAAGAGAAGAAAAAGCAAGTTTGAAAGGAAACAGAAAATAGAGTCGAGGTAAGGAACACATTTAGTAAATTTACAAATTATAATTAACATTTTACATGTTTAAATAACAATTTTATAAATAAATAACAGTAAACAAATAAGGTTTATTAAATATTTCTTTATTAGAAAAAACATAGAAAAAACATTTTTGTTTTATTGTTTTTTATAACGTAATGTACATTTATTACAAAACATATACATAATTTATTTATATTTATAAACATTTATTTACAGAAAAAGTAAATAAAATAGTCCTTTTTAACATTGATGCACGCGATGACGTCATGACGTGAACGTAGACGTAAGGCGCCATTTTGAAGAGCATCGGAGGAGGAAGCAGCAGGAAGCTGATCTGCGTCCAGGTAGGAAACTTTTTCACATTTATTTATAGATATAACGTTAAAAACAGATACATATATAGTAAAAAAAGAATAAGGAGAGGTTGCGGAATAACTAATTGATGTTTAAAATGTTTAAAAACATGTCCACGTTCATGTCATTAATGTATGCCTATGTCGGGTCGCGAAAATGTATTGGTTCATTAAAAAATGTAAGTAACTGTAAAAGTAATTTAAGTTACTATTAAAAATGTCTATTTCATAACTTCGGAACCATTACAAAAGATTAATATCTTCATTTTTACAAAAAAAAAATGTGCTTACTCATAATTTTTGATAAAAAAGATTGTTATTAATATGGTGTTTATGCAGCAATGTGCATTTTGGAAAATGGATTGACTTATGAAATTTTGAATAGGTGGATTTTTGCGGATTTTAAGGGTGGTAGTTACTTAGGAAATATTCTAATAATTATTTACTTGCGTTTGATTTTTGAAAAGTTGGTCGAATATTATGGAAACGTTGATTTGGAAACATTGGTTGTTTAGGAAAAAATGAAGATTGGAAAAAAAAATACAATGATTAGGAGACCCGACTTTTAAATTTGAAAAAATGTTTGAAAAATAATTGTATGCCAATTGTAATTAAAGGATATTTCAATTTGAAGCAAAGCAAGAAAGTAAGTACATAACTAGTTTTAGAAAGAAAGAATGTTAGAAAGATTTTCCAGGTAGTCTAGAGCCACACACAACGTAAATTGTTGTAATATAGCCAATAGTCTCTCTGACATTTCCTTAGTTTTGACAGTTACTCGTGGGTTTAGACTACCTGCAAGTGTTTGGGCAAGTCTCATTTCTTGAAATCTTTGCTCCTTCTTCAAAATTTCCAAGAAAGAGTAGAAATTTGGATGAGGTTTGCCAATTGTATGGTTGAAGGAGTTATGCCATCCCTCAATGGCATTGTTTGTTTTTGCTTCTCCCTCTAAACAGCGCGTGTAGCAGTTCCACCACTCCACATGGAATCGTGGCTTCCTCCTGCGACCCGATCTGCTTAGGTGCCCAATCCATATGTCCTCGAAATAATTTAGGATGGGTGCCAATTTCTCTTCATTACTTGTATAATAAACAGATTCTATAATAGCAGTGTAGTACTCGTCCACACTATCGGGAGGAACAAAACAAAGTGCTGTTAATTTTTTTAGTTCAAACTGTAGTTTGCTATCACGAGAATATTCTGCAACTAGGGATGTTTTTTGTAATTTACGCCAAAAAGCCTGGGAAAAATGGAAAAAACATCCCTGAATTTGGGTATCCGTGTACGTTTTATTGATCACATTGATCATGCTCAATTCAAAATCAATTATTATTTTCCTAGGACTTTGAGATGTTTTACTTTTAATAACTGATAAAAGTTCAGAGTATGTTGCAGAAGTCTTATCAGGTAGCAAACTATATACTAAGGGAATTACATTATTGTTAATTTTGGCATGTATAGTGTAAATTTGAGTGAAAGGATGGGGTGTACTTTTAAACGTCCCATCCATCATCCAAATTTCACTATTTTCTAACTTTGCAAGGTTACGTGGGGTACTAAAAATTAGAATTCGTTTCTGAGGGTTTTGGTTGTCATGCAAAAGGAAAGGTTCATCAGAAAAAGAAATAGAAAGATCATGTGGAATTCTAATATCTGAAAAAGTATGTGGTGTAGATAATTGGATGTTACTTGCCTGCTTTTGTCTTTGAATAATTCGTCTCAAATTAGGAATTATAGGCATGTTACTAGCAACATGACTGGGGACATGCTGTGCAACCTCTCTTAAAATGGATCCTGTAGAATCATTGGAGGTGCTTGCAATAGCTTTCATTTCATTAACAGTTTCTCTTATTTCTACCTCCATTGCAGAGGCAGAGTGGTTATGTTCTGTTGTTTTCACAACTAAATTATCAAGTGTAACCGCTCTGCCACTGCAATGGGTAGTGTAGTATTGCACACACCTCCAATGATTTCTAGGACAACTTATTCTTTCCTTACTATATATGTATCCTGCATGGTTTAATACATTTTTTCCTTTCCTCGATTTAATGTATTTAGCTGCTTCAAGACTAGACATTATCTGAAAAGAGAAGAGAAGAAAAACAAATTAGGATGTAAAAGTAAATACAATAGCTCTAATGTTACCCCTACACCATCTAACACTTTCCCAACTGCTGCATCCTTCCTGGAGTTAGAATAGTAAATTATACCCCTACACCATCCAACACTTTCCCTACTGCTGCACCTTCCTGGAGTTAGAATAGTAAATTGTACCCCTACACCATCCAACACTTTCCCTACTGCTGCACCTTCCTGGAGTTAGAATAGTAAATTATACCCCTACACCATCCAACACTTTCCCTACTGCTGCACCTTCCTGGAGTTAGAAAAATAAGTTATTCCAACTACAACTCATATTTTATGCATTTTGGGATCTTATTAAAATTAATAAGTAAATGGTTTGACTAACATATTGATGGTTTTATAACAGTGTTGTTTAAAATTACCTTGTTTTTTTTGGATTTTTTTCCTTGGTGAGGCTTCTGCTGTGGTATTGGCCTGCTGGCTGGAGTTTTGAGTTATGTGTTGAACAGATTTTTTCCACAAACTTGCAAACAATTGTCTGGAAAAATGAAAAAAAAAATTTAAAAACTAAACACTTTCACAACGTTGGTGACAAATGCAAATTTTGATAACATTTTTGAAATTATGACATTGTATTTAACTATTACTACATAACAATTTTCCTACTGCTGCACCTTCCTGGAGTTAGAATAGTAAATTATACCCCTACACCATCCAACACTTTTCCTACTGCTGCACCTTCCTGGAGTTAGAATAGTAAATTATACCCCTACACCATCCAACACTTTCCCTACTGCTGCACCTTCCTGGAGTTAGAATAGTAAATTGTACCCCTACACCATCCAACACTTTCCCTACTGCTGCACCTTCCTGGAGTTAGAATAGTAAATTGTACCCCTACACCATCCAACACTTTCCCTACTGCTGCACCTTCCTGGAGTTAGAATAGTAAATTATACCCCTACACCATCTAACACTTTCCCTACTGCTGCACCTTCCTGGAGTTAGAATAGTAAATTGTACCCCTACACCATCCAACACTTTCCCTATTGCTGCACCTTCCTGGAGTTAGAATAGTAAATTGTACCCCTACAATATCCAACACTTACCCTACTGCTGCACCTTCCTGGAGTTACAATAGTAATAGGTATGACTATTACATTGTTGGATTTATAACAGTGTAAATTTAAAATACCTTTTTCTTTAGCTGTTTCTTTTCTTGGTTTGGCTGCTGCTGTGGAATTGGACTGCTGGCAGGAGGTTTGAGTTATTTGTTTTACAGATTTTTTCCACAAAGTTGCAACCGATTGTCTGTGAAAATGAAAAAAAAAATTAAAAGTTAAAACAACTTTGACAACGTTGCTTAAAAAAAAAAAAAAGTGACAAATTGATTGTAAATCTGATATTTTATTTCAGTGCAACTACATAACATATCATATTTTCCATGGTGCTGTATCACACTTGAGATTGAAAAATAATTGGTACACCAAAACATACTACACTTTCAATACATTATGAACTTAGAGTAGTAATGGATACCCCTACACCATCCCTCAGTTTCCATACTGCTGCACCTTCCGGGACTTAGAATAGTAATAGTTACCCCTGTACCATGAAACGCTTTCTCTACTGCTGTACCTAAGTGCAGTAATATTAGTAATTGTTACCCCTGCACCATCGCACAATTTCGTTTATGATGCAGCGTGAATGTTCAAAAAAAATAATATTAACCCCTATACCATACAACACTTTTGCTAATGCTAAAAATATATTTTTAAATTAAAAGAATTAAAAAAAAAAATTAAATCATTTACCTTCACAATAGCAAAGGTGAGTCGATTACGTTGAGGTGAAGGAAAATTAGGCAAACGATATCTTCCTTTTGATAGAAAAACAACTTTCTGTTTTAGGAAAAACAAGTAGATGTTTTAAGTTGGTATGTATTAAAGTTTCTTCAGAGAAAAAAAATTTGATACAGTACATTTTATAAATTAATAAAAATATTTTTAAAGCACATTTTGTATGGAAATAAAACATGATTTAGGAGAAAACAAGGTGTGAAAATATATTAGTAACTTACTAGTAGTTGGAAAGTAACAATGCTTCTCCAAAGGATTGCAGTGTTCTCTCAGTCGAGGTCACAGTCTAGGTGTCAGAGGGTCAGGTTTTTACGTCTGGTCTCTCTGGTAGTTGATAATCAACTGATTGCAAAATGGTGTCTTCCTGGTATTTATAAGTTTTAGTCAGTGTCACTATTAATTTTTTTAAAAACAGCGTTCGTTGTGTTTTTTAGTATATTTTATTTTGCTGTGGAAAATGATAATTTAAAAAATCATTAACAGATGTATAGTTTTCATTTATTTGCTCCGTTTTGGCATCCATTTTGGAACATGTCTTTTGCTATTGTTTTCATAGAAAGTGTTGTAGGACAAGTTTTAGAAGTGAGATAGATAAAATGGCGACTATGTGTATGTGTCTTCTGTTTTGATCCGTTTATTTTTTTTTTGATATAATCATGATTTAAATGTATATGAACTGTTGTTTGATTACTCGTTATTTGTGTAAAATTTTTAAATGTGTTAAAACGGAATTTTTGCAACAAATAGGAGTATTAATTTTAATACTCTAGTATTACTTTTAATACTCGAGTATTAATTTTAATACTCGCGCAGTGATTTGGTAAAGCATTTCAGTAGATTTACGTTCAGTTTAGCTCCACATTTTAATACACTTCCCCACCCTAAAACCCCTAATTTCCCTGCATCCCGTGCCAGATTTTATTGAACTTTTTAATAAAAAATATATTTTTTTTGCGTTGTAATGGTATGCGTTGTAATGGTTTTCGTTGTAAAAGCACTTTTAAGTATTTTAATAAGTTTGGCGTTGTAACAGTATTCGTTGTAAAGTATTGCGTTGTAGTAGTGTTTGCGTTGTAAAAAATGCGTTGTAAAGGTAGGCGTTGTAATAGCATGCGTTGTAACGTCATACATCCGAATTTATAGAGTGCTGCTATGTCTCTGTCGGGCAGGCCTGAGGGGGGAGGAGGAGATAATGCCTGTTTCGTCTGGAATAGCCATGTTTTGAGGTTCCTTTGGAAGTCCATTAGGAAGGGGGAAGTTCTGAGGTGTTTCGGGAATTCGTTCCAGGTCTTGTAAATCTCATCTGTCACTGTAACACATTTAGATTATGATTCAAAATTCAATCAAGCATAGGGTAGCTACTTTTAATAGTTAAGCAGCTGAAGAACACCCTTCAGCAGAATAGGGGTCTCCTATCTGAACTGAGTGAGGAAATTACATTTGATGCCCTCACAGTAAAAATTGGGAAGCCATGATCTGATTTTACAAGTTCTCTTGGAGCCACAGCCCAGCAGATACATCAAGCGTAAGAATTTACAAACTTCATAGATTGAGCAGAAGGAACTGTGACCCGCACAATTAACACGGAGATAAAGGCGTACAGGACAACAATCAGATCCTGCCTGAGATTATCAAGAATAAATTTTTATTTCTAATGCGCTGCTGGTAATCTTTTCCTCAAAAGATGCATATACAGAAGAAAGCCATACCATTAATTTTAAAGGCTTTATTAAAATAGTTAAGTCCAGTTTTGGTGCAGAACACATGTAAAACTGTAACTGCAAAGGGTAGTGGATGATTGATTGATTAAGTAATTTAAACCTGAGCTCAACCAAAGGGAGCTATGGCATGAGCAGACAGGCTTAATTTACAGAAAATGTGTAGAGCATTTAGAAGTAGCAAAACAGTTAAAACGTCAAATAAATTCAACACAATAAAATTCTGCTCCAAAAATAGAGTAAAATTTAATAAACAAAATTAAATAAAAACAAGAAAAATCCAATAGGGGAACCAAGGATCTGAATTCTAGAAAAAAAGGTAAAAAGCACCAAGAAAAAGTAAAGCGTCAATGACCGTCTATGGTTACAGTAGACAGAAACCTAGGTATAATTTCAGGCCGACGCAATAGAATGCGATTCGGCTACACGAAGCAGGTTCGGAGACCTCCAGATGGGCAAGGTTGCAGATTGTATCAGATGACAGGTTCCTCAAGTACAGATACTTTCATCAAGGGCCCACTGAAACAGATTTGCTTTAGTGGAGAAGCTCCAAGTGGAATAACCCTGTTTCTTTAGCCCAGTGAAGTCACACCTTGGCCAGTTCGGTTCAGGGGGCTGGTCTCGGTCATCCAGCAGCTGAAAGTCAGGATTTTTCCAAGTTCCACAGCTTTTCAGTGGTTCAGTTAGACACAACCTAGTGTTCCAGGACCTCATGAACAGTACTTTAAAGTCAAGACTCACACAAGCAGAGGAAACCAGCAGGGGTAAAGTCCAGGTCCAGATACATGTGGTCAAGTGGGCACTTCAGGGAAAAGGCCTCATGCAGTTTCTTGTGTCGATATAGCCACACAGAAGGACAGCCAACCTACTATCCAGTCCACCTTTTGCCCTGGGTGCAAGTGAGAGAAGGTCTAGCTTTTCAGGTCTCCTCACAGGTCTCAAACAGCAGGTGCAGTGCCTTCTCTGTGCTTCTATAGGTCCAGAAAGTGTTGTGAGAAGGGTGCCTTGGTGTGCCACATTTATGGTTGGCAATGCCAGATGGTTGGGGGGACTCCTGGCTGCTCCCTAACCAGGTGGGTAAAATCTCCGATTGGTAGCCCTACCCACTTTTAAAGCAATTCCTGTTTGCCCTAATTTAAACAATCCCATAGTGCACCTCACTCCTACAATCCAACATGGGGAGATATGTTCTTTCCCGTGCAATGCCTGTGTGCCCACCCAGAGCTGTGGCCATGAAAATAGGCAGTGGTCACTCTAAAACTGATCTAGGGGTTGCTACCCTCACACTGGGTTTGGAGCCAGCATGGATGGGGGAACAGTAAGTTGCCTTTTCCATGTCCTAACTTACATTTACTTGTTGAAGGGCAGGTCCTTTACAAATGGAGTTCCTAGGTCCACCCTAACTGGTTTTCCTGCACGGGGAAGAAAAATAACTCCCCACACCAACCATTGCCTCGGCTCTGGGAGCAGGTTTCACACCAAGGCCAAGCACTGGCTGAGCAGCCTCAAAATCTTCACAACTGAATTGGGGCTTTTAATACATTTTTAACATAGAGAATTAATAATTTTTCTAGCTGATCTCACGCCTGAGACCGCAGAATTATTATTTTCATCAACATGCAAGATTTCCACACAGGACAGAGAACCTTCCAGTGTGAAAATGGCTTTTGAAGGCTTGTCACTATAGAGACATGGCAATAATACATTTCTTCTACATGTTCTATTTTTAAATACCAAGTACCATAGCTTATGGACTACAAGGCCAACAAAGGGGAGACATATTAATATTTAAAAGGAAAGGAATTTCCCTGTCAATTAGGTTATTTTGATTGGGCTGACGGTTTACTCTGCAGCAGTTAGGCTACAATGGTAGGCTTGAAGCCATGTTTTCCTATGTCACACTTATGGATGACACAATAGGTGCCGTAGTCCACAAGCAATATTTTACTATCCATTCCACAGGTGAATTTCTGCATCATATTATAGGACAGTTAGAAATAGCAAAGAGGGATTAGCCAATTTTTACACTTTTAAGCGGTCAGAGCACATACATTTAGCACTGAACAGCTATGCACCAGTTCGCATGGTCTTAAAACCAGCAATAAAATTCGGAAGAAAATGGGGGTGACCCTGCAAAAAGGGGCATTTTCTCACAAAGACATACAAATTCTGGTAATTAATTTCAAATAAAATGATACTTAACTGCATAATGAGACAATCTTTGATTGAATCCCTTCTTTCCTAGCCCTAACTGATGTCTACATCAGCACTAAAATCTTGCCAAAAGTTAGAGCTTTCCAGATGGTGTACACACACCTGCTCATTGCTTTTACTTTTTTAGTCTGCTGGCTGCCCTTGGATAGGCTGTTTTGCGTTTATGTCACTATTATCAGGAGAACAAGATGGCAATGAAGAAAGTGCAGACTGTGGGGTTTGCAAACATTCTATTTATATATTGCAACCTTTTTTGGGAACAAATAACCCCTTGATCTATGATGTAAGGTGAGAACAGAAGTGTGGGGATTCCTTTGTATTTTCATCCAAAGGGCTTTGTGCTAAATGCCGCATCTCATGACTATATATCATATGACCTACAAATATGCTAGCAAAGAAAAAGAAAATATTGTTGTACTGTAAACGTACGTACGATGAAATAGCAAACAAGTTATACTTCACAAAAGATATGTGTGACCTTAACCCCTTCGCCGTGGCGCGAATTCCGCCGCGGCGCTAGGGGGGTTTTCGGTGAGCGCGGCGCCGCTGTGCTCATGACGGAACCACGCCGTCATGAGTCACGGGCGAGCTGTGCTCATGACGGAGTGGTTCCGTCACGGCGCCGCCCACTTACGTTACACGCCCACACAGGCGGGGAAAAGGCGCCGCGTGGGGGAGCGGCCGCCAACGGCCGCAGCATGACGGAACCACTCCGTCATGAGCACAGCGCGACCGTGGCTCATGACGGAGTGGTTCCGTCATAAGCAGGGAAGGGGATAAGCAATGATGAGCCTAAAAAGCACACAACTACGCATCAGAAAACGGCAGTGGGCTCTGGCAGAGGAGGGACACATCCGGAACACCAGGAGGGATGACAAACTACCCGAGGTCCTACTGGCATGGGGTGCAATGATTCAGGAGATAGCGGGACGGGCCTCCCAATCTACTCCAGAAAGTTCAAGGCCGCCGTCTTCTGGGCGGGGGAGGCCCCAGGACAAAGGGGAGAGGCACACGGAGACCCAGCATAAGAATTATGATACTTAGACTTCAAGTTATAGAGACCTGGCAGCAGGGGGGTGGGGTATTGGGAGGGGGGCGGGGTGGGGGGTTGGAAGGGAGGTGGGGGGAGTTTATTATTGTTTAGTTCTGTTTAAGCACGAAATGATGCTGAGAATATTGAAGATTGAAGAATCTCCATGGATGTAACCATTGGTTCAGACTTTGACATGTATTTTTGGTGAAACATTAACCACCTTGGCTGAGGCGAGCATGCTGTATGATTGTATTTACACTTGATTTATTGATTTGGAGGTATAAAACTAATAAAGACATAAAAGAAATTTTAAAAATACACATCAGGAATTAGACCATGTTTAGAAGTAACAGCAGTTTGAGTATTAACAAAGTTGAAGAGTTTTTTCCTCTAGGTAGTGGTTGTGGCAGTTATTATATTGAACTGTATAGTCCTATGTATTTTTTTACGTTTTTAGAGATGAAGGACGTTGATCTTCTTTAGGAGAAGTGAAAAACGTCCTTTGGCAAATGTTCTCTTAATTCTTTTTTTAGAGATGGGAGCTAAGGTATTCATCATGTTAAGGTTCGAGGAGCTGAGGTGGTCAACTAGAAAGCAAACATTTTGGTGTTCTTAGTTAAGAACATTCAGCAATGTAAATATAAAAAATAGTTAGGGAATCCTGGTATAATTCTTTGAGTTCCTGCTCCATATTTAGTTAGGCTTAGATTGAGATTACCATCGTACGTTAAACATGCTCACAGAGAAAAATATAGTGGAGTGCTGAGACCAGTCACATTGTAGGCCATTATTTACTACCCGTGCAAGGTTTTCTATAATCAGGTCAAGAATACATCCTTTTCAATGAGTAGGGTTTTCTGATAAAGTCAATAGGTTATTAGCCTTATCATTCTAAACCAGGTTAAATTCACCAAGCAGTTGGAGATTTTTAAAACACAACTAGAAGGTTGGTGGTGAGGTTCAGCAGCAGCTCAATACAGTTACAAGACAAAAATTCATTTCACCAAGGATGCAATGTCCGAGTCCTGGGCTTTCAATTTAAAAAATAGTCTAAATTAATACTATTTTACAATAGTTTCAGTGATACCAATCTGGTTTCAATCTGCAGCCATGCATTAAATTGATAAAATAAACCCCACGCCTGGCACACCGAATCCTTAATAACTTGAAGTCACAACATACCAAAGTCTCCAAAATTAAGATGGATGAGGAATTTGCTCCATGATTCTGTTGATATATAAAATTCAATGTATGTTGCTTAGATTCACGCTCCTTAAACCCCATGCTCAAAAACGTAATCTACAACATAAGGAGCAGACAAAATGTTTGGGCTTGGGCAGTGCAAAAAGTCACAAACAGACTGTTTTGGAAAGTACTTCGTGAGTAATAATGTGAAAAAAACAATGGTATCTGTTTAGTGTAACCAATATACACAGACAGTTTGTGAAAATTGTATTGTAGGAAGAGCAGATTTTGTATAATTGTACCCAGGGCTGCACAGTCCACTTAACTGGGAGGGGAAAACAGATGATTAATTTAAATGGCAAAATGAAATGAAAAAGCAGGATCATTTATCGGCTTGGTAAAGACTGCAAGGAAAAATAATCACTGAAGTGGAAAAGAGTTTCAAGTTTCGAAAATCAAATTACCCGAAGTGAAAGTGTATTTGGACAAATGTCTTAATCGAACAGTTGATTATATATACATCGTGCCTTGTTTTCTTTACACCGCTTGGAAGTAGTGGCTGGGATAAGTGTGTGTTGAAAAAACAACCACAGCAGAGTAAGTGCCCGAAATGCATTGGATTGAGGATGTTTTTAAATGTATCCGGCGTGTATTGGCAAACTGCAACATTTGAAAATTTGGAAAGACATTTGAGTGTCGCACATGTGATTGCCGATTCACAATTGCTCTAAACATTGGAGGAACATGGAAATAAACAAAATACAACTGGATTAAACAGAGTCATCGTTTGTTCAAGGGCTGTGCGTCCGTTAAGGAGTGCGAAGCACGCTCCATTCTGGACAAATTATATATACATCGTGCCTCATTTTATTTACACCGCTTGGCAGTAGTGGCAGGGATTAGTGAGTGTTGAAAAAACAACCACAATGGCCATCTCCTTGTGTTAAAGAGACAGGAAACTGTTAAAACGCATGGCATTTAGTCGCTCCCAGATCTTTTCAGTCGATTTCTTAAACTCTTGTTTATACGTTTTTAGATCATTTCATTTGAGAGGCTTACGATGCGCTGATTATACCACTTGTAGGCGACATGCTGTGTTTGAATTGCTCAGGTACGCCTCCCTCAAACCTCCTGCAGCTCTACTGCACTACACGGCCGGCCCTAAGCAGGGTTGTTGGCCTGATGTTGTGTATACCTAGACCCTCCCCTTGTTTCTTATATGAAAAATAAAAACAGATTTTTGTAAAAAAAGACAATACAGTAACGCCAAGTACCTATGTGTGGGGAGTCGTATGGACAGTAAGGATTTGAACTCATGTTCACCGGTGCGTATAGTAAAAACTAGATGGTCATGGCCTTGTGCCAGTATGCTTTATGAGATTACAGCAGTTGATTTCTCTGACAAAGCCAGTAGGTTGGGTTTTGAAAAGGAGCTCGCAGGCTTGACCAACGCACACAGAATGGATGCAAAGTGGCAACAGACGCACCATGTTTTCTCATCTGCATAAAAGGTTCAGTATCCCCAGCCAGGGACATCTTAAGGATTTGGGGGGCCCTGGGCCAAACATATTTTGGGGGCCCCTGTTCAGGACACCTTTGAATTTATGATCTAATTTGAGCCCCTGTTTCCCACGCAGTTTCCGCTTCCTCAGCTGCGCTAGCGATCCAGTTTGCATCATAGGCATTAGCCTATATATTCCCGATGTAAATGGACATGTGCAGCTTACAGGTGTAGGATTCAGGGTTTCCTGCCCTGCTACTACGTTTTTAATACTTTTTAAATTGTATATGTGTGGCTGAATTACTCTGTGCTTTTTAACAATTTCTCCTACCTATGCGCCCTTGCACTTTACTTGATTCTGCTTGCCAACACCTCCTTAGCTGCTCCGATTCGCATTTCGGTTTTCCTTCAGTCCTGGTCCGCTGCTGCTGATACGCCGATTATGTGGAGGGCTGGGGCTACTATCTGGCTACTCACTTCCGCCCACGCAGTGTCCACTTCCTCAGCTGTGCTAGCGATCCAGTTTGTATCATAGGCATCAGCCTATATATTCCTGATGCAAACGGATGCGCGCAGCTGATAGCTGTAGGATTTAGTGTTTCCTGCCCTGCTACTAGGTTTTTATTACTTTTTAAATTGTATATGTCTGGCTGAATTACTCTGTGCTTTTTTTTTTTTTTTTTTTTTTTTTTTTTTTTTGAAACCGTTTATTGCAGTTTGTATAAGTTACAGGTATGGGCCTACAACCACCCGGCCGGCCGCTAGAGTGACAAAAGCATATTGCATACATACAGTAGAAAGTCTCTCGGCAGTGCAGAGTAGTGAAACAGGAGTAATCAATGGTGCAGGCCACACAGCTCCATGCCCACAGTACGGTTCCCTTTTCTTGAAACAAAACAACACCAAAAAACCACACCCGCAAGGCAACCCGCGATCCAAAGTGACAGCACGTGCTCCATAAGTGGGGGACCCAAACCAGCAGCAGAACTCTGAAGAGGGGAATGGGAGTAGATCAGGGACTGGGGGACCGCGCGCCCGCGGCCGAGGGAGGGGGGCCGTCTAGGGAGACGGAGCAGGCGAGGCAGCCGGTAGTAGTGGCGGCTCACAAATACCCCCGCGGTAGGCGTTCCAGGGGCCCCAGAGTTTCACCCACGCCCCAGGCTTACCCCTCGCCACATACACCACCTTTTCACGAAACATACACCAATCCATATGCTCTTTCCAGGCCGACACCGCAGGGGGCCTCTGGGATCCCCACAATTGAGCAATATCACGCTTAGCTATCATGTATCCCAGAGTCACCCACCGCGTCTGCGGGACCGAATAGTCATTTGGTTCCCATACATTCAGCAAGCATCTCCTCGCTTCAGGCAGCAGCGCGACACGCGTAACCACACGCAGGACCTCATGCACACCACGCCAGAATCGTTCCACCTTCGGGCACTCCCACAGTATATGCATGAAAGTCGCCAACGCACCACAGCCACGCTTACACATTCCGTCACCAGCAAAACCCATACGTAGAAGCCTTGGCCCCGTCACGTAAACCCGGTGAAGGATCTTGAGCTGGACGAAACGAAGGCGAGCCGGGATGGCCACCTCTTTCGGAGAGGCCACCGCGGAAATACAATCCTCGTCGTCCAGCTCCAGCCCATCGGCAACCCAAGCCTCGCGGAGACTAGTCAGCAGGCACGATCTATCGTTGATCAGTTTTTTGTATATGAGGGAGATCGTGCTGTCCGGGACATGGCCATCTAGCACTCTGTCCTCCAGGGGGGAAGACTCCGGAATGGATGCGACATCCGGGAAGACGGAGCCCAGCGCATGGCGGACCTGTAGGTACCGAAAGTACTCAGTGCCCTGCAGCTGAAACTCCGCCTGCAGCGTCTCAAAAGTTTTGAATCCCCCCCTCGTCCAGAGATCTCCCACCGTGCTGATGCCGATCGTGTCCCACTTCTCGAAGCCCTTCGACGTCCACAGGGAGCCCAACCTCTCAGACGCATACAGCGGTGACGCCCGGGTCAAACGGTCCTTCCACCCCATAGCTGCATTAGCCGCGTGCCAGACACGCACCATGACACGCGTCGGTCCCGTCAAACGGGAGTCGGGCGCGCCAGAGTAGAGCGCTCGATTGTAATCGCCTCCGGGCAGGAGCATCTTGTCCATCTCAAATGCCGGGTTCAGGGCGGGCCCGTAGAGGCCATGATTAATTGCAGCTAGTTGGGAGGCCCAGTAATACCGTTTAATGTCCGGGAGGGCGACCCCCCCATCGTACCACGGGAGCGTCAATTTAGCCAGAGCAATGCGCGGCCTCCCATCCCAGAACAGGCGCCGCTGGAGGCCCTCCACCTCCCGGAATTAGCGTGCCGGGACCAAGTCCATAGTGTTCTGGAGGGCGTACAGGAAGCGCGGCAGGGACATCATTTTAAACAAGGCCGCTCGGCCGAGCGGCGAAAGCGGCAGACGCCGCCAGCGCACCACGTCCTCCTTCAAGCGCTGGAGGGGGGGTAGCAAATTCCGCTCATAGCGGGCCTCCGGGTCAAGAGTGATATATATACCCAGGTACCGAAAACCTTGGGAGGCAATCTGGATCGGACAGTCCCGTGGTAGGACCGGAGCCTCCCCGGAAAGCACATAGACACAGGATTTCGCCCAGTTGATGACCAGGCCTGAGTTGCGACCGAATGAGCGCAAAACATCAACCAGGACGATCAGTGATTTACGCGGGGAGGCGAGATACAGAAGGATATCGTCCGCATAGAGGGACACGCGGTCCTCATGCTCGGGGGTCCAGCGGAGACCACGGATAGAAGGGTGCCACCGCAGCCACTCCGCCAGGGGCTCCAGGGCCAGGGCAAACAGGAGAGGCGACAGGGGGCAACCCTGTCGCGTGCCCCGCCCCAGCGCGAATGGGGCCGAGACTCGCCCATTCACCACCACCTGCGCCAACGGGCCCGAATATAGCAATTTGACCCAGCTAAAGAAACCCGGGCCAAACCCAAATTTCGCCAGCATCGCCCAGATGTATGGCCATTCAAGCGTATCAAACGCCATGGTGGCGTCCAAGGACGCCAAGATGGCCGGCTCCCGCACAAAGGGGACACGCGCGAGCACCCCGTGTAAGCGCCGCAGATTGAGCGCCGTGTTGCGGTGTGGTATAAAGCCAGATTGGTCTTGGTGGACCAAATCGCCCACCACGCCAACCAACCGGTTGGCCAACACCTTGGCGAGGATTTTGGGCTCCGCGTTCAAGAGCGAAATCGGCCTATAGGATGTGACCCGTTCACGGGGCTTCCCCTCCTTGTGGATCACCACAATTGTGGCCAGACGCTGGTCCGGCGGGAGGGAACCCTGCGAGTGGGCCGCCAGGAACATCGCGCGCAGGTGGGGCGCCAACACATCCGGGCGTAGCTTGTATAGCTCGATAGGAATACCATTAGGGCCCATGGCCTTGCCGGATGCAACCGAGCGAATAGCCAAGGCAATTTCGTCCGAGGTGGGAGGGGCGTCCAGCGAATCCCTGTCCTCCACTGTAAGGGAGGGCAGTGCGATGTCCCGAAGCAGGGCATGGGAATCTTCCTCCGAGCAGGGGGAAACCGGGGAGTAGACGTCGCGGAAATAATCCGCGAAGCAGGAGACAATGGCTTCCGGCTCGGTGACACACGCACCATCCACACTCTCAATCAAAGGCACCACGCGGCTCGCTCTCTCCCTCTTATCCAACCACGCAATCAATTTGCCAGCCTTATCACCCACATCATACAATCGCCCCTGCTGCTCTCTACTGAGGCCCCTGGCCGCCTCCGTGACGAGGGCCCGATAGGCCGCCTGCTTTAGGTGTAGAACATGCAACTTGGCATCTGTTACCCCGCTCCCCAGGTCACCCTCCAGTTCTGCAATCTCGGCCTCTACCCGGGTCACCTCCTCCCGCTCGCGCCGCCGGGCATGGGAGATAAAGGAGAGGGCCTCCCCTCTAAGAACTACCTTAAAAGCCTCCCACAGGGAGATGGCCGAAGGAACCGACCCCACATTCTCGTCGAAATATCGCTGTAAGGATTTGATCAAATCGGCACGAATGTTGGGGTCGCGCAAATACCATGCATTGATTGGGGCCACCCTGCCATCCCCCCTCGGGAAGACATCGAAATGCAACAACAATGGGGAGTGGTCTGAGATACCCCGCGCCAGATGGCGCACCTCCCCCACCCTCCCTGCATGGGCCGCCGGGACAAGGATGTAATCAAGCCGCGAGAGGCTACCATGGGCACCCGAGTGGAAGGTGTACTGTCGCAATGCGGGATGCTTTAATCGCCAGCAATCCACCAGGCCCAGCGTGTCCAAAAGGCCGGGCAGCCACGCCTGTGCCCGGGGGAGGTCCCTAGGGGGATGGCGATCCATAGACCCAGAGGCTACCGCATTAAAGTCCCCTCCAACCACCAGCAGGCCACTCGGAAGGTCCAGAAGGAGGCGCCCCAGGTCCGCAAATGTGGTGGCTTGTAACCCAGGCGGGACGTACACTGATATAAAGATAAACACTCTACCCTCCATTCTTCCCACCAGAACAGTGTAGCGTCCCCTCCCATCATGGCGCACCTCGTCAATCTCCAACGGGAGCGAGTTCTTGATCATAATACCCACCCCCCGCGAGCCCGAAGTGAAGCCGGAATGGGCCGCCAAACGATATCCCCGCCGATTCATTGCATGAAAGGAGTTACCTATAAGGTGCGTCTCCTGCAGGAAGACAACATCTGGTGAAATACGTTTTAAGTACTGCAGGACCACACCACGCTTAATCCTATCCCCCAGGCCGTTAACATTCCATGACAACACAGTCAAATCCCTACCCCCCATCATACGTCGAAACAATCGGTCGTCCCCCACCGAGCATCTGAAAAACAACAATACAGTAGCGGGTCAGCCTTGCGGTACTAACAAACAACACACCCCCCCACCCCCCGGTCCCAACAGAACTCCCCCCTCCCTGCACCCCTGCATGAGCCCAGACAGCCCCCCCAAAGTGCAGTGTGCCTGTCGCCCCATAGCTAAATACTAACTAGTTCCCCAGAGGAGGAGGGAAGCCCCCAACAGACCCCGCACGACCTCCATAGGAGGGGAACATACGCAATCAATAAATGGTGAAGGAACAACGTCCAGAGCAAGGCCTATTCAGTCACCCCTCAATTCTGATCCGGCGGGCCCTCCTCGCCAGCCGCGCCCCCCCCGCCCCCCCGGCCCCGATCTCCAGGCAGAGTGTCCAACCAGTCCCCAGCCGCCTCGGGCCGGTCGAAGAAGTGCGTGCGACCATCCACCTCCACCCTCAGCTTAGCCGGAAAGAGCATAGAGTACTTGAGGTTCAGGTCCCTTAGGCGACGTTTAACACCAAGAAAACTCTGTCTCTGCTTCTGAACCGCCGGAGTAAAGTCTGGGTAGAAATGTACCTCCATGTTGTCAAGCTTGACCGGTCCCTGTTGCCTGGAGGTCTGGAGGATAGCATCTCTGTCCCGAAAATTAAAAATCCGGGCAATGAGAGGCCGCGGCGGGGCACCGGCCTTGGGTCTGCCCCCAGGGACCCGGTGAGCACGCTCCACCGCAAAAAGCTTACTCAGCCCCCGGGGCTGGAGATGGGTCAGGATCAATTCTTCCACGAAAAGATCCGCCGCCTCCGCCTCTCGTCCCTCCGGCACCCCCACAATACGGACATTATTCCTCCGGGCCCGACCCTCGGAATCCTCCAGTCGCCGGTCCATCAGGGCGCTCACCTGGCCAAGCCGGCGCACCTCCTTCTGGAGGGCCACCACGTCTGTCGTGAGGCTCGTTGTGGTGTGGGCCAGGGAGTCGACTCGGTCGTTTGTTTTGGACAAGTCTGCCCTCACAAGGCTCACATCCACCAGGACCGAGTCTATTTTTTGCGCTAAGGTGTCGAAACGCTGGTCCACCGAGGCCTTCATCTCCGCGATGGCGCCCATGACGTCCCGGAGGGTCAGATCCACTGGATGAGCAGATGCCTCCGTCGGGCCCACCGGGGATACACGCGATGTCTCCGGAGAACCCTTCTGGAGCGTGTAGCGGTCCATACTGTTAGCCTGGTGCGCCGTGCCACGGCGGGTTGTCTTCACCTTCGCCCGGTCGCCATCTTGTTTGGTGGACATGCTGGCTCTTCCACAGTCGTGCCAAGCTCCCCGGACAGGCCGCTATACCAAGTCGCTGGTGCCAGGGGGGGGGCGGGGGCTACCACCGAACCGCAGGTCAACCCACCGCCGGTGGGTCAGCCGGGCTCCCGGACAAGACCACACCGCCGCACCCCGCTCCGCAACCCGACCCCGCTTGAGAGCAAGGAGGGCGCAAAAGCGAAAGTGAAAGTGCGGGGTACGCGAGTCGCCCAGCCCTGCCCGCCGCTGTTATTCACTTTGTCCCCGGATCGCCCCACTACTCCAATCCGGGGGGCCGGCGAGGAGAAGGCCGCAACCTTCGATCGATGCTCCCACCGGTGTTCGGGGTCCGATTCGAGCCCAAAAAACGGGTGGCGCCTCAGCTCGGGTTCCCCGACACAGTCCCCTCAACAAGGACAGGATATCGCCAGGATTAATTCAGGAGGTCGCGGAGGTCCTCGGGAGCCTCGCACCTACGCGGCCATCTTGGTTGCGCGCTAGGCTCCTCCTCCTACTCTGTGCTTTTTAACAATTTCTCCTACCTATGCGCACTTGCACTTTACTTGATTCTACTTGCCTACACCTCCTTAGCTGCTTCGATTCGCATCTCGCTTTTCCTCCAGTCCTGGTCCGCCGCGGCTTATACGCCAATTGTGCGGAGTGCTGGGGCTACTTTCGGGCTACTCACTTATGCCTATGCAGTTTCCGCTTCCTCAGCTGCGTTGGCGATCCAGTTTGCATCATAGGCATTAGCCTATATATTCCTGATGCAAACGGACGCGCTAAGTGGACGTGCACAGCGTGCGCGCCGCTGCGCCGAAGGTAAGCCTGTCTGCGCCCGGAGGCGTTCGGCGCCGGCCATATTGCAATAGGGAAAAACTGCTTAGCCTTAGGCGGCTACCATTATGTCGCTGTACAGCCGCTGATCCGAGGTTGGAGGTAGACTTTCGATGCAATAAGTGCAACTGGACTCTCCTCCAGCCCAGGAAACTCGCACCCAATATCCTCCCACGCAACAATAAGTGTAAAAACAATAAGAAAACAGAGGACTTAAAGGCCACCCTTTTAAATTCTCGCTCTATACAAAAGCATGAACCATACATTTATGGCCTACTTTTAGACTAACAGTCTGATCTTTTATTTCTCACTGAGACCTGGCTGTCTTAAGCCTCCAACCCTACTATCACCTCGACCATCCCTACGGGTTATAACATTCTTAGGAGGGACCGATCGAATGGGAATGAGGGAGGTGTTGCCATAATTTACATTAAAAAAACTAGACTGCTTAGGCTTCTGCTGTACCTTATCCCCCATCATAGCATAGCTGGATTTCTGATTTACAGACCTCCCAGTGCTATTAGAAATGTTATTACTACGCTTAATACAGCCACCACCTCCCTGGCCTTAAAATACAACAGCTGCCTCATTCTGGGATATTTCAATATACATATGGACAATGGAAAAGACCCTCAAACAATTTACTTGTTGGAGGCGCTGCAGGCCTGCAACATGTTTCCATCTTTTTCTTTGGCCACCCATGAGAAGGGCCATACCCTAGACCAAATCGTTCACAACTTTGACATATCAGTAAGCCTACCTCTTCCCATTACCTGGTCTGACGACCTCCTATTAAAATTCGTCATTCCCAACTCTGCCACAGCCCCTTGAGCTAACACAGGGCAGAGGGTCTCTAATTACAGGACGTTCCATAAAATATCCATCCCGATGTTAGCAGACACCCTCGGTCGTTCCTCACCAGAGCTGTCTGGCTGCCCCAACTCGGACGCCCTCTCAATAGATTCATGGCTCCGAACCAACATTGATGCAGTGGTACTGGTTGTTTGCTGCTCCTCAAAGAGGTTAGCCCCACCAGCTCCATGGTTTAACGATTCCCTTAGATCTCGCAACAGAAATTGTGGAACAATTGAACGGAAATGGCGTAAATCCTATCTACCTGAGGACAGGAAGGTGTATAAAGACACCTTAAAAGCTCATTACATTCTCGTGAAGGCAGCCAAGAAAAACCTCTTTCAAACCAAGATAGAAAATGCCCAAAATAAGAGTAAGGAAATCTTTAGCATAATTAAATCCTTTACTGCCCTGAGAGCCGGCACAAAGGAAGGGCCATGCACTGAAGAATGGTCTAAGTAAATAGTTGAATTCTTCCACAAAAAGATCTCCATGATCCAACAAGCCTTCACTAACATCTCAGAGGAAGAACTGACCTTCTACCTTAGTTCTAATAGCAAATTTCACCTCTTGGATCTTCCATCTTTACTAGCTTTCCCTGAGTTTCAGCTTGAAGAGTCACTTACCCCTCTCCAAAGCATTAAGTCTGGCTCTCCTACTGACCCATGTCCAGGGAATATCTTGAACCTATTATCTCCCACCATAAACCCCACAGTAAACCAGCTCTTTAATGCTTCTCTCTCCTCAGGCAACATGCAGAAATTATGGAAGAATGCTAAGATTCTTCAACTGATAAAAAAGGCTAACGCCAAACCGACGGAACTTGCCAACTACAGGCCAATCTCCCTTCTTCCGACCCTCTCCAGAGTACTAGAGAAGCATGTAAACAAGGCCCTCCGAAAACACATTGAAGATGGGAAGCTCCTTCATGAGTCCCAATCCGGTTTTAGGGCTAACTACAGTATGGAGTCCGCTCTGCTGGAAGTGACTGAATTTCTCAAGGGTAAGCTGGACCAGGGAGGCAAGACTGTTCTGATATTGCTCGATACGTCGACGGCCTTCGATATGGTCCCACATGAGAGGCTCCTGGAGAGACTTGCTAACATCGGTCTGGGGGGCGACCGCCTTAACATGGATGTCATCCTTCTTGGCAAATAGATCTCAGGACATCTGCTCCCCCCTTTCTCATCCCCAGTTCCGGCCATGAATGTAGGTGTCCCTCAGGGCTCCATTCTCAGTCCTACCCTTTTTAATATATATCTATCCCCCTTGCATTTCTGGTAGAGGAAGAGGGCGCCAAAATTGTTTCCTATGCTGATGACACTCAGCTGATTTTTACGTGTGAAAAAGGAACCGACTTTGACGGGGCAATGATTAGGTCTTGCCTCACAAAGGTTTTTAACTGGCTTAAAATCAATTAGCTGAAGTGCAATACTGACAAAACTGAAGTTGTTTTCTTTGGTAATCCATAAACGCCTGACTGGAGCGCTTGGTGGCCAAAAGATCTGCCGCCCCCGCCCGCTGAAAGGAGAAAGTCAAAAACGTAGAAATTGTCATAGACAAGACACTCTCCATGTGCTTTCAAATTCAAAATCTAAATGGCACTTGCTTTGGCATACTCTGGATGCTAAAAAAAACTCCTGCCACTGTTACCGCTTGAGAGCAGAAAGATCGCGGTGCAGACTCTGGTGACATCAAAGCTTGACTATGTCAACAGCTTGTACCTCTGTCTTCCCAAATCCCTTATCCAGCGCCTACAAGTGGTACAATACGTGGCGGCCAGAGCCATCCTGAGACCTAAACCCAGATCTAGTATGACCCCTATTCTTAAGTTTCTCCGCATAAAAGAATGGATCGGCTTCAAAGCGATGACCATCTTCTTTAAAGCTTTCCATGGCTTAGGAGCCGGCTACATAAATAAGCGCGTTAATCGCTACACAACAGCTAGACCCCTAAAGTCTTCCAATGCCAACCTGGCCATCATGCCTAAAATATGCAGTGCCTGCATTGGAGGCAGATCCCACGGCTTTCTAGGCCCAAAATTGTGGAATAGCCTTCCTGAGTCTCTGAGACTAACCACAGACCTACTCTCTTTCATGAAAGAACTTAAAAACCTGGCTTTTTGATAACTGATGGGTCTTTTACGCATGTTTTCCTCCCACTGTCATGCGCCAGGACACTCTAGTCTGAGTAGCTGCGCGCTTTATTAAATACACAATTTCATTTCATTAGGTCCCTGACAGTGCAAAGGACACTCGTCCAAATTCTAAGCGCCTTATTTATGAGGCTTTGCTTCACTTTTATGCTGCTGGTGCGTCACTTTTTGTGACGCACCGGCAGCATAAAATATGTGCAATGTTACGCCCTATTTACAAAGTGACGCATCTAGGCAGATGCTTCACTTTGTAAACCCCTGCACCGCATTATACCTGCGCCAGGTATAATGTATGCAGGGTGGGTGTTGCCCCGCAAAATGCCTCGTAGAAATGGCGCATTGAAATCTATGAGAACTCAGTGCGCTACTTCTAGGACGCCATTGCGTCAATATCTTACACCTGCCACACAGCAGGCATAAGACTGATGCAGGCCCTTTCACATGGGGCTTGCCCCATGTGAAAGGACACATTGCTGGAGTTGCGTCTATTTTCAGACACACCCCAGCAATGCATCACTTTTGCACATACAGATTCGTCAGAAATACTGACATATCTGTAACTCCTTGCGACATGATGCGTCATACAGTAAATATGACACATCCATCATGTCGCAACGAGGGCGCACTAAGAAGTGACGCATCCCTGTTTTCACACAGCAATGCATCACTTCTCATAAATAAGGCCCTGAATGTTTTTACATCTAATATTCAGGGATAGTTATGTGTGTTTTCAATATTGTAACACAGCAGCAGCACACCAATATTACTGCAAATAATCTCTGTGACGCCCTCCCATTTCTTATATGTTAGGCCTTGTTTTGATCTAAAATAAACGTTTTTTATGTATATTGCATGAAACATAAACACAAAATTTATCTGCAAAATGGCTGTACTAGACTCTCACACATCAGGTACATAAGAAATACATGAAATGAAAACAGAATTTAAAACAAACTGTTTAGGAAATATTCAAGGTCATTAGGGCAAAACTCTGGAGAGTGGAGCTGACTGTCAGGGGGCCCCCTGAAAGGCTGGGGCCCTGGGCCAGAGCCCACTTTGCCCATGCATTAAAACGTCTCTGTCCCCAGCAGCATTTCAAGAGTGTCTTACACACTACAAAGTGACAGCTGGCGCCGACAGCACGCGCCTCACACATACAGAAGGCGCAGCATTGCAAGCCGGGACAGCCACGATTTCACAGTACACGGTACTTCACAGGAAGAGGTACTGGCAGTCGGCCATTAAAACAGATTAAATACATTTTAGCAGTTGTTGGGCAGGTGCAGGAAGAGGTGTCTGAAGATGGATTTGTTTATTTAGCTTGTTTTAACTAGTGCCTCATGAAAGCAGTAGTCAAGATTTGAAAGAATTAACTTGGCCAAACGTTGATGATTCACGATTATAAATTCACAGCGCGCTAACACCCCAGGTCTCTCTTGGTTTTGAACATGACCATCTTGAGAGGATAGCTCCAACGATAACGTTTGTAAGGATTTCTGGAGTGGAGATGATCATTAATCGGTTTTACATTGGTATGAAATGCATTCCAAAGTCAAGGGGCCAGAACAGAAAAATCCCGGCATGCGGGCGGTCTCTAAATCTTAGAAGATGAAGGATAAGCGGATTACGGAATTAATCATTCTTGCCAAACAGTTTGAACTCCAAAGGTTAGTAATAAACCTTGGTACCTTTCCATTAAATGATCTTTAAATAATGCACAGTATGGATCGGAAGAAAATGCATCCATTTTAAAAAGGAAGTAGAGTGACTGAGCCTGAGAGATCCCCCAACAATATGCATCACTTGATTTTAGATCATCTGTAAACAGAAACATTTTGACACTTTAATGCCTAGGTATAAGCTGCTGCAACAACCCAACCAGTAGCCAATAACGTCCAACCAATACTGTTACTCATCTACAACAAAAGGAGAGGACGTATTGGGCACAGCATACCTGCGTAAACCGAACACGAGGACACAGTCAATGCCATCTAGCAGTCCATTTGAAGAGCTGAGGTAACTTTTATGACCAAGAATTTCCATGCATTCGACCGGCGCAGACTGGACCAAGGTAGAAATGACACCGAGTAATTTGGGACTGCTCACCCAGAATGTGAGTGGACTGGGCAATGAAATTCAGACACTGGTTTGTCCAGATGCTCAACAGGCATACCTCTGATTTTCTACAAGAAACACCCCTGATGGGAAGTAACTGTAGACTTATTGGTTGGGTTGGTTATCCGTACGTAGCACATAAAGGATACATAACTGGTACTGTGTGTAGAGATTCTAGATAAAACAAAATGCCACTATGTAGTTTGTAAAACCTTGGCTGGCGCACAGGAATGCTATGCAGTGAAGTCTGGGGTGCGACTTTGCAAAAGGGTAACAGTTGTCTTGGTGTACCTGGAAGTGGTACTGACATAAAATGCTGTAACCACTGCTGCATGACAACTACGGCGGGACAAAGCCTGAGGCTTCACTGGGTTACCAGTGGATTGCTGTAGGAGAACGACTAATTAAACTGCCTCACATTTTTAAATATGTTTTAGGTGGCCAGAAAAGAGGGTAACTGGCCAGTGGATCTCCACTTACAAACGAGGAATACACAGAAACGAGTGAATTTTGTACCATCATATTTCACTAGAAAACACTAAAACAAAAATATTTTCCCACCCAATCAAAGTCTTAACTGGTTAAGTATCCACCATTATCTGGACTATGTTAGTTGTGTGATGGAGTCAACTGTTGGGCTTTCAGTAGATTCTGAGAAGGCCTTCACATTTAAAGTTATGACTAAACTGTGGTCTGGATCACACTATTGTAAACAAATCTGCTGGCTAGAGTCTCAGCCAATGCGGTTCCTTAGTATCATTTCGACTCAAGACAGCACAATGCAGAGATGCCTCTTATCTCTTGAACAGTTGACTTGTTGAGTACGGATAGATTCTCTGATTAGGAGATTTTGATGGTGTGAGATATAGGTTCCCACAATAACCCTTTATGCAAATGTCATTGTTAGAACCCCTTTTCGAGGCCCAGGCGGCATCTTGGTCAAGGGCTTTTACTCCAGATGTCTCGAGGTCCAACCTACTATGGATCCGGAGCAACTGGGCCAAGTACTCCTTCTGCACTTGACTCTCAGTGGTAGCTGTGGACGAGCAGTCAAAGGCTCATTCAGGGGTGGAAGAGTAAATAAAGGTGAGTGAACACAACTCTTAAATGAAACTGCACACAGTACTAACCAAAAATCAATGTCCATTCAAATACTACATGTATAAGGATAACTACTTTACTTCTAATTCTACACACCCAAAGAACGACATTCATGAGCAACAACACAATCCCCTAGAGGTCAGGGCTCTATAAATTGTCTGGCAAATCCATGCCCCACCTTCCTTCTTATAATGTGGTTGGGGTTATTCCCCATTCAATGAAGGGCCGCATCCAGGGAATGCTCATTAATATGCCGTAACTCAAGAGTTTCCCTTTGTCTTTTTAGGAGTGAGTCCAAGATGCCTATGGTTTTGATTCATCGTTAGCTGCACATACCCCATGGCCCACAGGCCCAATTCTAGTCTTACCAGCCCCAGAGTTATGGAAGCATTCAAGGTTGCAGTGAGTGCTCTCTTCATGGGTGCTCATAAGTCTTTATCCTGTTCGGTGAAGTCAGGCTGATTGCGGACATGCCGCAGCACTGCTCCACGGAGAGAGCCAGCACCCCTGAATGCTTCCATGTCGCTGGAGTGGGTAAGACTAGAATTGGGCCTGCGATCGGAGCTACTCCAGGTTTATGGAAATGATGTAAGTCACTATTCCCCTTATGGCTGAGTATTTGGTCCTCCAGCTCCTGACTGGAGCCTAGGGAGGGTGCAACATCTCTGGCGGCATTCATCACGTTCCTCGGGGAATTAGTCAGGTGCAGGTCTTGGTGTGCTGGCTTGACCCACCGGCCACAGTCACAATCTTCTGTCCAGGTAAAGACCCAAACTGCTTGCAATGAAGGTACAGGTAGCCCATTCTGCCATACGGGGCATTCCCAGCTAAGGCGCAGACTCCTATATTGCACTCACCCTCATCACAGCGGTCTCTCCTGGCTTACGGGGTCACCAATTAAGGCAGACACAATTCTCGACGCTCTGGCAACAAATAGTTCAATGGTGAACCCTACAGGCATACAGGGTTATTGCAATGAGGTGGTGCAAGCCTGGTGCTTCCCGCACAGTGCTCACTATATGGCTCAGGTCAGTGTCGCTCTCTCTTGGAATATAGGGTCGCCAGATCACTCTTGCACACAGGCAACGACCCAAACAGTGCACATCTGTTTCCTCACACCTCGCTAAGGGAGCCCTCTCTGTAGGAGTACCCACTGGACCTCGCTTACTCCAATGCTCTTCTCTTCCTCACAGGGCACCCTGGTCTTGGCAAGGAGGCAGGTGCTGGTTGGTCCAGGCTCCAGGGCAGATTATCTATGTTTTCCCTGGGTGATGCACCCTCACTCAGCAGGGAGACTAGAAGGTGTGGCTCCCAGTCCTGGTCACTGACAGAAGTCTTTCGAACTTCCCCTTCACATGCAGCCCATCTGAGTGCTTGGCAGATGGCAACTCAGCCTTCCCTTTTTATAGTTCATTTGCAGACACCAAATATGATTTAGGGCCTGAATCTTTGAAGCTTTATGAGGGGGTTCTGCTTATTTTGAAGTGTCAATTTTTCCTTTTCTTCTTTCCTCTTAAAAGTCTGTCTGTCACAGCCGGAAAGACTACGAAGTTGATAGACCCACAACACAGTTTATGGGAGTGACCAGAGGTCACACCTGGATGTCATCCACAATGATATGTGCATCAAAATGTCAATTCTGGGCTCAAAGCCCAGCTTTTTACGATTTCCTCATCAGCCCCATCTCCTTCCTGAGATATGTCCAGGCCCCTTGTATGTGATCTATCACTAAATAAAAGAGCACCCTTTTCAAGTGCAAAAGGGGAGTTTCTTCCTCCCTTTCTCTGGTGTGTGTCCCTCCCAGCTCATAGAAATACAGCAATACACAAATCTGTTGGGGGTAATTCATCTACTCATCATGTCTTCACCAGGAAGTCCTCGACTTACCAAAATGGAACCCAGGGTCATCCATGTGATGTACCATTGCAGACACAATTGCACTCAGTGTACATTCATAGCACACATATTGTCCAGGACTGTTACCTCCATGCATTGTGCATTGCAGACAAAAATACATTCATCACTGTGGCGTGGTGTAGAAGCAGACCAGGACCCAAAGGTGAGTATGCACGCTGATAGGTTTATTATGGAAAACTAAAAACAGGGAATTGTGGGATTTGTAGTTGGTTCTCCACTTATTCATTCCCTTGGGCTTGAAGCGATGTGGTAACTTCTGGCTTCTTCCCCTTGTGGGCCTTGAAGAGCGTTCTCCCCAGGATATGGCAGATAAAGAAAAAAAAGGAAAAAGAAAAGGGATTGTAAGGATGGCGGCCTCTTTTCTTTCAAAGGGCGCGAGGAGCGAGAGAGTGTAAGGAGATGTCACCCGGAACCACCACCAGTGAGTCAGCGCGCATCTAGCGGCACATAACTAGAAGGGACACATAGCGGCTCAGTTTCCCTTATCTCCAACACCCCCTTCCGTATGGCGATCTCTGCTACGGCCCCAGACTAAACCCAGGCGTCCCCGTACCTTGTAAAGCCACGACCCTCCGGGGTCGTGGCTGCCTTCTGCGCGTTGCCAGTTGGGGTCTGGCGTCCCATCACTGGTACCTCCGAGGGATCTCGGGCTGCGAGCGTCTTCCTTCAGCGGCAGCGGCTCCTCTCGTCTCCTGAATCCCGTATCTCTGACAGGGTGCACGAAAAAGGTCTGCACCGGACACCTCTCCTCTCGACCGACGTGAGACTCCGGCAATCCCGATGGGTACACCTCCTCCTCGGCGTCTTCCGCTTTCAAGCCAGGCCGATCATCTGACATCCTCACATGACCCGGGACTGTCATGGCCTTAAAGGCGCAGTACTCTTTTGCCACGCTCTGTGAATACAGAAGGGGACATGGCGAGAGGTAAGGGGGAAAAAGTTCCGTTGTTGGCATACAGGTCTCGAGGAGGGCGTCCTCATCACAATCACACACAATCAGTATGCGCACACTATTCAGTACTGTAGCTTTTTGGTATTGTATAAGGGTGTGCTATATGCAAACACACACACACTGCCAACACGCACACTCACCATGTGTGCGCTGCACAACACTTCACCCTTCATGTATTGACCTTCACTCAAGCACACATACACCCAGCCACATGCTTCCAATGAGCATGCACTGCACAGCACTATATATCTCATGTAATGTTTTCCTCGCAGGCATATATAGATCTGGTACATGCATTGACCACACATATACCGCACAGTGCTGCTCTCGCCCTGCACTGTATCCTTCACAGACACGCATACATCCAGCGCAGTCTCACTACTCCTTACCTACGCAGCGCTCAACCTCTACCTGATGTAGGCCAAGGGTGAGTTGAGCACACAGCAGCAGAAATTTTAAAAGGTAAGGAAGCCTGTAGACAAAGTGACACAGGGTAAAAAAAGGACCTGTTGACTACTACTCATCACTACATCGTATGCTGCTGCTGCCACAGTGCTTGCGCTATTGAACTCTTGTATTTTTTTTTGTTGCAGATTTCTATAGCGCGAACTCGACCAGAAGGTATTGGAGTGCTTTACATGAGCACCGGTTACATTACACAAGTACACAATCAGGCACGGGGATTATAAGTGATTTGCCCAGAATCACAGGATGTGGACGCAACCCCGAGGCTCGAACCCTGGTTTCCAGCACCAAAGTCGGCAATCTAGCCGGCGGACCACATCCTCTCCAGCTACATCTGGTGAAGGCGGTAGCCTTCCACTACTATCTGAGTGGCGCTTTGGACACCCCTTCTGGTCCAATAACACAGTAATCCGTGAGATAGGTATTGTCACGGCACACATGCATGAGCCGGTTTGCCTATGACAAAAACAAATCAGCATTAAGGATCCAGACAACAGTTCAGTTGGGCACTCAGGGCAGGGCACACGTCTTTAACCAGGCAGATGACTTTTACGTCCCAACAGACAACTTCTATATGTAGCCACTGATGCAGCGCGGCTTTAACAAAACCTTTATAATTGACACCAACCCAGAAACCCTTTACACCACTTGTTCATCGGTAGGGCCCATAACACGGAAACACAACACACATTCACTCAGTTTTCTGGATCAATGATAAGTAGACGAGCTGCAAGACATACGGAGTACCTAGTTAATATTTTCTTTACCTAACTAATAACTATATACATTTAATTTTGGAATTGTCGGTTCTAAACATCAAGATACTCTGCTATTTTGGTCGATGGACCAACTAGTAGGAATCAGTTGATGGTGATTAAGTCCAGCTCAATCACAATTAAAACCTTTAACTTTTATAGATCATAACTTTAATTTTAATAACCACAGACTCAGTTTGAGTTGGCATGAAATTTTATCTAGATTCATTGAATAAATTAAATAAGTAAAGTTTTATTAGACAAATTCTCTAGACATAAATTTCATAAGCATTAATGCAAAGATTGAAATAGAAACAGAAAATACTCATTACCCTTGGCCTTAGGGCAATGACGAGAATAGTTCACCAGAACATGAACCGCAGATCTCAGGATAGGTTCCCAAAACTGACTGACTGTCCCTCTAACCTCCTCGGACGTATTCCCTCCCAGGATAGAATCCCGCGACGGTCTCGTTCCTTTTCCCCATCAAAGTTCGAAGTTCAAATTTGTCAAAGTCTTTTCAGCATTAGGAAAAAATCGTCTCAACAGACAGCGTGTCGTGTTGAATAGAAAAATAAGCAAGTGCCCGCACGTCATCATAAGCACCACTTTTTATACACTTTCACTAACTTGCAATACCTAAAATTGAAACTTTTTAGGGGTTATATCCGTTCTTATTGGTCCATTGGAGGGGTGGTGATGGTCACCTCATTGTCCTCCTTGCCTAAACCAGTTCTGTAAATTACAGATTCATGCACACCCTCGTGACTTGTCAAGTCCCAATATTTGTAACAATTGCTATTATTAATGAATAGGATCATCTTCTGCAGTTCGAGTCTCTCATCCGTTCCCAGGCTTTTGTACAGAAAGTTTTGGCATTCACTCTTGTCCTAGGTCAGTGCGGCCTTGACATCTCTCACTCCAGGCATAGGCCACACACTTGTGACTGTAACTTCCATTCTGCTCATGCGCAGGGACCATCTTTGTTACACTTAATCACATCTCTTGGCAGCGGCCATTTTCTCAGCGAGGCCTAGCAGGCCCAAACGGAACTAATATGAAAACAACATAACAGAAATCAGACATAGAAAATGAGCCCTTCTGTTTACCACCCGCCATTCTAATGACCCGTGTTAGGTGTTACCTAGCATAAGCGACATTTAAAGCCATTTTACTTACCATCTGCATTTTTTTTGCCACAATATATTTTGCTACAAACTAAATACATGCAATTTACTTCTATTTTCTACACAAATCACAAACCTATGTTAATTTAATTTCAAAGTTGTAAATAAATTAGATTTTTGCATATGCCATTTAGTTTTCCCGCGTGTAGTGTCTAATTAAAAGTGCATTTGTTGGTTAATACATACATTCAAACAGTTAGTATTTTTAAAGTTATGAGGTTATTAACTTCGAAGAGGTACAAAAAATGTGTATTTTCCCCTGCTCCATCACCATCCCCACTATTAAACATTTCAGCTATGCATTGAAAATATTCAAGTTTTAGAATTAACTAGACAAAGACAGTGCTGTTCATTTCGGATGAATGGATGCTAGCGCCAAATTCCATTTGTCCCTTTCAAATTGCAACGGCTGCCATGAGATCCTTGGAGTTTCAGCTATCAAGAAACAGGAAAGATTTTATTTTAACAATTTTATACTATTGTTGACATGGGTCATAAAGGACCTCTGGAGATCGAGATTCTTTTAAGTTCTTGAAAATGCTACATACTAAGTTTCCAATGTTTTCTTCCCAAAAGCAAAAGCTGGATGCAACTCTTTGCACTTCACTTAGAGATAACTCTTCTTCTATGATCTCTTTAGTGCACGCATAGCAGAAGTATATACGAAAGGGAAATAACACTGCCCCATTTTCGTAAATACCACTGGACAATTAGTGATACTTGATGATTGGGTGTTAACATCCAATAAGAACACTCAATGGTGATCAGCTAAAGTGCACCTGGTAGCAAAGGATTTCCATGAGCCATGTTGGTGAACCCTACTGATCTCTCAACCAAATTGATGTTGTTAAGACTGGAACAAGGAGATCCTATAGCAATATCTCTAACTGTTTGCACATTTGGGCTTATTAGCAGCATGGCATGATACAGAGCAAGAGAAGACAGTCAGACTACCTGGAGATAGACGCTTGGTACACAAATACGTTCTGTGCATGGAGGCAGTAAAGTTTATTTCCACAGGTCATCAATGCCCATGCAAATTCAATAACATAATAACAATAATCCCTTTTTACTAATAGAACTTTTTTTAAATCATTAATATTTATTTATTTGTTATGATAAGGCACTCTGAGGGGGTCCACATAAAAACAAAAACACTATCCAAAGGTCAATGTAAAGGTACATACAGTTACAGTCTTAATATCATGCTCTACAGTGGAAGTCCAGAGACAAGTAAAGTGCAGATGCAATGGGGAATTCGATTAGGCAGTACAGTGCAATGCTTATACGATAAAGAGAACTATACATCACTTGATACAGTAGAAAAGTATACATGGTGCAAGAATAGGCAAAATGAGATGGATATTTCAATGAAACGTTACAATGCAATGCTAATAAATACATGCTGATATGGAGCCCATATTCATTAAAGGGCACCAAAGCTCTTTTACAGCACAAATACAGGAAATATATCAATTCAACATTGTAATGCAATGGCAATAAAATTCCTACTAGCCTGGAGGCCATACTATATAAAATGCTACAATACTATTAAGATGCTACAAAGTCACAGGGGGTGGTGCTAGGAGGCAATACTACACCCAGCACGTCTCACATCTTTAAAGCATCCGGCTTAAGTCATACGTAAAATGTAATTTCGAGGGGAGGGTGCATAAACCTTTTACTACCCTTTCTGAGCAGATACAAGGCCAAAATCAGATACACACTCTAATGAGAATTACAATGTGTATACATATATTTTTTAAAGTTTTTAAAAAGTGTTTACAAAATTATTGTGCAATCACATTCAGTTATGGGGGCAAATAATCACTGACGAGCTTCCGCTGATGAGGTAAGGCTACACTTCATAAAAAGTGGTACTAGCAATTGGGGATGCAGTGAATGCAAAAAGGGTCATACAAATGTCACGTGATTTAGATCCTGGACAGTGTTTAAATAAAGATCACAAAGCCTTTCACCCCTTGGTATAACTTGTCAGGATCCAGTGACAACTCGCAGCGGAAGCAAATTCAGCCTTAATAATAGAATTGTTCTACGCACCCATGAGGTACGTTTTCATTTGACATAAGGTTGAGTTTTTTTTTTCAAAAACTGCTCTCTATTACAGTTTTATTACTGGCATACTATGCACAATGCAAAATATCCCTATTGCGACTGATTTCATAAATAGATTTTTTTTAATACAACATTTCAAAAAAGGCTTAGGGAGAGGTGCCACCTCATTCTGACTACTTCCAAACATACCCAAAGCTTTTGAATAATTTGAAAACAGGGCACTTCTTCCCTTCATACTACAGAATATTCCATGTTTTAGTGTATCACGGATAGCGTCTGAATCATTACTGGAGAGAAGCCCGCATTCAAGAGCAATTCAAATTACAAATTTGACGCCAAATCTGCCCTTTGACTTTCTCAAAACAGGACTGCTGCCTCTCCTCCATTATTTCATAGACATAACTCAGTGAGGGCAGTATTACAGTCCTATAGACCGAAAGAACATGGGCAGTCATTTATACATTCTGAGGATAGATGAAGCTTGAGACAGTGTCCTGCTTCTACAGTGACTAAATATGTTCTTTGTTTAAGCAGTTACTAGAAAAAAGTCTAGCAAAATAGGGGTAAAATTTCACCACTTCCAACTTATCATTCCCTAAAATCCAATATAGATCTTTCCTGACTCTTCACCTCTGAAACCTAAAAATCATGACTTTGCTCTTAGAAATATATTTTTTTTAAATGTTCCTCTGCATATGTTTCTAGTGCAGCAAGGCGTCTCTGTAATCCTGTCAGTTGAATCTAATAAAATAACGTCGTCAACATAGAGTAGCCACGGAACATTCAATAATTTCAAGTTTGGTGGCTCCCCTTTAATCTGTCCAACTCTATATGGTAAATCATGGGTGCAGAGAGAAAAAGAGGAGGGGCGCAAGAAGGCTTCCTTGCTTCAAACCGTTATGTGTTTCCACTTTACTGGACAGACTCCCATCAAGACCTTAGTCCAAGTAGAAGAATGCAAGGCAATGATCAGCCTTAAGAGGCGAACAGGGATCCCCAATGCTAACCTCCACAGCGTCCCACGGTCGACCGTGTCGAACGCTGTGGAGAAATCAATAAAGGCCGAATATATATGCGTGTCGTTATCCATGGGGTACTTCCCAATCAACGTTTGAAGAGCCGTAATATTATCTAATGTACCATAATTCGTGTGGAATCCAGTCTGCTCAGCAGGAATAATATTACCAAATGCCCAGTCTTGCAAATGAAGAAGAATACTTTTAGCAAACAATTTCCCAGTCGCGTCCAATAGGGTAATCTGACTAAAAGTGGGGGGAGAGGTTTTAGGGCCTTTTTCCTATAAGGTACAACAACATTGCCCTTCCAAGAAGCCGGAATGATCCCAGTCAAGTAACAATGTTTAACCCTTTTGCTGCTAGCCCCCCCCCCCCCCGTGCTAAGCCTTTTTTTGGCTATTTGGGGTAGTTCGCTCTTAGGCCCCTGTAACATTTTGTTTACATAAGGTATCCACGCCAAATTTGCGCCCTTTTCTTCCACCATCATAGGGTTTTCAATGGTACCCATGGTTTATGGATTCCCCTAGGCAGGACCCAGAAATTAGCCAAAATACAGCTAGATTTTGTTTTTTGGGGGGAAAATGGAGAAAAAGTGCTGCAGGGGAAATCATATGGTTTTTCCCCTGCAAATCGGTACAAAAGGGGGTGGTGATGGACGGAGCATCAGAACCAATCAAACACTCACACCCAGTCAACAGATCTGGGTTTGATCCATCACCGTTCTTTAGCCCACTCTGCCACCCCAGTTCAGACATGGCCATTTGCAAATCAGTCTGACCCTGTGCCTCATGGGAACAGTCCAGCCCGAACTGTTAAGCCATGCCTTCCTTGGACCGGAAACAAGCTTCCTAGGACCGGTTTCAACAAATGGTATCAACAAAAGGTTTGTGGTGCTGAAATCATCATCTTCCCAGATTTCAGGGACAAGCAAACTTTTGACAGGAAACCACATTTTTATACACAGTTTTGGCATTTTACTGGGACATAGCCTATTTTTGCTACTTTTTGTGCTCTCAACCTCCTTCCAGTTAGTGGTAGAAATGGGTGTGAAAGCAATAATGGATGCCGGCAAGCTATACATTTCTGAAAAGTAGACAATATTTTGAATTCAGAAAGGGGTAATTTGTGTAGCTCCTTTAAGGTTTTTTATATAGAAACTAACAGCTAAAAATAAGAAAAATTGAAAATGAGTTTAAAAAAACAGCCATTTGTGCCAAACCTTTTCACCTATAACAACTTGTAAGTATGACAGATGTTTGAAAGCAATATACCATTACATCTGCTGGACCCTTCTGGTAGTGGGGATATATAGGACTTGTAGGTTCACCAAGAACCCAGAGCCAAGAATATTGCAGTGGTTTTTCATTGTTTACCAGGTATAAAGCAAATAATTTGGTAAAATATAAAGAGTGAAAAATAGGTATCAAAGACACCTATGTATTTCCAAAATGGAATCAAAATATAGAGTTTAGAAACAGTAGCTATTTGCACATCTCCAAAATTGTGGTTACCCATACTAGCCGGTGAATTGTGGGACATTTTTCAAAGTGACTTCTTTTTTACACATTGTCTTGTATTAGGAAGGCAGAAATGCATAAAAAGTCAATGGCAATAACAGTTGCTCTACAAATCTGAGTTCCCCTAAGTCTCCCAATAAAAATGGTACCTCACTTGTGTGGGTAGGCCTAGTGCCCACGACAGTTAACGGCCCAAAACGCAACTTGGACACATTTTTACAGTGAAAACAGACCCTTTTTTTGCACAGTGCCTATCTGTGGATTTTGAACCCTAGCTCAGCCGGCACCTATATAAACCTAGCGAACAACGACAAATCCATGGGTCTGTGAGCCTAAAAAGAGCTCTAAGAGCAACTGGCACAGGAAAAAGATCTGCTAGTGTTTTCAAGAGAAAATAGTTTTAAATGGACGGAATCCCATCACTCACCGTAGTGACATGCTTCATCATCTGGGATCTCCTCTTGGTTGCAGCCTAGCGCAACCAAGGGCTACAACCCCCTCACTGAGAGGGAGGAGCACAGGGACGTTTTCAAAAGTAATAGATGTATGTAGGATTTTCAACAATCCGACAGATGTGAAGAATAAAGCTTGCTGAGAGTGGTGGGCGCAGTGCAAAAGTGCAAATGGTGATGTGCAAGATTAAAATTGGTTGACCATAGAAAAGATCTTTATTCGTATAAAAACAGTGTAAATGCAGTTCAAAATAACTGCATGAGTCCAAATCAAGGTCTACATGTTTCAGCCATTGTGATCAAGAGTGATCTTGGCCTTCCTCAGGACCTCAGTATGATTCTGCTACTGCGTATGTAAATCGTGAATAAGTGAAAAACATTAAACATAGGTTGGACCAATTACAACCTACCAATATGTTCTCTGTGGATTATGGTGTTGTGATGAAACCTTTAATGCACGAGAGAACAACCTCCCCTGCCCTGGCTACAGCTCAGGAAATGAGGCCCTGCTCTAGGAAGCGGAAGGAGGAAAAGTAACAAAAAACTAGGTGATGCTGTGGCATAGGATGAGCCACAGGGTCTTAAAGACCTATGTAGCCTATGTAGCCTGTTTAAAGTTTAAAAACCGAACATCAGTACAGTGCTGGACATGACAATAATCTCAAGCGAAAGTGTTTATCATGGCAAGGAGGCTCCTATCTTAGAGGCTAGTGACATTTATGTACAACAAGAAGTCCAGTAGATTTTGACTATACGTCTTCTCGAAGTGTGGAATATGATAAACAGAATACCCTGCATGTTCTATTCTGTTTAATCAATATCCACTTGTATCGCAAAAACTGTTAAGCAGAGCTCTGCAGCTTAAAGTGAGTATGCAGCAGTCAATAAAGTTATGTATGTACGAGCTAGGACTCTGTCGCAGGCCATGTCAGCCACTCTCCTTGAAATCAAGTAGCACGTTCACAAAGTTATTAGGACTAAGCGTGCAGACTGGAAAGAGCTTAAAAGTGGCGAAGGATGGTAAAAAAAGGTAAAAGAATAAATTTTTTAAAAAAGGAGACTAGTCAGGAAACCGCCTACCCTCTCCGTCGGTACCTCAGGCCGCAACTGAGCCGTTTTTCGGAGGAGGCCCACAGTGAGAAGATGCACTTTATTTAAAGGCGTGGACTGCCCCGGTATGGCTCGTCAGATCTGAACAATCTCATGTGGATGATGTCTGAAAAGACCGAACTACACAGTGGCTCTTAGCATCAGGGCAAAAGTAGTTTCTAAAGTACGTGCATCGAGCGTGATGCAATGCAATTATAAACGCCACGAAGAACGGACAAAATTTCAAATGTAAACCAAATGGGCATCTTGGAATGTGGGTCAGCGTCAGTAAAAGCGCTGTATTAATATAAATGGATTGAGCCAATGTAATTTAATTAACTATTATCGATTCCTTATAGATGACATCTAATGGCTGAGCAAAAAGGCGGGGCTGCGTACAGGACTGCAGAACTACAAAACAGCGATGGCATCATGGGAAACAGTCTCAGATAATTTGATATCAGGCTACACGGGTCTCAGCCCGCAAATCTAGGTTGATAGACACTTTTCGAATGAGGATGGTGTATCAATTAATCCAGACAGCGTGCAAATTTTTGTATGTAGGCAAAAATATTGTATTACTCACAAAAAGTCCCTCCAAGTGTCTGTATGGTAACATGAAAAATGTATATATATCATGGTCCTGTCCTCATGAGAAGATATATCAACTAAAGGGGAAACTAGCCCATATTGTTGTGTTTTCTATCGTCATAGTGAATTATGTTAATTCGTCTCAGTCAGCCTGCGACAAACATCATGCAAGGTCACTGTGGATTAAATATAGACCAAGTAGATGAGTATGTGTGCAAAGAAATCAGTTTTGACTGAGAGCTGACAAAGTGACTGTCATGGAATCTTTATAAGAGAGGGAACAGTATACAGAGGTAATCAATGTGGTAGACCAATCATAATACGGTCAAACCAATTTTATCACTTTGGAGTTTGAACACCCATCTTTGTTCTTTGCAGAACAGGAATTTAGATACATCTGTGATATGTGCAGGGATGAATGGTTGGTCTAATACGGTCCATTCCAATTAATCAGCGCTATGGTTCAGATCTAAAAAGTGCTGAGTGAGCCTTGTTGCTTGGTTTTTGCACCTTATCGTGCTCTTGCGCTCCATGATCCTCAGTTTCACTTTGCGTGTTGTCATTCCAACATACCGATGCTGACAGGGACAGGTGATCACATAAATTATCTTATTCCTGTTACAATTGGTGTGATTCCAAAGGGTCTCTTGAGTCCAGTCAGGTTTGTTTCTGGGTCTGGTATGTACCAGATTGTCTCGTAGATTAGAACTCCGTTTGAACGAGAACAGAGGTAGAGGGATGTTCTCATTCCCAATATTGAGTATCCGCCAATTCTTGCGGTACACTTTTTTGTATCTCATTGGATAGCGTGTTGAACGTGTTTACAAACGTCAATCTTGTCATTGGAGGTTTCTGTGTTTGTGGTTCGGCAAGGCGTCTCGGTTATTGTTGGATGCCCTTGTTAAGAATCGTCGTACCAATCTCTTTGTTATCTCCTGTCTAGGAGTTGTTTAGATAGCGCTTTTGCATGAACATCATATGTATCTTTAGTGGAACAATTCCTCCGCAGGCGAAGGAATTGCCTATACGGCAAGTTGCCTCGTAATGATTTCGGATGGTAGGAATCATAGCATAAAAGAGAATTCCTAGCCATTGGCTTTCAGTATAATGCGCTCTCCAGACCAGAGGATGTTGCACAGATTAACGGGTCTAACAAAGGCAATTTGTACTTGTCAAATTCTACCGTGAATTTGAGATAGTCGTTTTTCGAATTCAGCCAAGTTTGAAAGGTGATGATGGTGTTCGGGTCCCCTCGCTATATTACAAAAATGCTGCCAATGTAGCGTTTCCACAACTGAATGGAATCGCGAACGGGATTGGTATCTTTGAGTACATGTTCTTGTTCAAACAAATGAACATACAAATTCGCCAAACTAGGCGCAAAAATACTTCCCATGCTGGTCTCGGATACTTGGAGATAGATGGTGTCCTCAAACCTGAAAACGTTTTCCTTCATGGCTATTCTAGCACAGTCCATAATGAAATGTACGGGAGAGACGGTATCCAAGTCTCATTTGTCCAAGAGCTGTCTGATGGCATCTAGAGTCTAATCTTGGGGAATGTAACTATATAAGGACTCGACATCGAACAAGACTAGGAAGTCTGAATGTATGTCGAAGTCCACTTCATGTAGTAATCTCAGTATGTCCTTGGTATCTTGTAGATACGGTGGCATCTCCTTGACCATTGGTCTCAAGAAGTAGTCCACAAAAGTAGATAAAGGTTCAAGGAGGGAGCCTAGTCTTGAAATAATACGGCATCCTGGAGGCGGTCTTCGAGGTTTATGCACTTTAGGAAGTACATAAAAATAGGCAGCACTGGATGTAAAGTTGTCAAAAAGGCGGCCTCTTGGGTAGTGATCCATCCTTCATTGGAGGCTTCTTCCACCATGAGGATAATCTCACGTCGTAACCTCCCGTTTGGTTCCGTTTTTAGAGGACAATAGAATCTCCTGTCGTTTAACAGGCGGAGACCTTCTGCACGGTACGTGTTGGTGTCCAAGATGACAATGGCATCCCCTTTATCCGCCGGTTTGATGGTTACATTGTTATCAGAAGTCAGCGTCTATAGGGCCTGTAGCTCTTGGTGAGGTAGATTCTGAAAATGTCCAAGTTCTTTGACACATTAGGTAGTCACCTCTTGTGTCACTGCTTTCTGAAAAGTTAAGACTTGAGCAGGGACAGTATGAGCAGGTGGATTAAATGAAGAATGTTTTTTCAGGCAGGTGTTGGTAATTTCTTCCTCTCTATTGGTATTTTCTTGGTGTTTATCTTTGAAAAAGTAATGTAACCGTATCTTCCGGAAAAAATTGGCCAATTCGCATTGTATCTGAAAAGGATCGCCCTTACAAGTGGGTACAAACCCCAGTCCTCGATTGAGTACTGCATGTTCATCTTGTGACAAAGTGCGATTGCTCAGATTCACCACTAGGTCGTTTCTGTGCTGGTCCCGGGTTGCTGCAGAGCTTTCTTCTTTCTGCGTAGGCTCCTTGGTGAGGGTGGGGGGCTCCAGTGTACCTGGGCCTGCTGATTCCTTCTTACCAATATATAAACCGAGCAAACCTATACATTTTTTAAAACAAGACACCCAGGGGAATCCAGGAGTGGGTGACTTGTGTTGCTATCAACAGGTTCTGTTACCCAGAATCCCTTGTAAACCTCAAACTTTGTAAAAAAACAAAAAACATTTTCCTCACATTCCTGTGATGGAAAGTTCTAGAATCTGTGTGGATCCACAAAATCCAACACACCCCGCATTCTCCAAAGTCTTCCCACAAATTGGTACCTCACTTGTGTGGATAGGCCTAGTGCCCGTGACAAGAAGCAGCCTAAAACGCAACATTGACACAGCACATTTTTACAGTGAAAACTGACTCTTTTTTGGCAAAGTGCCTAGCTGTAGATTTTGAACCCTAGCTCTGCCGGCCCCTTCGGAAACCTAGCAAACCTATACTTTTTTTATAACTAGACCCCCAGGGGAATCCAGGAGGGTGTGACTTGTGTTGCTCTCACCAGGTTCTGTCACCCAGAATCCCCTGCAGACCTCAAAGTTTGTCTAAAACACATTTTCTTCACATTTCTGTGATGGAAAGTTGGAAAGTTATGGAATCTGTGTGGATCCACAAAATTCCACCCTCCCCGCATTCCCCAGAGTCTTCGGATAAAAATGGTGCCTCACTTGTGTGGGTGGGCCAAGTACCTGCGACAGGCAAGGTGTCAAAACGTATTGAGGAGACATCCAAATTACCTAGCACAAAACATCCTGGTTTTGCAAGGGGGGGCAGGGGTGTGGAATTTAATAAAAATATCTACTTGTCCATGGGACAGGTTGCTTCATAAATCTACTTGTCCTGTAACAAAATCCACTTGCCCCTTTGGTGCCATGTAATGCAGCGACAAATTATTGCAGCAATCTCATTATATAAGAGCTCTGATATAGCCTCTTCGATTATGCCAGAGCTCATACCATAAAAGTGTTTGAATATTTGCAATCCCCTTATGTTGCCATGGTTCCACAGATCTACATACTGGGGCTGAAGGTAGTGGTAAGAAATAGCTCCAGGGTTAGAATGCCCTTTTGAGTCTGTGCAAACCTACTAACTTGCATGTTTTAAAGGTTTTAAACAACTCTTCTCTAATCTCTTCCCATACTGAGAACTGTTGTAAATTTACTCCTGACAATAGCAGATGTAAACCATTTTCCAGAGTTGGGAAAAAAATGGTTGGAGGGAAAGTGAACTTACAGACACTCAGATTTTCTCATGAGCAAATTTACACAAGCATATTTGCTCATGCTAAAATGCACTTCACAAATATTTTCTAGGAGTACTATTTCTTGTCCTAGTTCTGTAAATTCTTGGGAATTTGTGAAAGCCGTTTAGCTGCACTTAATGCAAGGACATATACCATGGGTGCACTTGTAAGACTTTCTTTAATAATTGGGCCTCCAATTTGGTCTGGCATTGACCGTGACATTTTTTGTTTATTAAAATTCTGTCCCTCTCTCTGTATTGGCTGGCTTCACTGTGAGTGACAGCATTCTGCTTTTTCACAAGGAGCTTATCGGCACGCTAAGTAGTTTGGTTCAGTGCCAGTAACTACTGTGGCAGTGTGTGCTTATAGATACATAAAAAGCAATTTTTACTTTTGCCAGTGTTTATTATAATGGTGACAGCCCGGAAGCTCCCACACCAGTAAGGTTTTACAAAAACGTGCCAAAACAGGTCACACATTGACAAAACTAAAAAGCTGACCACCAATTTCAGACCTACTGGCTTTGCCAATGCTTGTTTATTTTTGTTTCCCATAATCTTATGAAAACTGGTTACACTGATTTTCCATTATGAATATTTTTGGAAAATACTAACATGCATCAACACGTTACTAAATGATGCTGCAAAGAAATGGTACCTGACATTTTACAGTAGTTTCGCAAAATGTTTTTATTTCCTGCTTTCAATTTTTTTATGAACATTTCATTTTGAAAGCAAAGACTCATCAATCTTGCTTTCAATACTGCAAATATTTGCATCTAATCAGAGAGCATTCTGGGAGCATTATACATGCTTCGTATTGCTAAAATGTGAAAACGTGCACACATTTTGATACTGGAGCCACTGTCAGTAGTGCAGTCGGAGCTTACAACATTTACTTAGAGCACTCACCCTAATAATAAATGCTTTCAATTAATGAACCATAAATACTAGTTTGAACAGCATTCACATATGGTAAAAAATATTACCTTAGCTGCAGACACTGTCCTTCCCTGATCCATATTGTGGTACTGCAAACTGCCAGCCAAAGGGTTTGTGCTGCAGGGGGTTGGACCTACTTGTCTTAAGGACAAAATACATATGATAACTTGTTGCCCTTGACCCCAAACAAAATGTCCTGGGAGTCGGCTATAGGAATTCCTCATCCCTGGGGGGGTCACGTGGGTTTGTGGCCCCGGGCTCGGCGGCCATCTTGGGAAACTACCAAACCCACACATTTCTGAAAACTAAACACCCGGGGGAGTCCAGGGGGATATGACTTGTGTGAACCCCCAAACAATTTCCTACCCAGAATCCCCTGCAAACCTCAAATTCAGCTGAAAAAAATCAAATTTTTCTAAAATTTCTGTGGGGGAAAGTTGTGGGATCACCGGGCTGACACAAATTTCCTATCACCCAGCGTTCTCCCAGGTGTCCCGAAAAAAAAGGTACCTCACTTGCCTGGGTGGGGGAAGTACCCGCGACAGGCAAGGGCCCAAAACGTATTGAGGAGACATCAAAATTACCTATTGGAAAAATACCTGGTTTTCCAAGGCAGCACCTGGGTTTTTGGCCCTGGGCTCGGCGGCCATCTACGGAAACCTACCAAACCCACACATTTTTGAAAGCTAGACACCCGGGGCAGTCCAGGGAGGTATGGTTTGAGTGGATCCCCCAACTTTTTCATACCCAATATCCCCTGCAAAACTCAAATTTAGCTGGAAAAAAATCAAATTTTCTACATATTTTTACGTGGGATCACCATGCCGGCACAAATGTCCTACCACACAGCATTCCCCTCAGTCTCCCGAGTAAAATGATACCACAGGTCCTCCTTTACTACCATGCTTATTGCTCTCCTTCCCGTGTCTCTACCAAAAGAGATTGTAATATCCTTCAAATTTGCAGCCCCCCTTATACAATCTACACCCAGAGAAGGCACCTGTGCAACCAAACTTCAGTTATCAAGCTTAGGTGCTGTATAGAAAACATCACCACCTCTTTTCCCAAAGTAATCAGCATTGCTTAAAATCAACATTACAACAATCAGAGTTAAGCGTAACCCTTGAACTTGGAAAAGGAGCAGAAGAATCCAAATTTACACGGTCAATATCTTTACTTGTTACCAGACTCCTGGCCTTGATTTCTAGTAAGAGCTGCAAAATAAAGCTTCTGTTTAGTGGGCCCAATTCACTATCAAACAGGGAAACATAATACAAGGTAGTGGAGAGATTTTCAAAGCCTAGAACCTGGCATCATTATTACCAAGTTTTGACCCTTTTCCCAAATTAGGTGGCGCTGAGTCGATGAAAAAAACAGTGGAGCCTCTCCATTAAGGGGTCTAACAGACAATGGTTATACTAGTAGACAATTCCCCTGGTAAACAACTGGTGAAGGTCCCCCCCAGGAACCCTCTCCACCACATAGGCAGCCCTCCAGTCTTCTTCAGTGCTCTAAGTAGCAGCAAACTCAACCTCACACCCAATGCCCTCTTTCCCATATTCCACTTTGGTACCACCCTGATTTTTACAAGCAGCTACCCCTAAAACAGGAGCTAATCCCTTGACCTGTCAATGGCAATTTTGAGTGAGTACTTCTAAAATTTTAGGAAATTCTGGGAAACAGATTCCAAACTTAAGTGTGAGGGGGCATTCTTCAACATGTCTGCATTGGAAGGCTAAATAACAGTAGCAGATTCTTCCAGAGCGCTTGAGAACCTTAATTTGTTGGACCTACACTTAGTAAAACGCTGTATTCGTTTCTTTTTTTCCCTTCAAGCGTTTTACCCTGGTACGTCCCAGGCCTAAAACCCCGCACCCCCACTCAGGTGAAGCATTATTTGTGGGAAACCTGGGTAAATCAACACTGCGATGATCTAGAGGTAAAGCAACACCAGAAGGAGGAGGCCCTTTTTTTAAAGATCAAATGAATGGGAAGGAGATGTTCAGTTAGAATTACATTGGGCTTTAGTGCATCTTGACAGCACCCCTCAAACCTGTGAATAGAAGGAGAAGACACATTATCAACCGCCTGATTGGCCTCAATTCTCCCATTAGGTGAACCCGCAGTTATGACCTCCGATCCACCAGGATCACCCACCTGAACTGCAATTTCTTTTACCCAAGTTTTTACTGCAGAATTTGTTTGTGGGACCAAGGATTGCACCTCTTCACACTTTTCTTCCTTTCTTGGGAAGGAGTGAAAAGAGGTTGAGTGCTGGACCCCAATTAAAATAGGGGACAATACATCCAAAACATGGTCAGAGTTAGTGACTTATTTATCCAAGAGAGCCAGAATCGAGGACAAAACCTTCTCGATACACAGTAAAATATCAGAGGAAGCCTTTTCCCCTCCTCCTCTCCCTGCTTTTTAAATTAAACAACTGCACTAATACCTGCCGCCCTACAGAAAACAGAAACATCGCAATTCATAGTATACATTAAGTCCAACGAGGAGTCCCTCAAAGATGGCATAGTACTGTAGAGGGTCGATAATGATGGATGACCATCTAAGCTAAGGAGAGGTGTACTGAGATCCGAACCCAAAGCAGTGAAGGATTTCAGGGTAACCTCCCTCATCCGATTCTTCTCTGTAAGAGCAGCAATTACTGGCAGAGAATAATACTTCAATACACGAGGTCACCTTCACAGAGGTCCACAGACGGTCCCCATGAAACTCTAGAGGGATCTCCTTATATAACAGATTTTCAGGCACTGAAGCAGCATCTTGGCCACAGAAGGGAACCATGGGCCACTTGGGAGAAATCTCAGGCTCAAGCTTACTATCAAGCAGATCAAAAGTCTGGCCCCTAAATAAGATTCTTCCACTGCTTCGGCTGCACAAAATGAAATAAGAGACGAGTTTGAAGGGGTGAAGGGGGGAAACTGTGACCAATACGGCTGGTCAAACATGAAGGGCCACCCTGAAATGGGGCTATATCAGGAATCACATTGTATACTACAATAGTACAGAGAGTCATCTCCATTTCCTTATTCCATTCCATGTTACCACTCTAAAGACAGAGATAAAATAAAGGGATGAGACTTCAGGAAAGACAAATGATACTGTGACTTCTTACGCAAAATGATTTTTTTAGCTTTTAAAAGCTTAGAAGAACTAGAGGAAGCAGCAGTTGAGTCAGAAACAGAAAGTAATCAAACAGACTCATCTTGGTGGCACTTTATTAAAAAACCGAAGATGCGGAGATGCAGAAATTTGAAGACTAAACAACACTGGACGTGTACCTCCCCGTACAAGATGGCTATAATCAGACTGCAAACATCTTTAGAATAAATTTAAAGTAAGTAAGGTAAACAGAGGTCCAGATAAAGCCACCAGTTATTAGCATTGCATTATTGCACTTTTCAAGTTGTATCTCCATACATAGAGGGGGAGATCACGCGGACCAACTGGCCGCTTCCGCAGGCACGGGCTGTACCGTATACAGCTCCTCTATAGTGCAGAACTTCCTGCGCAAAAGGCACTGAAAGGATAATGTGCCAGCTTTGGTAGTCAGATAGATTGGAGTGTATTAAGGAAGTTAGGAATGGGGGTTAAAGCGGGATGGACACAAACCGCACCAGACTAGTTCCACCTGCTTCTGCGCTCTCCGGCGGTAACCACCAGCCACCTAGGGCCTCGCCAAAAACACCCTCCACAGCAGCACTCCATGCCCCACCTGCTAAGATTTTGAAAGTGTAAAAAGCATCACAACAGCGGGTAGCTGGGGCAGATAACTTGTTGCTAATAGAGGGTGGGGAGTGGGCAACCAAGGGAACAAGGGAAACTTGCCTTAGACCAAACCAGAGCTTTTTCTGGCTATTAAAAATAGCCTGGTTTCTAGTACCCTCGCACGTTTACTGCCTTCATTATTTTGTTTGGTACGGCTGGGACCCTGGTGGGTTGTAGAGCGCTGCTACTCTCTGCACTGTCCCACCAGGACCGATTTCGGCTTATTCGCGGCCCCCTAGCTTGCCTCGAATCGCCTGCGGCTGACACCAGCACAGCCACGACGAGTGCCAAGCCAGACCGCTAGGCCCCCGCGGACTGCGACTGGCAAAACACGAGTACCGCTACAGGGTTCTCTTAATGCGGCCAGGTCTTCGCGCCACACAGTGTCCTCAGCAGCGCCTCTGTGGCATTTCCTGCCAAGCCCTCTCCATGGGCTCAACAGAATGGAAACCATGCCTTCATGTTTAAATTGTTTCAGTCTGTGTAATCTGGCAAACAGACTATTCTAACACCATCTATTTCGGCCTTCCTCAACAAGCACTTACCAAACTACAGATAAGCCAAAATATTGTGGTCCGGAGATCAAAATGGCAACAAAAAAAATTCAATTACGTCATACTTGTGGTGTTGCGGTCTAGTCGACGGCACGCTAGGCGTGACGTCACCGGACATCCGGCGGCGGCCATCTTAGGGGCGCATTAGCGCGCCGATTCGAATAGCAGAAGGAGCTCCGTGCCGGCGCTCCTGCTGGAGTGTGTAATTCATGAATAAACCCCTCAACCCTTGCCAACTGTCTCAGTCATCTGTGGTGGGGCATTGTACAGGAAGAAAGGGGCAACATTACAATGGCGACGAGGAGGTGAAACGGCCCAGCGCTGCCTCCAGGGTGAGTGTCTCGTGGTCTGCCAGCCAACGACGCCCACAGGCACCACCCCTGACCAGCAGGAGTGCGGCAGTGTCGCGGAGAGAAACGGCGAGAGCGCTACATTCCTGACGGGCCCCCCTGAGCCGTTTCCGGACCGCGACAACCCTACAGGGTGGAACCGCCCCAGGTAGAGTCCACGTGGAGAGGCGGTTGCACGCATCGTGGCGGGGGTCACAGGACGTAACGCGAGCGGCGGCACCACAGACCGCGACGACGACCCGGACGCAGGGAGCCCCGACAGCACCCAGGGGTCGAGAAGCTCGAGTCCACGACCGCGGCGAACGGAGGCAAGGAGGAAGATGAGTGCCACTTCGACTGGACTGCCGAACCCGATACCCTTCCTCACGAAAGCTGGGGTTCCAGATATGCCATGGGAGGATTGGAAGCCGTACTTCTTGAATTTCCTGTTCGCCTTGGAAGAGGAAAGTGGCGCTGAGTTCTCGAGCTCGCGCAGGAAGAGGATGCTGCTACACCATTTGGGCCCTGCAGGTCAGAGGGTTTACGACGATCTGGTGAAGGTGGTCCGGCCCGTGGCGGATGACGATGTGTTTCAACACGCGATCGACGACATGGATGCTCATTACCGCCCGACAGTGTGTGTAGCCGTCGACAGGTACAACTTCTACCACAGAGCGCAACAGAAAGGAGAGACGATTGACCAGTACGTAGCGGCGTTACAGAAGCTGGCCCTAACGTGCAAGTTCGGAGCCTTCCAGGAAGAGTTGATTAGGGACCAAATAGTAATGCACGCAGCGAATGCGTCCATTCAAGATAAGCTGTGGGCTAACGGAGACGAACCCCTCAATACGGTGATAGCCATGGTGAAGAAGGCAGAAATGTCCAAGAGATGTGCGGAGACAGCGAAGAAGGACCGCCACCCTGAACAAACAGTGTGCAGGATAGAAGACCGAAAAGGCCACGAGAGACAGACGACGACGGAGCAGCACAGCACGCGACAACACAGGAAGCCCATGACCCGGGGCGCGAAACAGCAGACGCAGGGACAAGGGAGCACCAACGGGTGCTACAGATGGGGCAGCGAAAGGCACGCCGCCAACGACAAAGGGTGCCCAGCGTTCCGGGCCAAATGCACGTACTGCTGGCTGATGGGGCACTATGAGAGAGTATGCCGAAGGAAGACGTCAAGGCAGCAGGTGAAGTACGTGGCGCAGGAGATGACCAAGGAGGAAGAGCAAGAAGAGCAAGAGGACGACGAAGAGATCCTGATGATAGATGACCAGGTCTTGGGGATCGACGGCGCGGTCAACAAGAAACCGAGGTGCGCCATGACCATAGGGGGCGTAGGAGTCACCATGGTCGCAGATTCAGGGTCCCCCTACACGATCATAAAGAGGAAGATATGGGAGGAGGACTTTGCACCTGTCACAACACACCGACTGCGCCCCGCGGACATCCACCCGGTGACATTCACAGGGGAACCCATACCCATGGTAGGGTATTGCCCTCTAACGTTCGAGTTCCAGGGCAGGACGTGTGAAGGAAAACTGTACGTGGCAGAAAAGGGACCATCAGTGTTGGGATGGAAAGATCAAGGGAAGCTGAAAATAAAGCTGAACCCAGGAGGCCGCATACAAGTGCTCATGATGGAGGACGACCCCAAAGTGGGAGCAAGGCAGTGGAAGGAAGAGTTCCCCGAAGTCTTCAGAGACGACATAGGGAGGCTAACAAAGTTCACGCACAAAATACATCTCAAAGAAGGAGCCCGGCCAGTGTCCCACAAAGTGCGAAACATCCCGTTCCGCACCAGGGAGGCAGTACAAGAGGAACTGCAGAGGTTGGAGGACAACGGGATCATCGAGGCCATCGATAATGCGGAATGGTTGGCCCCCTTAGTCGTGGCGCAGAAGCCGAACGGGAAGGTGAGACTATGTGTGGACCTCAGGGAACTCAACAAGAACATTGTAGTGGACAAGTTCCCCCTTCCCCGCATCAATGAGATGTTAGCTAAGACCAAGGGCGCCAAGTGGTTCTCCACTGTGGATTTAACATCTGCGTATCACCAGATCGCACTCCACAAATCGTGCAACCACCTCACATCATTCATTACACCTTTCGGGTGCTACAAGTTCCTACGGATGCCGTTCGGGCTTGCCTCGGCAGCGGCGGTCTTCCAAAAGTTGATGTACCGTCTGTTCAACAAGATGGAAGGTATTCAGTTCTTCCAGGACGATATCTTGGTGATGGGCGCCTCCACGGAAGAACATGACCGGAGGCTAGCGGGTGTCTTGACAGTGCTGGAACAAAACGGGCTCACGGCCCAGTGGGACAAGTGCAAGTTCGGACTGGGGAAAGTCACATACCTGGGGCACGAAATCAGTCAGGAAGGCATAAAACCCAAGGCATCCAACGTAGCTGCCATCAGAGATGCACCCACGCCCACTAGCAAGTAGGAGGTACGGACATTCTTAGGGATGGCTGAGTTCTACAGCAAGTTCGTCTCCCACTTTGCATCAAAGACGCACCACCTGAGGTCGATCCTGAAGGAGAAAACAGCGTTCTCATGGAAGGAGGAACAAGAGAGAGAGTTCGAGGAAGTGAAGAGAGAAATCTGTGGCGCCATACCCATCCAAGGGTTTGACCCGACGGCTCCCACGACCCTGACCACAGACGCTAGCGACCGAGGCCTTGGAGCAGTGCTCACGCAACAGTCGGCGCGAGGAGTGACAGCGACAATCAGCTTCGCGTCCCGCACGCTGGCTGACAATGAACGCAAATTCAGCGTGATTGAAAAAGAAATGCTGGCGGTCGTGTGGGCAGTGGAAAGATTCCGGCAGTTCCTGTGGGGAGGACGGTTCCTCTTACGAACAGACCACAAACCCCTGATTAAAGTGCTCACGTCCAACGGCCACGAGCACGCTACCCCAAGAATTGCGAAGATGACACTGCGACTCCTCGACTACGTGTACGACGTAGAGTACATCCCAGGCACCAAGAACCGCGTGGCGGACTACCTGAGCAGGGCGGCGGCAAAGGAACCGGCAGAGGCGCAAGACGCAGAGACTTGGGCCGAGTACGCAGTGGCGTTCATGAGCGATCACGAAAGAGCAATCAGCAAGCAGGAGTGGGAAGAAGAGTATGGGTCCGATGAGAAGGTGAAGGCGGTCAAAACGTACGTGACGCAGGGGTGGCCGGAGAAGAGGTTGCTTGGAGAAGAACTAAAACAGTACTGGGAAGTCAGGGAAGAATTGTCGCTGGGGGACAACCCGTGTTTTCTGCTCCGAGGCAACAAGGTAGTACCCCCGACGGCGCTGAGGACCAGAGTGGTGGCTCTTGCCCACGAAGGACATTTGGGCATTGTGAAAACGAAGGGAAGAGTGAAGGAGGACTATTGGTGGCCAGGGTTGGACCTCGCGGTGGAAAGACACGTCAGAACGTGTGAGCAATGCAGCAATTCAGACAAGACGCAGAAAGTGCTGCGCCCACCGCTGGGACGCTTCGACTTCCCGGAAAACCCGTGGGAAGAGATCTCCATAGATGTTCTAGGTCCCATACAAGACGCCAGTGGCAACCAGAAGTACCTCACCGTGGTCGTGGACAGGTACTCGAAGTGGCCAGAAGTCCATGTGGATGACAACGCAGAGACAGATACCATCCTGGGATTCCTCACGGAGGTGTTCATCAGAGAAGGGATCCCCAAGGGAATCCTCAGTGACAACGGCCCACAGTTCACATCCACGAAGTGGGAGGCCTTCATGGACAGGAACGGGATATCTGTCAGGCGCACGCCGGTCTACCACCCTGCTGGGAATGGAGCAGTGGAGAGATTCAACAGGGTGATAATGGGGTCAGTGCAAGCGGCAATCGGCCAGGGAGCAAGCTGGGAGAAAGAACTCAAGCGTATGCTATGGGCGTACCGGATAACTCCCTCGTCCACAGGCTACAGCCCATTCCGCATTCTGAGAGGAAGAGAACCGTTCACCCGAGACAATGTAGCTTGGAAGAGGCTCACGGTGCAGAGTCATTGGTCACCGGCAGTGGTGCGCAGAAACTTGGAGAAAGCACAAGCCGTATACACGAACTACTACGACGCAAGGCACAACACCAAGGAAGCCGCCTTGGAGAGAGGAGAGTGGGTGAGGGTGAAACTGCCTACACAGGGAAGGAAAGGGGACAGTAAGTTCACGCCCCCCTTCCAAGTGGTAGAACCCTATTCCACATCAGCCTTACTGAGTGACGGGAAGATTTGGGCACAAGATCGGATGGCAAGATGCACCAGAATCAATGAGACTGAACGGAACTTGGAGCTGGACGGCGAGGCAGGAGCTGGGGCCACACCGGCGGGGAAAGGCGAAAGTAGGAGACCAGAGGGGGAAGCAGGAAGCGTTCCCAAGGGATCCTGGAGTCCAAGAGGAGGGGAAGTCGAGACTCCGGGACTTGGTGACCGAGGGACTGAGTTAGGTGGGGCTGAGCCCCAAGAAGCGTGTGGGGAAGCGGATCCGAGTGGGGGGGCAATACCCCGACCGCAGGCGCAGGAAGCAGGAGGACACGCTGCGGAAGAAGAATACTGCTCCCACGAAGGTTCGAGGAGTTCAACCTAGACCACAAGTAAGACTGTTCTATTGTTAAGAGGGACATTGACTATTGTGTTGTAAAGGGGGGAGATGTGGTGTTGCGGTCTAGTCGACGGCACGCTAGGCGTGACGTCACCGGACATCCGGCGGCGGCCATCTTAGGGGCGCATTAGCGCGCCGATTCGAATAGCAGAAGGAGCTCCGTGCCGGCGCTCCTGCTGGAGTGTGTAATTCATGAATAAACCCCTCAACCCTTGCCAACTGTCTCAGTCATCTGTGGTGGGGCATTGTACAGGAAGAAAGGGGCAACATTACAATACTCATGCTGATCATTACACTAGTTACAAGTGAGGCAGGGGGGTCATGTTTCATTTGTTTTGTCAACTATCAAAGGCGTCCTAAGGTCTTCTCAACTCCTGTCACTGTGAACAATATTTTGCTTATAGATCCACCAGACTCTACAAGTTCATTCCTACTTTTACATACTCCCAGCTTAAAAGGGGCTCATGTAGAAGGGCAATGCATCATCCTTCCTTAGGAAACTGTATATAACATTGGTTTGTTCTTAGCTCAGTTTTCTTTATGATTGTACTAGCTTTTACCTCCTGGCTTTAGTATTTAAGACGCTCTTTTAAAGACTTGCAAGTGCCAAAATAGTGTTTGGTGTGAACCTTGTATTTTAAAAGCTTCCAATCAAATAAAATAGTTGTAATGCAGTGGGACAGGTGATCAATGGATTTTGTTGTGTAAAGACAGCTCACCGATAGGATCATTAATTACTACTGTTGTCATCAAACTTTGACTAATGAATGACAATAGTTGGTCGAGTTTCTTTCACTGTTTTATTATTTAATTTTTTTGTTGGAATATTACACAACTAATTAATATTCATTTAAAAAAAACAGACTGAGCCTAAGCTGCAGCTTGCTTCAAAAGAGAGAGCAGTGATCGATCAATGTAGTAGAATTAGCAATCTAAATAAAGTGTGTAAGAGACGTTTAATAATCTAAATAAAGACTGAGAATAATTATTTTGGTGCCATCTCATCAAGTAAATGTAACGAGGGTCACATATCACAAACTGTCAGCTATCGAACTAGCACTACTTCCGCAGTGGAGGACAGCCCTCTCCGAGGTTGGGTTGAGTATCATGAGCATCACCATTCCGAAAACCAGTAAAGAATTAAGATTTCCAACAGCTACCTGAGCAGTTATTGTGTTTACTAAAGCCTGAAGAACATTCCAACATGAACAAGTACAATACAAACAGACAAGCAGTTAATTCAATGCATACGAAATTATCACTATCTATGTGAGGGCAAAAGGGAATAGAAGTTCCATCGAAAAGAGAAAATGAGAGTAGAGTTTTCCCAGGCACACCAGAAAATGAGAAACCTTATTCAGTGGATGCTCGACAATGGATTAAGCTTGCAATACAATGGCAGAATACCCAACATATTCTTCTGTATAACGTTGACAAAACCTACCAGAGCATGAAGTCCAAGCTCCTTCGATCTGGTCCTAGAGATGAATTAAAATAGTTCCCTAATTCATATTCTGGCCACCTTCAACATTAACACAGAGAAGCCCTGTATCACTATATCGATGCTTTGTCCCAGACATTGTGACTTTTAACCAGCATACAGCAAAAAACATTGACTAAAGAAATAATCATAATTGGCATTAATTCTTAAAGACACACACATATTTAGAACGAGAGAAGCCCTGCAGAAATAACACTAGGAAAAAAGACTCACCACGAGTTCAAAACTCAGGGACACAAACAGTTCCAGTTCACAAGCTACTTAATACAAATAGCAAAAGCAAAGCATAAGATGAGGCCAAAAAGCCTGTGGTGCCCAAGAATCGTTGGATCCTGCCTTCATCTGAGTGGTTGTGCTTCACTAAGGGCACACTAAAGTAGGTTTGGCAGGCGAGACTGCAGGAGTGTGGGGGCTTGGCAGGACAGTGGCTGACCCTGACAGTGGGGGCAATGGGCTCCGTGGTCGTGAAAACTGCTGGGCACCTTGCTTGGCTGAATTGGTTGAAGGTATGGTATGGGATGAAGCAGCGCAAGGAACAATAGATCTTATGTGGCTGGCGGGGCAGATATGCCTAGGTTCGTGCTTTGGCCCTGCTCTACTTGAACTTCTCTACAGCGGAATCTGCCGTGCCCCCAAACATGTGAGTCATGTCAAAAAGCATGTCAATGAGGGACTACTGGACACTGCCTGAAAAACCAGAGGACCACAGCCAAGCGTGGTAGAGAATCGCAACGCTGGTGCAATGACTCGCCAGATGCAATCGGTAGTGTACAAGCCACAACTAATTGTGAACTTGCGCTCTTCACAACCATCCTGTATGGCTTGAGTTAGGACAGGCCGAATTCCAAAGAGCATGGGACTAGCGGCCCAGGAGGCAGCTGGCATTCACCAGTCTGAGGGTCAAGCTAGAAGAAGAAAATACCCTTTTCCTAAAGGTTTCCACATGTTTCGACTCCATGCCAGGGGAAGTAGTTCGAAAAGGTATTGGAGTACATCCAACTTGAGGACAACTGCACCACCAAGCTTTCAGGGGAGGGATGGTCAAAAAAATACGCAGGGTTGCCCGGGGCAAAGTAGTGGCCTCTCGTAAATTAGTGATTGACCAGGGGTCCAAGGCCTTTAGGAAGATATCTGTAAGTGCATCACTGAAGGGCAAGAAGGCCTCAGTAGATGTTTGCTCCGGCTTGAATGCTTCCATGAAAACATTTGTTTTGACTCTAAGGTCGAGAGTTGGAGATCAAGAACTTAAGCAGCCCTGTGCATGACCCGTGCTTAAGAAGCACTATGCTCAGTGGCAATACCAGGGGGTGAGAGAAGGCCTGACCCATGGTAAGTGTCAAGGCCACGTGCTTCTTGAAAGTCATCATACCAATTTTCTTTGTGGTATGGTAGCTCTATTTCATCAACAGCATTGGAATAGTTGTCCTAATCTTTACTAAATAAGGAATGCAACTTATATGACCTTTTTTGCAGAGGAGGCAAGTGAAGTGAGGAGACAGTGTTTTGACAGATGTCAAGGGCGACCTCGGACAAGGTCATCATGGTCCCTACTCAGAGCTCGAGAACACAAGGGCACCTCATCCAGCATGGAGCCGGAGACAGAGTCAGTGCCGGAGACAGTCAGTGTAGGAGCCAGAGGACACCAAGTGATGGATTCGAAGGGTCCAACTGGTACTGAGGGCGAACCTGGAGGATGATTCGGAGCAAGCCCTTGCAGAACTCTTCGATCTGCATCTGAGTTACTGCCCCGGAAACTCAGGTTGTGCCATGAAAAATCGTGGGATAGGCTCCGAGGTCTAGCCAACTTTGGAAGGGAGATCGATAGGCATGGTGACCCCTACGCGCCTACTCAGGAAAATGTAAGTGGCAAGCAGGGGACGAGTCCCGCCTAGATTTTTTTATGTTTCTTCATTGACTTAGAGACGAACGACAACAGACATTGGGCACTGCAATTTCTGGACAGGAACCGACCCTTCTACTTAATTGCAGAGTTGTCCGGTGCTTGACGAAGTAGATATTCACCTTGCGAACCTGTATCGCGTTCAGGTTCATCAATGCACAGTCATTGTAGGTCTTAGATTTAAGGCTTGACCCCAGGCACCACAGGCAAACCTAATGAGAATATGTCACAGACATGTGTTTGCAACAGTCCTTACAGGGTTTGAAACGTGTTGTCTTGGGAGGTGACATTCACTTTGCAGACTGTCAAACCTTTTTGGAAAAGTCTCAAAGAAACAAGAGGTAGCTCCGGATCTGCTTCTGGTGGCAGGTAAAGAAAGGAACAGATGTCAGCGCACCTGAGAGGAGCCTATATCAACCCCAAATGCCATTTCCGCAGTGGAACAGCATCAATGCAGATCTGCATGGCGCCACATGCCAGTGCTTGCAGGGACTGCACACATTTTTCCATACTCCTGGCGAATATTAAAGAGTAAGTAATCTGTGGTTGCAATTCTCAGAAAATACAATTTTTGCAAAGTCAATACCGTCAGCTCCAGAAATTCTGGCTAAAGATGGCAAAGATGGCAGATAACAACACCAAGGCAAAACACCAAGAGGAAATACGGGGTTCACACCTCAATAAAATCACTGCAGCCCAGCAATTTCATATTCAGAAGTTTCCATGGAATTCATACCCACAAAGCATCCAAAAAATGACAATATGATGATTATATCCTAGCGGGTCATGGCTCGGATGAGGAAGATGGCAGCCGCAGCTTAGCAAACTCTGCTGAGCCACCACTCTTATCCTCCTTCATCTCTACAATAGTGAGCCCCAGCTAGCACCACTATGTGCCTCCCCCCCCCGGCACCTGTGGCCTGAGTTGACAATTGCTGGGCTCAGGTAGGGTATCAATGATGACCACTCACGGATGCCGAATGGGCATACCGGGAGGCAGCACAGCCTGCTAGGCCTTGCGTTGCGGCCATGGAAGCCGGCCTGGCTGCTGGGAGTGCAGACCGCCGTTGGCAACTGGAGGTGCCCTCTCCACCCACTGAGATGTACGTTGTGGGCCCAAGGGTAGAGGGAGTGTGCACTGGGGCATGCTTTCCTCCCCACCAAGGGTGTGGGGGTGTTGTGGAGGCCCCACCATCTTCCATTGTGCCTCGGGCAGAAAGGCTGGTCTACCCCCACCCATTGGGAGCATCTGTGGATAATGGCTTCAGCCACCCATTAGAGCAGCTCACAGCACACTGGTACGACATGGCAGGGGACGCACTGTGTGGTGGCAAGGACTGGACAGGCACACCCATGTCCTGGTTCACTAAGCTGGACTTGTAGAAGGGCTGATCCCCCAGGCCCAGGGCACTTGTTTTGCAGAGGTACTGCAGCCCCCCTCTCAGGAGAGGGCAGCTGCTCATGCTGCCTGGAAATTGGGGCAAGCGGGCCTTCAGAGTGCCAGCAAAGCAGAGGCAATGGAGGATCCTGTGGGGGCCTTCACTCTTTTGTCCTTTATGGAGCGCACTCACACTGTCCACAAATGGGCAGAGGTAGAGAGACAGCATGCCCTTGTGTCGCCCCTGCCCCCACTGTAAAATCAGGGAGGCCCAAGCCCCCAAAGGCCCCCGACTGCAACAGGCTGCCCAGGGACAGAGGACACGGCTGCACATGACCAGGATGATGGAGCGGGACTATCAATAGTAGAGATGCTGCTGGAGACAGATGGAGCTGCCCAGATCCTGGCAGGACTAAACTCCTTGCGGGCTTCTATGGAGGCAAAGATTGATGCATTGGTGATAGAGGTGGGCCTGTTTCATGAAGACCAGATGAATCTGCAGGAGAAGATGACCCAAGTAGAGACTTCCCTCAGACACCTACAACCTGAAACAGAGGATCTACAGAGGAAACCCTAGAAGTCAGAGCTGAGAACACAGAAGGCAGGCCCCACCTCAGTAGCATCCTGGTGAGAGAGCTGTGCAACAGGGCATGATCACTTATTTGGACGGATGGCTGAGGAGGGAGGTCAAACCTGATCGACTGTCTACTTTCTTTTCCTGCGAGCGAGATCACACAGGTTCCCAACAAGGATACCGCCACCAGGACACCGCCACGTCAGGTGGTGGACAAACTCCTGCACTTTCATGACAGGGACAGAGTGGGGTACCTGCTCACAAATCTGTTGCACATGGAAAGCGACCGCTCAGTAATAACAGCTATCCTGCACCTGGAGGGCGACTATGTATATAAAAAGGCAGATACAGTGGCAGTTTTCTCCGACTACTACAAGGCCCTGTATGGGCTTTCAAACGATGCAGGAATGTACCAGCTGGACTCCTTTCTGGCACAAACACCTTTGGTCGTCCTCACCCCAGAGTACAGGCAACAGATGGAGGGCTGTGTCACGGTGGGTGTAATAGCCCTGGCAATTAAACAATTGGTGACGGGCAAGACACACAGTAGCGACGGGCTTCCCCTAGAATTTTATAAATAATGTTGGGCGAGTCCTACAAAAACCCTGACAGCACTGTATGCAGCGGCACGAGAGCCAAGACAACTGCTGGACCCCTTGCAAGAAGCCTTAAACTTAATGATACCGAACAGGGAGGAGATCTGCTGGACCGAAGCGCATATAGACCTTTGTCTCTCTTAAATCTGGATTGAAGGACCTTGGGGAAAACCATTGCGAACCTTATCCTGCCTACTTATCAGCACTGCCCACCCAGACCAGAGCAGATTTGTCCCAGGAAGGAGCACCTCCTTGAACATACTGGGGCTACTCCATCTTAATAATGGCCTGTTGAAGGAGCCTCTTAAACCATTGGCAATCTCTGTTGATATGGAGAAGCCTTTTAGAGCATTGCCTTACCCTACCATTTCACTGTGGTCCATAAACAACTGGCTCGGTTTGGAGTATTTTACACAGCCCCTAAAGAGCTAGTCAAGGTGGGAGCACAAATATCCAGACCAATGGCAGACACACAGAGGCACCCCCCAGGGCTGCCTGCTGTCACCACTGTTATTTGCTCTTGCTATGGAACCGTTGGCACGCCAGATGTAGTTGCAATGTGAAAGTCCTAGGCTGAGGGTCAGAGGCAGTACACACGCTCTCTCCCTTTATGCTGATGACATAGTATATTTGCACGATCTGGAAACCTGACTGATGCCCACAAGGAAACTATTGGGCACATTTAGACTGCTGTACCGATTACAAATGAAGGCGTTTAAATCATGTCTCTTTTGGCAGTCAGACCGGTGCTCAGCCCTGATGGCGGACACAGGACCCTATGCAGTCCCTATGGCAACTTGCACCATTCGATACATGGAGTCCAGGTGTAATGGGACTCAGAGGACATTCGTGACTGTACGACGTTACAACGCATTCATTTACAATGCATGCCTTTACCACGCAGTCTTTACATTGCAACATCCTTTAAAACGCATACATTTACATCGCATACCACTACAATGATTTTTTTAAACTACATTTACAACGCATTTCATTACATTGCATTATACCTTTACAACGCATACCATTATAATGCATACCATTACATTGCATTCAAGGTAAGTGTTGGATAGAATAGGGGTAAAAATTACTTTTCTAACTCTAGGAGGTGCACCAGTAGGGTAAGTGTTGGATAGTGTAGGGGTAGACATTACTATTCTAACTCCAATGGGTGCAACAGTAGGGTAAGTGTTGGAGAGTGTAGGGGTACTATGCGTTTTAATGGTATGCGTTGTAATGACATGCGATGCAATGCCTGCGTTGTAGTGATATGCGTTGTAGTGTCATGCGTTGTAGTGACATGCAATCTAATGGATGCATTGAAGTGACATGCGTTGTAAAGGATGATTGCGATGTAATTACTGTGTTATAAATGTAGTGCGATGTAATGACTGCATTGTAAAGGCTGTTCCCCGACATTCCCAAAGGCAGTTTGGGCAGAGGGGTGACCTCCCTCCAAGGGCTATCGGCCTTCAGGTGGACACTGCCGCTTTCACCTTTGGGAATGGTGGCACTGGCAAAAATGATTGTGCTGCTGCGGGTACTTTGCGTGTTTGCCAACATGCCATTAATACTACCCCGCAAAGTGTTTACCGATCTAAACAGCTGACTAGCCGAACTGTTCTAGGGTGCAGGGCACCACCGCATGGCTTTGGAGAAACTGTATTTGCAGATGGCTGCAAGCAGTCTGGAGGCGGGTTGTAGTAACTGATGTGCCTACTACAATGGATTATGGCATGGATAGCCTCAGATTGGCTGCCTGAGATGGCTAATCTAAGCTCCTGCATAACGGGGGAGGGTGTACTAAATGACGTGCTTGGTATGGGCCCGCCCCTCTCGTCCTACTTGCTAATTGGCCAATTGCTCCTCTCCAAACACCCCGCTCCAATATGGCGCCAGTCGTTAGTTCACCGTCACTTCCAGTTCACCCGGAAGTCCTTACACACGTTCACCTTATCTGCGCACAATCCTACCGGCTTCACATCGCGCCACGATCTGAGAAACCCTTCGGCACCTGGCATTAGCCAAGACAATAGGTAAGAGCTAATAGACCACCCCCGTAATGTCCTAATTGACGTCGGCCTTTTTACCCGCATTTCAAATTGTTCTTCATTGTTTTGATTTCCCTTTAGAATCTTCGGGTTGACAAACCCTCACAATCATTCTGATATCCCATTACCTGACCTTCCGGTAAGGGAATCTCGATCTTTTTGAGCACCCCACATGGCCTTGCTCACTCAATACGCCGAGCGCACCTGTACGTTTCACAATTCCGACACACTTTTAAATAAAACACCAATATCACGCAACGGTTGGCATTCACGTACGATTCCTACGCTTTTACCTGGATCTAGCGCGTATGAGCACTTCTTGACACCTTGAACTAGCCACACTCCACAATATTGCCACAATGCCCATGACTACTGCCTCGATTATTTCTAATGACATCACAAGATCATTAATGATTAATACCTGCATGATACTGCATTTTTCAAATCACCTTGTTCTTAAACGAAGGACACATCCGACCCGCGGCCCGCCCTTGTCACCGCCTCACTTTTCTTGACGCCACCTCCAAATAATGTGACTAAAGTCAACCTCTCTTCCTTCCTTTCATACCTGACCGGACCGCCTTGACGCTGAACTCCAAATAATTCTGTAATTATATACTGTTTTTCTACCATCTTACATCTGATTTAACCCACAATCGTATCGTTGATTCCTTGTGATTAACTGTATCATATTAACCTTATTTACATATCCTGTTTTTGACGTCTCTTGACCGTGTCATTTGCTTTACCATCATGAATTGTACCTTAACTATTAACTCCTCTGACTACCCGACTTCTTGTATGACATGCTCTCTCCTCGTTTGTGATCTTGAATGTTCGCTTGAATCTGTAAATTGAAATAATGCCTTCGTCACCATGATGGTGTTACAAACATGCATGTTACGAACGGGTCTCTGTCCCACTCCTGTCCTGGACACAAACGCTGTCAAAATTATTGTTATTATGAAATCTTTACAAACATGTACATCGTCAATCGCCATTTGCTCTGAATGTCTTTTTGCATACGCGCGCCACCGTTACTTGTTGTTTCTCAAATATCTCGTAATTTATTCACCTTCCATTATCATACTTGTCATTCTGTTTGTATTTGACTGAACGTAAACAATCATGCAAATGTCCTAATTGTATGTAATGTTCCTCCGCTAATGCCAACCTACCCTCTTCTTACTTTCTATTTTTATTTCTCTCCCTCACCATCTAAATGATCCAAATACCGTTATCACATCCCCCCTCTTTCCACACCACCTAACCGCTCCCTGCATGACCACCCCAATCACTAATGTTGACCCCCACATAATATCTATCCTGCATTGACCCACACATATACTTCTCCTTGCAACTACACCTTCTTTTTCGGGAACAACCCTTGCCCTTCTCTCATATTCTAACTCTGTTCTCTTCCCCCCTTTCTTCCTTCTTCACTGGTCTCCTTCAACAACTTGTTCACTTCCTCACCCCTCCTCCTATATTCCCATCTAACACACCCTCATATACTAACTATATGATCCACTTGACTGGGTGCTATGAACTCTTATGGCTACTCTATCCCTGCTCAGCCCTGAAGAAGCCCTAGGCCTGATGGCCGGTTAGAGGGCGAAACACGTGTTGGCTGTGCCATCCTTGTTCTTCTCTGACAAACAAATAAAAGCACAAACTTCTCACCAGTATCGCTTGATATACTTGCATCAATTGGATATTTTATCATAATCAACCATAAAAATCCAGATTCTTGCCCGGACACACTAAACTCATCCTACTTCATTTTAGGGGGATAGGGGTTTCTCCCCCTGTCTCTGGGCCAGAAAAAATAGAAGACAATACACGCTTATTATATGATGAGTAAGGGATGGGGATCTTTTTCCCCTCACCTAAAACGCAACATTAATACTACCCCGCAAAGTGTTTACCGATCTAAACAGCTGACTAGCCGAACTGTTCTAGGGTGCAGGGCACCACCGCATGGCTTTGGAGAAACTGTATTTGCAGATGGCTGCAAGCAGTCTGGAGGCGGGTTGTAGTAACTGATGTGCCTACTACAATGGATTATGGCATGGATAGCCTCAGATTGGCTGCCTGAGATGGCTAATCTAAGCTCCTGCATAACGGGGGAGGGTGTACTAAATGACGTGCTTGGTATGGGCCCGGGGGGTCGAGCGCACACCACTTTTAATAAGGGTGGCTCAGTATTGCTGGGCATGCTACAGGCGGCATAGGCATGCGGGAACAACATATCTGCAGTGTTTTCTCCTGTAGTGCCTGCCGACTTTCGCCATGGTCAGACGGACGGCAGCACGCTTCCATAGTTGACCAAGTTTTCTCATTTGAGGAGCGCCAAGAGATACATACTATCCAGTGAGACAGTTTGTGACGCATGCAGCGCTTAGTGGGGCAATTGGTGAGACATGGAGAAACTAGCGTAAAGAGCCGGACGTAGACCCGGTACTGCCGGTACTGTTGACATTGAACCCCACGTGCTATAGGATCACTAACATATATGGGGCACTGATCCAGGTGAGGGCAGGGATCTTAGCGGCCTGATGGATCGCTGGAGCTAGGACTTGAGGATCGCACTAACAGAGGCGGAGAGGAGCATTGTGCTGAGCTACGGGTCTCGAGGAATGCACGACTGAAGTTTCTACAGTTTAACTATGTCCACCACACGTACCTCATGCCACAGTGCCTAATTCAGATGTTTGGCAAGGTGACACCCAAATGCTCCATGTGCAAAGCGGATAACCCCAATTTTTACCACATGGCAGTGTGAGGTACTGCAACCATTTTGGACCGCAGGGTGCACATATGTTACACAAGTTACGGGCTGGCAGAAACATCCATACACATCAAACATGCCTACTCGGTCTGATACCCCATCCCAAGATGGACTAAGAGGGAAGCAGTTTCGTAGACCTGGCGCTAGAGTTGACAAGGCAGACAATAGCAATTCACTGGGGGGAGGACTCTGCACCACTGCTCACAGCATGGAAGAACGCTGCATGACGCTGAGCGAAAGCGGAGGACGACGTACTACGGAGACTCCGCTGGCAAGCCGGACGCGCTAACAACATCATGGGATGGGAAATTATACCACTAGCATTTGAATTCGACCCAGACGTGTGGCCACCCTGAAGGAGTTACGACCATAGGTGGTGTCAGTTGGCACTTAGGCGGCCATTGCATAGAACTGGGAACCAACAGACCAGATGGGGGTTGGGCCACAGGGGTTCTGATTTGTGGTGGTGAGGGGCTCCCATCACATACAGTCTGGATTTGGGGGGACACTGAGCCCACTTTTTTCACCGATAATCTCATTGTATGCTGCAGGGCACACCCGACGGAACATTGGAAGACAATCCACCGGCAGGTTGTCCACTCAACCAGGCCTGCATTAATGAACATGAATACCCGAGATCATAGCACACAACTATTCCGTGCTTACTGCTGTGTGATTGCATAAAAGGTGCAAGGACAAGTGCCAAAGAAATGAGTACTTGAATTGGAATATAGGACCCTGGAAGTAGGGCCAGAAATAAAATCTTGTAGGACAAGGTAAATAAGAGCTGGCTCCATGGCTCAAAGCTATGGATCCAAGTAGAGAGGAAGGAATCTGACATTAAAGATGATAACAATAAACTGGCTGGTTCAACTCTCTGAAACACTGAATTCTACAACTCTTGATCAATTCTCACTCAGAGTGATCAGAGGCATCCTTCACGGTCTCAACTCTGCCAGAAATACCAGTGTGGCCCTTCGCACCAAAGACATCCAGAGGAGCAGGACTGCTGTGGGGTATGGGAAAAGATAGTAGCACTGTAGTTTACAAGATCTGTTGAGAGGAGGGAACAAGACTGTATATCCCTCAGCCTCTGAAAACCAGAAGACGAAGTTATCTGACCAGCAGGATGAATCAAGGACTAAGGGGGCACCAAGGCAGATCCTTTATTCTGCTTGCATTTCCTTTTATACTGCTTTGGCAATGGGGAGTTCTGAGGCTTTTCTAGAAGACTTCAACCTACTCCACTTCATGCAGAATTGGTTCTGCCATGCATACCAGGAGTGACAACCTTTATCCCATGGTACTACTGTTGACTGGGACCACAGAGCCTAAAAGGATAAGGAGAATTGAGCTAATGGTCTCTGTAGAGCAAGGCGAGGTTGGCTTCCCGAAGAGACCTTTTGCTCCTGGATGTGGAACATCTCCTCCTCTAGGAAACATTAAGAATGGATGATGCATAAATAGGTTGACAGGTACCATAGAAAAGATAACTGTGCAACTCAATTCTTCCAGCTGTTATTAACACTGTATGTATATAAACCCGCATGGGTGACAATCATACAGGAGGAGGAGGGTATTTTTATGACATAATTTGCTTCATTCGTGGGTGTTGAAGACCTGGACATCATTAGTTATCTTTGTCTCCTTCAGAAACCATGACTCATGTCCTTTACAAATAAATATAATATCTTCTACAGAAATAGGCTCACAATTAATCTGCAAAAGTGAGGAGTCGTTTTTTCAGGGAACTCCAAGCAGGACGCACATCTGCAAGAGATGGCTTATCTTCAGACAAATGATGTAACTACTGCAAATAACCTATGGTACATCCTGCATGACTTGAATCAAGACTACGTCAACATAGGCTTTCCAACTTGAAGAAAAAAAGAAATTTTAGGAAAAGAAAGTTACAAACACAAAACAGAGGTTGAGTAGGTACCATAGTTTAAAGACTTGTGGTGGATGAGAGATGCTAGCTCTAGTACACCCTCACTGATGAGGAAAAAAAGTAAATGACTAGGTTACACACCCGCACAAGGGAACAGACCAGGCCAGGTACTACTGTATGAATGACACAAGTGATGCTTGTGCAATGATTTTGTTTCATCAGCATTGGGAAAAGATTTCCGATCCCAGAACTGGTGGTAGGACAGCGAATGGTTGGTCATAGGTAAGTGCCAGCTTTAGAGAATACCAAGCACTTAAAAACACAGCTCTCTTTCTTGGGGGCACCAACTATATGTTGCTCAGTTGATTTGCCTCTTTCTCCTCATCTTGAAGTATATACTGCTCAGTTTGGGATGCTTCAGTTACATCCCGCCCACCCCACCCCCACTCCCCTCCTCCAACCTTGACAATACTAATTTCACAGTGTCATCTTCAGCTGGGAATGAACGTATCCACGTACACTCAATTGTACCACTGTGACGATAACAATGTCAACCAGACTCTCCCAACATGAAACCTAATGAATGTACCAGAAGGATTAATTGTTTTCTGGACGAACATACACTCTAAATCAGGAAGCACATAACCCCAACCACCTCCTACACTTGAGAGGAATAGTGAACAGCTTGAGCCTTTTTTTTTTTACTACTGAGAAAATCACCTTTTTGATTAAATGTTGGAATTTTGTTTCCAATTCTCTCTTCCACCAAAGGAATTTCAGAGTTAAACCATCTTTATTATTTTTTGTACAAAGAGTAAAGAGATATTATGGCTTTATTTCAATGTCACTCACAGATGTTTCTCACTGGACAGAGAGTATTTTGTATGAAGTGACAGAGGAAATTCATCTACTATTTATACATTTAATAGGGACGTTTCTTCTGTTTTAGAAAATCTTAACTATACTTTAACGAGTAGGGAGACATACCTTGCTTCAATGTATATATATATTGGTATGGAACTTGAATACTTCATTGACACAACTTTAAATGATGAAAAAGGTGACCATTTTTCTAACAACTCCAGTCTAAAATGGTGTCATTTCCACTATTGCATTTTTTTATATACAATGTTTGTAACACAATCCTTTTCATGTCGCTGCATAGATACATACCATCTAATAATATATGCATTTAAGATCGCCACAAACTATTTTAGTTATTAGACCTCTGAAAAAAAACTCAGATTTTATCCAATAGAACAAAATAAACAACAAGCTCTGGACAGCATAGGCCCACTAATATGAATAGTCCAACTTTTTCAAGGGTGGCAACAACCTAATTTCAGTGTAGGAAAACACAAATTTTCAGAGTACAGTACATTATTGCTTTAAAGTGCTAAAAACATCTTCAATACATTCAGATTAGCATTTTGACGAGATTGATAATACACAGTACCACCAAGTAAACTAGTTTACATCTAATCTAGGTCCCCAAAAAAATATTCCAAAATAAAAAAGTAAAAAAAATAATACAGAAACTTCTCTCTGATTGTAAATCCACTACAAAACGTAGTTTCACCAGGGGTATAAGAAGCAAGAAATATCTGTGCTAAAGAGTGCTACTTGATGTAACTTGTATTGTAAATACCGAGGTATTCATATTCATGTATAAATACATATGTTTGTTGTAATATTCAACATGCTTCTTAAGCGTGTGCATAGTTCAAAAACGTTCAAATACATTAATGTTACAAGTGCCTTTATTTTTACCATCGTTGTTTTGCCTTATTTATCGACACCACAAAAGGACAGACTTCCCCTGGATGATAAATGAACTGGATACCTAGGTCAAAGGTTATGCAGCATTCCCATCAGCCAACCTAGCTGTATCACCTGCACTGAGGAGTAAGTATGTTCAGCACTAGAGACCCCGGACACGGATAGGAGACGCTTAGCTACATTAAAAGCGCAGCCTTACCTCTATTTCACAGTTGTATTCGGTTTTATCCAAAAGAATAACTTTACACAGTACAGTTTTCAATTTCTTTGAAGGCTTCCGAGGAACCTTATCCTGTTTGGTTTTCATTGTCTGTTCGTTACTGTCCTTATTAACTTCAGTTACTTTGTTGTCTTTCTTTTCTTCTGTCTCTGGTTGAACTTCCTGTGCTATTTCCACACTATCCTCTTTAGCAGGCTGTGAAAAATAATGCAAACTACTAAATGGAACATCCATGTATTTCAAAACATAGCAAACCGCCTCATAATTAAATGAGGCAGTAAAGTCTACCCGTTTTAGGGAAAGGCTCACCCTCTAGATGACGGGAGTTAGCCCGAAAAGCCCTCTGCCCACACCAACATCCCTTTGCACTAACTTGGTCCACACCTACAGGGCCTTAAGTGGGACTGGGCTCTGCACCAGCAGTTTTTAGGAGCAGGTCCCGAAATGGGTCACTCTTGGATTCTCCATTTTTATCCTCGGGGTGGGGGGGGGGGGGAGCTAAACTCTGCAATAGTAGCACCTGTCACTGCTTTTGAGGTCACTTCATTGACTCTTTTTTCAGTTTTTTATAACGTAAACATGAGCACCAGTTACATTTTGGGAATCACAGGATATTGAGCGGATGTTAGGCTCGAACCTGCTTTCTCGGTAGCTCTAGCCTTACACCACAACCTCACCTACAAGAACTGAACCATTTTTAATATTATATACAACGAAGTCATAGGTGTTGCTAATTTGTACGAGTAATGTTACTTGTTGTATTATATATCTGGATGAATGGACAGAAGCAGCAAAATACCAGTCGGGCGGCACACTATGCTCAGGATAGATTTTTAATGCTTTAAGCCACGCCCTTAATTACACTGGCCACGCCCCTATGGGAGACCCCCACGTGTTTTCATCCCACTTAAAGCCCTGCCCACCTATGCTCAACGTCACTTCCTCCTTAATACATTAGTTTGTAGATTGTGGTAAGGGAATTTACAGCACACTGTCCAAACACATACAGAAACGTACTCTGTGCCTACTGAAGGAAAACATATCGAAGGAGCGTCAAATTACTGGAATGGCCGGTATTTCTCTTTTACACAGTTTCATCTGACTGTACTCAACTCTACCAAGGTGGGATGTAACACTGGAATAGCGGCCCATTTTTACATCTCCAGGTTTCCTTTCCACATAAGGTCTGCAGGAATTTCAGTAAAATGAACTCCTGAAAAAGGGTTCATGGCTTTCCCAGAGACACTACACCCTCAACACCGCTCTCAAGGACTTCACTAGGGGAGACTCACATTCAGAGCCAAAAGAAGCAAGAGGCGAGACAGAATTTAAATAGAGCGCACACTAATGCAAATTAATTTCTGCCTACTTTGTAAAGCTTGGAATGTTTGACTGAAAAGGTAGCGCACCTGTGCAGCACACCGCTACAGCCCCCAGCGTAATATACTCCGGCAGCCCAGCATAAGGTAACCTTAACTACAACAGTCCTGGTGCAAACAGTCCAATGCAAAATAAAACTACACAACTACATGGAGAACATATTTTTCAGTTATTAGTTTAGATTATTTTCTACTGAAATTAAAATTCTGACAAATAAATTGTATACCCAAACTACACAATAATAAATAATACAACAGAAAATGTGCATACATCCTTAAAGCATCTAAAACACACAATAACCCTCACACAATAAACCTCATTTACTTTCAAACTGTAATACAGCAAACAGAGAAACAGTATCTCTTGTGCTGTATACCAAAAGCTTAGACTCTCTGATGGACCCAATGCTTCTGTTGAAAAGTAGGGGGTTAATTTAGGCAGTTCTAAGGTGGTCTAGAAGGCAAAAAAAACAAGTTCAGAATTTTCCTATAGCATCTTGGATAAGAATGCTGATATATGCCTCTGCATTCATTTTCTGGCTTTCTCTCCCAGACTCCAATATTAATGGGCAGAGAAACCTGGTCTAAGGGGATCCAGAAAAATAAATTAGGACTGAAAGGATTTAGAAATTTCAGACAGGACATGTTTAAAGCCAGTGAAAAATAAACCATGGCCTGGACGCGATTTGCTTCTCATGACAAGCACCCTAAATTGGCCTGAAAGCTACCATTAGCCTTTCGATACTGCACAATCAAAAATTCGGGGAAACATCCACAGGGCACCTCATTACAATTCATAGAAAGTGCTTTCTCCAAAGGAACACCATTATATTTGGCTCATTCTTTCTATCAAAGTAACGCCTAACATTTAATCTGAGGGGAAAAAAACACTGAATTGATTTTGGCAAACTTTATGGAAAGCTATTCTTTGGCAGAAACTATCCAAATGTCTGCTCTAGCAGAAGGTACCAGAGAAGACTTAGGTTTGCCTAAAATGGACTGAAAGGATTTATTTCACCACTTATTTATCCGATTCATCTGCAGCTCATTGCTATCTCTAAAATTTAGACACACAACCAAACTTCCCAATTCTTTTCTCGAGATAAACCAAGAGGGCCTCTGCCCTGCCAAATTCTATGTCAGGACCAGAGGCGAGGTTTAAGCTTTCCTTTCAGTGCTTTATTTCTCCAGCGGCCATTTTGAGACACATAAACAAGACTACATTGCCCATCAAACCATGGGATCAGAAAAAACAACAGTCCACAAATCAGAGCGCTCGTCATCCTTCAACATTCCTCTGTCGCCACACTAGCCTCCTTTTTTCTTTGCTGCTCCAGCAGTCACAGATAAGTAAGTGCCTTTGCTTTCCTCTTGATTTCGTGTTTTTTATTGGTATTTGGGATAGATAATACTGTTTATTTGTGTTGCTATAGCCCGCATGGGCGGGTGAGCTGCATTTTACGCGCCCAGAATAGCGGAACACCGTGGTTGCTGGAACGATTTGCGCTCCTTCACGATAGCAGCACCATCCCTGTCACACTCTCTCTGCTGTACAGTCAGCAGACTGCTAGGGGGACATGCATTTCCAGACTACGCGCGCTGATCTTATGATCCCACAGCGGCCGGCGCTCTCTGTCTTCCGTCTTCAGATCTATTATGGAGCAGACAATGGTGTCGGCCGCGTGTGTGTTAGCACTCAGGGGAAGAGAATAGCTGCCTTAATAGTTGTCTGGGCTTTTCAGAGAGCAGCTGCCTGGAGTGTTACACCCGCGCTGCGGGTAGGACAATTAACTGCTCAGTGGGGACTCGCCCAGGCGGTAGAATCGATACTCTCTCAGATCTATAGTATAAGAGGTACTCCCCAGGCCACAGGCCTACTACCTCATCAATGGATCTGCCCAGGATATTAACCCCTAATACTTTACCTTTGGGGTGTTCCTCAGGTTAGTCCATTTTATTTCTTACCCTCCTCAAGTTGACAAAATGGAAGACTATGGGGATTACTATCAGCAGGAAGAAATACAGTACCTACCTATAGATGATGACTTCTGCCAAATAATGGATGTGTCCATTTTCCGAGCAGTTACGCAAGTAGTGGCGCTCTTGGAGAGGAACATTCAAGAATTGCAGGCTCAATGCTCAAGACCCCTTGATTATAGGGAAGAACCTTCTGGGTCTCAGACTCCTGTACCTCCAGGGCAGCCCATAACAGATCCGGTTTCTCAAAGCAAGCCCCTAGTGGATGCAGGGGTTGATCTGGACGCCTTCGCACGCCTCAAAAAGGCTTTTATGGAGTCCCAACCCTATGCCCCTACCCTACCGGATGCATTGGGGGAATCCTCTCTCCCACCCCTATGCCTCAATTGGGAGGGGCGGGAGGATGGAGATGAGGATTCACGACACCCTTGGCGATCATCTATCAGCTTGCTCCCCGGAGGGGACACAGCTGTAGAAGACCAAATGGCAGGGCCCTCTGATATGCTTTACCCTGAGGACCTTCTGCATCCACACTCGGCTAAGTGGGTCCCAGCCCCTAAAGTGGCCGCATATATAGCCGGACAGCTGAGCAAGCTATTAGACAAAGAAGTGCACAATTTCCTCTGGGCAGAATGCCCCAGACCATCTTTGGACGGCAGAGTAGCTGCTCCCTTGGAGATTGACCCTATAATGGTAACCTTTCTAACGAAATTCATTCAAGAGCCTAAGAAGGGTATAGACCGGTCCTGGCGATCTTGCCAGGACAAGCTGCGGGACGTAGTTGGCCTGTTATCCAAGATTTTGGTTATGGCAGAAGATGCGAAGGGTTCGAGTTGGTGAGCACAATCTGCACACTGTCTACTGAGAGTCGCAGATCTCTGTTAATGAAGATCAACCCCAAGTTGGGGGAGCTCGTGACCTCGGAGGCAGGTCCCATTGTGGAAAGTAACTTGTTTGGTGACCCGTTTATTAAAGAATTAGGAAAAGTTGTGTACACCTTCACATCCTTAGAGAAGGCCCAGACTTCTATTAAGCGCATTGTCACCCTACGTGTTTTTGCCAGAGCAGGACGTGGTAGAGGATGCTTGACCAGCCGCGCTCTCTTTCAGTCCTCGACCTGAAGTGAAGATAACCGCAGTGGCCAATGGGAGAACCCAGCAAAGTTTGGTACCTTCTACAACAGCAGAACCTACCCCCAATGCAGAGGGTTGAGAGGAAGGGGCAACGGCCAACATCAGAACCAATCCGGTGAGAGGTCAGCCCTCCGCGGGTATATGCTTGGGGGGGGCTGGTTGGGGTGCTTCCTCCACCAGTGGCACTTCCTCACTTCAGATGAATGAGTGTTGCAGACGGTCCAGGGTTTCCGGATGGAGTTTGCGGAGTCTACCTTTCAACCGTCTCCCCTAGCCTTCCCCCGGAACAGGCCGAGCTGATAGAAGTAGAAGTCCGCCAATTGATGGAGAAAGGGGCTGTGGTCGAATCCCCCCTTCATCCTTGGGGTTTTCTCAGTAACCTTTTCCTGGTGGAGAAGAGGGATGGAGGTTACCGCCCGGTGATCAATCTTAGGGAATTCAACGGTTGGTTGCCCTAAAGACACTTCAAAATGGAAGGTATGAATATAGTTCTTTACAACGCATGCTTTAGATCGCATGCCATTACAACGCGGTTGTTACAACGCGAACTATTACAACAACTTGATGTAGGGGGCGCGCTGGACTAAGGAATAGTATAATTTACTATTCCTAATCCAGTTTGTGCAACAGCAGGGAAGGTGTTGGATTGTAACGACTTGCAATGTAATGGTATGCGTTGTAACAACGCGGTCGTTCTAACGACCGCAGTCGTTCTAACGACCGCGTTGCAATGGCATACGATCTAAAGCATGCGCTGTACACACTGTTTCCCGGAGGGTATTCATTTTCTTCGGGATCTCCTCCAGTCTGGGGATAGGATGTTCCGCCTGGACCTCAAAGATGCCTACCTCATAATCCCAAAAACTGTCCTCCGCACAGACGATTTCTCCAGTTCTTATGGAGATCTCGGATGTTTGAATTCACCTCCCTTCCTTTCGGTCTGTCAGCCGCGCTGTGGTGCTTCACCAAAGTAATAAAGCTTGTGATCGAGCACTTACAGTCCCAAGCAATTTGGCTGATCGTCTATCTCGATAGTATTCTGATTATGAGTCAGTGTTCCTCTCGGTTAGTGAAACAACTTCAGATGGCAATTGACCTTTTAGAGTCTATTTTCTATCTATTTTTTGGGTTCATAGTGGACTCGGTAGCAGCTACACTCAGCCTTCCTTTGTGCAAGCTCACAAAAATCAGGCATGTGCTCCGGTGAACACTATCCAAGCCTTCCATCACCCTGCATCACTTAGCCAGGGTGCTGGGCCTGCTCTCTTCTTCGATACAAGCAATCTTCCCAGGTCCCCTACACTACAGGGAACTACAGTGCCTCAATATATCACACTTGCGTCGTGGTCTCAGTTATTCCCAATCCATCCCTAACGCAGAAGAGGCAAAGGAGGAACTGCGGTGGTGGTTGAACCAAATGGACGCTTGGAACGGTCGGGCTATTTTCGGCTCCCACCTGATCTGGTTATAGAGTGAGATGTCAGCGGGTCAGGCTGGGGCACCAGTTGCAGGGAATTCTCCACCTGGGGAAAATGAACCTCCACAGAACAATCCCTCCACATCAAGTGCTTGGAAGTAATGGCTTCCTTCCCGGTGAAGTGTTGGACCAAGGACAAGCCTCGTTACTGTGTTCTTCTAAAGATGGACAATGTGGCAGCAGTCCGGTATGTCAACCATCATGGGGGCACCCGGTCCAGAGCACTTTCTGACCTAGCGCAAGCACTATGGGACTACTGCCTGGCCAATCACGTGTCCCTGTCTGCAGAGCATTTGCCAGGTCAATCCAATCAGGTAGCGGATTGGCACTCTCGCCATTATAGAGACATGAGCGCATGGAGATCTCACCCGACGGTATTCGCATCCCTGCAAAAGAGATGGGGGCCCTTCTCAATTGACCTTTTTGCATCCCAGCTGGATCATCAGCTGGAGAGGCACTGCAGTTGGCACCCAGATCCCGAAGCGGTAGCCTCCGATGCCTAGCTCCAAGATTGGAGAGTGGAGAAGGGTTATCCCTTTTCCCCATTCGCAATGATCATGCGAGTCTCCATTCAGGTACGACAGCAATTTGCGGATCTACTGTTGGTCACCCCGATATGGAGATCTCAAGTCTTGTTTCTAGTACTGATGGAACTTTCTTAGGATTTTCCAATCCCTTTACCACTGTTTTAGGATCTCCTATTAGATCCCCATGGACACCCTCATCAACTTGTACTCTCTCAGACCCTCCATCTCATGGCGTGGCGGATTACAAGGAACAATGGAAAGTCCCTGGCATTTCATCTCAAGCTGCAACCTTACTCACCAAGGCCTGGGCGGACGGCACAAACAAATGATACCCATCCGCAGTTCAGGTGGTCACGTTGGTGTCATCAATGGCAATTTCATCCCGTGGGAACAGAGGTTGTGAATATCCTAAGTTTTCTGGCAGAACTTGCACCCGATGGTTTGGCCTACCGGTCGATAAATGCCTTTTGCTCGGGGATCTCCGCTGGCAATACTGTAGAGGGTGGAAATTCGGCCGGGAAGCATCCCCTAGTCTGTAGGCTCCTTAGGGGCATTAGGTTGTCTAACTCCCCAGAACCGCGATACTCACAGCTGTGGGACCTTAACACAGTTCTGCGTTTATTCAAGCCTTGGCCATCCAATAAGTACCTTTTAAGGAAACAGATGTCAGCCAAGCTAGCTACATTACTCTGCCTCCTTTCCTGTCGGAGAGTGTCAGATGTGAGGATGCTGGTTCTTACAGGTAGAGTATTTACTCCGGAAGGAGTCACTTTCCACATCTCAAGACATACAAAATCTAACTCAAGAATTGTGTCTTATCCCCCTTTTCTTGACAAGCCTAAACTGTGCATTGTAAAAGCACTGAAAGAGTATGAAAATATAACTAAGGAAATCCGCCCTCAGGCCAAACAACAATTGTTTATCTCTCTTACAAAACCTCACGGGGCAGTGCCTTCCCCTACTATTGCCAGAATGGGTCAGATGGGCCCTACAAGAAGCGGGGAGTCACATTTCTAAGTTTGGGGCTCACTCTGTGCGAGGGGCTATGGCTTCCAAGATGTTCTCTCTTGGGACATGCTTGAAGGACATTCTCAACACAGTGGATTGGTCTTCTGATTTTAGTTTTAAACAATTTTATTTTAAGCTGAATGTACATTTGGCATCTCTGTTGGTGGGAAAGCTTTGAACTAGCCTAATCCTCACCTCCGGTGAAAAATGTCCAAACTATTGTAAAGGAAAGTTTCAATTCTATTAAGGACTCGGAGTCGAGGATTATCCCACCCAGTAGACCATATTTCAGTCTTCCTGCCCGAGCGATTTGGCTCGTTTATGATTGTTGGAAAAATAAATATGTGTTACCTTCATGCATTACCATTATTATAGCATGCTCATTGTGGTTACCACTCTCTCAGTTTAATCATGTTAAGTTTGTCTTGCTACGACTAGGGCTTTGCTATCTGTTCATTCGTTGACATGTTGGAGTTGCTGAAATACTTCCTTGGCCTCACGCGAAATTTTTTTCCTCATAGGAATGGACACGACCAAACAAGATTAACTTTGGATGGGATTGGCTGTGTTCACAGAAAGAAAGAGTAGGCTGGAGCGGCAACAAGGACTGTTGAAGGATGACGACAGCTCTAATAGGTGGACTGTGTTTTTTTCTGATCCCATGGTTTGATGGGAAATGTAGTTTTGTTTATTTGTTTCAAAATGGCTGCTGGAGAAATAAAGCACTGGAAGTAAATCCTAATCCTTGCCTCCGAGTCCTTAATAGGATTGAAACTTTCCTTTACGATAGCTAGGAACTTTTTCATTCGTAGTTAAATTTCACTTTGTGCTGCTTGGTTGAGGGCCTCCCTGGACTTTTCAGTATGTCTGACCCAGGTTCCACATTTGGAAAATGTAACTCCAAGATATGAGACAACTTTTCGTGTGGACCACATACAAGATGGAAACGTAATTTATGATGTATCTGGTCCCACTGACATGGTTTTGGACTTGGCTATATTTCTGTACAAGTCTTCTTACATAATTAAGCAAGTCCTCTGTGGTGACCTCCAAGCTCTTGAATACCTTGCAAGCTGGATAGCATTGTAAGCTAACAACAGAACAGGCAAACACCTCCACAGTAAGTGTTGCATCCTCCATGACCTCTGCCAAACAGTTTATGAAAAGGTTTAATAGATGTCATGCTATGTTATAAACCTATGTAACAAACCTTGGGGTTGCTATGCCTGTCTGAAAATGGCTTGGTAACCACCCAACAATTTTACCAGTATATATCATACTGTAGGCACAAGAAATGACTGATCCATGCCAAGGTTTTGAAATGTCTCCCATAAATGAGAGAGATCAAAAGAAACACATATTTGGTGAAACTCAATAAAGAACAGGTTGAGACAGATGTTTTAAATCATGTGTCCATCTCATCCATGAAGCTCTCCTAAACAATAGTCAGCAAGGCCCTAAAGGTAGACCACTCCTGAAGGTGATTGAACCACTTTGACTTGCAATTTAGGATGAGCACTGAGGGGTAATAGCGTGCAGTAACATTCAGGGTCTGTATGATCCTACTTTTTAAAAATGTTAAAGCATGTAATTGTTTCTCACAAGAAGGGAGGGACATGTCCAAAAGCAGTACTGCATTTGAGATTTGTACATAGAACAGGATTATCAAGTATCAGAACCTTGGATAACCCATGTGGATCATTTAGCCCAGCATTGTTAGCATATAAAATTGGACATGTTTTTGCATCAGATAAATCTGAAATGAGCATAAACAAAACCTTTTAAGCCTTTCTCTGTAACCTTTATTTTATTTTGTGAGGTTGTAACATGCTACAAACCACTCTAGAGTGGCCTCACAGCGCTTTTAGGAATGGGAACATAAAACTGTGCAGCTGAATTACATTACATTGCTAAAGCTAGTGAAGAACAACCAGTAGATTGTCAGAAGCAATGGAAAGTGCTTGGAAGTAACCACCATTGCATATGTCCCCCAGCAAGATGGCTAAGCCTTGAAAGAGCAAGAGTCAAAATACCCTAAATAAAGAGGTTCTCCCTGTCTTAAACATCTCACTGTGCAGGACAAACATTGTGAGATAAATTGAGAGGTTGCCAGAATCAGCTCAGGGTCATTACATTGTTCAATAGCATCAGTGGCAGGGTTCAGCCTTCAGATACACTGTGTCCCCTATCCAGAAGAGTAAGGAGCGTACACTAACTTGGTAAATATGGTTTGGCAGAAAGGAAAGGAACCATGATAATGAAGTACCACTGGTGACAGCTCAAGGAGTTAGCCTTTCAATTAGCACCTGGTAGCCAATGGTTTGAAAGAATGTTGATAGGTCTAGTAGCATCATTACACAATTGGTACAAGTAATGGAAATTGAGAAGCTCCTCCACGATGTACACATATAATTGAGTGGTCTCTGGGGCCTGAAACCTGAATGAAAGTAATTTAGAAGGCCAAATGATGTGTAACAAGAGCCTTTGTGAAAAAAGAAAGAGGTCTGAGCTAGGTATGTGATTTGATAGACCGTCCAAGTGAGCAGTGTACTTCTTTAAGAGGAGTGGGACGATTATGTGTCTGGACTTTGGTATTTCTAATATCCTAAGTGTATCTTTGAACATGGCATGACCCTCCTTGTAATTCTTGGCACACAAGTTTCCCGAAACATACAAAGAAATCCCCCAAAACACCAGCTAAGTCTGCAATTCTTCTTTCAATGAACAGACCCATCAAATTCCTTGAAAAACACTTCAAACTCCAATAGTCTTCTGGTGGGTTGGTAGGAAGAGGCAGAGTGGAAAGCAGTGATGCCGTGGATCATGTGTTAGGCGTCTCCCTAGGAAAAACGTAGACAAGGAAGAATGCTAGGTCATGAAGACTAAAAAAGTACCAATGGAGTCATCATGTTTAGTATTCCGAAATCTTCGACCTGGTTGCAGAGAATGTTTAAGGATTGGAGGTAAAAAGAAATTGGCAGCCATCAGAAACACTTCATCAAGGGACCATGTACCAGTCAAGATGGCATAGGCATTTACACCTTTCCACTGCATAGGGTGCTCACCAAACAATCCCATGAATAGAACATGGCACTTTTCCTGTCCTTCAACTTTCCAAATTTGTCTTGACACAAAAAGGCACTCCCATAATTTGTTTTGCACAGATTTCTTTACAATCTATCTGGCTTGGTAATGAGTGGCCATACACCAGGAATATGTGATTTAAATACTGCCTAATCTAAGGGTCTTGCACTCCGAGATAGGCTGGTGAAACTTTTGTGGGGGTGATCCTAACCCTCCAGGCCCCTGGAAGCAAACAGTGTGGCAAGGACTAGAAGAGGTTGCTATATATGCCCTCTACTTAGTATGGGGGTTGATCTAATGATACTCCCTGTGCTACATCTAGCAGCTTGAGAAAAGGTTCTGAGTGCAGGGACAGTTCATCAGTCCAATCTTTTCCAAGACGTTACTTTTTTGTGCCAATTCTCCACCTGTTGGGAGATTGGAAGTAAAGTGCTTGCCAGGGCAGCAGAGAATAAAGAATGTAAAAAATGACCATTATGGGCAGATACATACATGATACACATTCCTCTGCGCAGCACACAACTAGCATCAGATCTAATGTGTTTCTGAACATCATATCCAGGACACCTAGTTCCTCAAATTCAATGACTCGTTCAGTGAGGAAACAAGGATGTACAAAATACTCTCAACATACGAGGGTCATCAGGGGCTGACTTCTGGAGTTCCTGGTAGGAGATCTTGGCCAGGTAAAGGCCCCTTTATACACTGAATTTCATCATCTCCGAAGTGGTGAAGTAGGGCAATGATAAGGCTGAGAAATTAACTAAGGACTGTGTGAGACTTCATGCTACACAGGAAACTCTACGGTTAGATAAGAATATCCACCAGAAAGAGCATTAGAGAAGGTAAGTAACTTGTTATTCTGATGGATAGTTCTAACTGCAGATTCCTCTCCTTTTGAATAGGTACCAATGCTGTACATTTCATCAGGAAGCAAATCTGAGGAGTGGACTTAGATCACAAACCCAGCAAACCAACCAAGTGAAATGGTCCTCCCTGTAGTCCTGAGCATCGAGGCAGCAAAGCTTGGTAAGACCGATGGATACCCATGTAGCATCCTGGCAGATGGCCAGCACCTGAACACCTCTCACTAATGCAGTAGTGATGGCCTTGGCTCTGGTGGAACAAGCCCAAAGGCTATCAGGAGGCTCTTTTTTGACCAGGGCTTAGGACATTTTTTATACAAAGGACAATCTGGCTGGACAAAGTTTCTTTCCGAACCACCTTTCACTCCTTAGCAGCGGCAAATCCAATAAAAAAATGGTCATCCATATGATACTTCTTGGTCATATCTATGTAAAAAGGAAGGGTCTTGTTTGGATCCAACTGACAAAGCCTCTCCTCCTCCTCCTCCTTAGAGAGATTTGGAGGGGATTAAAAAGTAGGAAGCACAATGGACTGTTCCATGTGGAAAGGCGATACTTCTTCCAATATGAAAGATGCCCGAGCCGTATGCACCAATTTACTAGGTTGAAAAAATTATGTATGGTGGTTATACTGAAAGCGTCATCCGCTCACTGACATGACGAACAGAAACATTCTCAATAATGATAACAGTCTTATTGGTCAGCAACCTCAGGGTACAGCTGTGCACAGGATCAAAAGGTGTGCACACTAAAAAAGATGAGCACCATGTTACGGTCCCACTGTAGCCTGATAAACGGTGCAAGAGGAAACCAGCTTTACCCTGAAGGGCACAAGAAAAGCCTTCAGAGTCAACTGAAGAGCTCACAGTTCCAAAGGATGGTGCCTCTGCTTCACCAGAAACCAAAGGCCTCCAATTTTAACTTCTCCAGAGAAGGTGCACCTATCACTGCTGGAAGCTCTGGGTGGGGCAGGGAGACGGTCTGCCACATCAGCTTCGCCTCTATCAGCCACCACTGAAGGTACCAAGCTGCCCCATCAGAGAGGCAATGCCACTGCTAATCCCACTGCAGCCACATGTTTCCCTGCAGAGCCTGTATGTGCCAATGAGTACGGAGAACCAGCAGGATGCACAAAGCCACCAGGCCAAGAAGCCTCAGAACCATTCGCACTGGAACACAGTAGTAAACCCAAAACAAGGGTATCATAGGCTAAATAACCCAGACTCTTTGCAGGGGCAGAAAACCATTGTGCCCTGGAAGTCCCCTATAAAGGAAATCCTCTGCTTAGAGTGCAGATGGGATTTTGGTTTGTTGATCAAGAACCCCAGAGAGGACAGTAGGTGGATGGCTGTCTGCAGGTGGACCGCTACTGACCATGGCAAGCTCTGTTTAAGAGTCAGTCATTGAGATGGGCTGCGACCACTGCCATCACCATCCTACATACCGGAAGAGCCAAGATGAGGCTGAAGGACAGGATTTTAAACTGAAAGTGTTCCAACCGCACCAAGAACCAAAGACAGCATCTACAGGACTGAAGGACAGCAACTAGAAAGTACACATCCTGCAGGTGCAAGGGTGCCATCCAGTCCCCTAGATAAAAGGCAGAGAGGACCTGGGCGAGAGTAAACACCTTTAACTTTTCTTTCCAAAGAAAGTGTTAATAACCAAAGGTCTAATATCAGCCTGATCCCTTCGGAAAAAAACATTACTAATTCCCCTGGACCTTCTTTGCTTCTGGAAGTCTCCCTATAGCCCCTTTAGCTTACAGCGACCAAATATATTGGGCAAGGATAAAGGCATGGTCTACTAAAACCCAAGACACCCAAACAAAAAATAGTTGAACAGGAGTTGGAGTGGACACAAAAGGGAGGACAGAACCAGGTTAAACAACTGGCAATACCCACTTGTCTGAAGTAAGTTCACCAGCTGGACAGATAAAACCTTATCCTGCCCCTCAACCGACAGTCTATCACTAAGTGAGGAGCAATCAGAGCACTTTGGCTTCCATTGGGGTGGGCAGCGTGGAGGGAGAGGATTTCTGTCCTTGCTGGTGGCCACAGCTTCTGCCACCACTACATGCTCTGGTGCCATAAAAGGGCTGTACGGGGCTGCCTTAGGTGAATGGCAAGACCTCAAGAGTATCATCTTCACTTTCGGTACTGTTGGCGGAATTAGCAGACTGGAGGCAGCAAGCTCAGGAAGCAGGCTTTAGCATGTCTGTCTTTGAGGCGCTTCAATGCAGAATCATGTTTTTGTCCAAAATGCCTAGAGACATGAAATAACATATCCATTATGTAGGCCTGCAGGTTAGCTGAAAATCCGGAGGGACATGCCTAGGCATGCAGTCAGATCAACACAAGGGTGCCAATGGAATCACCTAAGCAGTCTGTCATGTCCAGACTGACTGTCAATATATGTACTTCGTCATAGCCTGCCCTTCATGGATCGCTAGTGCACAATCATTCTTTACCTCTTCCGGAAGAGAGGGTAAAGTCTCACCACCCTTATTCCAAAATGCAAATGTATAGTGCCCTAGCAGACAGACAGCATTCAGGGACCTCGATGCCAAACTAGCAGATGAGAAAAAGGTCTTTTCTAGTGATTCTCTGTCCGTTGGGGCAGTGGGGAATGTATTGAGGTTCATTAGGGTAGGAGAAGTTTGAACCCCTAAGCTCTCAGGAGTTGTGAGTTTGTCCAGAAAAGCAGAGACCCCAGGGGCAGTCTTTTGATGCCTAGCTTAAAGTGACTCACAAGCAGAGCTGAGCATGGCTTAGATCAGGTCAATGTCAAAGTCTTTTTAGAGCCTCATTAAAGGGCAGCAAAGGCTCTTAAGTTACAGGCCCAGGCTAGTTTCTACCACAGGCAACTGAAGGTGCAACACTTTTGTGGTCTTGAGGACTTCCACCATAAAAGAGGCACTATCTTCTACAGTCAAGACTCCAACTTCATCACAGGAGTAGTTTCAAGGACAGAAGTGTTTGCAAGTCTAAATAGATGCCTGCATCACTGTCATGAAAGGTGGGGGGGGGGTACATTATCTGCCTCCTCATAATCATGAGGAACATTTTGAACTCCCTGGACAGCAACAGAATCCAATCCAAATAAAATAATACTGGCACAGATGTAGGTGCCCTACCTGGGAGTGCTCCCAGATGAGAGGTTGTGTCTTAGTTATTTTATGGCAAAGCTCAGGTCGAAGCCTCAAAGAGGCATCACGATTGGGTTCAAAGTCAGCACCTCTGGAGCATTGAAACAGTAGGATTTAAGGTATTCTTCCGTATAGATGTGGATGTAGGGGCCAGCGATGGCTGGGAGCTGGGAAGAAGGGGGGTTTAATGGGGCAGAGTCAGAATCAGGGCATACCGGCGAGCAGAAGTCCAACTTTGAGAAAACAAACAAAAGAGCAGCAGGACGGCGTGCCTGACAGCCTCCACTTGCTGTCGGATCAATAATTTTTCAGACAACTCAAGTCATACTGGGGCCAATGTCAAGATAGGTTCCAACAGACGATGGTGGCAGAGGGACATTCTTCGAGCACTGTCTATAAGACTTCCCCCCCCCCCCCCAACAGTAGGAGTGACCGAAGAGAGACGATTCCCATCTGTGTTTCTTCTGCATATGGCAAGACTGTTAACTTACCCAACTTACTTGGACCAAAATTGTGACCCTGAGCAGTATCAGCCACGCAACTTGGAGAGGGTCCACTTCCTGCCTCACTTCTTTTGTTTGGCAACGTACAGCTTCTCCTCTTGCCCACAGACAGTCCTTGGGTGCATCTGGGAGGACTTTGAGTCATGGACCCTGGACACAGACAGACACTGCAATGGTCTTTAATCAGCATCTGTTTCCTGCAGTCGCAGGACAGTTTGAATCCTGTGGTCTTCTGAGGAGACAATGCCCTTTATCACACTGTCTGAAAAAAACATACTGGGGCATGTAAGATACAGATAGAGTTAGACAACGGACCTCCTGATCAGTGTGGAACAGTCTAGAATCAAAAGAAGAGAAGTCAGCGCACAGGGGTGGTAACTGTATACAACTTTGTGCTGTCACTTCCGGGGCAATGTGAGGCTGCTGCTGAGTTGAACGTGCCACTTACTCTTTGAATAGGGCAAGCAGATGAGAGTAATAGATCAGAGGTTGGAGTCCTTAAGCATCAAACAAAACAATCCAGGCCCAGTGCAATATACAATTCTTAAATCAATGAAATAGTTAATTTAAGAAAATGATTCTCAGCAACTTAAATAAGATTACACGTAGTGTAACACTATAGTCAACATTCCGAGTAGACTCCTCATTCAATAAACATCAAGAGCTTTCCCTCGGCAACAGCAGGTAAAGCAGGAACATAGAAGTCCTAAGGAAGAAAGGAAGAAGCACTGTTTCTACTGTATGCTTAACCACAGTGCAGCGGCTCAGAGAAAATTAGAATAAGCAGTCAGGGCAGGGACCAAATTGGAATTACAGGAGAGCAGAGTGGTATGTGCATGTAATCCTACATAGGTTCTGTTGCAGAGGAGTAAAGACTCTTGTTCTGTGATGGAGATAATGTATGCCTACATCTTTTAGTATGTAAAGCGGTAGTGGTGATATATGAAAGTGGTGTGGTAATTGAAACAACCTGTCTACTTCCTACACTCACAGATTGTAAAGAATTAAATTGGAAAGCCATCCTCAGCAGGAGACAGCTAAAGTCTCTGGAGCCTACAAGTGTAACCAGCAAATGCTGGTGATTTAACTAGTCTTTTTAGAGATCACTGGGGTGGAGAGGACATAGCCTTGCAAGAAGAATCAGATTTCCTAGATCTTAGTCCAATCAGGTACATTTCTCTCTGCCTGTTTCTCTCTGCTCCACTTTCTTACTCCAACCCCCTCACACATCCACCTACCTATCTCCATAATGAAATTCAGAGAAAATAAAGTACATTTCAGAGTGCACACATATGACAAAGTAAACAGAAATGAAAAGCACGTGTTGTATCAATTAACAATCCAGTATGAGTGATAAGCAGCAAAACAAAACAGGAATAGATCAGTGTGACGAGAACAACAAGATCAACAGCAAAAAATTAGATCTGGAAATAAATGTGACCAACACAACAGGTAAAGAGGGACTACGAGCTAAGTAGCATTGGTCTTTAAGAAAACAGTAACAAACAAGCAATGGCAAAGTCAATAACTCTGGGCTTTAATGTTCCAACACAGGCATTCACAAATGTGGAGTACACATTTTGCATACGGAGATGTTGTTTACCACTTTAAAGCCTGCCCTATTTGCTTTACAAATACTGTAGAAAAAACTAGCAGACAATTATTGCTTCCTGCATATAATATAAGAGACAAAGAATTTAATGTGTCAAACACCATTCTGATTCAGTGTTCTTTTCAGATCTCCCTTATGCACTCCAATGGAAGCACTCCCTGACAGGCAGAATGATACACCAAATAGTCAAGAGCATGACTGGATGAAGTCAAAGCACACTCCATCTATATTGCAAACAGTAGGCATATATATGCCTTGCAAACTGCTACACTGTTTAGCCAGGCCTAAAAGGAAGGGAATAAAGCAATACTGAATTCATTATTATTATTAATAATAATCTTTATTCGGTTATGCATCATAATCATAAAAGATAAAAGCATAAGCATAAAAACCACAGTAAAACATTAAGGGCCAGATGTATGACCCTAAATTGCATGCGCAAACCGGTTTGCGACCCGTTTGAGCATGCAAAATGGCCCAGGGCCATGTACAATTCCTAAATAGCGAGTCGCAATTTATTAGTGACTCACTATTTAGGAATTGCGAGTCGCTATTAGGATTGGGCATTTATTTAATTTATTTATTTGGAAAGTTTTGTATAGCGCGAACATGACCCTAGAGGGTATTGGAGCGCTTTACAGAGGGATGTGACCCATATGAGGGGGGGGCAAGCGTGGCAGAATCATAGCAATAGACAAAAAAAAAACAGTAGTTACGTGACGACATTATAGTCAAGAAAATAGCAATAGTTGCATAACGACTTAAAGGTGTGCACAAGAAATAGCCAGTAGGCGAAGGCAAGAGAGTCATCAGCGTGATAGTAAATGTGGTGACTCAGGCCACCACTGGACTTCGGGATAGGCAAGTGTTCATCAGTAGCGCTTTCATTTCCTTTTTGAAGGACAGTGTTGATGGAATCAGTCTCATTTCCGTTGATAGGGAGTTCCAGATTCTTGAGGCGATTCCTGAGAAGGAGCGGTTGTAGGTTTTTTGTTTTTTAAAAATGTATTTGGTTTAAGGAAGAGTGCTGAAGCTCCTGGGGGTACGTGCACCACCCGACAACTCAAGTGTTTTTTGCGAGGCCTGTTGAAGTGAAGGGCCTTGTGGGCCATGCAGGCAAGTTTTAGGTGTATCCTTGCTTCCAAAGGTAGCCAGTTGAGAGTTTTCAGATCTGGGGAGATGTGGTTGTACTTCTTGGAGCCTGTGATGAGTCTGGCGGCCGCATTCAATAAAGCTCTGAGGGGGGTCAGAGTGTATTTAGGCAGACCGCAGAGTGTTGCACTGCCATATTCCAGACGCGAGATGACTAAAGCTTGTACTGCGGACTTGAGGTCATCAGGGGGGAGGAAAGGTTTTAGTTTCCTTAGGATACTCAGTATGAAGTTCGCTCCTTTGGTAGAAGCACTAATGTGATCCTGCATGCTCAAGTTCCTGTCCAGCACTATACCCAGGGATTTCGTAGAATCAATGATATGTGGTGTGCAGTTGAGAGCAGACAGATTTTTTATATATTCCTCAACGATGAGTGCTTGCTTGGGCGGGGTAATAAGGAGGAATTCCGTTTTGAGGGCGTTTAGTTTGAGATGGTTGAGGGTAAGCCAGTTAAGGGTTTTATGTAAGGTTCCGTTGAGTGACTTGAATATCGTCAGGCGAGGAGATTTTCATGTACAGCTGGGTGTCGTCTGCATGCATGTGGTATTGGATGTTATATGCTTTAAGGATTTCAGTGAAGGGCTCAATGAATAGGTTAAAAAGTGTGGGTGAGAGCGAGGAGCCTTGGGGGACCCCCAGGGTGCAAGGACTGGGATGGGAAAGGGATTGGTTGGATTTAATTCTCTGTGTTCTGTTATGTAGAAAGGAGGCGAACCATTTTAGTACTGCGCCAGAGAGCCCCATCCTATGTTCCAGAAGGCTCAGGTGGTTGTCAGGTTTGACCGTATCAAAAGGCTGATGAGAGGTCGAGTAGCATTAGTAGGCAGGATTCGTTCCTGTCAAGTAGGGTAAGCACGTCATCAACTATGTGAGTGATGGCTGTTTCGGTACTGTGACCTTGACGGAAGCCCGACTGAAATTGATCTAGTAGCTGGAATTCCTCAGTGTGATTACATAGTTGATTCTGTACACATTTCTCAATGAGCTTTGTTAGAGTAGGGGTGTTAGAGATTGGTCGGAAGTTATTCAGATCCTCAGGGTCCGCCATAGATTTTTTGAGAATGAGGAGAACTAGCCCGGACTTTAGGCAGTCAGGGATCTCACCTTGAAGTAGGGCGGCATTAACGATCTTAGTCCTGAGCGGAACTAAAGGCCTTATCATTTATTTGAAGAAATATGAGGGAAGGTGGTCGTTGAAGCGATTCGAGGGTTTCAGGGTAGAGAGAATGTTGAGAATGGAAGTGTCATTGAAGGTAGAGAATTGATTGTAATGCGCATTGTTTTTAGGGGAGTGGTAAGTAGGGAGAGGTGATTGGGGAGTTAGGTGGGAGTCTGGTGAGGATGGCAGTACGAGCAAGTCCCACTTTAGATCAGATTCAATTTAGTTGGATTTTTTGCGGAAGAAGACAGCAAAGTCCTCGCAGTTAGGTTGGGGATTGGCGGTGATTGTCGATTGAGTGGGTGTGTTATTGGATTGCCGTTTGATCAGTTCAAACAGCATTTTGGGGTAATTTCTGGCTTTGTCTAGTTGGCTTCTGAAGAAGGTCGCTTTTGCAGTTCTCATGTGTTTGTTGTACCGACTCCTTCTTGCTCTCAAAAGTTTGAGGAGTTCGGCAGATAGAGAGGATCCCCAAGCTCGTTCCCCTAGTGTTAGGTTGCGCCTGTCTGAGTTTAGGCAGTAATTGAACCAAGGATTGGAGTCTTTGTTGGATTTTCTTTTTAGTTGAAGGGGGGCAATTGCATCCAGTACATTTAGCATGGAGTTGTTGTAATGATCGGTGAGTTCATGGACATCTGCCATGAACGTGGGTGGGGACAGGGACAGATTACTGCGTGATATGAGGTCGTCCATGTTTGCGTTTTGCAATGATCTTTTCCAGTGTTTCAATTTCTTGGGTTGAAGTCTTTGGGTGTTCCATCATTCAAGTATGAGGAAGGAGATGAAGTGATGATCTGACCATTCACATGGGGCTATCAATTCAATCTGAATGGTGTCAGGGTTGGAGATAATTAGATCGAGGGTCGAGCCCAAGTTGTGTTTTGGGCTGTCGCAGAATTGAGTCAGGTTGAGGTCAAGTAGGAACTTTTTAAGACTGTTCACAGTCAGGTCATTCGGGTCATTCAAAGGCATTCCCAGGGACCACTACCTGCCCTTGACAAATTAAACGAAAATGTTTCATTTCTTTTTTTTTTTTAATGCATCCCGTTTTCCTTTAAGGAAAACGGGCTGCATTTAAAAAAAACCTGCTTTATTTATAAGCAGTCCCAGATATGGTGGTCTACTGAGCCCAGCAGGCCACCATCCCTGGGAGGGCATGTCATTCCCAATCAGCTTGCAAATCGCGAGGCTCATTATTATTCATGAGCCTTGCAATTTGTGACCCTAATTGGGAATTGCAAATAGTGTGAAACACGCTGTTGTACGTGCCAAATAGTGCCTTGCATTTTGCGAGTCACAAATGAGTCGTAACTTGCGAGGCGCTATTTTGCAGGTCGTACATCTGGCCCTTTAAACCTTAAATTTAGGCATAATACAGTACAAGTCATTCTGAAAAGACGATGAGTGAGCGTTTAAGAACCTTATAAAATTAGCTACCCAGTCTAACATATACATCATTATTTACTAGGCACACATTATGTTAATTCAGTGTAAGGCACATTTTAAATAACCTGTAACCACCAACATCACCACCTGATCAGGTAATAACTGTAAATGTAAAAAGGCAGGGCAAAATTGAGTAAAACCCCTCGTTTTTAGGACTCGCCTGATCCAGCGCATGCGCTGGGCTGGCCGAGACATTTAGTCAGTGGCATTTCGAAGTGCTACCAAACCAAAGGCTTTTCCCCTGCCACCAGCTTACAGTTACGCGCACGTGCGCAGCCGCCATCTGCCTCCCTTCTAGCGCAATCACATGCGCACCACTCCCGTGCACGATCGCGATTACTTTCACTTTTGCCGCCCAGGTCTTCAGGTCTCATGCTCACTTTCACCTTTGCCGCCCAGGTCTTCAGGTCTTTGCTCATTTAGGATCTCAGAATCCGTTCAGTGGGAGTGCGTTTTTCCGGAAATTCGGCCTTGGCCGCCCTTCCACTTGCGCCACTGATGTGTCCCGGTTTCCCCAGGCAGGGCCCCGTGTCGGCCTTCCACGGGATTCTGAAGGCCCCCGCTCCCGGCTTGGAACACCGCTGTCTCTTACCTCGCGGTCCGCCTGTGCATCTCTCGGGTCTTCCTGATGTGTGTAACACCTCCATGGCCTCAGCTTCACCAGCCCTTTCTCCCAAGGCTCCGCTGTTGGCCCAGGAGTGAATGTCCCACAGCTCCGATCCCGGAGTATCACCTCGGCTTCCGCTGTCCCATTCACGCACCTCGGCTGCACCAGGCTTGCTTCTTCGGCAGCGACGTCGCTTCTCAGGGTCCCCAGCCCCGACAAACCACCTCCTTAAAACTCAGTTGTCCTTCGGCTGGAGAGACTCCCGGGGTGTCTCAGCCATGCTCTCTGCAGCGCCAAATTCACGACCTCCTCCCTGGCCATTGCTTTCATTTTCGCGCTCTCGCGGCCCACTGATCTGTTGGCCTTAGTAGGGTCACCTCCGGCTCCGATTTCCAAATTTCTTCACTCCAGACCAGGCAGGGAGATTTGGGGAGTGTAATTCGTCCCCTCTGGCAGGCAATTCCACTCCGTGGCAGTGATGTGATGCAGGTGAGTCTCCCACAAAGGTTTAGTCAGAATCTTTTCCAATGCGATTCTGGTGGCTGGCAGGTCGTGTTCGTGCATCTCTGCATTTTCAATTTACATTTTTGTCAGGTGGTTTATGCACTCAAATGTTGAATGCATTTGAAAGGCTTAGGTTATTTGAGTAAGCAGTTTAGTGAAATATTTTACATATTGTTTTGAAATGCGTTTATGTAGCGCTTACTACTCCTGATGAGAATTTGAAGTGCTTTGCGGCGATTAGCATGCTACACTAGCCCCAGGATTCATGGTCAGTCTTTGGTAATTGGGGGTTAGTCTTGCATCTGAAAGGAAATCATTCCATGCATCTGCTCCCGTTGTCTGCATTTGCTCCCGCCCCCCCTCCCGCTGTACTTTTGCTTCCAGTTTTCTACTTTGCTCCCGCCCCCTTCCCGCCATGTTCACCATGCTCCCGCCCCCCTCCCGTTGTCTGCATTTCCTTTGCTCTATCTGCCGTCCCACAGCGTGACTCTGATTGCTATTTCTGCACAGCAGCAGAGCACCCAGGATAATGTGCAGCATGACTAACCACTTATACGGTCCCAAAGCTTGCCTATGCCAATGCTTGTGTTTCCAGTCAATGATTCTATTGTTTGAAAGTCTTGAAGATAAATGGGGAACGATCTAGTTCCACGTAGTTGGTAAATCAGCCCACTTTAAATCCCAGCTGAAACCTTCCAGTGTTTTAGTGCTACAAGGCCTTGTGTGGTTAATGCAGCGCTTGTCTCATGCTTATCGTTTGTGGGCGATTTAACATTTCAAGGGTGAATAAGCATCATACAAACATTGCCAGCAACTCTGGTGTTTGCTGCAGGCCTTTTCGCTTTACCAGTGCTTATTTTGTTCTGTCAAGGATTTTGCAAAACGTTATTGTTGGGGAAGCTTCCAGACCCTCACCAATGTAAACAAATGGATCTTAGTAAAATCGAAAATTCTTGACTCCAAAATGTAAACAAGTGACATTTCTTGGGTCTTAAAATATACAGGCCTTTTTATTGACCTGCAGAATGATTTCAAAACGCTATTCAGTCTGTTTTTTACCTTGAATGTTTAAACATATTTGCAGAGGGGTGTTGCTTTGCTTTGAACAGTGGAGGAAAGCACTGGAGAGCAGGGTAAAGGTGCCCCTGGGACCTGCACAAATATTCTCTGAAACAAGTTTTCATTTTGATGGGCTTGTTTGTATCTTGTGATCTGTTTGCTCTGAGTATCGGCTTTTGCGTTTCTCAGGCACTCTGTTTGTCTTTGTCGAGCAGCATGCTCCTGTGATGTTTGCTTTGTCTTTGCATGGGAGATTTACTTTCGTGCAGGTGCACCCCTCAGCATGCTCTCCAGCTCAGTGTTACTTCAGCACTCTTCTTACCAGATGAATTTTGAAGAGTCTTTGTCAGTATTTCATTTAACCCCTTCGCCGCGGCACGAATTTTGCCGCGGCGCTGGGGGGGTTCGGGGTGAGCGCAGCGCCGCCATGCTCGTGACGGAACCACTCCGTCATGAGCCACGGGCGCGCTGTGCTCATGACGGAGTGGTTCCATCACGACTCCGCCCACTTGCATTATTCGCCCGCACAGACGGGGAATCAGTGCCGCGTGGGCGGAGCGGCCGCAACGGCCGCAGCATGACGGAACCACTCCGCCATGAGCACACGGCGCCCGTGGCTCATGACGGAGTGGTTCAGTCATGAGCAGGCAAGGGGTTAAACAAACCAGAGGAGGTCGTTATTTATTTTTTACTGTGAAATACTCCTCTCTTGCCTGCAGGCCCAGCATAATTTCTCCTCTCTACCCTAGCCCATACACATACATTGCCCTTAATAATGTACTCTCTTACTCAGTCACCGACTTGCTGACCCTTTCAGCTGCTTACACGTTGAACAAGCATTGGCATAGCCAATAGGTCTCGCTTTTGGGACCTTATAATTATTTAGTTTTGCAGCACAATATCCTTGGTGCAACAACATCAGCTGTTGCATGGCTAAACCTTGTACCTTATAAGTGTTTAGCCATGCAACAGATGATGTTGTTGCACCAAGGATATTGTGCTGCTTAACTAAATACTTATAAGGTCCCAAAAGCGAGATCTATTGGCTATGCCAATGCTTGTTAAAAGTGGTAATAAGTACGTTTGGCACAAGAATTCATAGTATTTACAAAATAAAACCAGGTGTATTAAGGTCTGGAGTGAACTATCATCACAAAGGCAAATTAAAAGGGCATGGGGATCAAACTGACCCTGAGGGAAACAAATCATAATACAAATCATAGTACGAATTGTTTCCAGATGTAATTTAGTAAGCAGTGATCCGTCCCTGGGGTTTTGAACTACTGTGAGATAAAGTTCAACGCCATCGGCAGATTTCAGCAATGAATAGGATATGATGGAGTTTTTCTCCAATGCCCAGGCTTCCCTCTCATCTCTAAACTTATTTAGGATTCTTTCCTTGAAAAGACCACAATCACCCTTTTTAAAATGTCCATACAATTTAGGGAATGCGCAACGGATTTTATGTAATTCATACACGGTATCTTATGGCCATACATGCATTCCATGCAGTCCTCAATCACGCTCCTGTTGAACCACAGTCTCTCATCAACCCAAACAGATATCCAGAGTAACAGTGGAGCCAGTTTAACCTGATCCTCCACATAGTTTAAACCCAGAAATCATAAATACTACCTAAATTGTCCTACGGCCTGGCTCCATGGTGTGGCAAAGAAGTGCACATTTTGAATACATTGCAGACAAAGATCTATAAAGCAGTTTTTGATCTGCCTAAATCAGTCTCGCCCTCGCAGGTCAGACTGGAGTTTGGCCTCCAGCATCAGAAATTTCGAGTAATGAGCTGTTTTATCAAACTGTGCCACGTGCTCCGCTCCTCTGATACGAACTCTTTAAATAACCTATGCTGGGAAGAAATTAAGCTCCAGGGGGATCATGTATCATCCAACTCCTGGGGAAGCTTTCTGAGAGAGTCCCTGGCTGAGTTGGCCCTACAAACAGCATGGGCCAAAAGTCTGGATCGAGGATCCTTTGGCAAAATAGTAAATAGCGCAGCTAAAAAGAAATCCCTATGGGCTGATAAACAAGAGTTCTCCAAGCGGCGGCATGGGTGGACAGTAATTAATACATATAGATTCTTGAGGCCACAACAGTATTTATCCGCCCATTTCAGTTCACATCTAAAAATGAGTTTTTTAAAATTCCGAATGGGTGTGCACGAGGCTAAGGATTTATACCCCCAGTGGAAAACGCCACTCAAAACGGAATCCTGCAGACTATGTGGCTTTAAAAAATAATCATTAATCCATCTAACATGCGCATGCATAGCCACTTTAGACCAAAGGAGAAAGTATTTGAAATCAATTTTTATTGAGCTGAACATTCGCTCTAGCAGGCAAGCAGTGATTCGCTGGCTAGAGGGTACCTCGTCGATACTAGCTTGCCGTGGAACTAAATATATGAACTTAGTCTGCAGACTTTTACGGCAAGCTGAGGAAGAGCTTAATTAACTTAAGTTTGATGAGATCACCAGTACCCCATTGGGTTCTTATTTCTCTGTCGTCCCATCCAAAAGCTACTAACGTATTTGTTTTTAACTTGAATCCTACTGATAAGCGATGTGAATTTTACTTTGGACATTAAGGTCTTAGTTCAATGTGGTATTTATTAAGGGGGGCGGGTTTGTTTTGTTGTTTTGTGTAGTTTTTGTAATGATTTTAAGTAATCAAACAATAAACTTATCTTATCTTATCTTATCATACATGCATTCCATGCAGTCCTCAATCACGCTCCTGTTGAACCACAGTCTCTCATCAACCCAAACAGATATCCAGAGTAACAGTGGAGCCAGTTTAACCTGATCCTCCACATAGTTTAAACCCAGAAATCATAAAATGCACAGAAGCCCAAAACAACAAGAACGGAACTGAAAATTGAGTGACACCTTATTGGTAAGCAGCTGTAAACCTCAAACTCTAACTCCTGAGTCGACGGAAAAGGATAGGGGAAAATTAGATGAACAAAGAGAAGAAAACATCAAACGGCAAAAAGTAAACTGTGGCAATACTTGGATGTTCTCTTTTAGCTCCTAGACCGCCATGGTCTCAGGCAATCTCTACTGCCTCACTCCTTTCCAGCTTCTACCAAACAATTATTCAAGTTAATGCAAAGTCAACCAGTGAAACCTTCAATCCTGCAACTGAGCACAATCTTGAGATCCTCTTCATCACCGAATCATGGGTCCCATCACATATTTGACCTGATTATACCTCAAGACTAAAAGATCATTCAGAGAGACTACACAACACAAATTAGGTGGCAGCATATCAATCGTACTCAGAGGCTCGATTCACTGCAAACCTATCTCTTCAATTACCAACAACACTTTTGAATATCAAAAACATATACATCATAGTATCTCCAACCATGCATTACATTTTAAGACAATTCACCACATTTCAAAACATAAAGTCACCCTTTCCAACCAATGCACAAAATAGGTCACTCCAAACATTGCTGCCTTCTATAAACATATTTATGGGCAACCTCAATTTAGACTTGGGAAACACTATAAGTAAATATTTGATCACTCTAAAAAATGTGCAATTTCCTCAATTCTTTTCTAAGCATGTACATAACAAAGGTAGGATACAAAGTCTCACCTTCACTAACTTAACTCATCAAATATTTTTCATCCACTGACAAAGACTTGTTTTACAACTGTCGAGTTTCATTACACTTTCTTGTCTCGTAACCAGTTTCCACCATAAAGACTCCTAACATGGGAAGCTGGACCTGTCTGATGAAAAAACTCTCTTAACACAACAAAACATTTTTATCCTAAGATTAAAACAACTTCATATATGAGAGGACTTTAAAAACCAATCACTATAAAAACATCTCATACAACTGTAAAGAATATGTTACTTACCCTGTACACATCTGTCCTTATCTTCTGCATACTCCTGCAATCGAGTGTTGAGCTCGGACGATGCAAGTTGTTTTTCTTCGCAGAAGTTCTTTTGAGTCACAAGGTTTGCCGGGACCCCTCCTAAATAAGCAATGAACATGGGCACCAACCTCATTGTAAGATTGTTTTCTGCATAGCGGGTAGAGCAAGAATGGAGTGGTTGGCAGTAAGAAAACGGCGACCAGAAGAATGGTGCTTAAAAATAAAATATGCATTTAATGTTACAGACATGTGCAACAAGATGCTGGCCCCCCTGATGAGGGTTGGCGCATGTGAATCTATTGCATTACAAGCTACATAAGGATGCTTATAGGATAAGTGATGTACTCCTTTCATAGCATGCTTTGCTGTAGATACACATGGTCTGCATAAACTGTAAAGCAGTTCTTCACTAAGGGCTGGCTACTCAGTGGATGATGCAGATGTCTGATATAGAGTTCTTAATAGTGTTCAGCCAACTATAGTCTGTTGTCAGACAAGAATATCCGCACAGTAATGTTTGGTGTGTGGAGTTGACCATGTAGCTACTTTGCAGATGTCAGCTATGGGAATATTCCATATAAATGCCATGGCTGCCCTCTTCTTCCTAGTAGAATGTAGCATAGAAGGAGTGGGAAGAACCCCTTTTGCTTTACGGTAAAGTTTAGATACATTTAATGATCCATTTAGCTAAGTCAGCTTTTGGTATTGTGTGCCCAATGGGGGACCCATGAGTCTATTGAGTACTATGTCAAGTTTCCATAGAGGGGCAGGTGGCACTCTTGGAGGATACACTCTTTTGAGGCTTTCCATAAAAGCTTTAATGACTGGAATTCTGAATATTGAAAAATGCTCTCCATTTTACATGTATGCAGCAATAGCTGCAAGATGTACGTGTATGGATTTATATTCTAACTCTGATTTCTGCAGGTCCATCAATTAACAAACAATATTTTGAACCAGTGGGTAAGGAGGGTCCAGGCTCTTAGAAGGACAATACTGGAGAAATCTTTTCCACTTTGCTGCATGGCAGCCCCTGGAAGTGTGTCTGCGAGCTTTTTTCAGGATATCCATACATTTTTGTGGAAGACTGAGAAAACCTAAGACCTGAGGTTCCAAATTGCTTGCTTGAGATGTCTGGCCTCTGGATGCCCGATTTTGCCTTATTCCTGAGTGAGAAAGTCTGACTTGTTAGCGAGCCTCTTGTGCGAGGTAACAGACATCTGGACTAGGGATGAGAACCGTGGCTGTCTGGACCATATGTGGGGCAACAATGGTCAGAGACGTCTTCCTTAGCTTCTTCACAACATATGGAAAGAGAGGGAGAAAAGGAAAGCATAGACAAATATCCCTGATCAGTTCATCCATAGGGCATGGATCATGGAGTGTTGGAACCTAGAGACAAAGCTTCAGCATTTTCCGTATTTGTGAGTGGTTGTGAGAAGTTGGCCTGGTATATGCTGTTCACTAGTTCTAGTGACCACCTTGTACCATGCCAAGCAACCCTTATGGTGTGGTTGTAAGTCAACCTTTTCGGACTAGCTGCCCTAGTGGTAGCGTAGGCTAAGCAGTCTTTGAGGCTAAACTCGTGATGCGTGTTAAGCAAGCTGTTTTACCAATAGTAACCCCCTTTTATACCAATGAAAGGACACCACACAGATATATATTCAAAATATATATGTATTTATTTCTCAAAGTAACCCCTAGTCTCTTTATGAGCACAGGAGCACAAATCGTCAAACAAGATTACAGTAGAATACACAGAAGTTGCACTTTATATGGATAGGCCCTGGTGGCCACTCGAACCATATACTAAAATAGTGGTATAAGTACCGCGAACAGAAAAGGGAAAAGGCCTAGGGCCTCTAGAATCGCTGGGCCTACAAGGAGCTAACGTCAGTTAGTGACCAGGAGGTCCACGGGTGGCGTGTGCAGAGCAAATAGTCACACGCGTGCTCCCATAGGTTTCAATGGGTGCGTAAAAAGTACAAAGTTACTGCAAAAGGAATCTTCCGGATGACCTAGGAACTTAAGATTTGGAACACAGGCACTAGAGATGTATTACTACACATGGGCACCGGAGTACCAGCTTTACCTCACCCACAGGAAGCGGGTGCATAGGTCTCAAAGTGCGTCGGGTTTCTTCTATCTGTTCCGTTGAGCCTGGGACAAAGATGCTGCAGGCGGTCGGTCGGGAAGAGATGCAGTGGATCCAAGAGTGGATCGGAGATGTTGAAGACCTGTAAGCAGAGGGGACAGTGTTCACAGTCACTAGCCAGTGACCAGCGTGGCACCAGGTGGGTACCAGGCGATGTCGGGTGCAAACAGGTGATGAGGGGTAGCTTGTCTCCGCAGCCACGTGGTCCCTGAAGGTCGACGACGTCCAGGAGTCGAGTCACGAGCTGTCCCACGCCGGCTCTCGCTGTCGGCGGTGTCGGCGACTTGATCGAAGCAAACAAGCCTTGGCAAAAGCAATTGTTGTAGGCAAGGAGTTTAAGCTGTTGGTTCTGACCAGCAAGGTCAGAGGGATTGCTCCTTTGGAGGGGAGCAAGAGCCAGTCTGGAGCAACCAGACCAGCGGTGTTTGTCGTAGATTTCGTCGCCAAGATGGCCACTAGCCAGCGGGCCAGCAACCGGTTAGGCGCGTCGAGTGGCAAAATGCAGAAGGGCCCCACGCAGATCGTGGAGATGCTGGAGGGCTCACCTTTGGGGCAGATGCTGCTCGAGGGTTGGGCTTCTCAGGACCCAAAGCACAACTTGGAGGGAGCCTCGGTTGTTGCACTGGTCAGCTTGTCGTAGTCGTTCCAAGATGGCTGGCTCCACGTGTCTCGGTGCCTCCACGGGTCTCCTCTTTGCAGGGACTGTGGATCGGGCAGTGAGAGGTCTGGAGGTCCAGGTCTTGTCAGTCTCTGGGCTCGGGCTCCGGCGGGAGGCGGCGGCAAAGCAGACGGTGATTCGCTGGATGGTGCTTGCGTTAGCAAGGTGGTCACTCCCTGACCACAGGGGAGATTTTCTTCAGTCTTCTGTGCAGCAGAATGTCGAAGTTCCCGTCTTCTTCTTAGTTTCAAGTTGATTCCAGGATGTCTGAAGTCTTAGGACACAGCTCCTACCTTTAAGCGGATTCTAGGGGCCGGACTACCTGCTAGGTCCCTCCCTAAGGGTGGGACCAGGAAGGGGGGTGGTTACACCCCCAATCCTTTGTCCAGCTCGCCCCAGGCCCGGGACTGGTGTGCCCCAGGACCGGTTTGAACTGGCATATGCACCGAGGCTCCTTGTGAGCCACAGGCATGTCTGGTTTCTTTCAAGCCCTACCTGACCAATACACAAAATCCTGTCTGGGGTGGTGCACGCACCTCCCCTGGCAGGAAACCCTTTGTCCACACCTCCCAAGCTGGAAGGACTCCCAGCAGCAGGAGGGCAGACTTGTGTCTGTGGTGGCAGCATCCATTTTGTGGAGCTGAGGCTATGTCTGATTTTACCCGGGTTTCAGGCACTGTACATGTCGTGTCCCTCTAGAAGGGTGGAATGCTAACCCCGTCGCCAGAATTGGCGAGGGGTTAGTATTCCAATTCGTATGACACCTTACTCGACATGTTTTGATAAAGCCAGACCAAAGATAGCATTTAACCGCGAGGTTCATAATGCACTTAAGAGTATATGGTATGACGATATCTGGAAACAGTAGAAGGAAGTTGTTCCGACCACTGCAGACAGGCTCAGCTCATGCCAGAGCACCATCTCACATGGAACCAAGCACTCTGCCTTCAGGATTGTTAAGGCCTGCCATAGGAGTGACTTATAGGTTACCAGGTGTCCCATTTAAGTTTAGGTATAGGTATACTACACCTAAGTAAGAGGTGATTACACCAACTTACCCCAGCTGAGTGATCAGCCAGTTGTGTCAGATTGTTAGGCCAAGCCTGGGGTGGCATAATACATGCTTCAGCCCCTGGCAGGCCTTGGATATACCAATGCCCTGGGTACCTAGTGTACACTGGTACAGGGGCTGACAGGGTGATCCAACCAATTGGGTATGTACCTAGGGTACATGGAGTCCATTTTACAGAGAGAGCAGATAGCCTGAGAGCCTGAATGGCAGGATCTCAGGCCAACTAAGTCGAAAAACCAGCTAGACACTAGGCAAAAATTTGGGGGTAACCATAGTCAGATATCCACCTTCCTACACAACCCCCCCCCAAACGAAGGGAGATAAGGCTGACCTTGACCAGGTAAGCCTATATTGCCCAAGTGGCCATATAAGGAGGAACCAGCACTGGCATGGTTACCCCCTGTCTCATGGTCCACTAAGCAATCCCTCACACTAAGGGTATCAGAGGGTCTCCACCATAGGGAATCTCTACCTGTGGTGTGTCTTGGCAAAGTAAAAGGCTGGTGTTGAGATGGAGTACTGAAGTGAGTGTCCTCAAAGTGAGGCCTCAGCCTCCTCCAATCATCCTCCACCATGGATGCCTTTCTTTCTTTAACTGAGTTGCACTGTGCTCTCAGGGTCAGCCTCTGGCTACCTAAAGCTGGAGGCTGGGTCCCTTTTGTGGGCTTACTGGAGGGACAGGTCAGGTTTGGGGCCCTAAGGTCCCATGTTTGCCTGTGCCCAACAGAATCCCCCTGGGGGAGGTCCCTAACTACCTGTAAAGGAGATCCCTCAGGAATGTTTTTACCCATCACCTGACTAGGGCTACTAGCCAGGCAATCCTCATTCTTTTGATGGGGGGGTTCTTGTGGACAGGGGCCCTCTGGGGGTCCACTGGCCTCCCTGACCTCTGCAGCCCTGGGCTGACTGAGGCAGGGTAGAGAGAGGCAGGCTACCTGCACCAGACTGGGTCCCACCTTGGAAGGGGCCACTGACATCAGAGGCTCTGCCAGGCCAGGCCTGGCTACCTCTGGGGCAGTTCCTTCACAAGGGGTGAGGTCAGATCCCTGAGGAGGCTGACCTTTTCCTAATGTCTGGGGAGAGGGAGACTTTTCTTCCTCCCCACTACTCTCAGTTTGTGTGGAGTGATCCATTGTTTCAGGCTTCACTACACCTATGTCAGTCTGAGTATAGGCTGAGACCATTACAGCCTTGCCAACCTTTTCAGGGTGGCACTCAGTTTGTGTTTGAGCTGTGACTGTCACAGCTCTGCCAGTCTCTACAGTGAAGTCTGTCTGTGCCTGGGCTGTGGCTACCACTGCCCTTCCAACCTTTTCAGGGAGGAAATCTATTTGGACAGGGGTTGTGAATGGCACAACCCCCCTACCCTTTTGTGACAGGCCTACCATTTTAGAATGGGTGTCTTGTTCAACTCCAGCCCAAGCTGAGAGTTCTAAGTCATTCCCCAGTAAGCAGTCTACAGGCAAGGTTGGGGACACTGCCACCCTTTTAGGGCCAGTGACACCTCCCCAGCTGAGACATACCTCTGCCATGGGATGACTGTTCTGTTTGCCATCAATGTTGGTCACCTGGTAGGAGAAACCAGGCAAAAGCTGCTCAGAGGGAACTAGCCAATGGGCCACCATTGTGATGCTAGCTCCAGTGTCTCTGTAGGCCTCAGCTTTTGTACCATTGATGTAGGGCTCCTGTCTGTACCTACCCAAAGTGTTGGGACAGGCAGTGAAGTTGGCAAACCCCATGCCACCATCACAGACAAGAGTATCTGCTGCAGGGGAATTGGCTAAGCCAGGGTCCCCCTGTGTTCCCCAAGTAAACCCACCCAGATTTCTGGGGGCACTCCCACCACCTGGGGGATTACTGCTGACAGTAATAGGTGGTGTGACAGGAGTAATTGGAGGAACAGTTTTGTTTTTAGCCCTTGGGCAACCGCTGTCAGTTTTCCAATGCCCAGGAGTTTTACACTCATGGCAGTAGGGCTTTTTGGCTGTGGTAGAGGAGGGAGCTTGGGACCCACCACCCTGTGTGGAGTTTTGGGGCCCTGAGGAAGGTTTCTCTTTTTCTTTATCCCCACCCTTCTCTTGAGGCTTGGTGGTATCTTTCTTTTGGTCACCACCCTGGTTTTTAGGCCTGATCCTGGTCCTGACCCATTTATCTGCCCTCTTTCCCAATTCTTGGGGAGAGGTCAAATCTGAGTCTACCAGGTGTTGATGGAGAAGCTGGTTTTGACAATTACTTAAAATCTGCTCTCTCATCATCAAATTGTACAATCCTGTATAATCAGACACCTTACTTCCCAGCAACCAACCCTCCAAAGCCTTAGTGGCACATTCCACATATTCAGACCAGTCCTGAGTCTGTGTCTTCTGGGTGTCTCTGAACATTAACCTGTACTGTTCAGTGGTTAAGCCTAACCCATCAACTAGGACACTCTTCAGGACTCTGTAATTTCTGACATCCTCTTCTCTAACAGTGAGGAGTCTATCTCTGCCTCTCCCCTCAAAGGAGAGCCATAAGATTGCTGCCCACTGGTCTTCAGGAACCTGCTGCACTTTGCAGGCTCTCTCAAGAGCAGTCATCCATTTGTGGATGTCATCCCCACTTTTGTAGGGGGGCACAATCTTGGACAGGTTCCTATTGTCAAAGACCCTATCTTTGTCCCTAGGGACATTGCTGCCACCAGTGGGTATAGACCCACTCTCTCTATGCTGCCTAGCCTTGCTCAGTTTTTCTTCCATCAGGGCTACTTCTAGCTCCTGCTTCCTGATCCTCAGCTGGGCCTCTTGCATCTTGGCCTCATGTTCCCTCCTCTGAGGGGTGGTCATCCTTCTCCTGGAGTGACCTTGAGAGCCTCTAGAGCCATGGGAAGCATGGGAGTCACCTGAGCGATTCCTTTGCCTTCCAAGCCCTGTGTTAAGTCCACTGGGGAGATCCAGTGGGTTGAACCCACTGTCAGTCCCCAATAGCCTTGGTTTAGCTGGGCCAAGTATAATACTTGGCACTGGGCTAGTTCTCCCTTCATCCTCACTACTGTCAGTATCCTTTTCACTCTCATCCTCTGTGGTAGGCATCCCATCTAAGGGGTGACTATTGGAACTGGGTACCTCTGTAGTATCTTCAGAAGGGGGGCCTCCTGTTCCTGACCCTAAGGGGGCTAACTGGGAAGCTTTCTTGAGTGCTCTCTGATTCTCATCATTCTGTAAGAGCTCTCTGAGCTCAGCAGAGTTTGGGTTCTTGGGCTGTTTAAGGCCTCTAAGAGTTGCCAAATGCCTGAGCTCATTCTGATTAAGGGTAGCAAAGCTGGATGGTGCCCTCTGGGGGTCACTCTCAACAGAGATGGGTACAGTGGACCCCTCTGCCCCGGCCATTGCTCTTAAGTGTGGGTGGATGTGTTGCAATCTACCTACACTTGGGTTTACCTACTAAACCTATCTAGTAGTTGTAGTCAGGGTGTGCTACTCCCTTTGCTCTACAACAACTAAGTTCAGTAGAACTTAAGTATATCTAATCTTGTTTTATATGTACCTACAGGTACCTATGTGATCTTTCAATTGGTAACCAAGAGATTACAATGGTAAAACACAGCAAGCTCAAATCCAACCGCTGCTCACCAATGTGAGAAGTTGGCCTGGTATATGCTGTTCACTAGTTCTAGTGACCACCTTGTACCATGCCAAGCAACCCTTATGGTGTGGTTGTAAGTCAACCTTTTCGGACTAGCTGCCCTAGTGGTAGCGTAGGCTAAGCAGTCTTTGAGGCTAAACTCGTGATGCGTGTTAAGCAAGCTGTTTTACCAATAGTAACCCCCTTTTATACCAATGAAAGGACACCACACAGATATATATTCAAAATATATATGTATTTATTTCTCAAAGTAACCCCTAGTCTCTTTATGAGCACAGGAGCACAAATCGTCAAACAAGATTACAGTAGAATACACAGAAGTTGCACTTTATATGGATAGGCCCTGGTGGCCACTCGAACCATATACTAAAATAGTGGTATAAGTACCGCGAACAGAAAAGGGAAAAGGCCTAGGGCCTCTAGAATCGCTGGGCCTACAAGGAGCTAACGTCAGTTAGTGACCAGGAGGTCCACGGGTGGCGTGTGCAGAGCAAATAGTCACACGCGTGCTCCCATAGGTTTCAATGGGTGCGTAAAAAGTACAAAGTTACTGCAAAAGGAATCTTCCGGATGACCTAGGAACTTAAGATTTGGAACACAGGCACTAGAGATGTATTACTACACATGGGCACCGGAGTACCAGCTTTACCTCACCCACAGGAAGCGGGTGCATAGGTCTCAAAGTGCGTCGGGTTTCTTCTATCTGTTCCGTTGAGCCTGGGACAAAGATGCTGCAGGCGGTCGGTCGGGAAGAGATGCAGTGGATCCAAGAGTGGATCGGAGATGTTGAAGACCTGTAAGCAGAGGGGACAGTGTTCACAGTCACTAGCCAGTGACCAGCGTGGCACCAGGTGGGTACCAGGCGATGTCGGGTGCAAACAGGTGATGAGGGGTAGCTTGTCTCCGCAGCCACGTGGTCCCTGAAGGTCGACGACGTCCAGGAGTCGAGTCACGAGCTGTCCCACGCCGGCTCTCGCTGTCGGCGGTGTCGGCGACTTGATCGAAGCAAACAAGCCTTGGCAAAAGCAATTGTTGTAGGCAAGGAGTTTAAGCTGTTGGTTCTGACCAGCAAGGTCAGAGGGATTGCTCCTTTGGAGGGGAGCAAGAGCCAGTCTGGAGCAACCAGACCAGCGGTGTTTGTCGTAGATTTCGTCGCCAAGATGGCCACTAGCCAGCGGGCCAGCAACCGGTTAGGCGCGTCGAGTGGCAAAATGCAGAAGGGCCCCACGCAGATCGTGGAGATGCTGGAGGGCTCACCTTTGGGGCAGATGCTGCTCGAGGGTTGGGCTTCTCAGGACCCAAAGCACAACTTGGAGGGAGCCTCGGTTGTTGCACTGGTCAGCTTGTCGTAGTCGTTCCAAGATGGCTGGCTCCACGTGTCTCGGTGCCTCCACGGGTCTCCTCTTTGCAGGGACTGTGGATCGGGCAGTGAGAGGTCTGGAGGTCCAGGTCTTGTCAGTCTCTGGGCTCGGGCTCCGGCGGGAGGCGGCGGCAAAGCAGACGGTGATTCGCTGGATGGTGCTTGCGTTAGCAAGGTGGTCACTCCCTGACCACAGGGGAGATTTTCTTCAGTCTTCTGTGCAGCAGAATGTCGAAGTTCCCGTCTTCTTCTTAGTTTCAAGTTGATTCCAGGATGTCTGAAGTCTTAGGACACAGCTCCTACCTTTAAGCGGATTCTAGGGGCCGGACTACCTGCTAGGTCCCTCCCTAAGGGTGGGACCAGGAAGGGGGGTGGTTACACCCCCAATCCTTTGTCCAGCTCGCCCCAGGCCCGGGACTGGTGTGCCCCAGGACCGGTTTGAACTGGCATATGCACCGAGGCTCCTTGTGAGCCACAGGCATGTCTGGTTTCTTTCAAGCCCTACCTGACCAATACACAAAATCCTGTCTGGGGTGGTGCACGCACCTCCCCTGGCAGGAAACCCTTTGTCCACACCTCCCAAGCTGGAAGGACTCCCAGCAGCAGGAGGGCAGACTTGTGTCTGTGGTGGCAGCATCCATTTTGTGGAGCTGAGGCTATGTCTGATTTTACCCGGGTTTCAGGCACTGTACATGTCGTGTCCCTCTAGAAGGGTGGAATGCTAACCCCGTCGCCAGAATTGGCGAGGGGTTAGTATTCCAATTCGTATGACACCTTACTCGACATGTTTTGATAAAGCCAGACCAAAGATAGCATTTAACCGCGAGGTTCATAATGCACTTAAGAGTATATGGTATGACGATATCTGGAAACAGTAGAAGGAAGTTGTTCCGACCACTGCAGACAGGCTCAGCTCATGCCAGAGCACCATCTCACATGGAACCAAGCACTCTGCCTTCAGGATTGTTAAGGCCTGCCATAGGAGTGACTTATAGGTTACCAGGTGTCCCATTTAAGTTTAGGTATAGGTATACTACACCTAAGTAAGAGGTGATTACACCAACTTACCCCAGCTGAGTGATCAGCCAGTTGTGTCAGATTGTTAGGCCAAGCCTGGGGTGGCATAATACATGCTTCAGCCCCTGGCAGGCCTTGGATATACCAATGCCCTGGGTACCTAGTGTACACTGGTACAGGGGCTGACAGGGTGATCCAACCAATTGGGTATGTACCTAGGGTACATGGAGTCCATTTTACAGAGAGAGCAGATAGCCTGAGAGCCTGAATGGCAGGATCTCAGGCCAACTAAGTCGAAAAACCAGCTAGACACTAGGCAAAAATTTGGGGGTAACCATAGTCAGATATCCACCTTCCTACAGTGGTGAAGAGATTTAACTGCAGAAACCCATACATCTGCACCTGAGGAAGTAGGGCTGGTGAGTGAAGTTCCCAGTTGTGGACTCGTTGATGCGTCCTGCTGAGCAGGTCTGAAAAGTCACTGATCACCCCTTGGACATACTCTGTTAGAACATATATGTGATGGTGAATCACCTAATGCCATAACTTCCGCCAGTGCTGACTGCTGTGGCAGGTGAGTGCACCATGTTTTTGCAGATAATACAAGGCGGTCATGATGTCAGTTTTCATCAATACCATTTTGCCCTGAATGTTCTGCATGAATGCTTTGAGGGCTAGTTGGATAGCAAGAAGCTCGAGGTAGCTAACGTTAAACCCCAGTTGCCGGGGTGATCAGAGACCCTAAACTGTCATGGTAAAGAGATGCACCCACCCACCCAAAGAGATAGGCATCCGCGATGATAGTCATTGAGAAATGGGACCTGCAAGAGGGTCAGCCCTGCAGCAGACTGTTGCTGTTCCACAACTGCAGGTGCGATGGGTACTGTCACTTACTAATATAGATCTTGCAGATGACCCTCTGCCTGTAACCAACGAGTCGAGAGACACTACTGTAGTGGTAGCATGTGTAATATGGCATGGGGAACTATGGGTATGCAAGAAGCCATCCTACCTAGGAGACTCATGTCTGAAGATGGCGATCTGGTTGAAAAAGAGGCAGTAGCTGCTGGAAAGCTAGAATTCACTGAGGATTAGGGTAGGCCTTGCAGGTGATGATGTTTAGAAATGACCCCAGGCAAAGCTAGATTTGCAGAGGTTGGAGGTAGGACTTGGTGGTGTTTACTGTAAATCCCAATTTGTGACGGAGTGAGATGGCTGCTGGGAGTGTGATAAGCATTGCTTTTGCCCACGCTCTTGATCAGTCAATCATCTATGTAGGGGGAAGGCATGTGCACCTCCCCTCCTGAGGAGAACGGCAACCACTGCTAAATATTTTGTGAACCCTCTTGGGGCTGAAGGACAGTACCTTGAATAGCTAGTGTTGTCCACTGATCATGAAGCAAAGGCAGCGCAGAAAAGCTACATGGAAATATACGTCCTTCAGATCGAGAGCGGTCATAAAGTCACCTTGCTGGAGCAGCAAGATAACTACACCTGGAGAATGGTCATATGGAAATATTTTGACAGGATGCACCTGATAAAGGGTCTGGGATAGAGGACAGGTCTTAAAGAGCCGTCCAATATGTGTAACCTAAAGTACAGAGTATACACCCTTTTGCCCTGGTGTCGTAAGGGTACAGGCTCAAAGGTCCCTTTGAGAAGGGGTGCCTGTACTTCTTCTTGAAGAAGGTGATGGTGTTGTTCATGGGGTGGTATGTTTGGTGAGGTTGAGCAAAGTTCTAAGCAATAGCTGTGCTGTATTATGTTTAGAACCCAGCATCTGATGTAATATTTTCCCAATGAGGAATAAAGCCCTGTAGTCCATCCCCACCAGGTGTGGTCTGATCAGGGGAGGGGAGAATGGGGTTGTGTGGAAAGTCAGTATTTTGTGGTGGAGGCTCCTTTATTGGAGTGCCTCTGCCTTTGCTGGAATTAGCGCTATAGGAACAACATGAGTCCTACCTGCCTGCATGTTGGTGGAAGAATTGCTACTGGGGTTGGTATGATTGGGGGTGTTCCAAGGAAGAGGCTTTTGCAGTACTCTAGTATTGCTGCCTTTAAAAGGAGCCCCTCGAGGATGGGGTTTTTATAGGTTCTAGGCTCTTAGCTATTTCTGTATCTTTTATTATTTTTCTAACATTTGGACAACTTGCGGACCAAAAAAGGTGCACCCCATCTAAAGGTAGGCTGACCAGATGTTGCTGTACTTCTGATTTGAAACGGAGATAAGGAGACAGGAGTGTTTACGCAGAATAACTGAGGTATTAACCACTCTGGCTGCACTATCTGCGGTATCAAATGTCCACCTTCTGAAACAATTTCTGCACCCCCTCTTTCTGAAATTTTCAGGATGAGCTTCCATCTCCTTCCATTATGTCCTATCACTTGTAGAGAGGAAGCCCAATGAGTTGGTGATCCACCAGTGAGTGGAAGCTCCCACTTCAGTTCTCTTCCCTGCAGCGTCTATTCTTTTACTTTCCTTTTCTGGTCGAGATGCATCCACTGTGATTTGTGCAGAGGACCTATTACAAGAAGTGTGCACTATGAGGCAGTCTGGAAAGACATGACTCTGAGGCGGATGGGGTCAAAGGGAGAATGCTTGTACTTTCTTTCTTGGGGTATCTACCCAGGTCCTGAATGGATCTTTATAAATGTCTGGGGCTGAATTAAGCATTTCTTTAAGAACTGGGAGGAACTGCATAGACTGCTCCTATCTGAATACAGTTTTACAATGAAGTTGTCTTTTTTGGGAAAGATCTGCATATCTTCCTTATGGTACAGTGCAGGCCTTTGAATGGCCCCATTGTAGATGGTTTCATCGTGAGTCTAAGTCTGTATTTTTTGGATAGATCAACATCGTCATCCTATCAAGGGCCCAATTCCAATCTCGTAAGGAAGGCCTCCAAATGGAATTTGTAAAGAGCAAATCGGATTTGGAGCCTATCTTTCCATATGAATCGTCCCCCGTTCCGAACAACCAAGTATCCCGTACGCGCTGTGCAAATTATTTATGAACCCAAACCTGTCCTTCCGACACATTCGTAGCCAAATCATGCCACGCAATGGAGCCGAATTCCGACCGAGTGAGTACGATGCATGATTTGGACAGCCGCTTCGCCTCGGCGAGACGAAACGGCTGTCGAAATTGTACTTCGGTGGGCCGTAGCAGGCCCCCCTTCACCCGGGGTCCTCCAAATCTGTCACGGGGGTGTGACAATGGGTCCCCCTAATCCAGGCATGCACAGTGTGGGGGGTCACCCCAGGGTGTATGCTTTTCCCCACCCACCCCTTTTTGCTATGGGAGCCTGTGTACGCATCTGCACACAGGCTCCGATAGAGTTCAATGGGAGTCCGGATGAACCGAGTCCGTAACCATGTGGTTGCATCGTACTCGCTCGGTTGGACTCGCACAGCGCGTCTCGCTTGGAAAGCCCTCCAGGCCAGAGTCGTACGGAGGGCTTTCCTTGCGAGATCGGAGTCGGCCCCTAGTATTATCTGCTGGGTAAGAATAGAAGGGTGCGTTGTAGTCATCAGGGGACTATAGGGGCATGTGTGTCATATAAGAGGACTGTGGACAGCCCGGCGGGAAGTGAGAGGAGGGTACTATAGGAGTCACCTCCCATGGAGGTGGTGATGAAGCAGGCGCTTACCAAGAAGGACTGCTGGCAGCATTCTTAAACTTCCTGGGTTGTGGTAGAGTGCCTAAAGGAGTGTCCACTGTAAGTTCTTTCTAAAAAGGGAGCTAGCTATTTCAGGGGAGGAGTGCTGAGTCATTAAGTTTCTTAGAAGAGATCTTTCCTTATGTGTGGATAGATGTGGATATGGTGCTGCCTCTCATCAATTTCCTTCTGCAGTCTCTTTTGAGGGTCGGCCTTTGGGAGCCCTCCAAACTAGAAGCAGAGTGTGATTTCTGAGCCAACTTTTTTTGGGCATTCTTTGGATCCAATGTCTTGCCTTAGAGCCAGCCAAAGCCTGACGGCTATGAAGGCCCAGAGGAATCAAAGTCTTATGAAATAGGCTGGATGCCTGTCCTCAGAAGGTGCTGTGCCCCCCGGCTTGGTGTCTGCTTGCTTGATCATATCAAGGTTGAACCAGTGGGGTGGAATTTAATAAAATATCTACTTGTCCATGGGGCAGGCTGCTTCCTAAATCTACTTGTCCTGTACAAATATCCACTTGTCCATTTGGTGACATGTAGTGCGTCAAAAAAGTATGACAGCATTTCCATTATGAGAGAGCTCTGATAATAGCCTCTCTGATTATGCCAAGGCTCATACTACAGTAGGGTTTGAACATTAGCAAGTCCATTTTTTTTCCTCCTTTCCGCAAATTTACATACTGGGGCTGGAGGTAGCAGTAAGCAATAGTTCCAGGGTAGGATTGACCTTTTGAGTCTGTGCAAACCTACTAACTTGCATGTTTTAGGGGTTTTCACCAGCTGTTCTCTTATCTTTTCACGTACTGAGAAAGGTTGGAAATTTACTCCTGACAAGGGCAGGAGTAGAACTTCTTCCAGGATTGGAGAATAAAGTGGTTGGGAGGAAAATGAACTTGTAAACGCTCAACAGATTTTTGCATGAGCAAATCTACACATGCATATTTGCTTGTGCTAAAATGCAATTCACAAATATTGTGTAGGCGAACGCTTTCCTGACCTACTTCTGTAAATACTTGTGAACTCATGAAAGTTATAAATATGCATTAATGCAAGGACATCTACCATGGGTGCATTTTTGCGACTTTCTTTAAGAATTGGGTCCTTAATTACAGTTGGCATTAACCAAGACCTTTTGTTTTGTATTAAGATTCTATCCCTCTCTCTATTTATCAGCAGACTTCACCAGATTCTACTCTTTCATAAGAAAGAAGAAATTAAATTAATCTTTATTCAGATGCAATCACAACCATAAAAGCTAAAATTGTAATACAATGATTACAATTTTATAAATAAATAACAATAAAACTTCTGCGCGAAGACCCCAGTAGCTCCAGCCCACTTGCTAGACGTTAGGAGACAGCGGAGCGATGGTAGAAGGATATTAGGGGGCCTTGAGGAATCAAGCCCCACCAAACTCTGAGGGCAGTAGGTGAGGCAGTAGCCATAAGAGGACCTGGTTGCCTTTACTAGAAACTCTACAAAGGAGCAGAAAGGATCTAATTAAAACTGGCATTACATCTGCTGCAGGGCCCTGGGAGGTTCTCCACAGTAGAGTTGCAGAGGGCAGCTGGACCTTCCAGGAACAGGAGATTATGGGCATAGCAGAGTCCCAGGTGGAAGATTACATCAAAGACATGCTGAGATCTCTGTGCGGCAAATCCCTATCCGCTGTCTGCATAGTTGAGCGAGCACATAGATCACTAGGCCAGAGACCTCGGCCAGGGGCCATCCCCAGGCTGATCATCATCCGCCTCTTAAACTATAGGGATAGAGACACTGTACTCCAGATGGCGAGAGAAAAGCGGAAAGTATGCTACCAGGGAAACAACGTATCGTTCTACCCTGAATTTACCCTCGTGGTGCAGACCTCCAGGTGTGAGTTTTTGCCGGTGAAAAGACTGCTCCAGAAGTAAGATATCAAATATTCGCTGCTGTACCCCTCAAAGCTGTGCATCTTTCGCACTGGCAATACATCATACTTCACGGACCCGAAACTTGCTCCTAAATATGTGCGTGGGGTTCGCAGGCTGGATGTTCCCCAAGACAAGAGAAGAATGATGAGACAGAGCTACATCAGCGACAACAACTAGAAGAGACTGGTAGCACCTATAACTCCTGCTATGAACTGAGTAATTAGCATGCGAGACTGTACAAGACATCCTGCGGGGGAGGTTTCTATTGCATTCCCTGAATTTAATGTTGCTGATTGCATGTTGAGTTGTCCGCTGTCCAGGAAGTGGGGGGCTCGTCCCCACTGCCCGATACCTGTCCGTCCACCTAGCGACATGAGCTGTGATGTGCTGGGCCCCATGTTGTAATGATGTTCCATCTTATCCCCCCCTTTCCCCCTGCCAGCCTCGCCTTCTCCCTCCAAAACCAGAATCAGGCTTACTGTTGTTGCATGACAGAAATGTACAGAGCCCATATTGGATTGATTATCTGGAATGTCCGTGGCTTTAATGACAGATGGAAAGCTCGGTTGGTGTTGGCTCATTTGAACTGTCAAGGTGCGGATATAGGTTTTTTGGAGGAGCTGCATTTAACTGACTGCACTTGTGAGCGTCAGCGCACAGGCTGGATTGGGGAAAAGCATGTTGCATGCTATTCAAATTGTGTGTGTGGAGTGGTGATTGTCAATAGGAAAGGACTTTCTTGGCGCTTGCGGCAGTCCCTTTGTGAGGTGCAGGGGAGATATGTCATGATTTCAGGCACACTGGGGGAACATCTGATCGAGCTGGTTTCTATTTATGGCGCTAATGTTGATTACCCTGATTTTTTAGGTCTCGCCTTGCTAGCGCGTAAGCGATCGAAAAGCGAGACTATAGAAAATGGGTTAAAAAAGTGCTCCCAAAAAGCGGATTGCATGGCTAGCACGCGCACAATCACGCGCATCGTGCAGCCATGCAATTCGCTTTTTAGGAGCACTTCAAAGGGTCCGCTCCCCAGCCCCCAAGCGCGCACGCGCCACGCTCCACCGGGCTTGTTTTGTTTCCTTCCCTTCTTACCTTCCAGCACCACTTTCTGTTTTACTCTTTTCTTCTAACTCCCCCTGCTTCTAGCTTTTTCTCCTGTTGCACGACTTAATTTTCTTATTCTTTATTCTCCATAATTTCTCTCACTCTCGCCGCCTCCCACTCTCTACAAAGAGTCATCTCAGGAAATCATATATTTGTCTTTTTGATGGATGTTTTAGCTAATCAAAACTAATCTGAGCCACTGCAAACAGTGACTTGAAACAGTGGGCTGATGTGCCTGGCGTGCTGTATTTACAGTGAAGTTGGCTGGCGGAAAGTGACGTGCCTATCATGGCACTACTTGGCAACAATGTGTAATTTGCTTTAGTCTCCTCAGTACCATGGTGCGTCGTTATATTGTTACCCTCCGTGGAATCTAAGAGTTCACTTATAACTTGGGCTTTTGGGTACAGGAGCTACGATCTGCGAGGCCCCATAGCGTAGTGTCCTTCGTGTATACAAGTCCACCCTTACCCCCTCACAATCTCAATGCACCCCTAGCTCCTCACCCTCATGTGAGGACACGCAGTGCAGCTCCTCTTAATGTTAACACGGAGCTTGCGGAAAGATCGACTGACTGGAAGAAGCAAAGTAAATTCCGCAATTTAGCATGTCGCAAACATTACAAAGGATCAAAAGAACCAGCCTAAGAGAGACTCAGTCGAATCTAGCCGATATAAATTAACAGAACAGGAAACCCAGCATTAACCATGGACTGTGCGACGTCTCAGACTCGTGTATATAAAGTATCTTCAAACTATCCCATGTAAGGCAGTAAGGTAATGCCTGGGAATCAAAGCATGACCTGCAGCACGTCCTGCTATTGCAGTAGTCGGACTGAGCTCAGCTCCAACGGATACCTCAATCTTGACAAGCAGCGCTCGTTGGTGCACTCGGACGGCACTCATTGGTGCATTAGGACACCACTCAGCTCAGCTCGTGCACCTCAATGGTGACGTGCGGCATGCCCGCCCCGCACACCTTTACCAGAGCGCTTCCAATCCGCTCTATAGCAAGTATGACCTCGTTCTTAGGCCAAGAACAGCTCTACCAATTATAATCAAATTTAAACTACTGCACCACTTTTATACGTTTGTGCCAGCTCACCTCAGCCATCCCAGAACTGCCCCCCCCCCCCCCCCAAAAACAAAAAAACAGCTCCCTAACTTTAATTATGAGGGCCATCTCTTCCGGTACGGTATCCAGACACAAGAGACTGAACATACTGCTCAGCAAAAGCCCCTCACTCCTGACAGGGAGCAGCCCTGCCAGTTGTTTTTATTTATTACTTTTTTTCAATAATTAATTACACATTTGTAGGCACAGAAAACTGCCTCGCAGCGCCTTTCGTCATCGTTGTATCAGCCAGCCGGTGTATGAAGCCATAGAACTCAGCTAGAGCACCTCAGTTCTAACAGCGACGCCTCCTATTGATTCTCCCTAGGAGCGGCAGACTGGATGTTCAGCACTCCATGCTATTCCAACAGTGGAACTCCCGCGCCTCCCGAGTCATCCCACCACTGCCTGCAGTTCCTAGGGCTATGCCATCGCCGGGAACCAAGAACCGGGCTCAATCAATGCCTCTCGCTCGTGACCTACAGCTCTCCATCGTGCTTCTGCGAGGAGTGCCCATGTAAACACTCCCTGCTCGTGGGCGTAGAAACCGCGGGGGCCGGGGTATGTAATCACCCTTCCACCCGATTTTGGAGTGGGGGGGGGGGGTTCAGGGGCAATTCCCACCTCCAGATTTTTAAGTGACAACTGAAGAATATACACATCTTCAGTCCCGTGGGTACTGCACGACCTCTTTGTTTTGTTAATTATTTAAATTGTGGTAATTTACTAAAATCGTTCAGTTACATAAGCCAAGGAACCCCGCAATTAGGGAATGAAGGTAGTATTTTCGGTTAAGGCTACAGCTGGATCGCCTGCTTTGAAATAAGAAGGCTTTTGGTAAAGCTTAACTCCTGATCACAATTCGCTACAACAAGCATTGGTAAAGCCGTGCGACACGTGTTGCAGTGGAAGGACCGTTTCTGGTGCTTATGGGTATGGTCGAGTGTTAAACTGGGAACGATGGAGGTGCAACCTATGCCCAAGAGTAAAAAAACGAGAACAAAGTGAAGCAATACTATCAGAAAATGTGCCGCATTATGCTGCATAATTTTCTTTTTCTTGCTGCATAATTTGCTGCACATAATTTGGTCCTCTTCTGCCGCATAATTCCAGTACCAGGAACTACGTATCGCTTTCCTTAAGCATTCAGTTTGAGAGCACATTGAAATAATTCAGTAAAGGATCTGTGTTCTAAAAACCCAATTTGTGTGTGTGTGTAACATACAACAATCTTGCTTTAAATTTAATAGGAATATAGGCTATATAAACAGAGACAGTAAACAGGCATTTTGGGCAATTTGTGGGAAGGTAGTCCGGGCCGGGCGCGCGCACCATTTGGAGGCCTGAAAGCACTCGTTTGCTTTCACTTTCGTGGGCCGCACGGCAGTAAAGATCGGCAGTAAAGATTGCAATCTCTTTGTTCCCAGCATCAGTGAGATGCAAATGAACAAACAGCGTGAGGCCAAAGGTCTTATTTTTTTAAAAACACATCAGGTCACTGCTACAGTGAAAGGAACAACAAGCATTTACAATGCAATAGGTCTCGCATTTACGCGAGTTTAAGCTATTGGCATTGTAAATGACGATGCCTTTTATTTATGTTTGAAAAACGAAAACACAAATAAAAGGCATTGTTATTTGCAATGTGAATAGCTCAAACTCGCGTAAATGCGAGACCTATTGCATTGTAAATGCTTGTTTGCAGAGGTGGGGAGGCTGATTGACCAGTTAGTCACTGGGGTAAATTCCTGTTGGGCGGGGATTATACCGTGAAACATGACTCTGACTGGGACAGATCCAGGAATGCAAGGTGACTTCACCCTAGGGAAGTGGCACAACTACAAATGATCATTGCTGAACACAGCATAGTGGATATCTGGCGCATACAACATGCTAGTGCCAAGGAGGGCACCTGTGTGTCTTCGGGAGGTCTCTCCAGTCCAGAATTGACTACTGGCTTGCCTCGCTGGACCTACTTAACTGGGTTACCAAGGTTACTCATATGGCCAGGACCTTATCGGACCGCTCAGCAGTTTGAGTCGTTTATGCTGCCTGATTACCCTAACAGATCCTTTAGTTGGCGGTTACCACCAGGATTGCTGAGGGACCAAGTTTTTAGGGAAGCAATTAGAACTGCCATAATAGACTCCTTTGAACTCAACACGCACACAGTAAATTCACCCTCCATGCTATGAAAGGCGTTCAAAGTTGTAATCTGAGGCGAATGTATAGCTAAGCAGGCGGCGATTCTTCGGGCGTTGCGGGCAGATCTGGCATGCTAGAAACAGAAATCTGTGGCCTGGAGACAGAATTTCACACTACCAATAGCAAGCCGATCCTAAGTAATGTTAGGGGCAAGATAGGGGAATTCGAGGAGGCTGCTGAGTGGGAGTCGCATTTTTGGGGAAAAAATGCCCAAGCGCGTAGATATGGTGAGGGGGATCGCGCGGACAGGACTCTTGCAGGGTTACCAAGGAAACCCTGGGCGAGCGATTACATAGACATCCTTCTCAATGCAGATGATGTAAAAGTGACGAGGCGGTGGCAATCCAGCGCACAGTATCCTCATTTTGCTCATCGCTGTATGCAGTGAAGAAAGCAGATACCCCCCTCCACAGACCTATCAGAGTTTTTCAACTTGATTCAACTGCTGTGGCTAAATGATGTGCGTTGGAAGTACTTGGATGAGCCCTTAAGTAAGGAAGAAGTTATCTGTATTATTCACACTCTGCCTGGGGATAAGACGCTTGGTCTTGATGGCCTCTTGTCAGCGTTTTATAAAGAATATGCAGACCTTATTGTACCACACCTCATCAACATGTATGAGGATGCGATGCAGAAGGACAAGCTTCCCCTGTCTCTCCGTGATGCACGCATCATAACGATAGTGAAACTAGATAAAGATCCTGTGAAATGATTAACCTGGGCAACAAATTCTTGCCAAACTTTTTGCATCGAGACTTCTGTGCCTCTTCCCAACCAGAATGCGTCCTGATCAGTGTGGCTTCGCCCCCGGCAGGGCCACATACCACAATTTGCACACCTTCTTTGCCAAAATGCACGAAATTGACCCCTCAATACCGGTGGCGGCAATTTTCCTAGACACCACGAAGGCGTTCGATTCTCTCGAATGGCCTTACCTGTTTGCGCTCTAGCCCGACTGGGCTTCAGCCACAGTTTCCTTAAACTAATCGTACTTTTATACACTAAGCCTACAACTCAAATCAGAGTGAATGGGATGATTTTTCCACCATTCACGGTGACCCGGGTCACCTGGCAGGGATGCCCTCTGCCCCCAATCCTCTGTGCGATTGCTATGGAGCCCCTTGCAGCCTGACTCAGGCAGCATAATGCGAGCCGCGGCATAGCCTTTCAGTCACGAGTGGGTCTCGTATCACTCTATGCAGATGATGTGACGCTGTATGTTAAGCACCCTGAAAAAAAACCTGATCCCCTGATAAGGGAATTTACGCAATTTGGTGGTCTCTCAAGGGTGTGCATAAACTGGAGAAAATCGATTATATTTCCGCTCACTCAGACCATCGTGCGATTCCAGTTGGAGTTTCCCCTTAGATGGGCAGATGGCACGGTGAAGTATCTGGGGATTTGGACTAGCCAGGACACAGATGAGCTATGGCGCTCTAACAATAGCAGACTGATGGAGTGGCTGGAGGATCTCTTACTGAGATGGGTGAAGCTGCCACTGTCTCTGACGGGACGCCTGGCGATTGGCAAGATGGTGATTCTTCCTAAGTTTCTGTACCTGTTCATCAACCTTACGATCCCTCTTAGTAGCACCTTCAGATGTAGGTTCCGATCAAATCTAATTTCCCTTACTTGGGCCGGTAGGCAACCCAGGATCTCATGGGAAACACTAATGCTTTTGAACAGGGCGATATGGAGCTTTACTTTCTCTGTGCACAAGCCCACTTCCACTACCACTTGATATCTCCTACACAGTTCCTGGCACACACGGCACCAGAGCATGATTGAGCGGCACTAACACTGTTGATCACCACCCTCTGTAACCCGCAGACCAGACCTCGAATGGGTGTGGACACATTAGGCTGCACTATATGGGCTTGGCACATACTGAGACACAGGGCGCGACTAGAGCTGTTACACACCCCTTCCATACTGCTAGCTAGGAACCCCAGGCTACCACTCATGGCAGACGCTGGGGTCTGCACCAGGCTCAAAAAGCTTCGCCTAGCCACGTGGGTGATGCATCTCCTGAAGATGTTTTTGTAGGACAAGTTATGGTGCTTGGCGGGAGGGGGCTGATGGGCTGGACAGACTGATGTACTATCAGCTCCGCTGTGCATTGCATGCACACTTTGCCTCCTTCCTGATGGCGCCTCCCACATTCCAGGTACTGGAGGACTTTCTGACCAACCCATCACCCCACAAACTCACTACCCAGCTTTATGCAGCGCTGGAGTGGGAAGATCTGCTAGGATAACCTTTATCTGAAGAACAGAAGAGGCTCTGCTGCGCACAGGCCCTAGAACTTTCTACTAACTACAGGCTGCACCTGATTAACTTCAAGTTTCTGCATAGACTATACAGAAAGCCTGAGTGGTTGCAGCAAGTCGGATTGAGTGAGGAGGCTGGCTGCAAGCGATGCCGGACATGCCCGGCGACCTTGCTGCACCTGGCCTGGGATTGCTGTGATATCCGCAGTTACTGGGGTACCATTTTTAACTCGCTACAGAGAATGTTAGACCTGGAATGCTCTTCTGTGATTGGATTGCTGGGATAAGTGAGTAGTGTGCCTGCAGAGAAAAGGAAACTAGTTGCTATGCTCCTGCTGCTTACTCAGTGTAAAATAGCGATGTGATGGGGCCTTCCGGCGCGCCCCCACGTGGCTGACTGGCTCAAAGGTGACTCGCTTTGCTGCAGATAACTGGGTACATCCTGGGAACTCATGCCAGTACAGATGCGCCCCAGAGACATCTGGGAACCGTTACAGAGATATCTGTGTATGCATGAACAGGATGAAAGGGACCCTCTTGCCTAGGGTTAGACACTTGTAATCGGGGTTCAAGACTACTAGCGCTGTATGCCAGATGAGACAAGTCTGAGGTACCAGAGAATGACAATTAAGAGGAGACCGGCTACCCTGCCCCCTCTGTCCTTCCTGCTCTCTTCTCTTTTTCACCCCTGTTTTTTTTTCTTCCCCCTTTTTCTTCCCCCCTCCTTTTTCCACCATTCCCCCTTACCATGCTATACCCACTGTTAGAAAGCTCTTAACTTAGCTGAATTGATATTATTGGCCCTGGTGTTGGGCGTAGATTGAGACACCCTGTGAGAATATCAGAATGATTAACTATGTATTGTTGATGTAAAAATGGTGTTGACCAGTAGACAGGTAGGGCCATTAACATAAAGTTTAAGTCATAGAAGACAATAATTGTGATGTTCTCATATGTAGGATGCCGGTTTTAATTTAATAGGCATTCTTGTTAATATCACTATGTCTTAGTGAAAAGTGTAAATTTTATTGATATAAAGAATGAGGCAACATTAGAGAACACGAAAATAAAAAATGTAAATTATAATTGTGCAATTTAAAAAATACGTAGAACTTGAAGTTGGAATAAAAACAAGAATAAGAACATGTGGGAGGAGCCTAGCGCGCAACCAAGATGGCCGCGTAGGTGCGAGGCTCCCGAGGACCTCCGCGACCTCCTACATAAATCCTGACCGAATCCTGTCCTAGATGAGGGGACTGTGTTTGTGAACCCGAGCTGAGGTGACGCCCGTTTTCCGTTTTCAAATCGGACTTCGGACACCGGCGGGAGCACCGATTGAGGTTTGCGGCCTTCTCCACACCGGCCCCCCGTACTGGAGTTGTGGGGCGATCCGGAGACAAAGTGAACAACAGCGTCGGGCAAGGCTGGGCGACTCGCGTACCCCGCACTTTCACTTTCGCTTTTGCGCCCTCCTTGCTGCCAGGCGAGGTAGGGTTGCGGGGCGGTGTGCGGTGGTGTGGCCTTGTTGGGGTGCCCTGCCGGCCCGCCGGCTGCGGTCCGTCCTCCGGAGCGGTGGTCGCCCCCCCCCGGAGCCCTTGAACGGGATTGTCTACCCCCCTTTTTGAGGAGATTGGCTCGATTTGGGGACTGCGACCATGGCCACAAAACAAGATGGCGACCGGGCTAAGGTGAAGTCGACCCGTCGTGGCGCGGCCCATCAATCCAACAACATGGACCGCTACACCCTCCAGAAGGGATCTCCGGAGGCGCTGCGTAGGTCCCCTTCGGGCCCGACTGATGCTCCTGCTCTGCCCACGGACCTGACCCTCCGAGACGTCATGGGCGCCATCGCCGAGATGAAGGCCTCGGTGGACCAGCGCTTTGACACTCTGGCGCAGAAGATCGACTCGGTCCTCGTGGACGTGGGCCTCGTGAGAGCCGATCTGTCAAAAACAAATGACCGGGTCGATTCTTTGGCCCACTCTACCTCGGGCCTCACAACTGACGTGGCGGCCCTCCAACAGGAGGTGCGCAGGCTTGGCCAGGCGAGCGCCCTGATGAATCGTCGACTGGAGGATTCCGAGGGTCGGGCCCGCAGAAATAACGTTCGCATTATCGGGGTGCCGGAGGGACGTGAGGCGGAGGCAGCGGATCTGTTTGTGGAGGACCTGGTCCTCACCCATCTCCAGCCTCGGGGGCTGAGTAAATTCTTTGCAGTGGAACGTGCCCACAGGGTCCCCGGGGGTAGGCCTAAGGCCGGAGCCCCTCCGAGGCCTCTCATCGCCCGGATTTTCAATTTTCGGGACAGAGACGCTATCCTGCAGACTTCCAGGCTACAAGGGCCGGTCAGACTTGACAACATGGATATAAATTTCTATCCTGACTTTACTCCGGCGGTCCAAAAGCAGAGACTGAGCTTTCTCGGTGTCAAACGTCGCCTACGGGACCTGAATCTCAAATATGCGATGCTTTTTCCGGCTAAGCTGACGGTGGAGGTGGATGGCCGCACGCACTTTATTGATCGTCCCGAGGCGGCCGGGGACTGGCTGGACACTTTGCCCGGAGATCGGGGCCGGGGGGGTGGGGGGGGAGCGGTTGGTGGGGAGGGCCCGCCGGATCAGGACTGAGGGACTAATGGTAGGCCTTGCTCTGGACTGTGTTATTGTCACCATTGACTGTTAGGGTAAGTTCCCCTCCTGTGGAGGTCGTGTGGGGTCTCTTGGGGGATCTCCCTCCTCCTTTGGGGGACTATTTAGTTTTCTTATCTATGGGGCGACAGGCACACTGCACTTTGGGGGGCTGTTTGGGCTCATGCAGGGGTGCAGGGTGGGGGGAGTTCTGTTGGGATGGGTGGGTTGGGGTGGGGTGTGGCTCGTTTCTACCGCAAGGCAAACCCTTTATTGTATTGGTGTTTTTGAGATGCTCTCGGGGGGACAAATGATGGCTTTTGTATGTGATGGGGGGTAGGGACCTGACTGTGTTGTCCTGGAACGTTAACGGACTGGGTGATAGGATTAAGCGGGGTGTGGTCCTGCAGTATCTGAAACGGATTTCGCCTGATGTGGTCTTTCTGCAGGAGACACACCTTATTGGTAACTCCTTTTGTGCCATGAATCGACGTGGCTATCGTTTGGTGGCCCACTCGGGCTTCACATCAGGCTCACGAGGGGTGGGCATTATGGTCAAGACCTCGCTCCCGCTAGAAATAGACGAGGTGCGCCATGATGAGAGGGGACGCTACACTGTCTTGGTGGGGAGAATGGAGGGCAAAGTAGTCGTCTTTGTTTCAGTGTACGTCCCACCGGGGTTGCAGTCCACCACCTTTGCGGACCTGGCGCGCCTCCTTCTTGACCTTCCGGGGGGGCTTCTGGTGGTTGGGGGGGACTTCAATGCGGTGGCTTCTGGGACTATGGATCGTTATCCCCCTAGGGACCTCCCCCGGGCACAGGCGTGGCTGTCTGGCCTTTTGGACACATTGGGATTGGTGGACTGCTGGCGTTTAAAGCATCCCACTCAGCTGCAGTACACCTTCCATTCGTGTGCCCATGGTAGCCTTTCGCGGCTTGATCATGTCCTTGTCCCCGCGGCCTATGCCGGGAGAGTGGGGGAGGTGCGCCATCTGGCGCGGGGTATTTCAGATCACTCCCCGCTCCTGTTGCACTTTGATGTCTTCCCGAGGGGGGAGGGCAGGGTAGCTCCAATCAATGCCTGGTACCTGCGCGACCCCACTATTCGTGCTGACTTGATCAAATCCTTGCAACGGTATTTTGAGGAGAATGTGGGGTCTGTCCCGTCGGCTATCTCCCTGTGGGAGGCTTTCAAGACAGTACTTAGAGGGGAGGCCCTCTCCTTTATCTCTCATGCCCGGAAGCGCGCACAGGAGGAGGTGACCCGGGTGGAGGCCGAAATTACTGAATTGGAGGGTGATCTGGGGAATGGGGTGACTGACGCTGCGCTGCACGTTCTACACCTTAAGCAGGCGGCCTATAGGGCCCTCGTCGCGGAGGCGGCCAGGGGCCTCAGCAGAGAGCAACAGGGGCGATTGTATGATGTGGGTGATAAGGCTGGCAAGTTGATTGCGTGGTTGGATAAGAAGGAGAGAGCTAGTCGTGTGGTCCCGCTGATTGAGAGGATGGATGGTGTACGTGTTACTGAGCCGGAAGGTATTGTCTCTTGCTTCGCGGATTATTTCCGCGAGGTATATTCCCCGGTTTCTCCCTGCTCGGAGGAGGATTCCCATGCCCTGCTGCGTGACATCGCGCTGCCCTCCCTTTCAGTGGAGGACAGGGAGTTGATGGATGCCGCCCCCACCTCGGACGAAATTGCCCTCGCCATCCGCTCGGTCGCCTCTGGCAAGGCCATGGGCCCGAACGGCATTCCTATCGAGTTGTATAAGCTGCGACCAGATGTGCTGGCACCCCACCTCCGCGCAATGTTCCTTGCGGCCCACTCGCGGGGCTCCCTCCCGCCGGACCAGCGTCTGGCCACCATCGTGGTTATCCACAAGGAGGGGAGACCACGAGACCGGGTTACATCCTACCGGCCTATCTCGCTCTTGAATGCGGAGCCTAAAATCCTCGCCAAGGTGCTCGCCAACCGGCTGGTCGGCGTGGTGGGCGATCTGGTCCACCAAGACCAGTCCGGCTTTATTCCCCATCGCAATACGGCCCTTAATCTGCGGCGCTTGCACGGGGTGCTCGCGCGTGTTCCGTTCGTGCGGGAGCCGGCCATCTTGGCGTCCTTGGACGCCACCATGGCGTTCGACACGCTCGAATGGCCATACATCTGGGCGATGCTGGCGAAATTTGGATTTGGCCCGGGATTCATCAGTTGGGTCAAATTGTTGTACTCGGACCCATTGGCACAGGTGGTGGTGAATGGTCGAGTCTCGGCCCCATTCGTGCTGGGACGGGGTACGCGACAGGGTTGCCCCCTGTCGCCGCTCCTGTTTGCACTGGCCTTGGAACCCCTGGCGGAATGGCTGCGGTGGCACCCTTCTATCCGTGGTCTCCGTTGGACCCCCGAGTATGAGGACCGCGTGTCCCTCTATGCTGACGATATCCTTTTGTACTTAGCCTCCCCGCGTAAATCACTGATTGTCCTGGTCGATGTTCTGCGCTCCTTTGGCCGTAACTCAGGCCTTGTCATCAACTGGGCTAAATCCTGTGTCTATGTGCTTTCCGGGGAGGCTCCTGTCCTCCCGCGGGGCTGTCCGATCCAGATTGCCTCGCAGGGATTTCGATACTTGGGTGTCTATATTACGCTGGACCCGGTGGCCCGCTACGAGCGAAATTTGCTTCCCCCCCTCCAGCGCTTGAAGGAGGATGTCGCGCGCTGGCGGCGCTTGCCGCTTTCGCCGCTCGGCCGGGCGGCATTGTTCAAGATGATGTCATTGCCGCGCTTTCTGTACGCTCTCCAGAACACTATGGACTTGGTCCCGGCGCGCTACTTCCGTGAGGTGGAAAGTTTACAGCGCCGCCTGTTCTGGGACGGGAGGCCGCGTATAGCCCTGGCAAAGTTGACGCTCCCGTGGTACGACGGAGGGATTGCCCTCCCGGATATTAAGCGGTATTACTGGGCCTCCCAGTTAGCTGCAATTAATCACGGCCTCTATGGGCCCGCTTTAAACCCGGCATTTGAAATGGACAAGATGCTCCTGCCCGGTGGCGACTACAATCGAGCGCTCTATACTAGCGTGCCCGATTCCCGCTTGACGGGACCCACGCGTGTCATGGTGCGAGTGTGGCACGCGGCTAATGCAGCTATGGGATGGAAGGACCGTTTGACCCGGGCGTCACCGTTGTATGCATCTGAGAGGTTGGGCTCCCTGTGGACCTCGAAGGGCTTCGAGAGGTGGGACACGATAGGCATCAGTACAGTGGGGGATCTCTGGACGAGGGGAGGATTCAAAACATTCGAGACGCTGCAGGCGGAGTTTCAGCTGCAGAGCAGTGAATACTTTCGGTACCTGCAGGTCCGTCACGCACTGGGTTCCGTCTTCCCAGACGTGGCCTCCATCCCGGAGTCCTCCCCCCTGGAGGATAGAGTGCTAGATGGCCACGTTCCGGACAGCACGATCCCCCTCATTTACAAGAAATTGATCAATGACCGCTCGGGCTTACTGACTGGCCTCCGCGAGGCTTGGGTTGCCGATGGGTTGGAGTTGGACGACGAGGACTGGATTTCTGCGGTGGCCTCTCCGAAGGAGGTGGCCATCCCGGCTCGCCTTCGCTTCGTCCGGCTTAAGATACTCCACCGGGTGTACATGACGGGGCCAAGGCTTCTGCGTATGGGTTATGCCGAGGATGGATTGTGTAAGCGTGGGTGTGGTGCTTTGGCGACTTTTTTGCATATTCTGTGGGAATGTCCGAGGGTGGAGCGATTCTGGCGTGGTGTGCATGGGGTCCTGCGAGCTGTTACGCATGTCGCGCTGTTGCCTGAAGCGAGGAGATGCTTGCTGAATGTGTGGGAACCGAACGATTACTCGGTGCCGCAGACTCGATGGGTGACTCTGGGATATATGATAGCTAAACGTGACATCGCTCAACTGTGGGGATCCCAGAGGCCCCCGGCGGTGTCGGCCTGGAAAGAACACATGGATTGGTGCATGTTCCGAGAAAAGGTGGTGTACGTGGCGCGGGGTAAGCCTGGGGCATGGGTGAAGGTATGGGGCCCCTGGAACGCCTACCGCGCGGGTATTTGCGAACCGCCATTGTTGCCTCCCGCTTCACCAGCTCCATCCCCCTAGTTGACCCCCTCCCTCAGCCCCGGGCACAGTGTTCTCCCAGTCCCGGATCTGTTCCCCTTCCCCTCTCTGGATTTCTGTGGATGGTTGGGGTCCCCCACTTGAGGAGCACGTGTTGTTACTTTCGATTGCGGGTTGCCTTGCGGGTGTGGTTTTATGTTGTTGTGTTGTATAAAACGAAACCGTATTGTGGGCGCAAGTCATGTGGCCCACGTTGTTGATACCTTCTGCTTTAGCGTCTCTGCAAAGCCGAGTGCCTTATTGTATGTATGTCATTTGCTTCTGTCACTTTAGCGGCCGGCCGGAAGGTTGTAGGCCCATACCTGTATATATTTGAGATTGCAATAAACGGTTTCAAAAAACAAAAAAAACAAAAAAAAAAAAAAAAAAGAATAAGAATAAGAACATAACTGCCAGGCAATAGTGTCAGTGAAATCAGTACACGTAGCAATACCCGGGTAGTCGATATAAGGTGGTGATCCCAGAAGTACTACCGGGTTAGAACAAGCAGCGTCAGTACAAGAGCAGTAATACGAAATGACTGTAAGAGTCATTGAAACAAACTACGTGACGTAATATGAGGCCCCAGCCAATCAAAAAATACGCATGTATATTTAAACTCGGCGTTTTCCCGTGATTCCGTTTACCTAACACAAAGGAAAAAGAACACGTTGAAAGCCCGGGCACTCCGTAGATACGGAAGGTAAGATAATCGTGAGATAGGCGAGTCAGCTTTTTTGTACTTTTGACAATGAGGGCCTTAGTTTAACGTGTTAATTTTCATGCCCCTTTTCTTCTTTTTTAGGTCTCGCCTGACGCAGCGCATGCGCTGGTCTGGCGAGACTTATTGAGAGGGCTCCAAAAAGTGCTACCAGCCCAGCCTAGAGCTACAGTGCATGTGCGCGGCGCTTTACCGCGATTACTTTCACTTTTGCGGCCGCTTTGATGTTTGATCGCGATCACTTTCGCGGCTGCTTGGCATAGCCAATAGGTCTCGCTTTTGGGACCTTTATAAGTATTTAGTTATGCCACTGTTGCATGGCTAACAGTCTAAATAATTAGGAGTATGCCCAAATGACCCTCCTATACCTGGGCAAGGGAACATCTAAGGTGTATATACAAATGGTATAGAGGGATAGATCATATTTACTTTCTGCACAAGAGTTTATTAATTACCTCGGCAAAAAATCTATTTCTTCTGGCAAGATTAAATGATTATCATACAGGCACAAGTATCCATAGGTGAACATCCAAACACATAGTTTACCGCAATATAATCAATACATCAAATACAAAACGATTTCTATTTACACTACAACACATATATACAAACTCATATGCAAGGTAATTCAATCAAAAAATCCTTTCCCCTATTGGCTTATTCCATCAAACATGTGTGCACTTAACATTGCCTAGTGCTACATCAGAGGGTAGTCCTATCAGCAATACACGGATATAAGTATTTCATCTAAATTTGTAATGCCAATACAACTTATGTATTTATTCCACAATACGGTGGACTCCTCCTTTGTCAAAGTGTCGACGCGTTCGCGTTTCAGCCTCCACTTTCTTTATGGCTTCCTCAGGACGGGGATATTATCTACAAAAATAATAACGCTAAAGTGAACTTTAAAAACCTATGTTTTACTTTTTATCTATTTGCGCTGTGTTCTATCCCTTATTTGCCCAGACAGTGCTGTTAGAAGAGGAGAATCCGCAAGGATGCGTGAACATGACCTCCAAGCCATTTGTAAAAACGTAAAAGAAATAGAAATGTAAAACATAAAAAATTGTAAATGAAGAATCCTACTAATACGCTTGATCAGCGTCACTGTGATTACTCAAACGCGCACTTATAATAAAGACATGGTTCCAGACGCCACAGAACCCAACCAGTGGATGTGGAAAGAACATAGGGTCCTGCGCCCCTTATGTACACCAACACCAATACAGTGAAAAACATCACCGTGGAGACCCAAGATAAACAAGTCCTAGCCCGTGTCAGGGCGAAAATACCTGTGGGTTCTAATGAAACAACCTGGTCTCGTAATTTGCAAGGTCGGGCAGCTTATAATCCGGTCCCACTCATCAGTTAGGAACTCCTACATAGGGGGGGGGAAAGGGCTTAGAAACATCCCCTGTGTATCAGAAAGGACATTATATCATCGCTACTAAAGTTAGGCACCGAACCTCAAAACTTGTGTCTTCTCGGGAGCCCTGGGTTTCTTCGACTCCTTCAAGAAATTTTCAGTTGCTAGAACCAACAAGAAGAAACAAACCACCTGTCATCAACAAGTCCGGATATTCTATGAGTCTAAAAACTTTACTACGTATCTCAGACTGGGGGGCACTAACAATCCAAACTTACGTTTGTTATTAGTCCTTTTCACCGACACTGTGCTCCTTCAACGTCCGTCATCTCAACGAGCTGGCGTTACTGATTCCTAACGGACCGTCATTAAATACGTAAACACGTGAATACGTGAAACGTCTCTAAGTGACCAAACACAAATGAAGGACTATTTTTCGAGTACTCGTACAACTCAAGTCCTTATTGAACAGGAGAACGAAACTCTGTCTATGTCCATTCTTGCCGTAGCGAAGTAGCCCTACTATATCCTCTAGCAAATGGGGGCGTCAATTCCAACTCTGCAAAATCGGAACCATGAACAAAAACAAATAATCATGTAAAAACAAATTAAATAAATGGCAACACATCCGAACCTGTTCTCAACTCCTCCACATACGTCTGGAGCTGTGACACTGGGTGGAATGATCACAAACCCGTGTGCATGGTGAATTCTTCTCGACACAGTAGCACCCTCAATAATATGCTATAAGAGGGGGCTAGAGCTATTTTCTTAAAATAATTGACATGTCTCATCAGCCAATGAGACCGTGGACCCACTTAAGGGTAATGACAACAACCCACATAATTCTCTCCGCGGTCACTAAAGGTTACATCATGACAGATCATACACTTCAGCGATTCAACCTAGATTCCTCAAACAATAGAAAGAATAGAAAGAAAGGAAGAAATAGAAGGAAGGGTCTACAATTCAAATAGGAAGGATCCAACGTTATGCATCCCGAATGTATTCCTTTCCACAACACTATATGTTCAAAAATGGGCTTACATTCTAAAGGTGGACAACTTAAAATCCTCGTCCTGTTTGAATAACATGTCTGCTTCTCACAGCAAGGGAGAGAAGCTCAAGGTCAACATTATATTCTAAATGTTATGGTCAAGTTTAATGATGTATGGGACCCTCACGCAATTTAAATCAGAGCCCATAGTTCATCTCTTTCATTCAGACCCTCCGTTGCTGTATGGTATCTTTCGATGAGTCGTGCTTCTATGCGGTTAAGCCTCATTTCCAACTCACCCTTATTACTAGCTTTCACTACAGCCAGGATTGTCCAATCTAAGTCGTTCTCAGTGTGGCCACACTCTGTGAAATGTTGTACAAGGGGAGCTCCCTGGATTTTGCATTTAATGCGGGATTTATGCTGTATGATCCGCATCTTCACCTTTTGTGTTGTTTGCCCTATGTACATCTTCCCACAGGGGCAGATCACAGCATACACCACATTTTTGGTGTTACAGTTAGAGAATGATTGCATCACGTGCATCTTGTTCTTTATCATCAATGTTTTACATTCGTTCGTGCTCGCACACGCCACACAATTGTTACAACGGTGATGTCCTAACAATGCAGGTAGACCCAATAAGGTTCTAGTGTCTTTTTTCGGTACCTCTCTCATTGCTTTTACCAAATGTTGTTTCAAGTTTTTACCTTTTTTAAAAGCAAATAATGGTTTAGGTATATTGAATTGGTCAATTAACCTCCAATTTTTTAAGATAATGTTTTTCACCTTATTTGCTTTCGGATTGTAGGTCAAAATACATGTCAAACCGTCAGTCTTTTCTTTTATTTTGGGTGTAAGTAAACTCTCCCTTGGCGTGAACCATGCTCTTTTCAAAGCTATTTTCACAAGTTTTTTAGGATATCCTCTCGCACATAGTTTGACCTGTAATTTTTCGGCGTTATGGAAATAGTCATCTTTGTTAGAGCAATTACGGCGTATTCTTAGAAACTGCCCGTAGGGCAAATTTTCTTTGAGACTCCTGGGATGTCCCGATGAAAACTCCAGTAATGTATTTCGGTCAGTAGGTTTAGAATACAAACTAACCTCTAATCTTCCTTTGTTATTAACGATCCATAGATCGAGAAAGGTAATACGTTCATTACTCATACTTTTAGTGAAATTTAAATCGGGCGTACATCCATTCAACCAAATATGAAATCTCTCTAGGTCCTCAGCTCTACCATTCCAAATAAGGAAAATATCATCAATGAAGCGCACCCACTTATGGGTGTATGAAAAAAATGGTGTCGCCTCATTGTAAATATACTCCTTTTCGAATTGATCCATCACTAGATTTGCTATTTCTGGGGCAAAACAACACCCCATCGCCACGCCCTGTACTTGGAGGAATAACTCGTTCTTAAAAGAGAAAAAATTATTTTTTAGACAAATTCTGGCCAAATCAAGTATAAAAACCGTGGGGACCTGGTGTGGCCTAATTCTTTGATCTAACACCAATTCCATTACAAGAAGAGCCTCATCTTGAGGTATATTGGTGTACAGGCTTTCGATGTCAAAGGAGACCAACAATTGTTGGTCTCCATCGAAAGCCTGGTCCTCAATTTTGGAGATGAAGTCCATGGTGTCCCTCACATAAGCCCGTGTAGTGCTTACGAAGGGTTTAAGGAATGTATCCACATATTTTGCCAGTGGTTCCAGCATCGAACCACAGGACGAGATGATCGGTCGTCCAGGGGGGTTAGTGGCATTTTTATGCACTTTAGGCAGTACATAAATCAACGGTACTTTTTGCTTGGTGAAATTCAGATAGTCGTATTCTTTTTTACAAATATACCCGTATTCAAAGGCCTTAGTTGTTAGGTACAAAATTTTTGCTTTTAGAGTCGAGGTAGGATTTTCACATACCTTCCTGTAGTGGGCAGGGTTGTTTAACTGCTTAATCACCTCTCTATCGTATTCATCGGTGTCTGGGCAAATAAGGGATAGAACACAGCGCAAATAGATAAAAAGTAAAACATAGGTTTTTAAAGTTCACTTTAGCGTTATTATTTTTGTAGATTATATCCCCGTCCTGAGGAAGCCATAAAGAAAGTGGAGGCTGAAACGCGAACGCGTCGACATTTTGACAAAGGAGGAGTCCACCGTATTGTGGAATAAATACATAAGTTGTATTGGCATTACAAATTTAGATGAAATACTTATATCCGCGTATTGCTGATAGGACTACCCTCTGATGTAGCACTAGGCAATGTTAAGTGCACACATGTTTGATGGAATAAGCCAATAGGGGAAAGGATTTTTTGATTGAATTACCTTGCATATGAGTTTGTATATATGTGTTGTAGTGTAAATAGAAATCGTTTTGTATTTGATGTATTGATTATATTGCGGTAAACTATGTGTTTGGATGTTCACCTATGGATACTTGTGCCTGTATGATAATCATTTACTGTTGCATGGCTAAACACTTATAAGGGCACAAAGGCGAGACCTATTGGCTATGCCAATGCTTGTTTATCTTTATTTCTGTAAACAGTGAAGTGCAGCAACAAGCAAGAGGAGGCTTGTAAATTTCAGCCCCTCCAGCTCGGTTTATGGTTGTAGGTGAAATTCGTGACATACCGCGATCTCCTGCTATAAAAATCTTTTTTTTAAAAAGGTATGAAATCTTTTCGTGTGGATAAACTTATAGTGTGGCTACGTAATTATATGAATTATAGATTGTAGCGATAACAACTGTTACGTCTATTATAGGTTCAGTTACACACCAAGGGGCCATTACGTTTCTAGAATATATACAACAGAAAAGATAATACGTAAGGCAACCAAGAATACTGATTTTATATCAAGGTATGACTGGCTGTGAGGAATATATGGTAGTACTATATAGTTATTTAATTAATAGGTTTAGTGAAATAAAATTATAAACCTTTCTTTTATAGGTGTTTGGAATAAAAAGGAAATCTTGCTGCTATAAGAAGGGCTGATATATGACCCTAATTCATGCTAAACAGCACCAGGGGCATAATATTTACGACGAATAAGTTACGACGAATAGGTGAGACCATAATTGTCAGTATAAAGGTGGGCGAAGATTAATAATGAACACAGAGAGAGCAAGAATGTGGATTTTATCTCTTGAAACGTCTAGGGGAGGACTCTAGAGTCTCCTATTATAGGAAATGCCTTCCTCCCGTTAGAATGAGAGATGGTAGGCCACACTGCAGGGGTGATGTAGGGTGATAAATATAAGCACAAAGATAGTATTAGGAGACGAGGCATTCTCAGCCCAAAAACAAGGTGGTGTATCTTTGATAATAATGAGCATAAGACGAATAATTTTAGCAAAAGTAGAAAGTAAAAAATGGTATGCTAAAATGATGCAAAGTTATTTTTGAAGGAGTGTTAAATTTAGGAAAATACTGAATGTGTTGTAATAATAATATGGGCCATGAGAATAGTGAAAACAAATCTCGTGGTATTAACCATATGGTTTAAAGATGATAGGAACATGAAATTAAATAGTGCTATGTGCCATATAGAGGCTTTTAAATTAAAACATTTTATTTTATTTGTATTCGCTTTGTACAGGATGCTCACAGCAACTGTATAAGAAAACACACAGAGAGACTTGAATTTAATACGGTCTTGTAAAAGATGGAATATTAATAAGAAACCATCGAAACGAGGCCAAACGCAAATAAAAGCATAATCCATAAACCTAGTCTTGGTCATGCAAATGGTGTAAAGATTTAGTACATTAAGGCCTAGTCTTTATATTTGTCCCTATCGATATGCTCTTTGAATGCCAAATGGTGCTGTCATAAGAAATTTTCTCTCTGCATAACAAATACTGTTTTCAATATAAAATGTTATTTTGTATTATGTTTTAATTGTATTGTACTTTATGCAATATTGTACTTTTAATTGATATAAATTGTTACACATAGGTTGTGAAACAAAAAAAAAATTACATTTTTTTTTAATGTCATTACATTTGTATACAATGTGTTTTCCAATAAAGTAGTATTTTTGTGATACAATTTGGGACTTGTTAAGTGGATATTACTAGAATCAAGCTAGAGTATTCTGTTGAGGACAGAACTACTATATGACTGAATAAGATGATGGGATTATTGTATATGTTTTAAATATACTTCAAGGGACAGCTGACTTTACAACTATTTGATAGTACTCTAGTCCCTTTGTGTTAAAAGGGGTCTCTCTCATTTTTCTATACACCCTGTGAGAAGCCAATGTACAATCTAACAATATGATGTCATTCAGACTAGTGCCAAACATGTACCAAGAAGCACCACTAGCTGTGATCATTGTACATCACAGCTGTGTTTCAATAAAACATTAAAATAATTTAAAAAAGCTCTGTCTCAGTGGAGGTGCCAATCTCACTGATATTCTACAAAACATGGTATACGCATCATCATTGTAATGAACGGGGAGCAAACCACCCCTCACCATCACTATCATCAAACTCCTGGGTGCCCTGTGCTTTACCACAGGGTCAGTGTCAGGTGCATCCTGCTTTGCCACAGGGTCAATGTCAAAAACAATAAGCAATCTGCTGATAGCTTTGACGTGGCGGACATCAAGCTGCATGACAATCAGCTGAGCTTTTGTAATTTCGTAGAACATCGATCAAGCTTCGGCCAACGTAGGTTCGGGATCCATTCTCCGGTGCTGGCAGTGTTGGAACCAGAGTGGATAGTGGGGACGGAGTAGATGTCTGTACTACGCTAAGTGCGAAGAGAACAGATGGCTCAGGGGTAGAATCTGCCAGCGGTAACTGGGCTCTATGCGCCGGCAGCTTTTTGAATCCCTAAGGTGCACCAAAGGAACTGGAAGTGCACTGAATATTGGTCTTTTTACATGCCTCTTTCCGCTGCAGGATCAATAATGAGCCCTGGAATTCGGGATGCATCTGGACCAGCCGAGGAATCGACTCAGTGACTTGTGACATCGGCGGAGTGCGACTTACATCTAATCATGCTTTTCTTGCAGTTGGAGTGACGGGATGGGATCAAATCCTTCTGCACTTTTTTATGCATGCATTTGAACTTGGACTTCGACTTACTGGAAGACTTATAGCTGGAAGTGTAATGGTCAAGGGAAAGCCCATAACCGGAACAGAGTCTGGGCCAGTGACTTGTAGCTGGAGTAGGATCTAGATGAAGGCTTCAGCTACTCCTTGTGCTCTGCAGCAGCATACAGCTTTGCATCCCGGTCTTGACTCACCTACGGATACTTCAGGCGTACTTATCACACAACCTAAGAATCTTGTCACCATAACCAGGCACCAAAGGCACACTATGCCTGAGAACTGCTTTCTGAAGTCATGACTCAGCTTGAATCCTGTCACTTTTGAGAGCACGTGGGGGGCGGTGAGAGGGAACGTAATTCCCTAGTTCACTGTGAAAAGTTTATAAGGCATTTGAATACTAGACAATTCAGGAGCAATGCTCCATATCCACGCCAGAACAAGCACAAAGAAAGGAACTAATGTGACGCATATGTGGCTTTGTTCCTTCACTTCCTGGGTAGTCTGGAGCCAAAAAAAGGAGCCACACAATGACCCCTAGTGGCATGCAGGAGCACTGCTATGAAACAATTCCCAGATTAAATCTGGCGCCTTGAGAATATTCTAAGGTGAGGAATTTGCAGTTAGACGTATCCGCCAAAAGAAATTGATGTATAGTGCAGTGCATACATCTAGATTGTAACCTTATGATGAAAAAATCAGGAATATTCCTCAGAATTGGGAGATAGAAAGAGTGGTGATGAATATGCAAATAAACAGAGTATCCCTCACAAAGATTGTTACAGAAGGTAAGTAATTTCAATACTTCTACCAGAAAATTCTTCTCCCCTTGAGTCTAAGCAATCCATCCTAGGTGGTGGGTCTTAAGAAACAAACCAGGATATCCTTCATCTAACAACGTGTTGTCCTCTCATTTGAATGAGATATGAATACATTTAATCTTTAGAAAATCTGTCAAATCATGAGACAGACCTGAAACCAGAGCTGGCTGCACAACAGCCAGCAAGGACTTTGGCAAATAATAAGCAGTGGACAGTGCCAAAACGAAGTTCAAAGGCAACAACGAGAACCAGGCCCGGATCTGACAGCGAGGAGCAGATTGGAGATCCTGCATGCTTACTGGGGCCCAAAGGTGTACAAGAGGAGCACTGAGAGAATGCTTATGGAAGAAATCAAGCATTTTCTAAGTGAGGGCCACAATATGGCTTGGGGTGGGCACCATGGGCTGGAAACGCCACGAGCACATCTTCTCTCTCCGGCAACAGATCCGTTATTGGTACCAGATCCGGCACCAGTGAAATACCTTCCTACACCGGCTCTGAAGCTGTCAGAGAAGCATGGGTTGGGGAGCAGAACTGCCTGATGGAGTATCCCCTCTGGACTTTGAACAGTGTTGAGAAACCGAGGGATCCTTTTTTCTCTCTATAGTTGGTCTCCTGAAGAACTTCTAGGTTTTTTTTTTAACAGTTTTATATAGCGCGAACGTGACCCGAATCGGGTATCAGTGCGCTTTACATAGCACCAGTTGCATTACATGAGGACACACTCATTTTTGTTAGGCACAGGGAGATTAAGTGATTTGCCCAGAATCACAGGATGTTCAGTGTCATTGCCGAGACTTCTAACCCAGTTCCCCAGATTCAAGGTCGACCGCCCTAGCCGTTAGGTCAACTCCTCTCAGTTGGAGGAAGCACTCTTGGCGATTCACTAGTCAGAGATGATCTGGAGTAGGACCTTGAGTGGTATTTGGATACACCAGAAGCAGATGTCGTCAGGGTAAATAATTAACATCTGCTTGCCACACAATGTTTGAATGGTAATGTTTATCACCTGAAAGCTTTGGAAGGGACTGAACCATAAATACTCCACATATACTTTTTAAAATTGTAAAGTTCCAAAGAAAGCAACCCTGAATCTTCACACTAGTGTGAGTACAAAAAGAAACTGTTGTCAGTGAGCTGAGGTGGCGCATTATATGGCTTATATATTCAATGACGTATGTCTGCGGCTGAGCCATATGCAGACCTGTGGTGCAGGAGAGCTGCAACAGTTTCCCGATCCAGTTTGGTTCCTGGCAGAATTCAAGAGTTGCCAACTCTGCAGGTAAAAGTATCCATCTCAAATCCCTAAATATTTAAGGACCTGAACAGAGAGAAAAAAGTCTGAAGATACACACATGCAAATTGCGCCCATTAATTTGCAACCAGTGTTTGATACATCAGGCCCAATGTTTTGAAATCGCTGACACATTAAAATGAAGCAGTCTAAATACTTCTAAGACTATCCATCTGCACAATTTTAATTTTAGGTTTACACCACTCTCAAACATACCTGTGTTCCAGCACTGCTCACTGATTTCTTCCCCTCCTCCTCATCTATTTGGACATCCTGAGATTGTGGTTCATGTGGTTTGTCAAATTCCTTCTCAGTTTCTACTGCCTCCTCTTGAGTCTTTTCTTCTGTTATGGTCTTATCTTCCTCAACCACCTGTGTCTGTTTCATCTCTCCTTCTTCCTTTGTTTGCTCATGACTTTGGGGTCTTTGTTTTTGAAGCCCTGGTGGTATGAAGCAGGAGATGCTCTTGCCATCAGGTGATGTCTTTCCCTTTTTCTGGCTGCCTGGGCTAGTTGTGCTTGCTGGTGATGCAGGAGGACTTGAAACCTCTGCAGCCTTTGGCTCAACACCTTCACTCTCTTTCTCATTAATGGTTCCATCCATTATCTGCTGTGGTTCCTTCACAGCTTGAGGCTGTTCTAGTTGCTCATTCTTCAGCTTAGGCAGGTCCTGAACCTCAGCAGTAGTTGAGAGTTAACTCACCTCTACAACAAATATCACATCATACCTATTAAGTGAGTACTGTGAGCTTCTCACAAAAGAATAACAAGATGGCAGTTTTTTACACACAAAACAACCTCCACTGCATGCACTCAATGCATGCACAGTGAAAAATGAAAATAACACCTACTGTGATTCGCAGCAAGAAAGATTCAAGATTCACTTCCCTAGTAATGCTGGGCCAACTGACAAAAAGAAGTACTAAACAAGCAAGTCTTTTGAGGCAATATCTAATAATACACATTTCACGTTGCAGTGAAACACTTTTAATTGATATGATACTAATTACTACCTTATTATTATAGAAAACTTATCTATGGCTTGTTTTTTAGGAGTTGATAATGGGATAGAAATGAATACCGCAAAATTCTACAAATTAAACTCCTTATTAAGTTAAAGATTTGAGACATACTGCCAATACATTTTTAGGTCTCGCCTGAGCCAGAGCATGCGCTGCCCTGGCGAGACATTTAGTAGCTGCTTCAAAAGTGCTACCTTGCCAGCAACCAGCTCGCTATTACGCGCACAAGCGCGCGCGACGTGCACAGCACTTTTTCCCGTCGCGTGCGCACCACTCGCGTCACCACTCACGTTTTTTTAAATTTAATTTTTGCGAGCACAGAGCGCATCATCGCGATCACTTTCGCTTTCACCGTGATCGCAATGACTTTCGCAGCCGCTCGGTGTTACTTTTACGGCAGCGCAGCCAATGCTTGTTTCGTCTTTGGTCTCGTCACGTTTCATGGGAGAGGCCTGAAAGGCCAGTCTAAGACTGACTGCCCTGGTGTAATCCCTATTAACCACATTTCTATGATTGACATTTATCCTCGTGGAACATGTTGCTCTGAAATGCTCACTATTTGGTATCTCAAACTTTTATGAGGATCCTCCAATCCGTCAAAAAGTTTTATGGTCTCTGCGTGCCGGTTCTCATGATATTGTGTCCTAGAACACAGAGAAATTCCTCTGCAGAAGCAATAAACATTTATTTCTGGGGAATAGCTTCAGATCATGACATGATATATACCTCTAGCTTACAGGCTTGAGGAGTCGAAGAATAGCTTCTGCCTGGATATTTGCTGGATTTTCTTACATTTCACAGTACAAACATGAGGGAATGCTGTTTGTGTACACGCAAACTGCACTCTTTGTTCTCTCAGTTTGGTAAATCCTAGGTTAGGTCACTGACTTGTAAGTGTACCCATGGACAGGCATAATGCAAGAAACATCTGCAGTTAATTCTACTTTTTTTAAGCTGTGACATCATTAGTCACTTATTATAGGAAAAATCATTCACTAACTAACCTTTCGAAGTATGTTTTTTCAGGTGAGTTTTAACCTGTCTCAACCAGAACAGAGATTTAACAGCGAATTCGAAAGAAAACTATATTAAGAGGCCGGCCCAATCACATTCCTTGCATGTGAATATTCTTTCCCTGACAGTTGTTATTAGCTAAAAAGACAACATGGATAACTCTTTTTAATGACTTGCTACTTGAGTTCAATAGTGAAACTGGAATGTTGCCATACATTATGAAAGAGGGAACCCACTTTGAGTGGGGCGTCCATTAATCGGCATAACTCATAATTTACAATCGTCGTATTTCTTCCGCATTTCCACGGAACAGAGCCTTTCAAGTGTAAGCGCACCTGGAAGGGCTCTTGCCTCAGAGAATCCATAACACCAGGTTTTGAATCACAAAGTGTTAGAAATGTAAGAGGTCTACCTGCCTAAGTCTGCCTGTCCCAAATGCTTTGACTTTCTCTATCCTCGTTTACAGTAACAAGATAAGCTTGTTGGTGTTAATCTAAGCATATGTAATGAGCATATAGAATGAGTAATGTTATTTCACACACTACATTGCTCATTACATATATTACATATGCTCAAAAAAACAATATATCTTAACCTGCTTTCTCTTATAGATGTCACCAGGTCATGCAAGATTCCCAGGGGTCATCCCAGCCTTGGCCTATGTATCCTCAACTTCATATGTGGACACATGCGCCTGCAGCCTTTCCCTGCACCCTTTTCAAAGCATACCAACCGACTTTTATGTCTGGCAAGAGACCCCAAAACATCTGATATTTTTTCTGGGCACCAGGTCCTTCATGTATAGACGTTGCTATGCTTAAGCACCAATTCATCCCCATCTGCAGATTTCAACATTTGGGGTCAATGTGTTGCACTGTCTCTACATTGCAGCAAGAGGCTTATGACATACAGGGTATCATTGTGTTTCTGTAGGTCAGTAGTTCCCACAACAGCATGTGGGCTAATAATTACCTTTCACCCAACGACCACCACCAGCTCCTAATATATAGTCTCTCCTTTTTTACCATAATTTCCCCAATTCTCAGTTTCAATATCAACAGAACATAATCTTGATTTAGGTCCTTATAGGCCAACTTTATGCTGACCCTGAAATTTTATTTTGAAGAGCACAAGATGTTACTTAGGACCTCACTTAGAGTTTATCAAACAGAGTACTTTGTCATAAATATAACCGAGCACCCTGTCGACCAAACCCTTGGGTCGCCCACTCTATTTTAACTTGGGCGTACAGTCAGTTTTCCGATGGCCGTGCCCCCACTGGCTCTGCCATCAGAAAACTTACTCCAACACCCTGATGGAGTAAGGAGCCATCAGAGTAAAGCCTAAAACCGCGTGCTCTATTTAGAGCAGATGGTCTGATATTGTTTCTGCCACAGACATAACATTTTTTATATCAGACCATCCGGACAGCAAACAAAAGGATATAAGACCATCCTCTCTAAACAGAGCCTACGATGGTGGGCTATCAGAGTAAGATTTCTGATGGGGGAGCCAGTGGGGGCACTGAAGTCAGAAACCGTAGTGTACAGCCAACTCGGAATAGGCCGACAGACCAAGGGTTTGGCGCAAAGGGAAGTCGGTCACAAATAGAAACAAGCATTGGCATAAGCAATAGGTCTCGCCTTTGGGACCTTATAAGTGTTTAACCATGCAACAGTTTGTGTTGTTGCACCAAGGATATTGTGCTGCATAACTAAATACTTATAAGGTCCCAAAAGCGAGACCTATTGGCTATGCCAATGCTTGTTAAAAATACAATAAGTTCATCCTGGGCTTCCGCTGGGCTAATACTGCTTGGGATGAATATAAAGGTGGTTGGACAATTTTCTTGCCTTCCTGCCACTTCTCGTTCTGGCTTTAACATAGTCAATAATAAGACAATACTTTTACCGTATCAAAATACAAGAAGTTCAATTAGAAAGTCCTGAACAGTTTGCTGCGTTCCTCTAAGGAATATTTCCTGTTATTCACATCAAGTCCTCCAGAACTACCTCTGGCCATCAGTCCATAATTCGTTAACCATGCTTTTTCACACCTACATGGGGCCACTGGAAGATCAAATACACAGCAAAGCATTTTTATTCACATATATAGCACCATATTTCTTCTGAGACACATCATTTGTGATGGTGTACATAAATGAAACCCTGCCTTTCTCCAATTTAGCAACAGATGTCAATAGCCTTTTCAAATAAATCTTTAACCACAGCAGTAAGATTCCTTCCCTGATCAACTCCCATCCTGCCTCTAACTAAGTTGCTTGTACAGGCATCTCTGCTCAGCAACGGTTTTCCCAAGGACTGCTGCTTTGCATCACTTTCAATATCTCTGCTTCAGCTAAATGTTTGGCTTTTAAGCTGGATGCCCACCTGATCGTGCATGATTGTGTGACAAAGGTGAATGCATCAGCAACGTTTCAATTTCAGGTTTGGAGAGAAATGAAACCTGTTACACATACTCATGGTAGCTACACCATTATGGCAGTACTACCCAAGTCTATCATCCCTCCCCTAACATCAGTTATACTGTAAACTGCCTCCATAATTTTCCAGGCAAACTTCACGTCTCACCAAAATCCCTTTAAGATAATCACATCATCTTTAAAAACTCTTAAATTACTGGTTAGGCCATCGTCCTCTCCTGCTACACTACCTTCTGGTCGAACACAATTTCTCTACAGAATCTTGTAAAACTAAATGCAAATCTCACTCGCCCTCATCATTCTAAAGTTCAAACTCTCATTGCTCTTAAAACACTTTTCTTGAAAAGAATCCAAACAGATGAACTTTAGTACTTATAGATTCATAACCCAAACATCAGCTCTCCAGACTGCTAAGGAACCAGTTTTAATCAGGCCTAAGGTCCACCGGAGGAAAATAAACTTTTGAAAACTAAAGTAAACAAAGGTCACTCTGCAGAAATGTCCACTGGACTAGACAAGCTCCTCTAGGCATTCTGATTAACTTGCAGAATATTTGGCCCATGCAGGGGTTTTCTCTATTTGTTCCTGACACCACTGTGGGCACAAATGTCTCAGGATGACTAAGCCTGCATGAAAATGTCCCCATGTCAGGCATATGTATTCATGAGAGTAAATAAAGAACCTACAGAGGATGGACGGCTGGAGAGAGTGGTTTGTATTCCTTTTTTAAATAACACATTTCCCCATCAAGCCTTTCACTGTCTGGCTTAAAATACTTAACGGTGGAATTTAGGAATATTTTCCAATGACCCTAAGCCACTGAAGTGGTTAACAACTTATACTCTAAGCGATTCTGCACATCTAAGTGGTAGATGCCACACTGTTTCATTTCACAAGATGGATCAAGTTAGAACCACCACGCTTTTCCTGCTATATGCAGCTGACTGCCAGTGGCACACAGAGTTACATAGTACGAGTTTCTGTCTCGTTCAAGATATCCATCACAATCAGCCTGAAAATGCCAGCCTGTTAGGCCCAAGAATACTAGCAATAAGGCTCCAGTATGTATCGCAAAGGCATTCATGAACATTTTATATTGGAAGGGGACTTATGTTTCGAACTTGTATCACAATAAAATAATATAATCAATAATAAAATACCAAAATAAAAATAAATTTAAGGCCAGGCACAAACCCAGAATCAGTCAGCCCCCAAAATTCAGTCCCCACGGGATGCTTCTTACATCCACATTCAAAAGCTATATTTCAAAGGTGGTGGAAAAGTCAGACACTCTTGTTTTGAGGGTATCAATGCTTCTAAAAATGTAGGGGTTGTGAAACACGAATCCCCTCACTGGGGCTTGTTCTTTGATTTAAATGACATTGTGTTGGGTAGAAAGTAAAAGTTACGCTTGAAGGTCTTACATGCCTGACCAAAGAGAAACTCACAGTGCACAGAATCAGATGACCTAGATGTAAATTTTATAGCAACCATACATGGCTAACACTTTTGCAATGATGAGCCTGAATGAAAGCCTTTTTTGCGCAGTTATCTGCAAAGCTAGCACCTTATCTTACCGGGTCGGTGCTGATTGGGGGGGGACTTTAACTGTATAACTGATGTGACTGGATCGTTCCCACCTAATGCTCCCACTTATAAGATAGCGGAAGCCAGGTGAAATTGGCAAACCCAATGGGGCCTGGTGGATACTTGGAGGGCCCAACATCCGACTGACCGTGATAATTCTTATTTCTCTGCGTTGCACGATCTCCATGTGCGCCTGGACGCGTTGTTGTGCTCACCGGATGTGCACGCCGGTGTGCTCTGTAGTGAATATCTTACAAGAACGCTCTCGGATCATAATCCGGTATTGCTCCGGATGCGCTGGTTGTGATCCCGGGCCCGGATACCTACCTGGCGGCTCCGCCCAGAGGTTTTGGAGGATCCAGAGTTTAGAGAAACAGTGGGCACTGCTATCACCCACTATTTTGGAGATAATGTGGGAACTGCCTCCATGCCAAATGTAGAATGGGATGCATTTAAAGTAGTGCTTCTGGGGCGCTGCATGGTGGTGGTGCGTAAAGTGCTATTGGGCAAGATAAATGAAGCTGAGAGACGCTTACGTGCGGCTGAGCAAGATCGTCCTGGCAAGCCGGATAAACAGCGAGACCTGGAAGGGGCAAGGGAGACACTGGCAGGACAGGTGGAGCGTCTATGATGTTTTGATCACACGGCGTATATAACACGCACTTATGTTGAAGGGTACAAATCGGGGGCCCTGTTGGCCTGGCTTGCTAACCCGCCACGCAGGGGCTCGCTGATATTGGAGGTTCGTGAGGCCCAAGGGGCCGCTTGCTTCACTCAGGAAGGCATAAATGGGTTATTTTTTGATTATTATCAGGACTTATATAGGAGCAGGGCAGACACGACCGGAGATGAGCTTGAGGGGTTCACGCGCAAGCTACAACTTCCGCAACTAAGAGACGATCAGGCTGAGGCGCTCAGTGGAGATATCGAATTACAGGAAGTGCTGATGGCTATTAAACACATGGCGCGTAACAAAACACCGGGAACAGACGGCCTCCCGATTGAGCTATATGTCACTTATTCTGACCAGTTAGCGCCGCAGTTGGTGACTTTGGATAATGGAGCCTGGGACAGAACGGCGTATTGGCCGCTGTCCATGCTTGACACGGACTACAAGATACTAAGTCGTATCTTGGCCACCCGTCTGATGCCCTACATGACTATTTTAATCCATCATGATCAATCTGGTTTTATCCCTACTAGCAATACTACCTTAAACGTACGACGGCTGCTGCGTATATTGGAGGCGGATACTTACCCTAAGGCCACAGCTGCGGTCTTTGCCATCGACATAGAGAATGCCTTTGATAGTTTGGAATGGCCTTACCTCTTTCACATCAAGGCTCGGTTTGGACTGGGAGCTGACTTCATAGCATGGACGGCTTTACTTTATAAATCTTCTACAGCGTGGGTTCGGACGGGAGGAGTAATATCGGAAGCTTGTGAGGTGACCCGGGGCACAAAACAGGGATGTCCGTTGTCCCCTCTTCTATTTGCATTGGCCATGGAGCCCCTGGCGGCGAAAGCTAGGACAGGGAGGTATTTTCGCGGCCTACAGGTGCAGGGTCGTATACATCATATAGCTTTATATGCAGATGACCTGCTTATGTTCCTAGGAGACACAGAGGGGTAATTACTGGGCGCAAAGGCAGTGTTGCATGAGTTAGGGGAGATGTCTGGCCTCAGAGTTAACTGGGCTAAATCCTGTTTGTTCCCCATAGACAGACATAGGCAAGACTTGCAGGATGTAGCGGGAGTGAAGTGGGATTGCCGGTGCCTCCCCTATTTGGGTGTCCAGATATATCATTCCAGATTGGACATACTGGAGGGCAACATAGGTAGAGCGTTGCGGGGTTTAGCGGGCAGTTTTGATTTCTGGGGAACATTGCTGCTGTCGGTTGCTGGGCGGGTGTCTTTACTTAAAATGGTGGCCCTTCCCCAATTGCTGTATTATTTCGGAACCTTACCGATTTGGATACCAGCGAAGACATTTAAGCAACTTACATCTATGATAACCGGGTTTTTGTGGGGTACTGGAAGACGGCGGGTTGCCTTGAAATTGATGATGTGTCCACGGTCAGAGGGCGGCTGGGCGGTACCTGACTTCGAAACTTATTATCTGGCTGCTCAATTGCAATGGCTGACACAGAGAGTAGCAATGAGACTGCGAGGTGCGGATGAGGGAGGAAAGGATGCTCCGGACTTGCAACAACTCTCTCAAATAGCCCTGGATCTTCCTCTCCGGCTGGGTGCTCTCTCGGCAGAACTGCGAACAGCACGGCAATGCTGGTGGCACAGTTTCAAGAGGGCGGGCTTGAAAGTACCGTATACCCCGGATATACCGCTATCAATGTGTAAGGTACTCCCTCACGGAGGGTCTTGGCGGGAACTGAGTGACTGGGCTGAGAAGGGGCTGACTGTCATTGGAGATTGATATGAGGATGGGATCCTTCTACCTTTTTGTGCCTTGCAGGAGCGTTTTGATCTGAGAGGTGGAGACTTTTTGCTCCACGCAGCCTTACCGCGGCTATCCGTGCGCACTGGAAAGAGGGCCAGACGGAACCTAGTGTCTCGTTGGGATGTCAATATGTAGTAACGGCAGCAGGGAAGTTTAAGGCAATCACATGCCTGTATAAGCGCCTGACTACTGAGAAGTTGGCCCCTTTGGACGAACTTAAGCGAAAGTGGGAAATAGATGTGGGTAAAGAGATTCCAGACAGGGCCTGGGCTGAGGTGGTGGAGAGAGCGTGGAAAAGTACCAGGAACTCCCGCTTTCAATTGCTTCACTTTAACATTCTACATCGCGCCTACCTCACGCCGGCAAAAATTAAGGCATACTTTAATACCGACTCTGATGAGTGCCCAAGGTGTCGAGGGGAGGGTGCGGATTTCCCTCATATGCTGTGGGGATGCCCGCTACTGACTGGCTATTGGTCTGATGTATTAGCATTATTGAAGGAAGTGACGGAAAGAGAGTTGGAGCTATCACTAGGGACTTGTATATTGCATTGGTTCCCCCATACTGCTTGAACTAAGATCACCAGCAAGTTTATAGACATGGGACTGGTGCTGACCAAGAGGGAAATTACGATGCATTGGAAGGCGACTGGGCCCCCGAGCTTAGATCAGTGGAAAAAGGACTTTGTCAAATGGGCGGAATGTGATGGCGCAGTTAGGTTACAATTAGCTAGAAGGGTTGGGAACGAGAGAGCGCTAGAGGCGGCTAGAGCGTGGGAACACTTAGTGGGATTGTTGAGGAACCCGGACGCTACGAGCGAAGATGAAGTAGAATTGGGTGCCCCCACTACAGAATAAGCTCCTTACAGGCAGATGCACCTGCTCGACCATATTCTATAAGTATAGGTTGAGTGAGACCGGAATGCTGTCCTGCACACATTTGAATTGTTTACAACTTGGGATCTACTGACTACGCACTTTCATTGGGGCTTGATAGTTCCAGGAGCGTAATGGATGTGACATGCCTGGAGGGACGGAGGGTAGTTAGTTTAGTTTAAATTTATTGGGACTATTGATGTAGAGTATTATGGGATGTGTTGAATATATGACAATGTGCCCCATGTCCCTCAGATATGGCCTTTCAGGCACGGGATGAGGGAGGAACGAAGGAGTTTACTAATTATCCATAAGCAATTGACCCGGAAATGTTGTAGGGAGGAGGGGTGCTTAAGATACATATTGTACTACTGATTGGAATTATAAACCTAATAAAGTTTGTTTAATAAAAAAAATTAGTCTGAATGAAAAATAGTTTACCATAAAATGACAGACTAGTTATGTGGTCCTGTATTTTTTAATTTTTACGGAGTTTTATAAAGCACAAACTTGACCCAAAGGTATCAGGTATCAGAGCCTTTTTACACGAGCACCAGTTGTGTTACATGAGGACACATTCATTTTCGTTAGGCACATGGAGATTAAGTGATTTGCCCACAATCACAGGATGTTGAGTGTCCTTGCCGAGACTTGAACGCGGTTCCCCAGATTTGAGATCACAGCCACAGCCAGTTGGGCCAACTCCCCTCCTCTGTATATCTCGGTGCAAAGTGGAAAACAAGGTGGCCTGCAAAGAGAGACCTCTTGAGGCACCGGGCCTGCAACAGAGGTATTTGTTAATGGACATTTGATGAAAAGACACCTCCTTGTCCGCATTAAAGGTAAACCAGAAAAGTATAAGTCTTTAAGATACCACTTCTGCAAAGTCAATATCGGTGGCAACTTATGGGGCAGGAATATGGGGATATACCAACGCCCATTCTCTCCAGACCATTGAAAACTCCTTTTGGAAAAGACTCATTGGCCTTCCAGCGAGTTGCTCTAATTTTTTATGCCACACCGAGCTGGATTTCCCTTATATCGATGACATAAGTAGGTCGGCACCCATATTGTTATGGCACTCCATTTGGAGAAGAACTACAGTAAACCTCACTCAAAGACCAATAGAAGACTGCCTCACTTTGGATCACGCACTAAAGATCCCGTAGTTATTATATATTAAAAACAGCCTCACCTCTCTCGGCTTTGGCCAACTATTTGCATCTCCCTCAACCTGTATCAAAGTATCGAAAAAAGAAACGAAAAGATCTTTTTTAACTCATAGGATACTGGAGTTAAATTGCTCAAAAACGCTAGCAAAATTATAAAATCTCTCTATGACCACAGTTGACCAAAATCATGCCCACAACAAAATCATATTGACTGTCTGCAACAAGCTCTTATCAACGCAACCAACTCTGTCTTTTGTGCTGAAGGTACATTTACATGCAGGATGCTTCAATAATTTAAGAAATGGAACAAACTGCATAGGGAGCCTTCAATGCTTCCTATTGGTCCCTCAAACAAGAGTCATGAACAAATAAAGTCAGATCATCCATTTCCAGAGTCAAGTCTTTAATATCTGGTCTTGGTTTGTTACATAATTTGGTAACCACAATACAATTATGTTCACACTCATCATCCTCATCCTCATTTTTACCAGGGTTCCTGTCTTCACAACCTTAATCAGGAACAGGAAGCACAGTTGCTGGGTTACATAAAATAAATGTCTTAATTTATATGTTCATTGCAGGAAGTATGCATGCATGGATTAACAGAATCTCGACGGAGTGTGGGACATATACAATTTTAGTATGTCCTATCGCTATGCCTTCACTTTGTTCAATAGCCACGCAAACATCTGCAAACCTTTTCAAACAACCAGGAAGAATTACAGCTGCTGAATCCAACACAGCTGAAAAGTAGACTACCTGTCTCATACTCCCACCATGTCTCTGGTCAAGGATGGATAATGCACATCCAGCTCTCTCATGGCATTACAAAAAAAAGGCCAAATTATAATCAGGCTTTCCAGGGGGGGGGGTGCACTGCATAAACTTTCTCACAATTTTCCGTAATGCCTCTGAACACGCTTTGCCAAATAGTACCAGATCTTTTGTGTCACTGTGATTCAACCTTATTAAAGGTTTCACAATGAAGGAACATTTTTAAATCCACTGACAGCAGCCAACAATTCCTAGAAACATCTTCACCTCCCTATGGGTGGTAGGAGAAGTAATTTCCAGAATTGCAGAAGCCTGTTCTTTTAAAACTTTCCTCAATATGCTGACCAAGATAAATTACTTACTTTTTACACTGCTGCATTTGTTTGGGGGGAACCTTGTGACCACTGCCAGCTAAATGATTCAGCAAATCAATTGTGTTAAGGTTACAATCCTCTATTTTCTTTAATGTGACCAGCAGGTCATCAATATACTACACCAAGACTTAGAGGGAAGAGGTGTGGCGCCGCGGAGGGAAGAGGTGTGGCGCCGCGGCCAGGGCGACTGACTTTGGAATCTGGGGATCACGGTTCGATCCCCGGCGCCAGAGGCAGATTAGCCCAGCACCATGTGACTCTGGGCAATAGCTTGCTTAATCTTCCCGACGTCCCCCAGCGCCTAGAGACCCTTACGGGTGATTGTAATAGTTAAAGGGCAACCAGAAATGTTCTGGATCTTTCTTCCAAATTTGACTAAAGATTGAAGGACTTTCAGTGTACCCTTGTGGGACCCTATATCAAGCAAGTCTTTTATTCTGAAATTGAAATGCAAATAAGAATAGGTCATAGAGAAGAATGCTTGGAATAAGTCATTCTGTATTTGAAGGAATTTCAAACACATTCACTGCAGAATTCAGTACCACCAATTTTTTTCAGGTCCAATACAATGCGCTATTTCCCACTCTGATTCTTTATTCACGTCACAGGAGAGTTGCAAGGGCTACCAACCAGTTCCCAAAGGATTCCCTCCTCAATAATATTTTTAATAAGACGTTTCATTCCTTCTTCTGCATCTTTTGAAGATTTATACTGTTTAACTATGGGGAAAACTGCGTAAGATTTTACAATAATTTCAACTGGTTCAACACTTTTTATCAGTCCTATCTCTTTACCAGAGACATTTTACACCTCTTCTTTGAAAGCATGTTTTCAATCCAGAAGGAGGTCATCTTTTGTTAAATCTGGAAACAATTGAACCCTTGAATCTTGTGATTTAATTTGAAACACTGAATCCTCATCTTGTGTTTTATTCGCAACACCATCCAGTGTACAGCAAATCACACAATTCATTTTACAAAGCAAGTCGATGCACAAAAAATGTATAAGACTTGAATTACACAACATGATTAGATGTTCATTCTCCATTTGTCCTACTTTAACTGGGGCATCTGCTGCACACTGATTAACAATGTATTTAATACTGATCCGATTCCTACAACTTGGATTTATCTTCTTCAGAAGGGTAGGTTTGTTATTTCCAAAGTACGGACTGTAGAATGGGTAGCCCCTGCATCAATTCAAAATGAAATTTGGTGGCCATTGATTTTACCATTACTATATATGGACCATTTTGGTTTACCTCTTAGATTGCTCCAAGTAAGCAATCCTTCTCCCCTCTCAGGCACCATCATTGTTTACTATTCTGCGAAACAATCTACTTAGAATCAGAAGATTATGTTAGCACCCGGGCTATATAACATTTTGTTTATAATGTTTTCCTACAACACTGAGGCTGAAGGCATTGTCATGCAAATTGGTTTCTGATCATATTTACTGTGTACAGAAGATAACTTGCGTTAGAACCATTGACCATGTATTTTCTGCATCTGGGAAACAAACTCATTCTGGATTCTACCTGGATTTTGTCTACATTCCTGTTTTCAGTGCCCAATTTTACCTCAATTTTACTTTGACAAGCAGTGTTCATCTTCAACATTTACATTAATTCCAGAATTGTTTACCGTCTCTTTACCACCACCTTGCATTTGCATTGACCCATTTCCCATTCTCGAATCTTGAATCAGAGTCATTCCATTCACTCCAGCATTTACAGATTGAATATGATCCATGTCTGAACCCATCAACTGATTTTGAATATTGCTTTTTCTGGGCAAACACATTTTCATTGATCCTTTTCTGCTTCACATCAAACCAATCACTACTGTATTTGGTGAGCTTCCAAATCTCATCTATGCTCTGTCTGCCAGCACATTTAATTTTGCTGTATGCGATTAACAAATTCTGGATGCAAGCCCATAACAAAAGCAGAAACAAAACCACTGCTAATTATCTTTCTCTGGATCATCAACTCTGCTGTGCCTGTAGAAAATCTGCATGGGGCTCTCATAATAAGCATGCAATGACCCCTTAGGTTCCTGTGAGGTTCTCAGGATTCTTGCCCAGTGAATATCCTTTTCAGGCACCTTCCTTTTTTAAACGTTCAATCACCTGTCTATATTTGCTAGCTACCTCCTCAGAAGGAAACGTACTTGGGGCAACTCTAGCAGGTTCTTCAGTTGGCCAAGCGACAGCAACCTTACAATTACACCACAAATCACTAGAGATTACATTCTCAAATAATTAAATCAAATAAGTTCACAGGATTTGCAAAATTGTTGTCATCCTCGGAACCTTCTTGCACCACCTTCCAGGATCCACTAGCAGTTTTAAAAATTTGCAGTAAAAGTATAGATTTTAGCTCTTGTGCATGGTCCCTACACTAAATTTCCCCCAGGGACTTCTCTTAATGGAAACTGCAAAATATTTCCTGATCCTACATCTAAATCACTAGATGTTCCCTTCGCCTTACTCTCTGATTCTTTAACTTTCTTTTTGCTTGCTGTTCCTTTTTTCTAACTCTCACTGTACTTCAAGTCACTCAATTCCTTTGTCGTCTCAATTAAATCTTTAATGTGAGCTCTTAAAGTCATTAAACCCAATTCCTTAGTTTCATGATGAGTCAAATTCATTTGGTAATTCTTTCTCACATTCATTTTAGTCATCTCAACCTCACACTCGTCAGCTAATTATCACGTGCTTCATTCACACGTCTGGCTGCTTCTTTATTAAATTACCTCATTTCATCAACAATGTATGAAAATACCCTATTTAGAGCTATTGTTCCTTGTAACATTTTTGGAAATTACATTTTTAAAAGAACAAAATTAATAGTTCTCTCTTTAGGAATCTCTTCAAACACAACAGTAGTAATAGGTGGAATGATCTGAATTTGAAAAACAGCTGGGGTTTCTGCTAGTATTCGGCAATGCTGTCACTGAAGTTTCAAGTGGGGTACTCGCTATCGTGCTCACAATAACATCTGTATCTGGTACTCCACCAGGACCAGCACCTTTTCTTTGTGCTTTGCCAGTATTTGGATGAGATCAGTAATTCAAAAGGTAATTTAAAACATTATCATCCTCATCTGTATCATGACACTATATTTATCCCTCATTGATTTTCTGTCATTGGTTTATTTACTTATTGCAGGGAAAACTCTTACAGCCCTCCATCATAACCTCTCTCTGACATTTCTCTTGTCGATCCCACTTGCTTTCCAACCACTGTCTAAATGATCCCTTCACTCTCTTAGAGAGGGAAAGAAAGACGGTGACTATTGCCGTTCGATCCTATTTAAACCCAAACTGTGCGGAGCTATGTAACATCTTTCTTTTGTCTATTGTTTGTCTCAGGAAATCTAGCTTTCTAATGTTTAAGGTACTTACTAAAGGAGACGGGAACTTTTTATCAGAAGCAGTATCATGCCAATCAGAAATCCAGATACATGTACAGAACCCAAAGTCCGTCATGATTTTGTATGCAGGCGTTTTTTCGGCAGGAAGTTTCTGACCCTTAGCAGAAGGCACAGTAGAAACCTATCACCCTATCACAACGTGACTCTGTAAGATACCAACTAATGACACAACAACTTTGTGGTGATGCGCCGCCAATCCCAGTGTAGCTCACTGGTTGAGTAACCAATCACAGTGCAACCTCTCTGTGAACGAGGAAAACAATTGCATAAGCTTTCTCAATTAATTTTGTACAAAATAAACCTTCACTGCTAAACCTAAAAAGGAAGAAAGTAAGCAAATAAAGGTATGACAATTGTCGCAATAGACAGAAGAGTAACAAGAACAGCATCCTTCCAGGGTGTCAGGAATCACAGGAGGTTTCCTCCTCCTACTTTCTCCGCAGCTACTATTCTCTCATTACCAACCGAAGAGTAGCTAATTCCTTTAGTTGGAGTGCTAGTTGGCACCGTAGAAACTTCAACATGGCTGCCAACATACTGCAACAGCATATCGCTGTTTAGCAGTCTAGTCTTTCTACAAATGACAGCTGGTGAGGTGTGCTCCAACATTCTACTGCGTACTTCACTGAAGATTCCTCTGGAGCAGCACCTGTTTTCTGAGCGTCGTGAAAGCTAGTCAGGGTAGTGTCGGAATTATCGGGGTTAGTTTCGGCGGTTACTATTGTTCAAAGACAAAAGGTCAGTGTCAACTTTAAATACATTGTTAAAGATTTAACCAAGAGCCAACAAGTAACAAAACCAGTCAGAATTAAAATTAGGCTAAGGTTAAATATTAATTAACCCTGGCGATATAAGGCCAGGAACTTGAGGCAAATGTAAATATTTAGGCAAGTGAAAAACTATTTATTCTGTGACACTACGATAATACAAAAGACGTGAGCGAGTTCTAATTACTCGTTGCGTAGAAGAAACATTTCAATGAAAGTGATAAATCTCCCATCTTAATAGGAAAAGACTAACGCGGGCACCGTTCTTCTTGTGCCGTGTAGTCCGTAAGGAAAATAAATCTTAATAGACGCGCGCACGTCCTTAGTCGTGCACGCGTAGAAAACTAAGGCAGGAAAAATCATTGCCGGAATAGTCTAACGCGACTAACTACTAGAGTAGCGTTGGTCCTTGACCGGGCGTGTGTGAATGCGAGAAAGAATTATCGTTCACATTTAAAATAGTTTGCAGCCCTAAGAGATAAAAGGGCTACCCTTGCAATTAGCCTCTAAACAAAACAGCTGATACTATTTGAGGCCTCCCAATAGCACCTTCCTCATTTGGCTAAGTACCTATAACATTCTACATCATTTAAATCACGAAGAAGGCTTATTAAGACTGGTGCATTCCAGGTGTGGAAGATCTACATTTAAGAAGCAGCTCGTCAGTCAGAACCCAAATACACAACATCTCTTTCACTTGCTTAGTGAGTATGCAGTCAGGGTACAATAGTGAGAAATTACATTCACAACATTACAGAAAGGAATATTACTTACCTTGTTCATTCCTTCATTGAGACAGGGCAGAGTTTGAAGTAATTCGACCTGTGAAGAAAAGAACAAGTGATTAGAGCGAAGGCTTCTCTAGGGTAACTTACACAACACATAGAGAAGTAAGAAGAGTGGCAAGCCTCAAACGAATCTCTGGTGAGACAAGTTATCTTATGTAAATACAAATATAAAATAAGTTAAGGAAAATAATCATATTTGACTATGTAAATGTTTTAGCTTCAACTACAAGAAGAAGAAGAACTAAGCAGAACCAGCAGAGTTTGGAGCTGTCTCTTCTCTGTCCCAACCCCTTTCCCCCCTCAGTACTTACCTGCAAAGGATTATATTAGAAACCTAGCAGGAGGGGTTCTGAGAAGAGCATTGGGATCTAGCGTCGTTCTGCTTCTGTGTTACAAAACAAATCCGAGTACGCCCCTGACAGAGTGAAGTGCCCACGTTGGTACTAGCACCTGAGCAGAATGACGGAAGGTCTGGATTAAATAAATGTAGGTGACATTTTAAGTAATATACAAAGGGATTTAGAGGCAGTGAGAGAGGAAAATAAGATATTAAGACAAGAGGTTATAACCTTTAAAACGGGAACACCAGTTCAGGGTGCTGGTCAAACTTCCACGTCATTTACAACACCGCATCCAAACACTAGCACGCAACCCTTTGCCCCTACTCAAGTCATTCACTCATTATCCCCCGTAATTCCTCTTGCCCCACCAGAAAGATTCAATGGAGACCAGCAAAACGCACACATTTTTTTGACACAGTGTTCATTGCACTTTATGTGCCGCCCAACAATATTCCCTGATGCTCAGTCCCATGTGGCGTTCATCCTGTCCTACCTTAGCGGGGACGCCGCTTCTTGGTCCATGCCACTGGTATCAGAAGATGACCCAATTTTAAACAGCCTAGATGATTTCAGGAAAGAATTCCTTCGCATTTTTGATCGAAGAACAGCAACACAGGCATCGGATAATGAACTGCTAGAATTAAAACAAGGTAACCGGGAACTCGTGACTTACCTCACCCAATTTAAGAAGTTAATAGTAGAGACTAATTGGCCAGAAGACAAAAGAGTGGCAGTATTTTATAGAGGATTGCGAGAAGAACTGAAAGATGCTCTATCCCAAATTCCAAATCGACCTGCTGACATTTCTGCTTTAGTGTATTTAACTCTGGAGATAGATTATTGGCTAAATGAGCGAAAAGGAGAACGTAGACGGGAGTTTCGATCCAGTGTTCCACGTTTTGACCGAGTTAAAACAGAGCCAATACGAACGACAGAGTTCTACAGGAGTTGAGCCCATGCAAATTGGCGCAATTAGAGGTCCACTCTCTAAGGAGGAAAAAGAAAGAAGAAGACTAAATAAGTTATGTATGTATTGTGGAGGAAGTGGGCATTTCCTTAAGAATTGTTTAAAAAGACCAAAACTACCAACAAAGGAGAAGGAAAACTAGAGGCACCACGGGTAAGGGGAATTGGACCCGTGGTTGCGAAAGGAACAACAACTCCAATAGATCATCGATTGGCGAACACGTTACAAGTCTCTTCACCCCATTTGATAATGACAGTAACATTAAGATTTAGAGATATCACCTTGACCGGAGTCATTGTCATGGTTGATTCTGGAGCAACGGGTAACTTTTGCGACCATAAATTTGCTAATCAGATTGGATTGCAAGCTATTAGAAAGGAGAAAAGTGAGAAGGTTCGAGCAATGGATGGTACTGAATTGACTTCAGGACCAATAACCAGTCACACGGAATTGGTACACATGACCACCATTGAAGGACATCAAGAGACTTTACAGTTTAATTTAATAGACGCCCCTCAATTTCAATTAATTCTAGGTTTACCATGGCTGACTGAACACAATCCGTTGATAGATTGGGGGGCCCGAACCATTCAATTAAATTCAGAATATTGTACAAGACATTGTTGAAGGCTTGGTAAATCCTACAGTACCATGTGCGGTCACTCAGTTATGCACAAACGGAGGTTCAGTATGCGTCATTCAAACACCCGAAATACCAGAACCTTACCAAGAATTCGCAGATGTTTTCAATGAAATCAAAGCCGAAACACTACCTCCACATAGGCCTTATGATTGCAAGATTGACCTAGAACCTGGAGCCAACCTACCTTGCAATAGAGTCTACGCCTTAACTGAGAACGAAAATCTCCACTTGAAAGAATATTTAACCAAGAATTTTGCAAATGGTTTTATTCGACCGTCCCAGTCCCCTGTTTCTTCTTCCCTTTTTTTGTACCAAAGAAAGGGGGGGATCTCAGGACTTGTATAGACTTTAGGGCAATTAACAGAATCACTATCAAAAATCGATACCCGTTACCCCTCATCTCGGTATTGATTGATCAGGTGAAGGAAGCAAAAATTTACACTCGCCTGGATTTACGTGGAGCGTATCATCTAATCAGACTCCGAGAAGGAGACGAATGGAAGACTGCATTTAGGACCAAATTTGGGCTCTACGAATACCTAGTAATGCCGTATGGTCTGTGCAATGCCCCTGCGGCTTTCCAATACTTTATCAATGATGTTTTAAGTGATTTCATTGATCGATGCGCTATAGTCTACATCGATGACATCCTGATTTATTCAAACACGACTGAAGAGCATTATGATCAGGTCAGAGCGGTCCTACAGCGTCTATGAGAAAACTCTCTATATATAAAATTGGAGAAATGCCTCTTTAACACTGACACAGTGGAATTTTTAGGTTTTGTACTGTCCCCTAATGGAGTTCAAATGGATGAACAAAAGGTGAAAGCAATAACGGATTGGAAATCTCCTACTAGTATCAAAGAACTGCAAAGCTTTATTGGCTTCTCCAATTTTTACAGACAATTCATTCATGGATTCTCTTCTAAAATACTCCCTCTGACTCGTCTTCTGAAGAAAGGCGTTTCATTCCACTGGTCGGACGAGGCGGAAGAGGCCTTTAGATTGATGAAAACCAGCTTCACTACAGCACCAGTTCTCCTTCATGCAGACCCCTCTGAACCCTTTTATTTGGTGACGGACGCCTCGGACCTAGCCATCGGAGGAATACTTTCTCAGAGACACAAGGACACCGGACAGCTGCATCCGGTAGCGTATCGTTCACGCAAACTCAACCCTGCAGAATGTAACTATACTATTACGGAAAAGGAACTTCTGGCCATTAAGGATGCCTTCAAGGACTGGAGGCATTACTTAATGGGGGCTAAACACAGACCACCGCAACCTCAAGTTTTTACGCTCTGCTCGTACACTTACTCCACGTCAGTTGCGGTGGTCTCTATACTTCGCGGACTTTGACTTTGTTATCACCTTCCGTCCCAGGTCTAAGAACGGAAAGGCTGATGTCCTCTCACGATTAGATACAGCAAATCAAGCTCCGGTCATTGAAAATCAACAAATTAATGATAAATTCATTGGAGCGATTTCTTTAGAACCCTTTGAACATCATGTCCGCAATTTGATGTCGGATCTGGATATGCAGACATGGGTCATAGAAGATCCGTTACGTTCCATTCACAATAGCCTTCCCTATCATGGCTCTGCTCTGTATCTACCCACCAAGAAACTCCAGTTACAAGCAATGCAAGAAAGTCATGATAACGCACTGGCTGGTCATAAGGGCATCTTAAAAACTGAAGATTTACTGAGACGTAACTTTTGGTGGCCATTTATGTGTCGTGATGTTCGTCAATATGTTTTGACTTGCGAACTATGTGCATGAGGGAAATCGGACAGGAAGCCCCCAAAATGCCTCCTACAACCTATGCCAACCCCCCCATATCCTTGGCACACGGTCTCGCTAGACTTGATTGTCGATTTACCTTCCTCCCATGGTTATGACACTATCCTTGTCGTGGTTGACACCTTTAGAAAAATGGCACACTTTGTACCTTTCAAGGGTGCACCCACGTCCAAACAACTAGCACAACTTTTCAATCAGCACATAATTCGCCTTCATGGGATACCTAAGGTACTCATTTCCGACAGAGGCTCACAGTTTATTTCACGATTTTGAAAGGCTTACATCAAAGGCCTTCACATTGACCATCGTTACTCTACTAGCTTTCACCCAGAAACCGATGGTCAGACTGAACGCATTAATCAAGAACTAGAACAACACCTTAGGTTATATTTGTTAGATGAGGAGGGTGACTGGCCTGACCATTTATGGACTGCTGAGTATGCCTACAATAATGCCCTTAATGTCTCCACAGGTTATTCACCTTTCTTTATAAATTCAGGCAGACATCCTAATTCCCATGTTAATTTTGACAATGCTAATATTCCTGCTGTTGAAGATATTGCCCAACAGTTTACTAGGATCCACCATACTGTAACCCAGAATTTGTCAACAGCGAAGGCTCGTTACAAACACTTCGCTGATCGAGAACGTAAAAAGGCACCTGAGCTTCATGTGGGAGATTTAGTCTGGTTGTGTACAAAAAATCTTAGACTCAAGGGTCCACGTAAATTCCAGCCTCGTTTTATGGGTCCTTATCCAATTGAGAAGGTTATTAATCCAGTCATTTATCAACTATCTCTCCCTGGTTCCTCTAAAATTCATCCGGTCTTTCATGTCTCTCTCCTAAAACCAATTCACCCTGGTTTACGTAGGTCTTCCCCTCCTGATCCTTTAATCCTGCATGGTGAGGCTGAGTATGAAGTCAAACGGATTTTAGATTCAAAACTTATCCTTGATGACCTCTTTTATCTCATTGATTGGAAGGGTTATGGTCCTGGTGAACGTTCCTGGGAAAAAAGTACAGATGTTAATGCCCCTCGATTAATTGAAGATTTCCATGCCAAATTCCCTACCAAACCCAGACTGGAGGAAACCCCGTTGGGAGGGGGTACTGTCAGGAATCACGGGAGGTTTCCTCCTCCTACTTTCTCCGCAGGTACTATTCTCTCATTACCAACTCGAAGAGTAGCTAATTCCTTTAGTTGGAGTGCTAGGTGGCACCGTAGAAACTCCAACATGGCTGCCAACATACTGCAACAGCATATCGCTGTTTAGCAGTCTAGTCTTTCTACAAATGACAGTTGGTGAGGTGTGCTCCAACATTCTACTGCACACTTCACTGAAGATTCCTCTGGAGCAGCACCTGTTTTCTGAGCGTCGTGAAAGCTAGTCAGAGTAGTGTCAGAATTATCGGAGTTATTTTCGGCGGTTACTATTGTTCAAAGACAAAAGGTCAGTGTCAACTTTAAATACATTGTTAAAGATTTAACCAAGAGCCAACAAGTAACAAAACCAGTCAGAATTAAAATTAGGCTAAGGTTAAATATTAATTAACCCTTGGTGATATAAGGCCAGGAACTTGAGGCAAATGTAAATATTTAGGCAAGTGAAAAACTATTTATTCTGTGACACTACGATAATACAAAAGACGTGAGCGAGTTCTAATTACTCATTGCGTAGAAGAAACGTTTCAATGAAAGTGATAAATCTCCCATCTTAATAAGAAAAGACTAACGCGGGCACCGTTCTTCTTGTGCCGTGTAGTCCGTAAGGAAAATAAATCTTAATAGACGCGCGCATGTCCTTAGTCGTGCGCGCGTTTAATACTAAGGCAGGAAAAATAATTGCCGGAATAGTCTAACGCAACTAACTACTAGAGTAGCGTTGGTACTTGACCGGGCGTGTGTGAATGCGAGAAATAATTATCGTTCACATTTAAAATAGTTTACAGCCCTAAGAGATAAAAGGGCTACCCTTGCAATTAGCCTCTAAACAAAACAGCTGATACTATTTGAGGCCTCCCAAAAGCACCTTCCTCATGTGCCTAAGTACCTATAACATTCTACATCATTTAAATCATGAAGAAGGCTTATTAAGACTGGTGCATTCCAGGTGTGGAAGATCTACATTTAAGAAGCAGCTAGTCAGTCAGAACCCAAATACACAACATCTCTTTCACTTGCTTAATGAGTATTCAGTCAGGGTACAATAGTGAGAAATTACATTCACAACATTACAGAAAGGAATATTACTTACCTTGTTTATTCTTTCGTTGAGACAGGGCAGAGTTTGAAGTAATTCGACCTGTGAAGAAAAGAACAAGTGATTAGAGCGAAGGTAACGTACACAACACATAGAGAAGTAAGAAGGATTATATTAGAAACCTATTAGAAATCACAATTCACACCAGGTAAAGCTCCCATCCAGCGGTAATCCACCCTTGCTATTGTTGCAGGGATTCTACACATATACAGAACTGACATGACACAAACACCAAGGCTAATTACAGGATATAATATTTATCATCAGAAATTGAGGCAAATCCTGTATAAACACTGGCCAATAGTGAGTTGTGACCCTATCATAGGCCCATCATGCACTAAGCTCCCCCAATTGACTTTCAGGAGGGCTAAGTCAATGAAACATGAACTTGTATGCAGTGCTCCTGTACAGGAAAAGAGCACTAGTTGGCTTAAGTTGGCTTAAGTGCCAAAAAGGATTCTTCAAATGCACAAAGTGCAAAGCTTGTAAATATGGAGTCAACACTAGATCAATCTCCACTCCCTTACGTAAAACCCCATTGGAGATCAGGGAGTACTACACATGCAAAACAGAATTTGCAGTATATGTGCTACGTTGTACCTGTAACAAATTGTATGTGGGTAGCACCATTCACCCCGTACATATCAGAATTCTACAACACCTCAGGGCCATTAGTAACAACGATCCAGCATACCCTGTGGCCCGTCACATCAACAATGTACATGGTGGCAAAGCAGAAGATCTGGCATATTTCGTTGTTGATAGTGTCAAGAAAAACATCAGGCGTGGCAACAGACAACAGGCACTCAGGAGACTTGAGTCAAGATATATAATCCTGTTGGATTGTAAGATTCCACATGGTCTTAATGCTGATGAAGCATTAAGTGTACATCTTTAAATTAGTAACTGCCTCTTCAAAATTCTAATACCAATCCTATTAGATCTGACCTAGCCGTTTTTGTTTCAATTTTTTGTTTGGTTTCCACAAATTCTCCACTTACCACATTCCTACCTTAATATAATATTTTTATTTTGTAGCAAAAATACTATGATGCAATAACAATTGTTTAGATTTGCCACCAATGCTTTTGTATCAATTGGGTTATACAAAGGAGAGGAGATGCAAGTCAAGTATATCGCCCACTGGGGCTTTATTTCGTTCCAACATCATATATATCATTTGATTTATTGCATGTTCACTCGTAATGATCATTAAGACATTAATTATTTGATCTGTTCTGCTCATGAAGGCACTAAGTCATAAATCATGATGGTGGCATTTTGTTTTACTAATGTACTGCTTTTCTTATTATTTTTGCAAATAATGCTAGTCGGAAGAAAGACTTCTCTCCGTTAGTATTTAATTTATGTTAATCACTGCTTTCACTGTTCCTAAGCAACCTTTAGGTTTGTGTCACGTGTAATTAATTGTATAAATAACTTACGAGAACAAGGTCGGACACAGTGAGCAAGGCGGACCTGTCCGCCGAAACGCGTCTGGGCCACAGTTCTGAAATAAAGTATTTTCCTTGAAACTTTATCCCACGGTGTCAGCGCCTGTTTCTAATCACGAGAAATCAGGATTGGATGTAATATACAGAACTATGCGCAGGAAAACAGGACCTCAGTGAATAGGGGTGTACCAACCTATTACATTAGTACCCAAAATCCCAAACCGACTAGCTTTAGTGTCTCATTCATTCTCCAACTAACAGCGAAGCTACCAATGATTAGACAACTCAGAACTATTGGGAATCGCGGGAGCCTGACACGCTTTTGCGCACTCACTCATACTTGTCCACAATGAGAGTAATCAGAGACGTGGCATAGTTTTAAATGTTTATTTTAACTAACGTGCTCTATGTTATAGTACATGTGCCATTACTAGCAGCAAAATGCATAAACACAATATAGTCAGTATTGTGACTATTCCATAGAATATAAACGAGGATATCATTTTATAAAGACAGTGGATAAGGGCTACAGTACCTAACCAATCTCCCCGTGGTAAGAAATAGTTTATTATAAAAAAGAAGACCTCTTGGCTTTCTCTGCAGATCCCATACTTCAAGGCCTAGATGAAAGGTTTAGATCTCAGTACAAGCACAGCTCTTCTCTCTGGAAAGGTGTCTCTCTAAGTGTCTGAACAACATGCTTAGCTTGCAATATTAAAGCATATGAGTTCCAGTAGAGCAGCTGTGTGTGTCATGTTATGTCTAGGTGTGAAGGACTGACCAGAACAGAATAACAAGGGGCATTATTGATCGACCTTGTACATCGTGTGCAGACTAAACCTCAGAGCAGGGCAGAGAACGCGAAAAGCAGACAGTTCTCATGTGAAAAGGGCACAAATAAAGTCCTGCAAAATAAACGTATGTGGTGTCGTGCGCAAAAGCAGTCTCATGGCAGCGAAGCTCATGCTATCATGCCAGCAGATGTCGACAATGGACCCACGATCTATACTACACCCTACCCCTAGTAAGTCCATCTTACGTAGACTTAGTATGAAAACAGAGTTCAAAAGTGCAAGCAGAACAACGAAAAAGGGGAGAGAGAGAGAAAAAAAAAACTATTAGGGAGAAAAAATTATTTTGTAGAAAGGCATCCGAAATCCAAGATTCGCTTAACTTTAATCCATCAGAGTGTAGGTGCAAAAAAATGCAACACCCTCCAGAAGTACATAATCGCTGGTAGAAAAAAGCAATGCCATCCAGTTTAGCAAATCAAAGGAACAAGTGTGATCTTCATACTCGGGTGCCTCCATTAGCATCTCCGGACAACTTGCATGATATTCAATGTAACTGTGAAGTAGGAGATTCTGCACTGCTTCACAGATATCACATTGAGCCAAGACTCCAAGTGCAGCCGCACTCGCCATAAGGCCAATCCCAAAACAGTCCCGCTCATGGGCCACTAAGGGACCCATTAACTGGTCAAAATCCAGGTCTGAGCATGACGTATCGGCGAGGCAGAACTCCAACACCCAAGTAAACTGACATTGCAGACATGAAAAGACTAGTTGCACGCAAGTGAAATATGCGAAGCGGAAGGACAACCCGTAAGACACACTGAGTGTTGCCAGAGGTAGTGTACCGAAGCAATCATGCATACGGTCGCAGAGCCCGGTCAGTGCAACATGATACGAGGAGCAGCCTTTGCGCACCAGATACAGTAGAAGCAGGATTCCAGCAGCTAATGCCAGTATTAAAGGGAATCCACCAAAGATGCTGGAAAAGATAGACTGAATGAATGCAGGTATAACACCAAATATTGCCTGAAAAGAAGTCACAAGGCCAGAGCTGACAGCTTTAAAAGAATGTGCAAGGCCTCTTGTATAAGACGCATTGAATATGTGGTGTATTAACTCCCCAAAATGTGGTGGGAGGTTAGTGTTTAAAAGCGATTGAATTTCGCTAGCATCGCTAGTCCCTTGCAGGCTGAAGGTTTCTCGTATGGAGGTAAGGGCCACTTCTTGTTGGGTTAAAAGCGTCTTTAATCTGCTCACCTTGTTGAAATCTGCTTTCAAAGTTGGTATTGAAGGCCAAATTGAGCTATCGACCTGCCCACGCAGGGGAGGAAGAAGCACATTTTTACAACAACTTACGCGCTGTGAAACCGTTACTATGTATGGTATGCCAGCCAGCAAGCCGCAGCATTCTTGCTTATTTAGAATAAGATAACTACCGTTAGTAAGTAGAGTGAACGTGGGAATTATTGCGGTAACTGGATTACCTTTTAAAACACATGCAAGGTTGGAAGATGACTGTCACAAGGAGAGCAGGGAGGACAGTCGGCACGGGGCTGAGTGGTGGGAGGCTCGGGATTTCACGGGCCCTATGTTTTATAATCCGCAGGAAGACGAATGGACAGCTTCAGGAATCGAGGACACGACTACAACAGACGCCTTACCCTTTAACTGGGATGAGCTCACGGACAACCCCGCCCAGTATGATGACACCACGGGCCCGCAACCAATAAGATCACACGAAGAACAGTACGGAGTGTGGATGAACACCAGAGCGGGAGACTTGGAGAAGGAAGGACGTGAGAAGGAGTACAGAGAACGAGAGCGAGAACACGGAGAACGAGGACGCCCGGAGGAGCAAGGACGGACGCCGAGGGTTGAGAAGCCAGAGACAGGAGGACTCCGCAACCACGTACCGCCGAGCCGCGCCCACGGAGGAGCGTGGCTAACCCAGGTACATGACCGTTTCACGGGCTGGGTCGGGAGGCGGGAGAAGGCGGAAACTTAGGATATCGCCGCTCGCCGACTCGATTGTGTCCACACTATCCCCTTCCTCACTTGCACTGGTCCCGTTGCACACCGGCCGTAGCCTAATTCGCACCTGAGCACCAGAGTGGTATCCTCACTTCCCCGTCCCCGTGTGAGAATCGAGAGAGATTGTTTACTGACCACCTCCTTTGCTTCTGTCTCTCTTTTGGGTTGCCGGCACCTCGGAGTCCTCTACTCTGCCCCAACTGACCAAGGAACGAAGCATCGCAAGATACGAAGCCGGAGCCACTAACACCCGACAGAAAGCAGAGACTTGTTCCCCTTGAGGCTAAAAACCCCTACTGGTTTGAAACAATCTGGCTGCGCCCACTAAAAGGGACTATATCAAAATAAAACCTTCCCTGACTAGACGTCGAGTCTTGAGTCATTCATCTCATCCGCTCACAATGACATATTACATGCTCTGTGAAACTTAATATTTTTGAAAACAAGGGAATGGCCCACTGTAGAATCACAGTCCTCCCCTGTAAGGTATACTTCTTTTCCTTCCTGCAAACATTGGGAGGTAAAAGGCAAAGACCACAGTTCATGCAGAAAAGCGCTACCCATGGGTTCAAAGCGGTCGAGCGGGTAATGTTTCATACAAGAGCTGAATTGAAACAGTGAGAAAGGCAAAGATATAACCCCATGAATTAGCCAAACAGCAGAATCAGTTTCCGCTACAGAAAAGGGCAAAGGGTCTATTTTTCTATATGTAAGAGAGTGTATATTGCATCTTTCATGGACATAAACTGCTGTTTCTCAGTTAAATTAAATGGTAAAAACAAAGCAGAGGCCTTCAAATAATCCCATGGCATCTTCCTCATTTTCAAAGTTCATGCAAATTGCATCACAGAACGCAATTGGTTTTGCCCATGATATAACGGAGACACATCTTCTTGTACAATATCTATAACAGAAGAAACAATATTATCTGAAGTGTAAATGCGGGAAGATATCATACTAATACTGTTGTCGACAAGAACAAGAACCTTTTCTAAGTTTGCTTGGTCAATTTCGCGCAAATGAGACGCAGCTTCAATTTGTGAAATTTTCCATATTTTATTATAAGTTGCGTAAATTAATCTCTTTGCTCTAGGAACCCTGGGTCCCAAGACAAAGTCGGCCAAATTAATGCCATTGGACAACAACGATAAGTGTTGTTTAATGGACGATAGTGTAGAGTGCTGCAACCACTGTTGACATAATTTACCAACCAAATAGGTTGTTACCAAATGGGTATCTGGAAACCTTGTGTCGAGTATGTCTTGCATATAACCTAAGGTAGTGTTGTGAAAACGTAGTTGGCAGGCATTAGAATTCATCTGCCAAACTAACCAACCCAATGGATCCAGTTCAGACGTATTAAACATGTTATTTTGAAATAAATTATGTAATGTATCAATTGTGTAATTTGTTCATGAGCGCCAATTGTTATATTCAGCTAAAGAGGGAATGGCAGGGACGTTCATTTTCTTTGAAGTGGCCAAGTCAAAACAAGTTGTTTGGTACACTGTATCATTTAAAAACATAATTTGTGCTGTTATGAGGCAGGCACGATGTAAGGCTTCAGTGCCTTGCACCTGCCAGATTTTCGAACCCCAGATCGATTTCAAAGCAATGGTGGCCTTCCAATGATCATAACCCCTTACTGACAGCTCATGTCGAAAAGAATTAGAATACATTAATTTAGTATGGGTTAACATGACTTTGGGAGTTGAGGAAATATTCAATTTGAAATAGTAGGACTCAGGAGCAGACCTGTCAAGTCTTTGAAGTATGTAAATTTACTTCTAAGTGTTTTCGAGCTCCCTGTCAATGGAGTGGGACAATGTTCTCACTGTGTGTAATTAACAACAGATCGTAATGTATTTGTCTTATGTAGGAAATGATGCCAATAGTGTTGTTAACAGAGCAAATCGGCACAATTGGCAGAATTCAAATATACATCTTCAGCATTAAAAGCAGCATAATACTTAAAATCTGGAAACAATGACTGCATGCACATTCCAATCATCTGAACGTATGTCCTGTGTCACCACATCACCCATGGAGACACGAAAAACGTATGGAATGTTGACAGCCTCTGTCGGCCCATGTAGTTGGATATCCACTGTATCCCAGACAATGCCATCAGCTACAGGGAACGCTGAAATGTTAACAAGAGTCTGGTCACCTTTCATGATGTGGGAAGAGGAGTGGGGGGCCAAAACACCATCAACCAGGTTCACAGCATAGCGTTCGGGAAAATAGTGTCCATTGATGAGCAGAAAAAACACAGTCACAAAGCCAATTGTCATGAAGAAAGAAATCAGGATGAGGACCAACCAGATGTATGTCCAAAGGAGGGACCAAATAAGTCTGTTTAAACCACGAGACAAAAATAGTCAATTTTGTAGGGCCAAGTGAGGAGGTGGAAGATGAGTCATAAGAAAAACTGCCCTGATGTAAAGAATTGTCGGGCAATCTATGTAAAGACTCACTTGTGGGATATGTGTATTCAACTTCCGCGTGCAGGAGGAAGCTGGGGGAACAGGCAAATGATCAACAACAGGGTCCAGCTCAATGACAGCGTCGTTTTGAGAAATCAAAGTTACACCAACCCCAAGATTCCTAGAAATTGTGGGGCAAGAAACAGCAGGCATCACACTATTCAGAATTGGCCAGATGTTGTAGCATGACATTGTCAATGGAGATGTAGCTGTTGTCTTTGGAACCAGGAAGTGGTGGTAAAATGACAGTAGGAGTACCCTTTAAGCCAAGCACTGGAACCGGTGCACAATAAGAGAGACCAAATTCTTTTTTGTTCTCCAACTTCTCTCGGACCAGATCCTCCACTTTCGGAAGCCAGTCGGCCACCGGGATCAGCAGTGCAGCATCTGTTGCCGGAGGCAAATGTTCAGTAGCAAGACAGGCACGGGTCTCTTCTAGGTCCTGTAACATAGTAGAATGATTATCTAAGGCACGTCTAGACCATCAAGGTCTGGCACAAACATTTTGATGCCAAAGAGCATCTCGTATGGGGTCCACCCACCCAGAGGTCTTCTAGGAAGATTATTAAGTGCACGTTGGACTCCATACAAATGGGGTAGCCAGTTCCTGCCAGTACCTAAGACTCTAGCTGTCAAAGATTGCTTTAAGTCATGGTTCATTCGCTCCACAATTGAGTTGCCCTCAGGCCTATATGGAGACAAAAACTGCACCAGCTCCCCCAAAGACTTCATCGCGTCCTTGTACACCTTAGAGGCGAATGCTGGACCATGGTCAGAATGAAAGGTGCCACAGGCAAAAATCCCTACAAAGACAAGCAAATCCCTGATAACATTTCGAGCGTCAGCACTATGTTGTGGCCAAACCCAAAGGAATCTAGTGCACGAATCAACTGCAACCAAAATGTATTTATATGCAGTATCTGACAAAAATGGACCACAGTGATCAAGATAGACACAAGCAAAAGGGCGATCTGCAATGCAAAGCTGCGTTTGTGGTGGACGTGTTACCGTAGAAGGCTTAATTCGTTGACAGATGTCACAAGAAAGTACATAATTACGTGTCTGTTTATATAAACCACGCCACCAATAATGTTGCTGCAAGATAGAAACAGTCGCGGACACTCCAGCATGGGCCGAAGCCATACCTTTGTGTGCGGTTTTGATTAAAGTGTGTCTGCGGTCCACGTTGGGAATCAGCCGATCTCTTACGTCAGGTATTCTTGCAAAAGGAACTTGTTCAGAAGTTAACTGATAAGAATACTTTGAAGGGAAATCCTGTGGATAATAAGAGCCCTCCGCAGTTGCAGCTATTGCTGCCAAAATATCATTATCAATCTTAGTCATGGACCTTGTAACGGCTGCTACTGTACACGTGGCTACTGCAGATTTGGCTGCTTCATCAGCCAAAGAATTCCCAACAGCGTGTGCTCCCACATGCTGAGGGCCAAGAGTATGAATAACGTGTGAGTGGCAGACGTTGTTTAAGGTCCGCCACTCGAACCCAAAGTGTTTTATGCTTAATTGAGCTGCCTTTAGAATCTCGATAATCATTTTGAGACCAAAAGAATAAGTTGTCATTGAAAGAAAGAACACAGTAATAGGAATCACACACAATGAGTGTAGAAACACTCAGATCAGGAAACTCGAGAGCAAGAACTAGAGCGAGCCGCTCAGCCAATTGGGCGGTACAGTCTCCTAGCGCCTGAGTATGCACTATATTAGACTTGAAGTCTCCATTCACCATTGTACCCACCACAATAGCACAAGCCTCTGAATAAGCATGTTTAGAACCAGTCGTCGGTTGCGCCGAACCATTGGTGTAAATAATACATGGGCACTCCTCTAAGGGAAGCAAAGACAGAGGGGGTGGATGAACGTGTTCATATTGCAAGAACTCCTGTGTCTGAAGAGAGGGGTCAAAGATGAACATGACATCAGGCGACGTCAAAGAAGTAGCCCATTGTATCCAACGGGATGCAATGCTTTAGAGTTTGGAACACTCGCCTTTGTCACTGCTTCTAGGGCAGGGTAAGGTGTAACCACCAGAATGCGTATCCCCTGTGCCAGTGCGCGTTCCTTCAGGACTGCCACCTGCACAGCTGTCAAAACCTTTCAACAGTGGAAAAAGTGGCTGAAGTGTACAAATGCGATTTGTATGCAATAGGTAATGTGCCACCTTCATTGTACGTCAAATAAGTGAAACCCACTGTGCCTGGCACAATTCGTATCACCAGGTTTGTGTGGTTATAACGTGTCAACAAGTACTTAGATTCAAGCAAATCAGACTGTAAAGAATGCAAAATATCAGAATTTTCCTGGAGCCAGCTGGCTTTGGTAAAGGTAAAGGTAGGTTGTATCAAGGCAGAAAGAGGCTTGATACGCTGAGCATTCTCTGGAATATAAGACCTTCCAAAATTTAAAAATCCCAGCAAAGCCTGAAGTTTTTTCAGGGTAGTTGGAGATTGCAAGCGTGCGCATTTCTCCAGAAAGTGGGGGTACCAAACCCCGACCTTCATTATTGTGCTCATAGCCCAAGAAAAGCACTGCATAGCAAGCGATGTGTGATTTAGCAAAATTATATTTGTATCCGTAGTCCGCAAACTCAAGGATGATGCGGTCAACACACATAGATGCGGCAATAATTAATCGTCTGTGAGATAAATATCATCAACATATGAGTATGCATCTGGGTCTATGCTGTCTAACAAAGAGACAACACGCTCGGCGAAAACACCGGGGCTATTCTTATACCCCATAGGTAAACGCCTACATTTTTTCTGTTTTCCACCAGCCGTGAATGCGGTCCATTGACTGCATTCAGGGGACAGGTTATGACTGTAAAAGCCATTGGAAATGTCAAGTGTCATTTTCTATTTTTTACAAACAATACTGTCCATAAGGGCAGAGCTATGGGTATTCTGCACCGCAAAAGTACGACAATGAGAGTTCAAATGCCAGTAATCTAAAACTATGCGGATTGACCCATCGGGTTTAGACACAGTAAAAAGAGGATTATTCATCGGTGACACACATGTCTCAATCACTCCTTGATACTCCAACTCATTTAGAACATCAGAAACGGGACCTTTGGCTTCCCGCCTGATGGGATATTGGGGTTGAGGTGGAGGCATAGAATGTAATGGAATCTTATGTGGCGGAGAATCTTTTTCCCAGCAGTACTTGATTATGGTACACTGCTGGCGCCAGGGCTAAAGCCCACTCCGCAGCTAAAGCCTCTGCATGCTCTTTGGGGACATAACGCTAAAAACTCTGAAGTATCATGTCCTACCCCTTGATGCTGCCAGAACAAAAGGTAGGGGCCAATCAGCCCCTGCTAACAAAATGTCATAGGAAGCGGTCAGATTCTCCCCAAAAATCCCTGTGATTACACACTCAATGTCATCTTTGATAAGGAAAACTATGTTATACAGCCTATCCAGGGGGAGCAACCCGGGTGTCAGCTGTCTCTACTGTAACGAAAGTTTCAGTTGCTATCGCATCCAGACATGGACGCAGTGCCTCCCACATTATGGTAACTTCTGCTGCTGTCGAGCAGAGTCACCGCCCAAGTACAATCCAGCAGTCGGGTTCTCACCGTCTGAGGCATATCTTGCTGTCAAAGCAGCAACTTTTTTTTTTTTAAATGGGCACGGAAGAATGGCACCTCCTCTTGTTTCCCCTTGCCATCAAACAGACGAGGCTGATCAGGTCCCTGTGGCGCAGGATGACTCTTGCTACAATCCTGGCGATCCCCACCTCCGACTTGAGAGCCAGACGTGTCCTGTGAAGAACAAGGAGAACGCGGATCAGGGACCTGCAATCTATCAGGAGTCTTAATTTTTGTGCTGTCGCACAAGTCATAAGTACGCTCAGAAGTGTCAGGTGTCAGTGAACCAGCCCGCGAGCCCTGCTTCTGTTGTTGCTGCCCCTGTTTTTTATTTTTCCAGTTCTTTTTAGGAAAAACTGGATGCCCGTCTTTATCAGACTGAGCTTTCTGTTGTGTTTGAGATTGTGTTTGCGTTTGAGTAAAAGGCTTAACTCCCAAACTATTGCGCCCTATTGTTTTATAAGCTTTTGCAATAGTCTTTGGTAATTCGCGTGGTTTGTCTGCATCAGGCACAGCCTCCAAGCCGCTAGCCACGTGAAAGCTTACTGCATCGCCCTTGACATTGGCAAGGATCATATCAGCAACCACGTCGAACACCCACATCAGTCTCATCCCCAGTTCTACAGCTGCTTCAGCACCCTGTTCATCTTGAACACGTTTAATCACACAGAGGAGTACAGTCATAGAGGGAGTGCCGAAGCACTTTGAATATAGGGCTTCAAATACCCTGCCCCAGGTGATAAAATCAGCCACCTCAGGAAGTAAGTCTTTAGGCAAACTTATCGTCAATATCCTGTGTTTCTCCACAGGACTCATATTGGGAAAAACAGTTTCAAGCTGTCCAAATTTCTCAGCAAGCCAATAAGGTAAATCATCCTTATTTTGTGGGCGCTTGCCCATTACGGAATTCACCAAGACAGGACTGATGGTTACACCAGCAGGTCCAGCAGGTTGCGCAGCAACGCCAGATGGTCCCACCTGGTAGTTGCACGACATAAACTGAATAACAGCCCTATGTACGCGTATTAAAGAAGTGTGTAACACTCGAAGTTCTGGCAGCGAAGCTGTCGTAAGCCCACGCGGGTGAGGGGCATACCCTGCCAAAATGGGCCATGTTGCCCCATCTATCGATAAAGGGCCCAAACGGACCGACGTGAGTGGGTGAGGAAGGGCGCCATTAAACCAAATTTGGTGTTGCCAAGCTGTGAGCGTGACCTCTAGAGCACGATAGGGCTGAAGCTCATTAGGAACAGCCGTGGCAGTGTAGCTGTGAAACAGATTATCGGCTCTGTCCACCGCCGGAAAGATGACCCAAGAGTAAAACACTTCAAAGCGATATGCTGGATCTGCTTCTACTGCGAAAATCAGCGCAACAACCGCATTAGGGACCCCTTGTAGAGCCAAATAAGCCCTGCATGGTATGCAAGAAGGTGGCAAAATAATAACCGCCATCACACAAAGCAAAGAAAAACAACTCTAAAAGTGACAGCACAACAATGGGTTAAGAATAAAGAGAGAAACCTTTTATTTAAAACTTCAAGCTTGAACGAACCTATATAAACATCAATATAGGAGGTTGCACTGTCACAGCTGTCTCTGGAGACAAAAGTGAGGGTATTGTGGACCAGCACTACTTAAGCGTCTCGCAGATAAGTACCAGTCCCCACATTGGGCGCCATGTTGCAGGGATTCTGCACATATACAAACTATGTGCAGGAAAACCGTACCTCAGTGAATAGGGGTGTACCAACCTACCACATTAGTACCCAAAATCGCAAACCAACTAGCTATAGTGTCCCATTCGTTCTCCGACTAACAACGAAGCTACCAATGATTAGACAACCCAGAACATGTCACTCTCTCTTGAGAATCGCGGGAGACAGACAATCTTTTGCGCACTCACTCATACTTGTCCACAATGAGAGTAATCAGAGACGCGGTATAGTTTAAAATGTTTATCTTAACTAACGTGCCCTATGGTACAGTACACATGCCATTACAAGCAGCAAAATGCATCAACACAATATAGTCACAATTTCATAGAATATAAACGGGGATATCATTTTATAAAAACAGTGGATAAGGGCTACGATACTTAACCACCCTCCCGATGGTAAGAAATAGTTTATTATAAAAAAGAAAACCTCTGGGCTTTGCCAGCAGACCCCATACCTCAAGGCCTAGATGAAAGGTTTAGATCTCAGGACAAGCACAGCTCTTTCCTCTGGAAAGGTGTCTCTCCAAGTGTCTGTACAACATACTTAGCTTGCAATATTAAAGCATACGAGTTCCAGTAGTGCAGCTGTGTGTGTCATGTTATGTCTAGGTGCGAGGGACTAACCAGAAGAGAACAAGGGGTATTGTTGATTGACCTTTACATCGTGTGCAGACTAAACCTCAGAGCACGGCAGGGAACACGAAAAGCAGCTAGTAAAAAGGGCACAAATAAAGTCCTGCAAAATAAATGCATGTGGTGTCGTGGACAAAAGCAGCCTCATGCCAGTGAAGCTCACGCTAACTTAGCAGATGTTGACAATGGACCCTCGATCTATACTACACTATTGCACCTAGGAGTTGGCCTAATGGCGGGCGTTCGACCTCGAATCTGGGGAACCGGGTTCGAGTCTTGGTAATGATGCTGAACATCCTGTGATTCTGGGCAATTCACTTTATCTCCCCGTTCCTAACAAAAATGAATGTGTCCTCATGTAACGCAACTGGTGCTATGTAAAGCGCTCTGATGCCCGATACCTTTGGCTCAAGTTCGCGCCATATAAAACTCCGTAAAATAAAAATAAAAAAATAAATAAATAACTTCAACCCATATTAAAAAAAATACTCTGAAAAATAAAGCTTCTTATTTGTGAAACGTCCATGTGTGTGCATGTGGTGCCTCGCACTACACACTGCCTGATGCAGATAAGTAAACAATAATATCCAAAAATGTGGATTTTGATGAATCAGATGACCAAACCAAATGATAATAGTAAAACAAATTCTTTGTAAGACAAAAAAAAACAAAAAAGGAAAAATACATCAGCACAACAGTGTTCAAACCACCAATTGAGCCTAAAAGCAGCATCACATAGCCAAACACTTCACATACCATATAGCAATCCAGCTCCCAAACTCACACTTCATCACACCAGATACCTCAGAAACACGCACAACTTATGGAATCATTCCACCCTATTCAGACTTACACTCCAGGAACACCACTGCAAATCAAACCACTCTGGAGGATCTTGACACCAGGAACTCAACTGGAAAAACCCCTCTCTCTCCAGAACGATCGTAAGGGGTGAACGGAAACCTAAAAAAGGTCTCTAAGCAAAAGGATATGCTCTTAAAGGAGCAACCATCCTGTACTACCAATATTTGTGGGAGCAAAAAGGCAGCCCAAAATTTGAACACCCCAAGATTTCCCTTAGCTCCCCCACAGTTTACTGGATCAGAGATGCCATTAAACCTTAATTTCATTAGGCAATGTGTCCCTGCGTTAAGGCGCCTCCCCAAACATCAATTTAGCAGAGCAAAAGCAATTAAATAAGTAATGGGTTTTACACAATAATTGAGTTCTAGATAAATGAAAAGTTAAAGGGTTTTATTACAAAAATTCAATACAAGCAGTAAAGAATCAATGCCATGAAGGCTCTCAGATGCAAAGTTATACAGAGTTTGTAAGTCCCAAAAGGCTTCCAACTCATGAGAAAATCAGGCAGCATTAGAAAGCTCAGGAACATTTCTGACTCACCCCCAAAATCAAGGGGGTCTTACACACGATTAGGGGGTCTTATACAAGATTCTTGTATAGGAAATTACTAATACTGCTAAATCAACATTTAACAATAAGACTTCCCGGGAGGGCATATGTCTTCCAGCACACCACAACACCTGAACCAGAAATGACTTCTGGTTACTGTCCATGGATGCCCAGACTTGGACCATCTAGGTGACTCTCCTCCCTCACACTCTGTCAGATCATGGGCCACTCAAGCTGGTTTTGCAGCTCCCCTAAACAATATCTTGTGCATTCATGTGGAGTCTTCTGCCGGTAGCACTGCACGAAGCAGCATTTCGCGAGGAGGTTTGCGCAGCAATAATACAATATTTCGATCACAATGAGGGTTCGGTGCCATTGCCATCGACTCTGCGGGAGACATTCAAGGTAGTAATGCACTGGGTCTGTATTGTTAAGAAATCAGGAGTTCTTAAAGCCCTCCGCAGGACACTATACAGATTAGAGAATGACATCGGTACCCTGGAACAGGAGTTTCTTCACTTGAAAAATGCCATCATACAAGCCAGCATCCGAGACAAAATAACAGAATACCAGGAGGAAGCGGCTCAGGAATCCCACTATCTGAACAAGGAATCCCAGGCCCGATGAATGGTGAAGGGATCGTCAGGATAAGACACCTGCAGGGATGTTTGGCAAACCGCATGCTTCCACTTACATGGCAGAGCTTCGGAAAGGGAATTCCGACTTATATCCTCCCCATCTGAGTTAGTTACCTCTTTCTATTCTCATCTATATACAGCCACCTCGATTCTTGGCCCAACTGAGCTCACAGGGCATCTTGACACTATACAACTGCTCTGGCTAGACCAGGCCCATCGCATGTTTTTAGACTCACCCATCACAACAGAGGAAATTGTGTAGGTGATCAAGAGCCTAATGGGGGACAAAGCACCCTGACTAGATGGCCTGACTACTGCATTCCACCGGGAGTTCGCCCCTTTGTTGGCCCCACACCTGCTGGCAATGTACCAAGATTCACTGGCCAGAGGCTCATTCCCGCCCTCTTGCTAAGAGAAGCAGTCATGATAACACTCCTCAAGCTCGACAAACTAGCTGAGTGCTGTGATTCCTCCAGGTCAGTTCCATGAATAAATGTTGATAATAAGATATATTCTAAGCTGCTGGACAACCGCTTGCTGCCCCTTCTGCCACTAATCATTAGACCAGACAGGTTTAATCTGCGGTCGCTCTGCATAGCACAACCTTCATACTATTTTTGCAGTCATGAATCACCTTGGCACTCAGGTTTCTGCAATTGCCACCCTCTTGGACACCACAAAGGAAATAAACTCTTTAGAATGGGTGTATCTGTTTCAACTGCTTGCACCCCTGGGGTTAAGCCCACAATTCATTTAACAGGTCCAGCTTCTGTATACTCATCCAACTGCTCGTGCGTGCCTAAATGTACTCCTCTCCGAACCTTTTAGGACCACCCGCGGCATGTAACTATGGTGTCTACTGTCGCCACTTCTGTTCGACATCACCATGGTGGCAAGGCTCCGTCAATGCCATGGGGACAGGGGTATCGGCTTCACAACTAGAGGATTGGTGGTGTCCAAGTATGAGGACCACATAATCCTTTATACATGTGAGCCGCAAACGAATTTGGCCCCCCTGACATGCAAGGTTGTGCGCTTCAGTGGTTATTCAGGTATTCAAATAAACTCATCCAAATCCTTTGTATTCCAGCTAACAGATACCACACAACCTTTCAACTCTGAGTACCTCCTGCAACAGGCAATAGACATGATTAGATATTTGGAAATCTGGCTTAGCAGGGATCCGGAGGAACTCTTGCATGTCAATTATGGCAGCGCGATTGACTGGCTAGAGGATCGTATCCCAATCTGGTACAAACTACCCCTATCCTTAGCAGGCCGCATCACAATAGCGAAAATGATCATACTCCCTAAATTCCCCTACTTCTTCATAAACGTCCCCATCCCACTTGCTGCGCAATTCTTCAGGCGACTGAGATCAAACTTAGTGGCACTGATATGGGCAGAAAAACAACCACGGGCATCCTCTGAGTTACTCATGTTGCCCAACTCGCAAGGCGGACTGGGGGCACCAGACATGCCACTGTATGTCATGTTTGCCGAAGCCCAGTGTCTCCACCACTGGCTCTGCCCTACGCCGTTTCAGTTGCACCTGGCCATAGAGAGGGATCACACTTCCCCCTGACCATTGTCGATGTCATTGTTTGAGCCATAAAAGGCGCCCAGGGCGGAGATCGACACAGTCAAATTTGAGCGGTGGACATGGGAGGGTTTGAGAAAGGGGACCAGACTATTGCTTTTATATGCCCCTTCCATCACGCTTGCTAACAATCCCACATTTCCACTCTTTCCAAGACAAAGGGGCCATTATGCAAGCACCTAAGAGGGATGTCAGAGTGTTTTTGGACTTGTACCTTGACAATCGATTAATCCCAACTTTTGATGGTGCATCGCTCCTGACCCCTGTCTTTTTGGACACTTTACTATACTATCAACGCAATGCTACATGCCGCGCATTGCATGAGACCTTCCCCGCCTCTCCCCTGACCCTCCTGGAACTGGAACACATGCTCACTTGCCAATCTCCATGCAAACTAATCACCGCCTATATAATCACAAGCAAAGCTCTTCGCCAATTTCCTCCCCGAAGGCACAAAAGACATGGAAAACTACTTGGACTCTCAGCTGTCTGAGGCTCAATTGTCCTTTTGCTGCAGGCAACTAGAACAGCTATCACTAAACTATTGGCTGCGCCTTATATACTTTATTTATTTGAAAAGTTTTATAAAGCCCGAACATGACCCTTGCGGGTATCAGAGCACTGTAAAAATGGGCGAAAGCATGAATAAACTCAGTGCTATGGAGGTCAACACTGTCTGAACAACATGAAGTAAACAATCAAGGTCAGGGACGAGGCATAGAGTGCAAAAGATTTCCTGTAGCATTCAGCAGAACAATCCTAAAGTGACTCGGAACAACATAATAAAATAAATGACAAATCTGTAGTCGGCCCAGCTAATATAGTTTCGGAAGGGCCCAGGCGTAAAATAACAATTTACCAAACAAGCATAAAAAAAAACGAGAACGGTATGTTGGGATAAATTTCAAATCTGTCAACAATGAGATATGAAAAACAGTACAAGTTGATGCAGTTAATGTTCACTCAGGAAAAGCCCTTTGGCCTGTTTCTTGAAAGAAGCAGTGGTAGGATTGGCTCTAATCTCAGTAGGAAGAGCGTTCCAAATTCTAGGAGCAAGACCGGAGAAGGCACGTTTGTACGTACTTTTCTTTTTGAATTTGGGAGGTTCCAAGAGTAGGGTGAACGTACTTATTAAGTTGCGAACCGAGCCAGAAAGGACAAGTTTGTTCGCCAGGTAGGCCGGAGTGTTGTAATAAATGGCTGTATGTGTTAGGCAGGCTATTTTAAAAAAGTATCCCCGTTTCAATAGACAGCCAGTTAAGTTGCAAAAGGTCAGGTGTAATGTGAGCGTGTTTTTTAGAGCCTGTGATGAGCCTGGCCGATGCGTTAAGAGTGGCTCTGAGAGGGGCCAAGCTCACTTTAGGAAGTCCCGCAATTGTCACGTATGTCTTCCGGCGGAAGGAAACATTTGATTTTCTTAAGGGTGTTAAGATGAAAGTTGGCACCCCTAATAGTGGCAGTGATGTGAGCTTGCATATTAAGGTGTTTGTACAAGGTAATGCCTAACGATTTAGCAGGGTCAACCACATGAGGGTGCAGTTAAGGGCTGTGAGTTGTTTCAGCGAGTCCAGGGTATGTGCAGCGTGGTTGTGGGGGACAATCAGCAGGAATTCAGTTTTGAGAGCATTCAACAAAAGATGGTTCTGGAATAACCATTGTTGAGTTTGTGAGAGAGCCTCATTTAAAGTTTTAATATCATCCGGATAGGAGATCTTCAAGTAAAGTTGAGTTTCATCCGCATAAATGTGGTAATGAATGTTAGAATAGTTCAGAATGACAGTAAGAGGTTCCATAAACAGGTTGAAGAGCGTGGGCGAGAGTGCGGATCCTTGCGGCACTCCAATCCTGACCAAGGTACTGGATGCAAGGGACTGGTTGAGTTTAATCCTTTCTGTGCGGTTATGTAAGAAAGAGGTAAACCACTTTAGGAATGGGCCCAAGAAACCCATCCTATGTTGAAGAAAATGAGTCAGGTTTTCATGTTTGATGGTGTGGAATGCAGAGGACAGGTCAAGAAGGATCAGAAGACAAGGGACATTTTGATCAAGGGATTTCAAGGCTTCATTCACAATGTGAGTTAGTGCAGTGTCAGTGCTATGCCCTGCTCTGAAATCGGATTGATAGAGGCCAAGTAGTTGAATTTTTTTTATATGGTTGCACAGCTGCATGTGTATGCATTTCTCGAGCAGTTTGGCTAGAGTCATGATGCTGGTGATAGGTTGGAAGTTGTTAGGGTCAGATAAATCCGAGTTGGGCTTCTTAGGGATGGGAGTGACTTGCCCAATTTTGAGGCAATCAGGTATGCTCCACCGCAGGAGCGATTCATGAATGCTCCTCGACCAAAGAGGTAGAATGGCCGAATAGAGGTCTTTACAAATGTTAGCAGGAAGTGGATCGCCAAAGTGGTTAGACAATTTTAGAGTTGCCATATTGCGGAGTAGTTCAGTGGAATCTGGCAGGATAAAGGAATTCCAAGAGTCGTCATTTTTGGGAGAACACTCAAAGAGAAAGGAGACTGCAGAGGGATCCACAAGCTCCGCTGATGATGTGGTGTAGATTAGAGGCAGCACTGTGGGAGTTACAGGTTGCAGTTCAATTTTTCTAGTTTTTTCAAAGAAGTACACTGAGAAGTCCTCCCCGCTAGGAAGCGGAATCAAGGGAGATGTGGTGGGGTTGGAAGTGTGGTTTGCTTGCTGTTTGATGATATCAAATAGCATCTTGGGTCTGGTTTTTTAACTTCCTACACCGTTTATATTGCAGGCCTGTACAACTTTTCAAAACAGGGGTGATACCCGACTCCTGATGTCAGCGTTGTCACTCGCCACAGGCCAAATTTCTCCAGTGGCTGATTTTTGTAGGGAGGTTTACACTATTGTCCACAAGGCCACTGGTTCCTCAGCCCCCCTGCATGGTTGGATTACTGGGATGCATGAACGATACACTCACTATGCACCACCAACTAATGGCCATGTTGCTCCTGTTGGTTAAATGCAGAGTGGCCATGCAATGGGGCAAAAAGCCAGCACCCGCTGGCAAGGCATGGCTAAGCAACGTGTCCTACTGTCAGGAGCAACTAACTAACTATTGGGAACTTATGCTGATCAGATCGAGACCCAAAGACATATGGGAACCATTTATCACTTTCCTTCAACAGAGAGACTCCGACTCACCGACTGATGGGAATTGGGGGGGCGGATGGTGGGATGGGTCAGCCAGTACAGGTTCACCCATCTAGAGAGCCCGGAAGGTCTCACCAACGGCATGAGGCCCTGGACCATAATGGGTACCTTCCAACTATGTGTAGGCAACTTCTGCATTCCATGTTGATCCATAATCATACTGGGATCGTGCTGTCATTAAATGATGCTGCAGGGTCTGCTCTTGGTCTCATCCTCAATGTGACTGTTAGAACCGGGATTCCCTAGTTGGCTGAGGTAGGTCCCTTAGGCCAAATAGGGACCCCCGCTTCCACGTCAGGGAAAGGAAGGACACCTTCTCAGATAGCCCCTGCTCACCCCCTTGGTAGCTTGGCACAAGTAGTCAGGCTTATCTTCAAGGCAAATGTGTAAAGAATTTGCAACCACGCTCTCAGTGACCCAATGATGACACCAAAAAAGGACTCCACACGAGTTTCATAGAAAAACAAGTATAAGTTTATATAAAAAGACATATGATGAGACCACACGATATAAATCCAACAGATGCGTATCTGTAATATTCCTCCTGGCCGGTTATTAGGCCAGCCAGCCCTCATAGGTTCTGGTGATATTAATGAGCAATTCTAGATGATCCAATGCAGTCCTAATGCAATGCTATACAGTTGGAAATGCAAGAATCAGGCACTTTGCAATATAAAAATAATGCAGTTCGTTATGCAACAATCAAGCAATTTGTAATGCCAAAATAATGCAATGCGTAATGCAACAATCAGGTAGTTCATTATGTAAACGAATGCAATGCATAATGCAACAATCAGGCAGTTCGTTATGCAGAAACACAATGCAATGCACAAGGCAACAATCAAGCAGTTTGTAATGCAGAAACAATGCAAAGCGCAAGGCATTTTGGCACCGATCACAGTGCTTCAGACGGTCTCTCTGCCACTCGTGCTGACTAGCTGTCAGCCTCTGCCAACATATGCCCCCAACACTGGTATAGTGTAAACCACAGTGCAACTCCACACTCCGGCCCCGGTAATGACACTCCTTGGCACATATGGGCCGCGATACGAGCTGGAACAGAGGCTCGCGCTGCAAGAAGGGGAGAGGCCAAAAGCGTCTCTCTCAGAGCCCGCACTCCGCCCCAGGTGCCGACACACGTTACCTGGGGGGTGCGACCTCGCTCTCCTCTCCGCCTCTTGCAACTTGGGCCTCAGATGCGACTTGGTTGCTTCCGGGTCGATGGCGATAACGAAGATCTCAGGCTGCAACAGGGGCACACGCACACAGCGTCGCTGAGACTCCCTTGAACCTCGGGTGTGCACGGTCAAAGGGCAATCCTCACGAAGGTCTCAGGCAGCAAGAAGCACACGCACACAGCGTTGCTGAGACTCACTTGAGTTCCAGGTGCACACAATCACAGGGCAATCCTCACGAAGGTCTCAGGCTGCAAGAAGCACACACACACAGCACCGCTGAGACTCACTTGGACTCCTGGCACCCACGATCACAGGGCAATTCTGACAAGGGTCTCATACTGCAAAAAGCACACGCACACAGCGTCGCTGAGACACTCTTGAACTTCTGGTGCCCACGATCACAGGTCAAGTCTTACAAGGGTCTCAGGCTGCAAAAAGCACACGCACACGCACACAGCGTCGCTGAGACATTCTTGAACTTCTGGTGCCCACGATCACAGAGCAATTCTTACGAGGGTATCAGGTTGCAAAAAGCACACGCACACAGCGTCGCTGAGACACACCTGAACTTCTGGTGTTCACGGTCACAGGGCAATCCTCATGAAGGTCTAAGGCTGCAAGAAGCACAGGCACACAGCATCGCTGAGACTCACTTGGACTCCTGGCGCCCACGATCACAGGGCAATTCTGACGAGGGTCTCAGGCTGCAAAAAGCACACGCACACAGCGTCGCTGAGACACTTCTGGAAAAAAAGAAACTTTTGTGTTCCTGAGTTTCCACAACAGGGAGCCAGCTCTCCTCGGGCCCTTGGGGTTAAGTTACTTCATGACACAGCACAGCAAAGTCCTTTCAAGCAGGGGCGACACAGCACACAGCAAAGTCCCTTTAGCCTCTCCTTGGTTAAAGCAGCAAACTGCACACAAGCCCCAGAACACACAGCAAGGATCAGTCCTTTCCTTCGGTCTATTCAGCTGTATCTTCCTTGGCAGAGGTTCCTCTTGACCACGAAGTAGTTTCAATACTTTACAGTCTTGAACAGCTCCATTCCAAAGTCCAGGGGTTTCAGCTCTCATAGTTATACCCCAAAATGTCTTTAAAGTCTTTGTGTTCAGGGGGGCACTGACCCCTGTCTAAACCAGTTCTGGGTGTCTCCCTGCCAGTGACACCTTATTCCTTTGATAGTGGGGGACTGGATCCTTCATCACTCAGCAGGGGATGGAGCCATTGTTTTATGGCTGCAGCCCAGGGCTCTTCACCTCCAGGGGCTACTCCTCCCCCCTACACTCCAGATGCAGGTCACACTGTTGCTGTCTCACCTCCTCTCCTGGGTCAAGACATTCCCCAGATCCTATCACTTTCAGAACCAGACAGTCAATCCACAACCAGGCAGAGACACACAGAAATGTTACAGCACAAAAACCCAGCCACTTCTAAAAGAGTGGTTTCTAAACACACAATGCAAAAGCCACCTTCACAAAAAGATGTGTTATTGAATTGTGTGTTCAGGCATACTAAACTTCACCTCTCCATCTTAAGCCTTTGGGAAGATACCCTGGAAACCTATTACAGAGCCTCCCCCATTCTGTCCTATGGGCAAGATGGCCTTTCAACAGTGAAAAACGAAATGGAGAGTAATTCACTGTTAGGACATGGTACACACCTCAGTACATGCCCTACCTTTCACATTTACTGCACCTTGCCCAGGGGGATACCTTGGAATTACCACAGGGGTGTCTGATGTGCAGAGAAAGGGAAGGGTAAGGCCTGGCAAGTGGGTGCACTTGCCAGGACAACATGGCAGTTTAATAAACTCTTTAAGGCTCCTGGTGTAGGTGGCACAATTAGTGCTGCAGGCCCACAGGTAGCATTTGCATTACTAGCCCTGGCACACATAGTGCACTTTACTAGGGACTTTACTAGTAAGGCAAACATACCAAGCATGGACAACCAAATACCATTACACTTTACACAGGGAGCACTTGCACTATGACACTGATCAGCAGTGGCAAAGTGCCCAAAGCATCTAAGTTAGCAATATTATGTCAGAAAAAAGGTCTAGGGGGAAGCAAAAAGTTTAAGGAACTTTAGCCAAAAAGGGCCAAGTCCAACAGTGACAATGTTGGGGTTACCTCATGCATAATGTAAGTTGTTCAGGCGGGTGCAACGTGTGGCTATTCTTCATTTCAGCATGACTTATGTTGTTTACTTTTGATAAATGCTAATAAAAAATTAACAAAAAAAAACAATAAGACTTTCTCTCGCTGAATAAATCCAGTGAAGAAACATACTAGATAGATACTTGTTGCAATCTTACATCCACACCACGGCAAGTTCATTGTGAGCAAAACAATCTAGGAATGTAAATAAACTAATGGGACCCTCCATTTTGTCTAAAATCGCATTTTAGAGAGAAATGTGGCAAATACAATTAACTAAAACACATTAATAAATACATTTCTACACATTACAAAAATTGTATTTAAATTAAAATATGTTAATTCAGTCTATATATATGAATTCAATTGTGAAGAAGCATATTAATGGTCATTATGTATGCACAAAATATAAACCCCAAAAAAACGTTTTCACAACAGTTAGCCATAAAGTAAAAGCATTCATTTAATAAAGAGGAAAGCCTGTATTTATGCAGATTCTCCACTCCCGGCTTTCCATACTTGTATTCCTTATCATAAATAAGCCAACGTAGACTTTTTCTTGTGGTGGTCATTGTTGGCCGCAGTTTATTATGCATACCTGCATATACATATTGCCTAAAGTTGTACATCCTGCCATAAATAATTATTGCTGAGCTGTCATCTTGTGTCTTGCTTTGTTTGCATCTCGTTATACATTGTGTTTGGAAAAATCATATGTACATTGGACAAATTGCATATTAGACTGACAGTTCGTTACACAGGTCATTTGCAGGCTTGTATTGTCTCTTGGCCCTACAGGGTCGTTGCTTAGTTTGGTTGGATTTGCCCTTGTAGGGGTGTAGCTTTTGTCCCGGAGTTAGGCCACAACTCGCTACCTTGACAATTCTTGTTGTGCCCTGCCATCCGGCGGGGGCTGGGCAGCGAGCGCCGTCTCCGATAGCTACCCCCTTGTGGTAGGCCAACTCACCCAGCCGTAAGGCATCCCAGAGTGAGTGGTCCTAGGCACCATCCATATGCCAACTCACCCAGCCGTAAGGCATCCCAAGGTAAGTGGTCCTATTCCGGCACACCGCCCTCCGGTGTGCCTCCGTACCAACCATTATCCCTGTAGTTTCTCTCCAACATCCTGCTTGTTCCTCCTGATTGTGACATAGCTGTCCCTTCGGTGTGGGTGGGTGGCGCAACGATTTTCGGTGCTGCTCCCCCGCTCCCCAACAGATAGGAGCATCCCTGGGGGAGCAGTGCTTATATCCCCCCCAGGGGGTTTGTATTATGCATCAGCCCCCATTGGCCGGGGGGGCTGGCGACTATGTGGCAGCCGCAGCAGGGGGCGCGCGGGAGCTCCCTGCTCTGTGGCGCGAAAAACTGGTTTTGTCCAGGGGGCTCAGCGTTGGTTATGGCGCCGGCCCTTTAGGCCCCTTTCGGCGGCGGCCTCTGCTCAATACGTGATTGGGACTTCTTGTGTTTACAAGCCGCACATGCAAATTACTCGTAAGGGGCGTCACAACATAAAACTGTCCTACACTCAAATCGCACAACCTTAGTGGTAGTCAGTTTCTCTACAAATATGCAGGCATAGCTGCCAAACAACAAGATTGTTTATTGCCAATCAATGTTGTCTTAAAGCTGAATATATACTGCAGTCAGAAACCGCAGGGTTGGGGAATGGGGGGTGGAATTAAATGGGGTCTCTGATGCCTGGCCCAGTGAATGAATGTTCGAGGTAAGAGGGAAGCTACAATGGTTTTCCTCCTTAAGGTGAACCATCATTTTGTGCTCAATGCAGCAAGTCCGTATTGAGGACACCAGTCCTACCATATGCAGCGCAGCCTTAATACACACAGCACGAACCTATGCAACCAAAGGTGTTACACAATATATACCCCATAATATACAAGTGCAGGGGTTTAAAACCACTGTTGGGGTAACTCAGTGCATTTCACAAGGGGCACAGTAGTCTCTACTATGGGGTTGGCTACACTTTCGGTGCACCCTGTGGCAAGGAAACTTATTTAAGAGCATCGACAACACATGAAACACCGTACGAGGACTATCAGACTGTTGAACTGACGGAGGGAAAACAAAAGAGAATCCTAGGCAACTCCAAAAAATAGACGGGATGTCACAGCTGCCACTACACTATGCAGTCTTCATTTTACAACCTACTTGTTAGAAGAGTTTTTTTAGAATTATATCTTTCCAATAGGATCGCAAAGCCTTCAGATCGCTACGGATGAATAAAGTAGTGTGTCGACCTACTAGACTGGCTTTATTTGTGCCGAAATCTACATGGCAATCCGAACACAACAACCAAGGGTTCTTTTGTGACAATAGGGCTGCCTTTGTAATAAGGGATCACGTGGTGCTGCCTTTGTAATAATTGGTCACATGGTACAGACAGCGAGCTCTGTGTTCTTTTCCCACTGTTCTACCTTTAACAGAATGCTGCAAGGCCAAGTAAGCAAAGTGGGCATGGAATCCAATATTGTTTTCAACACCATCCGTTGGTAATAACGCCTCAACTCTCCATGTTCCTTTTACAATCACCGCCACTTTTCAAACCTACAATAATAATACGGCTCAAATTCTCGGCCTGCCGTCCTGTTTTGTTTAATCGGCAGCTCTTAAAAGGGAAGCAAATTTAAAAGCTTTAGGTTTGTAACCAATTACTACGCCAGCGTGCCTCAAGTGCGCCCACTAGTTCGCAGTGCCATGACGCGAAGTATGACACGCAGAGAGCATTGAATCCCTCTCTCGCTCTCTCACACGTGCACAGAAACAATGAAGAATCTCCAGTGACGCAGCACAGCACCAGTCTGCGCCACAACGCTGTATTCATGTTGTCACTTGTCGTTGCCAATCTGTGTATTAGCTTTTAGTCCAGTAAACACAACACACACAGTAAAGCAAGTTATTAAGCTATGCTTTTTTTCTTAATTTGCATGTAAACTCACCCAACCTTTGCCCCCAACAAACAAGCATTGGCATAGCCAATAGGTCTCGCCTTTGTGGCCTTGTAGGTGTTTAACTATGCAGCAAGTTAAACTGTTGCTACACACTAGGTTAAGCAGTCTGATTTAGGAATAAATTATTGTCTCAGTAAACATTTATGGACATATTCGAAGCTTGTTCAGCGCACAGACAAACACAAGTGCCTTGATGCAAGTCAACAGCACTATAACATTTTGTGGGTAGCCATCTTCAAGCGTTTTTTGAAAATAAATGTTACAAACTAGGAGAGGCATTGGATTTGGCAATGAATTTTAGCCATGCTGTATAGCAGCATAGTACTGTGCAGCATGGCTAAAACTATTTAAAAAGAAAAAGCGTTATGACGTGGCCAGGGATAAAGCAATTTTCTTTTCTTTTTTTTTTTTTTACAAAACAAACAAAGGGTAGTGGGTTGGGGGGTGAGTCAACAAGGAGGGAGGCAGGGCAGTAGAGAAGGTTGCAGTTGGGGAGAGGGTACAAGAAACAGTGGGAAAGCAAAAACAGCTCAGGGTGGGTGGAAGGGGTATGGCGGCAAATGGACAATGGAGGGTGGGGGAAGGAGGGGCTGGGGTGTCAAACGGACACCGGGACGGGATGGGACAGAAAGCTGAAAACAGCAGGTCAGCAGGAGGGGATGGGACAGCAAGTGGACTGAGGATGAGCTGGCGGGGATGGGCCGGCAAGCTGACAACGGAGGGAGGGCGGTAGGGGACGGGGCAGCAAGCTGACAACAGTTAGTGGGAGGGGGTGGGGTAGAGAGGTGACAAAGGAGGGTGGGCGGATGGGCTTGGAGAGTGGGGTGACAACAGAGTGAGTGAGGGCGGATGGTTCAGCAACTGACAATGGAAGGTGGGAGGGATGGTTCAGCAAGCTGACAAGGAGGGTGGGCAGGAGAGGATGGGGCACCAAGCTGACAATGAAGGATGGGTAGGTGGGGTTGGAGCAACAAGCTGACCACAGACAATCCAAGAAGGTGGAGCAGGGTTGTATGGCCAATGAAGGGCATAAGGGGGAGGGGAATGAGGGAGCACATGGACAGCAGAAGGTGGGCAGGAATTTCTGGGGATTTTTACTTACTGATATATTAATGTTTGACTTGCACAGATGCATCCGTAAAATTGACCATTTGTTCTGAAATCTTACAGTCCCTTTCCAGAATTTACCTCAACAACACGTGGTCACCTTACATCCAGCTAGGCAAATATACACATGAGGGGTACCTCAGTGAACAACATACATAAACATAAAATCAAGCACGTGTTCTCACACTAGAACCACACAGAGACATAGCCACAGAACACATATGCAAACACACCGAACAGAGACACTGCATGCAGGAAGACTATGGCCACCATTACACTAATAAAGTGGACTTGCCGTTGCATGAGATCTGTCCGTGAGCAATAAGTGGCTACAAAGAGAGGGAGGCGTTACAGTCAGACAAAAAAAAATAACAACACTACAAAACAGTGCTGTTTCCAATAATGCAGACAAAATAGAATACATTGATGTTTTATGCAACATCCGGATACAATTGACACAAATCTGCAAAAAAAAAGAAATTCTATTATAATCAACTGTATGGGGAGGAACAATGGTTACCCGGAGAAGCATGCCTTTGACAAACGGAGAAGGCCCTACATACCCAAGCACCCATTTAAAGAAGTAGAGCCCAAGTCTGAAATCTACAATTAGGAAAATTGTGTATCCTTTTTTCTTTGCCCTTCGGTGCAATTAAAAAGGGGGTATGTCCCAATTCACTAACGATTTTAAATGTTTCATTTTTCTTGTAGTAATTTGTATAGCTACAGCTGAGAGTGCATACGAAACTAAAAAACGCACCCACCCCAATCTCCAGTTTAGTTGAGAATGCTTTCCGGAACTTGCTTATGATTAGCCACGTTTGATGCCAGGCAGTGCAGTCAGCAGGTAAGGGGCAGCTCTCAGAGCACGGTAGCCGGTTACAACTCAGTGTGCTTTGGCTCTTACTGTCCTTCGGCGAGGGGACACACGGTGCCTCCCTTCCTCTGACTCTCCTCAGAGTAGGGCCTCAGGGCTGTGGAACGGGTTCCTTTCTAGGACTGTCATGGCATAGGGAGAGATAGTCGCTTTCATTAGGGCAATCCAGCACTCGATCTATGGCCAATGCTGGCAATTCTGGAAAAACAAGCTTGCACCGTGCAATAAAATAATGGCGTGCAGCCACCATGCTGCAAGATGATGCACAGCAAAGAAAGCAGCTGTGCGCCTTTCTTTCATTAACACACCTCCCTCTTTACAGCCGCCGCACTTTATGAAACATTAAGCGTGGGAGCGTGGGAGCCATGAAGCGTGTGCCGTGCTGATGAAGATGCGCAAACTGTTATGCTTACACGTGACGCACTTTGACCATGTATCGGGCGCCACCTGATTAAGGGATGCGCTGCGTTGAAGCGATGCAGGGTTAGGTAGGGGCAGGCTTTCAGCAACATTGGAGGAGGTGGAGGGACAGATGCTCCATTAAGATACAAGGAGCTTTGGGCATGGAACCTGAACACAGGCAAAAAGTAACACAACCTGGGAAGAAATAAGAAAGAAATAGTCCACCAAAGAACAGATATACAATTAAAGCATAAAGATACAGTACTTTGTCCCTGCTCAGTGGAAGAAACAAAAGAGAACAAGCATTTGCAATGCAATAGGTCTTGCATTTGCAAGAGTTAGAGCTTTTGGCATTGTAAATGACAATGTTTTTTACCCAAGCGTTTTGGTTTGGAGTGGACGTATAAACACGTATTTGCAATGCAACTGGTTTTGCATTTGTGCAAGTAATAGCTATTAGTGTTGAAAATGACAATTTGTTTTACTTTTTTGTATGCAGTGAAGTGATGATATTTACATATCGCTATAGCCATTTGTATGACCTCGCGGCACTGGATAACCAGAAAATGGTAAATAGGTACTGAGAGAGGGGACATAGGAGTAATATGATGGCTGAAAAAAAAAAGTAACAACAAACGCAAGATTAAGTAAAGCATGTGAAATGTAAGCAGGAACAAGATAGTTACTTTAACGCGTTTACACTTGTTATTCAGAAATATTTGAGTGTTTTTGCCTGAAAAGTTAAAAACATGACTACAGGGCCGGAAGGGACCTGTCTGAAAGTCCATTGCTTATACCCTTACAAAACGTAAGCAGTATGGTTTAAAAATATCACATCCCTGAACAAAGAGCAGCGGTACACATTTTATAAACTAAAATAAGAAAAAACGCAGATAAGGATCATATTAGTTTTCCAATTTGATGGTTTTTAGCAATTGAGGAGGTGGAAGACAGAGACAGAAAGAGAGGGAATAAGAGGAAGAGAAGGAAAGAAAGTGATGGGGAGAGGCAGAGCAAAAGAAGTGAACAGTGTTGTTCAAAGAAAATAGAGAAAACAAAAGTTGCGCTTCACTGGCAAACCTTGTAAAGTGGCGCTAATGTGTTTGGTTGTGAATAAAAGTAAACCTGACTGCCATGATGATATTCCATAAAGAAAGAGATGAAAGATTACAGAAGAGGGAAAGGGTCAAAATTACGTATGGGGGGTGTAGAATGGGCGGGGAGTGGGAAATAGGGAGAGAAGAGAGGGGTGAAAGCAGTGAGTGCATAGAGGGAGGAGAAGCAGCTAAAAATACATCTTGGTAGGTGATTTGGTTGCCCACAGAAATACAAGAGAACTGGGAGAAAGAACAGAGAAGGGAGAGGACCAGGATTGACTTAAAAGAAAAAAAGAGCAAAGACTGGTGGGAAACGAGCAAAGTTTGATTGGTACCGGTGGTGGAGGCTCTTTTTGGCAGGCCGGGTATGAAGGTAATAGAGCTATGCACAGACCCTCGGTCTTAAGCATACTATTGTGAACATGACTCTAATGGCCCTTTCCATCTCATCCTCTAAAGTGTCGGTACCCACCTGAAACCGCTCCGCTGCCCGCGATTCAGAGTACTAAGGGCTCTGCGGCTGTCTGCGGCCCCCGCAGGGGGCCATTCCAAAAGGGCAGCCCTTTAGTGCCATTTGGGCACCAGCTCACCCCTCGATAGTGGTTGGGCTCCAGTAGGAGTCCACTAGCCAGGGCGCCATATGGGCGTCACATCCGGTGTGCCGAGGTGGGGGGAGGGTATGTATGCCTCCCCGACCCTCCTGGTGTCCTCTGTTGCACCAGCCACGCCGTCTCCCACCCCACCTCTTACCCAGCGGACTGGCTGGTGGACAAAGTATGCAGAATATTTTAATGTTTTCTTTTGTGTTGCAGGCGGAGTTACAGGGCGATCTAGAAGCAGACGGTACAGTAAGGGTACCTCTGCGCGGCACAGTAGGGGTGCCAGAGCCAAAGACCAGGAGCCTCAGGGCAGGTTCCTGGAAAACCGCAACGGCACCCCGTTAGTCCTTTGGGCGGTTGGGGGCCTGACCAACCGGGTGTTTGCCCTGCTACGCTCCGCCACAAAAAGGGCGTGAGTAATAAGAGACCAACGTGTCACGTGATCAGGAGGAGGATCACCAAAAAGTTGTAGCACTGACTGGGTGTCCCACAGTGCTGGCTCATCAGGCGGGCGGGGGCAGCATAGGTTGGTACAGCTGCCTGCCCTTGGATCGCCCAGAAGATAACCCACCATATTGCATACTTTTGTATGGAATAAACCTGCAGCAATTTTTACCATAGCAAAAGTTGTCTTGTGTATTTATTTATTCATGCATGCTCAGACTGTGGGTGGGGGTAGTTGCCAATAATGGCACTATGTTCCTTGCCTTCCCAGTTACATCCGTAGTACACTTCCTGGCAGAAGTAGAGTACCACCCTCCGGGCCCTGCTCAGTATGGAATAGCAAGACAAACTAAGGACAGGCAGCCAGCCCGCAAAGAGTATGCGCACACTGCAACTAGGCGGCCATACCTTAACGAGGCGGCCTTCATGGATTACAGAAGAGTGGAGGGTTTCAAAAACATATGGATGTAAAGCGAACATGTAGGTCTGAAAAATACATGATTATATATCTTTCCAGTCTCAAAGTAAAGGGCATGCCTTTACTATTTATATTTGAAATTTTATAGAATATTCTATAAATTATTATTAGCATTATTGTACTTAACAAAGATGGCAAAATAATCCCTTTCTAAAAACGATAACATAATTATAGTAGACAGATGACAAAATTTGCTCAGAGGTTCTATTTTGATAAAAGGCATGCTGCCCCAAAATAGCCATGGCTATCTCAGTGTGCAGCTTGGCAGCTGCCAGTTCTGTAATCATGAAAACAAAAGACGACGACAAGCTGATTGTCCATCTGGTAAAAGTAAACAAGAGGGCGCTTCTCTGGGGTCACCCTGTTGCACTGTGGCCACAGGCTCCTATGGCTTAAGGGTAACCGATGGGGCGGGTGATTGTATTTACTCTACCCAGCCTCAAAAGCAAAATAGACAAGCATTTGCAATGCAATAGCATTACTGAAAGTTTGAGCTATTGGCGTTGCTAATAATAATGCAATGCCAACAGGTCAAACTTTCAGAAACGCGAAAGCTATTGCACTGCAAATCAATCGCGGCACTCGCTTTTTAGCTTTAAACATCTTAAGCTAAAGCGAAGGTGCTGCGATTGCTTCAAAAGTAAAGAAACTGGTAAAAAGGGATGCATTTTGCCGCCATTGTAACAAAAGTAAATAAATAGAAAAAAAGTATGCAGCCATTTTTTTCTATTTGTTTACTTTTATTACAATGACTCCATTGTAAGAAAAGTAAACAAACAGGAAAAAAAAGGCATGCAAAAGGCAATTAACAAAAGAAAGGCACGAAGGTCATTATTCCAGCTAAGGTGTGCTGGACTGGTTAATTAAAAAAAAACTGTGTTGCAGGAAAGAGTGTCCTGCCTGCAAAGGCATGCAGGGGAAAGTCATTTAATAAAATAGTGCGTCAAGGCAGTAATTAAAACATGCATAGTAACAACACATGTAACAGGGGGTACCCCCATGGGAGGTTACAAGTAGAGAAAAGGTGTAACTAAGGGTGGACTACTAAGAATATTGACTAATAAAAGCCCCATTTACAAAGGACAATGATAGAAGCCAATTAAAAAGATGGGCGTAAAGGGGGTAGAGCTTTATGCCTATATCCTGTATATGTTGATTACAACAAAGAAATAGTTTTTCAGTACCCTTACTTAAGCCGATTAATTATTTTCTAGCTTGAATGATTGAATGTTGCTCTTTATTTGGTCTGTCCTGATGACCTGATAGAGGACTATGGTCGAAATGCCGTCGACGCCTTCCTTGGCAGAAATCAAGAGGAAGCATTTAGTGTTTTATGTTTTTGTGATCCTACAAACCTGTTACTGTATATAATTTTCCTTTTTTCCCAGTACTTTGTTCACACCTTAGTTTGTCCTTTGTCATTGATATATGTTTGTGTAACCTTAGGAGCACCTCGTTTTACTATATATTTGAACTTTTCACTAATGAAAAAGATACTTTTTGATAATTAACTAAGGGGATTGTATTATTTCATGATTTTTAGGTGGGATTCTTTCAATAAATCATTTGAAGTCACAATTGTTTTTTCCGTAAACTAGGAACCTGAACCATTGTAGTCCTAATATTGTTTATGAGCCCCAGGTTTGGGTTACAGGGCTGCCCCTGTTTGTTGCAATCATCAAATCCTGAATACAGCATGTCTCAGAGACTGTGCAAACGCTGCCTAGGCGTGACCTAAAAAGGACGGACATGACTGACCAATAGCAAGCAAGTATTTTTAAAGCACACTGAAACAAACAAATTAAACGAAGGGGGTGGTTTTAAGCCCACAAGAGAAGTATATACTAAAGTATATACAAGATGTCTCAACCTAAAAACAAGCCTTTATCATTCTCACCCTGATTGCTGATGGTTCAGTGGTGCTCATCTACATATACATTCCTTTACAATGATCAAGTTGCTGAACAGTGGCCACCTGCATTCACTTTGTGTTAGTACCGCGACAGATAACCCGGATGCACTTATTACTCATTTCATCATTTTCAGACAAGCTGAGCCCAGTTCTCAAAGAATTATTGTACTGTTACAATGGCAGACATACTACGATGCATAGGTATAAATGTGCAACTCCTGAGATTTAAAAAACATTTCTTGTAGTGGGCCAGAAGGCGGCACCAGTTGCAGCTTTCTAGGCGAACTATGGGCAACATATCGTCACATCTGTTATTTTTTCAAATTTAGAGTTTTATGCAAGGTATGTCCAAAGTCATCCCTGGAAGTGATTTTTGGAGGGGCTTGGCACACAATGGTATACAATGAGGAGAGTACACATTCATGTGTATTTATTACTGTATGTTAGAAATTGGATTTTTGGTAGTCTAGGGCGTGGGCCAAAGCCAGGCAAAAACCACCACTCTAGTCAGGATAAGGGAGTTACACGTCTAAAATAACCCCTGCTCACCCCTTGTTAGCTTGGCACGACCAGCCAGGTTTATCTTAGCGGCAGTGTGTAAAGCATTTGCACATAACCCATAGTAATACAGTGTACGCACTACAAAAGGATACCACACCAGTTTAGAAAAATAGCCAATATTTTTATATAAATAAAACAAGACCAAAAACGATAAAAATCCACAAAACTATACTTAAAAGTTCACAGTTCAAAAATACGTTGATTAAAAAGAGTTCCTTGTGTGGATAGCTCCGTCTGGGCTTCCATAGCGTCGGGAGCACACAAATCCCAACACAGTTCTGGCTGACCGCGGGGTCGCAGACCAGCTACGGTGTCAGGAAGACCCGCAAACAGTACCTTTCAGAGATTCAGGGCGATGGGACCCTTGAAGTCACTTCAGTTGCAGGTCGAGCTCCTTTCTGATGGGATCAGGAGCGCTGGCGCCAACAGGCATTGGGTGCTGCGGGGCGAAGGGCAGCGGTGCGGTGCCCCCAGGATGCGGTGCGAGCAGCGGTTCGGTGGCAGCACCAGAGGACATCATCAGTGAGACCAGGGTCGCGGTGCGAGATGAAGGTGGTGCTTGTCATGGTGCTAGCAGGTCACGGTGCAAGCAGTGGCATCGTCGTTGCTGAAGCGCTGTCGCCGGCTGACAAGCAGGAGTTGATGGCACCGGTGTCAGTGGGCCAAGGCTGCGGTGTGGGATGAGGGCGGTGCATCGTGTAAGTTACGAACGGTGCCCCCGAACCACAGTGCAAGCAGCGGCATCGACCTCGGCGGGAAGTGGCAGCGTCAGGAAAGTCACGGCGTCATCGTGTAGTGCGGCAGTGCAGCGTGCGGTGCACACAGGTCGCGGTGCGAGCAGCGGCTCGTGATGGCAACAGCAGGCGTTGTCGGTGAGACCAGGGTCATGGTGCGGAGTTGCGGCTGTGACCTCTGCAGTGCCAAAGCTTCGGTGGGTTGCAAGGCGGTGCGGAGTGCGGTGCACATAGGTCACGGTGCAAGCAGCAGCTCGATGATGGCATCAGCAGGCGTCATCAGTGAGACCAGGGTCACAGTGTGGCATTGTGGCGGTGCCCTCTGCGGTGCCTTCAGGACACGGGGTCGGCAGGGTCGTCGTAGGCGTCATTGAGGTGGTGTTCTTCGGGTTGCAGTACAAAACACACAGTCCCCAGTGCTGCGGGTCGAAGAACCTGGTGTCCTTGATGTTCCTGAGACTCTGTGAACAGGGGGAAAGCTCTACTTCAAGCCCTTGGAGAGTCTCACCAATGCGGTTGCAGAAAGTCCAGTCCAGGCCTTTCACTGCCCAAGACAGAAGCAGCCACTGCAGGTCAGCCCAGCAAAGCACGCAACGACGCAGTCGTTCCTTCAAACAGCTTCTCCGGCTCTTCTTCTTGACAGTCTTCTTGATCCAGATGAGTTCTAAAATTCAGGGGTCTGGGCCCCAGTATTTGTACACATAAATCCTTTGATCTTCCAGGCAGAGGGTGTCTTTGTCCGGCCAGAACCAGTTGGGCCTTCTCTGGCGTGAATTCCTGGCAGGAGGTGGAGACGGCTTTGTCAGAGGCAGACCAGGGCCTTTGAGGTGCAAGGAAATCTCCTCCCTCTTCCCCCCATCGCAACCCAGGTCTGTTTAGCCCTTTCCTGACCTACCTAGACTATCGGGAGCCACCTTGCTTCCTAGCCATCTGTCGTCCAAAACCCAGACAGGAAATCCCCATTCCAGCAGAGGCACACGGGATGACCGGGCAAAATAATACCCACTTTCTAAAAGTGGCCTTTATGAACTCAGAATGAAAAGGGCACCTTCACTAAAGGCTGCGTCTTTAGATGCTGAGTTCAGGCATACCAGACTTCATTCACTTATACCTTTTCCGGCTACGTACGTGGGTGGCACAATCCGTGCTGCAGGCCCACGAGTAGCGGTTGACTCACAAGCCCCGGTACCCGCAGTGTCCTTTACTGGGGACTGACAAGTAAGTCAAACATCCAATCATTACACAATTTACCACAGGAGCACCAGCACTTTACCCCTGATCAGCAGTGCAAAAAGCGCACAGAAACGTTACACCAGCAAAAACCGGGAGGGCAGAAAGCAAAAACTCGGGGGAAACACACCAAAAAGATGCCAAGTCTAACACTGTAAACTAGTCACATTGGATAGATAGACAGACAAATCAATAGACTCTCCGTGAAAAGATGTTTATATGGCAACAGCTTTCATAAAAAGGGTTGGGTGCGCTAATGTGGCTTGGGTGTCTGGAAATAGTGGCCTCTATGTGAAGAACTGTGCACAATTAAAATAATGTGTGTAGTAGGGGCTTGGTCACTCAATGTGGCTTAGGTGTCTAAAGGGAGAAGAGGGAGTGGCCTCTCTGTAAAGACATATACACAAGGCGAATGCTGTGTGTAGTAGGAGCTTTGGCACCTAATGATGGTAGAGTGTCTGGAGGTAGGGGACTGCCCATGAAAACTTGTAAACGTGGTGAAGGATATGTGTAGTAGGGGCTTGGCCACCTAATGGAGCTAGTCTGTGCAGAGGGAGTGGGCTACAGTGTAATTGTTTTACATAAGCAATGTATGCTTTACATGATTCAGCACCATTTAGTTTTTTTTTTTTTTACATATTTCAAAGGCTGTACTGGTTTACAGAGTAAACTGAGCAGAAGATTAGTGGATGCTGTCAACAGTGATGTCATAAGTGATATAATATATTAGGTCATAAGCAGTGCATGGCAGGGGTGCAAGTTATAGATGACAAGTTATAGTTGCCAATAATTGGCAAATTTCTGTGACTTTCTAAGTTTTACTGATATTTGTAACTGACAGTTTCACCTAACTGTAACGTCAATTTGACCTTTGCCTTTTTAGTGAATTTCTAAGGTTTTTTTTTTACATAAAGTAAGATAATGTTATCAGACCGATCTAGAACGTCACGTTAACTGTTATTATTTTCAGTGATATTCTAGGGGTGTTTTAATGCAAAGTATTATCTTACTGCTATACCCAACCATAACATCACTGGCATGGGGTGGGCAGGTCCTTTAACCAATCCCACTAGGGGCATCTCACACCCCATGCACTGCCAGCTAATGAGAGTGCTCAACACAATATAAAGGTTTGTCATTTTAAATAAGGCAGATCAACTTCCTTTGTCATCACACTAATATATAAAATGCAGGTATACTGGCTTTACCAAGGGGTCACCACATAGTTCTATGATTGCAAGCCTATTGCCTTTGTCAGGGGATGACCACTTCGATGTACAAGGCAAGCTTATTGGCTTTGTCAAGGGTCACCACCTTAATAAAACAGCAATTATGCTATGTTAAATATTAAAACAAATAGAATCCAAAACCAACAAGCAATGTAATGTGTGTCAATAAATCTTAAAATAAAGCATTTTTATTCAAAACATCATTAAACATGTCATACCTTTTATTTTACTCTCCTCAGACTACAAAATGCAGCCATAAGTAGTACCTTGAATCTTCAGCTGAAAAGCAAAAGCTCTAGCTTGTAGAATACCTAAAAAAGCCATAAACCATATACACCCCAGACAACATAGGGTTACTTTTAATAAATGCTTTATGGGAGGCTGCTGCATTCACTGCAGCCCGCCCGCAATACTTTTTATAACATGCTGGATTTGCCCTTGCCAGATTGAGAATCCATGAAGCAGGAAAATATGCAAATTAGCCCACGAAGGTCATTATTGGGCGTTCCTTGTCGAAAGCCAAATTTCCGCATAGGAAGGAAAGACTATTACAATCCTCACACCAACAGTGCAGGGCTTTTTCGAGGATTCGGTCACCTTTATATGCAGGGATGGACACCACTAGTCCCTCACATTGAATGATCCCAAAAGAGATTGTTGTAGCCTATACAGGCACTCCAGTCCTACCTTGCAGACTGTAAGATAAGATTATTCCATCTTGACACGAGTAGCACAGTACCCTTACGGGAACTCGGTTTGCAATATTTACAGTGGGTATGACATATTTAGCCCCTCACATTGAAAGACTGCATAAAAGGCCACTGTCCCTTAACCCCTTTGCTGCTAGGCCTTCCCCACCCCCGTGCTAAGCCTTTTTTGGCTATTTGGGGTAGTTTGCGCTTAGGCCCCTGTAACATTTTGACCACAAAAGGGATTCACGCCAAATTTGTGTCCTTTTCTTCCAACATCATAGGGATTTTGAAGGTACCCAGTGTTTGTTGATTCCCCTGGAGGGGACCCAGATATTAGCCAAAATACAGCTAAATTTTGGTGTGTTTAAAAAACAAATCGAAAAAAGTGCTGCAGAAGAAAGCGTCTGTTTTTTTTCGCTAAAAATGGTATCAACAAAGAGTTTGTGGTGCTGAAATCATCATCTTCCCAGCTTTCAAGCACCAACAGACTTTTGTCAGTGTTAGACTTGAAATGTTATTTCCGTAATGCACAGAATCGAAATGCTCCCTTTGCTAAGCTCAAACTCTATTCCGTGCTGTTAACATCCATGGCGCCATCTTGTTCTGTAACTAATATCAAGCTTTTGACTCATGTTGATTTCCTCAGCAGAAAGTTGCTGGAATGCATTTGCATCTCCAAGGTTAGGCCTCACTGAAGCATGAGAAAGTTGCTTGTTAACGCATACCTTTCTCTGAGATAGAGGGTGCTCCCACTATTTCAGCTGCAAGCACAGATTGCATGAGCTTGCCAGAGAGATAGTGTGTACCCGGTCTCAGACTCTTAGCTCATCCTTCTGTTCCTCACTTTTGTTCAGTGTTTGCCCAAGCTGTATTTTTCCATCGGGGCAGGACTTGGTAGGTGTTGGAGAAGCTTATTCCATGTTACCAAGTGCTCTGAACTCAGTCTCTCCCTCGACAGCCATCCCATAGGGCTAGTCAGACTGGACTCCACTGCAGTGTATTTACTAATAAACTAGTTAGTTTGTGATCTCTACTGCGTCATCGACTCCTCATTCCTTGGAAAGCTAGAGGAGGTCATGAGTGACCCAGGTGACCCTCGTTGGGTCACTTCCTGCAGTTGGCGCCCAAACAGGGACTCCACCAGGTGACACATCCCGCCCATAGTCGGGCTGTGGGGGTCGGGTTGCTTCCGGTCGGTTGGGTGGATCGGGGATCCCCATATGATAGTGCCTGGTTCTCGTGGCTGCCCCGCTCGCTGATCAGGTGGCTCCTCATCTAGTGGTCATCTCGGCTGGGGTCCTAAAAGCCGAAACCCTTGGATCTGACCGTTTGGACCAAAGAGTCGGTAGTGGAGAATAATCTTGTTTGACCTGTGTGCACCAGGTGGGTTCATCTTGATTTTTGGTAAGTGCAGTGCCATCTTGGTTAACTTGGTGGGTCTGCGGACCCTTGTGATATGGAATGTTTTTTAACGTTCTGCCAGGGCACTTGTTGATTTGGCTTACTCTTGGAAAGGCCTTGGGCTAGAGCCTATCTTGTCTTGGTGCAGTCTGCGGACTGTCTTGCCTTGGTACAGTCTGAGGACTGACTTGTGGTTTCCTTTGCTTGACACTGTCTGAGGATTGTCTTTGGCACAAGCGCTTGAATCTGTTTGTGAATATGGTGCACCATCAACTTGTTTTTGGTACGGTCTGAGGACTGTCTTTTGGGAAAAAGTACTTGCAATTCCTTTGCCAGGCAAAATAATGAATTTGGGCCCTTTCTGAAAAATGCCTGGAATGAGCTTCATTTGTTCTCTTGTAAATGCCCATTGGATGAAGATCAGCCGGCGCCTCTTTTTAAACAAAGTAAAAAAAAAAAAGAGGAATATAGTAATAATATATAAATATATTTTATACATATATATATATATATATATATATATATATATTCGCTGAAAAAAACATAGGTTTCAGGGACGTTATAGTTAGAAATCAGCATTTAAAAAACCTTAGAAATTCACAAAAAAAAAAACATAGGTTTCAGGAACGTTATTGTTAGTTGGCCATTTCACTCGTACAAAACCATAGAAATTTCCCCGTTATAGTTAGTTGAATTAACTATAACTCGCGCCCCCGCCATGCACTGCTGATGAAGTCACTATGGTTTTTTCAGTGAATTTCAATGTTTTTTTAAATTCTAATTTCTAACTATAACGTCCCTGAAATCTATGTTTTTTTCAGTGAATTTCAAAGGTTTTTTAAATGAAAATTTTTAAGTATAATGGTGCTTATACCTATGATTTTTAACTGAATTTCTAAAGTTTTTTAATTGGTACTTTGTAAATTTAATATTTATCATAAAATGTTATATGCTTTTCTGAAATTTGCAATTAAAAAAAAAATTTAAACTGTAATATTGTATAATTATTTAGTTTTCTTTTTTATTTTATTATAATTATGTAATGTCCTTTGTGTTTTAAAATATATATATATTTTTTTAAAATATTGGAGTCGCGCTCCCATCGCGTTTCCACCAGGGGGCCGCGCTGGGAGCCGCGCACCCCTCGCGTTCACACCAGGGGGCTGCCCTGGGAGCCATGCACCCCTCGCGTTCACACCAGGGGGCCATGCTAGGAGCCACGCACCCCTCGTGTTCACACCAGGGGGCTGCGCTGAGCACCGTGCTAGGGTCGCGACTCCAAATTTTACGAAAAAAACCCAGCTCCTACCATAAATTTATTTTCGCCCTGGGACCCCATCCCCCGTGGCATGGCCACTTCGTTGGGGACCATGGGGGGAGCCCCAATGCCCCCACGGTCCCGCCAGCTCCCCGCATCCTCCAGGAGCTGACATTGCTTTTCCACATGGGGGGCTGCTGACATGCAGCTCCCCGTGTTGAAAATCTGCTTTTGATTTTGGAAGAGAGAGCAGGTATCCCTGCTCTCTCTTCCAAAATCCAGACCAGATTTTGATATGGTAGGGCAGGAGCCGTGCTCCCGCCCTACCATGGCAAACAGCAGTGTCTCAGGGTGGGCACCCCGGGACACTACAGGAGCCGGCCCTGGGGGGTGGCGGTCCCCAAGGCCAATTGAAGGCTCCAGGGGGGGGCTGTGTGGCCCCCCTGCCTTCAATTACAAAGCCCCAGGGAGGTGGTGGTCCCCGGGGCTCGGGGGTCCATAATGGACCCCCGCATTTACACAGTTACGGCCCCGGGGAGGTGGTGGTCCCCAGGGCCTGTGGGGGGACTTGAGCCCTCCTACACAGTTAATTTTAGTTGAAAAAAAGAGAGTCCTGGGGAAGTGGTGGACCCTGGGGCTGTGGGGGCCCTGTGGGCCCCTGCTATACATTTAATACCCCCAGGACCTGGCTCACCCGGGGGCTTAAAATTAACGAAGCGTGGAAGCCCTCGCTTAGTTTTTTAAAAATGTTCGTCTGGATTCGCGCACCCAGTACGCATTCTGCCGTTTAAAAAAAAGTGTTTTATGGCCCAGGGGGTCCTTGTGGGACCCCCTGAGGAGGCCTAGTGGGCCAGGGTGTTTCTACCCTGACCCCTTTTCTTCTTTCTCACCTTTGTTTCCCTGTTTTCATCTGACTCGGTTCTACCAAGTCACAAGATGGCTGCCAACACTTCCTGGTTTGGAGTGTTGACAGCCAATTAGAATAAAGCTCGTGGTCGGGAGGGTCCGCGAATCCACCGCACCTCTAAATATTAAAACTATTATGTTTTGATTTTCTCAGCAACTACTGAACGGATTTACACCATTTAAAAAAAGGGCGCTTTCCGAACCAAGCACTACCTTTTTGCCAAATTTGGTGTCATTCCGTTCAGCAGTTCGAGCTGTAGCCGTGTCTAAAGTTACCTATGGGAAATTCATTTTCCAACCTCTTTTTTTAAAAACATTTCCCAGGAATTACGGAACGGATTTACACCATCTAACAAAACGAGTTATTTCTGAAACAAGGGCTACCTTTTTGCCATATTTGGTGTAATTCCGTTCAGCAGTTCGGGCTGTAGCTGTGTCTTAAGTTTCCTACGGAAAATAACATGGAGAAAACACGTTTTGGAAACCCCGTTTTATTCGGCCCCCGCTTACCGAATCACCCCGAAACTTTCTAGATAGGAACTGACCAGAATGCCCCACTAGTTTTGAAAATTTTGCGAAGATTCGTCAACCGGTGCCAAAGTTATTGGGAAAAGAAAAAACGCTTTTCGTATGAAAACTAGGTCCTAACTATAACTACCTACTGGCAACCACCAGTAGGAGATATATATATATATATATATATATATATATATATATATATATTCACTAAAAAAACATAGGTTTCAGGGGCGTTATAGTTAGCTGGACATTTCCCTCGTACAAAACCCTAGAAATTCCCCTGTTATAGTTAGTTCAGCTAACTATAACTCGTGCCCCCGCAATGCACTGCTGATGACGTCACATATTACATCACTCATGACATGGTCAGTGACATCACTGATGACATCTCAAATGACATCACTGATGACATCATCCAGTGAATGTGTGTTTTTCTGAAAAGTTAAAATATGTTTTATATATTTATAGTGAAAGGCCTATGAAAGAATGAGTGGGTGTACAAGTGTGTGAATGGATGATTTTCTAGGTGCGTAACTAACTCTATAAGTGAGTCATTAAATGTATCTTACTGCAGACTAGTGACTAAACTGTGTGAATGTCTGTATGTTTCTGTCTGTTGGTGTATAAGTGGCTGCATTGATTTGTGAATAGCTATATGAGTGTCTATATGGGTTATCGATTGGTTGTCTGAGTATCTGTATGGGTGCCTGAGTGTTTGTGTGGGTAGGCTGTGTGTGACTCTGTGCATAGATTTGTGAGTGGGTGATTCTATGGGTGCATAGTTTTAAGAGTGCATCTGTGATGAACTGTATGGTTGAGTGAGTGTATGTATGGGTGTGTTAGGGATTGAATGTATATCTCAGTGGTACATTTGTGACTAACTACATATGTGAAAGGCAGTATATATGCGTGTAAGAGTATATAAGTGGGTATATGTGAGAGTGTGTGATTGTGAGAGTGGCTGTATGGATGAGTGTGTGCTTGTATCAATGATTGTATAAGAGCGTAAGAATGTGGTACTATTTTTATGAGTAAGTGAACTTGTGTGTGTATAACTGCATAGGTGAGTAAATGGGAGTGTTATTAATTATTTCCATGACTGACTAGGTGTGTGAGTATGTCTATGGATGATTGGTGGTGTCTGAATGTCTATATAGGTATATAAATGCATATGATAGTCCTGTACTGAGTTACTGTAAGTATGAGTGACTCTACAGGTGAGTGAGTGGAGGTGTGTGTAGACCTAAGAGTCAATGAGTGTGTATGTAGTTATTGGTATTGGAGTATCTATGGTTTTGAGAATGGAAGTCTGAAATTTTGAGTCGGTGTATCAAAGGTTATATTAGGGTGTGAGAAGATGCACTAATTTATCACATGGATGACGTCATCAGTGATGTCATCAGTGATGTCATCAGTGATGTCACTGACCATGTCATGAGTGATGTAATATGTGACGTCATCAGCAGTGCATTGCGGGGGCGCGAGTTATAGTTAGCTGAACTAACTATAACAAGGGAATTTCTAGGGTTTTGTACGAGGGAAATGTCCAGCTAACTATAACGCCCCAGAAACCTATGTTTTTTTAAGTGAATTTCTATGGTTTTTTAAATGCCAATTCCTAACTATAACGCCCCTGAAACCTTAGGAATTGGCATTTAAAAAACCTTTGAAATTCACTGAAAAAACCATAGGTTTCATGCACGTTATAGTTAGGAATTGGCATTTAAAAAACCTTTGAAATTCACTGAAAAAACCAAACTATAACGTGCATGAAACCTATGGTTTTTTCAGTGAATTTCAAAGGTTTTTTAAATGCTAATTCCTATCTGGAGAAGTGTGGCTCAGAGGAGAAGTGTGGCTCAATGATTAGAGCGGCAGACCCTGATGCAGAGGTCTAGCCCGGGACCAGGGTTCAATTCCCCGCCTCGGCGGGTCTTGGGCTAAAAAATTCCACGGACCTGATAATTCTCACCTCGGTGCCATTCCAATCATGGAGTCCCACTCTGCAACTCTGGGCAATAGCTTGCTTAATCTCCACAACGGCCCCCACAACGCTAAGGATGCCTGGCCTCCACCTTGGGGGTGCCCAGGAGTGGACGCCTCACAGGGAAAGCCAGGATGGGTTCCACAGCGGTATTCGTACAAGCGCCTTGAGACCCTTGCGGGTGAGTAGTGCGTTATACAAGTATCAATTTACATTTATCTATAACTTATCTCTGAAGATATCATGTTTAATGATTTTGGTTGGATTTCTATATTTTTCAAATGCAGTGTGTCATTTCATTAATTACATTTTTGTCAAAATACTTTTTTATCACCATTTTTAAATGTATTTTTTCAATTAATCTTTTAAAAATTAAAAAATATTATTTGAACTTAATGGGTTTTTCAAACATATTTTTTTATATTTTTCAAAATATTTTTTAACTATATGTGCAAAACTTTATTTTATATATTTTTTTCAATGTTTTTGGATCCGCGCACCCTAAGCGCACCGTTCTCGATCCCTACGCGATAGCATCCGCGCATGGTATGCGGCGGGTACGTGGTTAGTGCGCGATTTCAATGCGACCGGTATGCGACTCCTAGCCTATACACGACACGTTCGATGCATGTAACGCGACGTTTACGCGCTTCTGCGATGCGTCATCTGCGTCTATGATGCGGTGGGTGCGCGGATCCCGCGAAGTATTTAACATTTAAAAAACCATATTTATGTATTGCATGTGAATATTAATTGAAGACAAACTCTAAACTAGTCTTAAAACTAATATATTTTGACATCTAATCCTATATTTCTTTTTAATTCAATTTGCGGATGCGCGCTGGGTGCGTGCTGCGTAAGCGCACGGTGCGCGGATCCCATGTGACCTGCAAAAAAAGAGATTTGATTGGTTCATTACACTTCCTGTTCTAACTACTGAAAGACCCCACCCATTTCAATCATTCTTCTTTGAGCTTCTTTGGAGAACCACCTCTTTGGAGAGAAGAACGTTTTTTAGACTAAGTTTACACTTAGCTCTAATTTTTTTCAACCATAAATGGCTTCAGGGCAGCAGGCATCACCTGCATCACCTCAAACCTCTGAGGATGGATTTTTGCCGGAGTTCCCATGCAAAGAACGTTTCTCTTCAGTGGTATGGAAATTTTTTACTTTTACCGAGGGGCAGAATAAAACCATTGCCACCTTGGTCACATGCAAGATTTGCAAAAGATCCCTATCCAGAGGGGATCCTAACAAGAAATACCCTTGCGGCATGGCAAGTATGATGAAGCACATGAGGACCCTTCATCCAAATAATCTTGCAAAAGAAGAGTGCCAACGGATGAGAAACACTCCTGCTCCTGCGCCATCCACCTCATCGCAGCCGAGCACATCAAGAGTGCATCCATCAGACCAAACCTTGGACATCCGTCCTCAATTTCAATTTTTAAAAGTGCTCTGCACTAAGTGTAATAAGACTTTGTGCTATGGCGAGCAGTCGATCGATCTGGTCTGCCGCCGCCAAGAAAGTCATATTTGCTAGGTTTTTTTTTTGTTTTGTTATTGTTCCCTGAAGTTCATTCTTTGGTTTCTCCTGTTTTGTTTTTTTTGGTTTTTTTCCAAAAAAATCACAAAATTGTTCAGAAAACCCCCCAAAAAATATAAAAGAAGAAAGAAGAAAAGAAAAAAGTTCTTGTAAGAACTAACTTTACTGGTTTAAAAAAAGAGCTACATTTCTTTGTTAGTGTGTATGTGTAGTACGTAATTGACTGAATTAATGCATTAGCAGCGTATGGTGAATGTATAAGTGCAGAACTATAAGGAAGTGCTGCAGCATCACACAGTAACCTCTTTAGCTGGAGTGTGCTATAGGACTTCCGAAGCACAGGGATGCAACATTTGTCCATAAATATGTTGCAAATCTATGCTTCTGTCTGCACGGCTGCTTAAACTGCAGCCATGTGGTGACACAGGCACCCTTGCACAATAGTGCAAGGATATCTGTGTCATGTGCTGTTTGTTTTTCTACAGGAAGACACACCTTCCTGTACAAAAAAAATGAGAAAATGCATTTTTCTCCTTCAATGTATGCTGAACATTTCAGCATGTATTGAAGATATAAAAATGTGGAGAAATTTAAACAATTCTCTTTGTTGTGCTTTCCTACACCAATTGTAGAATGGTGCACCATTCACACACATATCGAGATTTATGATTTATGATAAATCTAGACATGTGTCTTGTTCTATGAGTATTAAGTGTATTCATGCACAACAACACTTATAGAACAACCTTTCAACACAAAGTGGTCTAAATGATGAGGTTGCATTTACATGGAGTATAAAAAGTGCACAGAGTGCCTTTTCCTCTCTTTGTAAATATAAAGTAGTGTCTTGCACAATAACTATGTTCCAAAAAGTGACATATTTCCGTTTTTAAATTTCCTTGCGAAAGATAGAAGTAAGCACAGAGTTTTGTCTGCAAAGATGTTCAAAGAAGAATGATTGAAATGATTGCGGTCCTTCAACAGCTAAAAAGGTGAAATATTGTGAACCCCTCAAATCTCTTTTTTTGCAGGTCACATGATATCTGATTATGGTCAGATTTCAAAACTACATAAACAGAGTGTTCTTAGAAACGTGTTTCAACTTTGTAGCTTCTTGCAGGCCTCTTCATTCTGCATATTGAGACTTAGTTAAACTTACCTTCACAGTAATAGGAATAAAAAATGGTATTCATTTTTTGCTGTTTTTCATTCAAATATAAATTGTTAAAAATTGCTTATTTTAAAATTTGGATCTGTGAAAGAAAAAAAAAATTATAACATATAATAATACATTTTTTACAACACAACATAATTTCCACAAAGTAATTTGTTTGCCTTTTTTGCTGTTCTCAGAATATATTGAATTTCACTAGAAATAGTGATTTAAATGGTACTCATCACTTAACAGGGGCAAAAAAAAAACAATCAGAAAGATTGTTAAAAAAAAGGGGTAAGGGAACTGCACACAATCTACATATTTCACGACTACACTTTACTGTCAATACCTGACTCATTTAATGAAAGCATAAGCCATAACTGTCTTCTAATGCTACTAAAACTTCACAACATTACATGTTTTAAAACAGTTATCTGTCAGCAAATACACAATGTTACCAAACACTTCTCTCAAAGTGGTTCCCAAATGTACACAGACTCACAGTGTGATTCTAGACAAACAACACTATCCCTAGGAGTTTACCAAAACTCATTCACTACAGTGGAAGTGGTAAAGGAACTGCACACAATCTACATATTTCATGACTGCACTTTAGTGTCAATGCCTGACTCATTTAATCAACGCATAAGCAAAGACTGGCTTCTAATGCTACTAAAAATTGACAACATGACAGGTTTTAAAAGAATTATCTGTCAGCAAATACACGATGTTACCAAATGCTTCTCTCACAGTGGTTCCCAAATGCACACAGACTCACAGTGTGATTCTAGACAAACAACACTATCCCTTGCACTATACCAAAACACATTTCTTCATCTACAAGGAGTACTACATTTTACTGCAGAAACATAACTAATTTAAAAAATTCATAAACAATGACTGGTTTCTAATTCTACCAAAATATAAAAACTGCATAGTTAGCTGTCTACAAACACATGAAAAAAACAAATCCTTATCACAAAATGGTTTCTACATGCACACCCACGGTCAATAACATTGTAGAGAAAAAAAAGTACTCCCTACACTTTAGCAGAAGAAATACATTAGTCTGATTAAAATAAAAATAGTCTACATACATCCCCTCACAATTAAATAACTCACCTTTCAAGTTGTTTTGTAGATTAAGAAGTATATCAGTCACACACACCAGATTTTCTTACACAGAATCTCTGCACTGTGCACCTGTCAGCAGAACCAAAGAATGGCAAAGTTTTCCTCTCATTTTCCACACATATACATGTAAACATCAAATCACATTCCTTCCCACATAAATTCAAAAGCAAACACACATTTCTATTGGTTAAAATTTCAACCCTTTCCAAATGACATAAACTTCAACCCTTCCCCCAATCTGCCTTCTGCCCGTTACCATAGAAACAGGTCATGGAACACTGTACTGAGCACACAGGTCACAAGTTCAGCACACACAATCTTGCTAATCAAAACAGCAAGTGTGCTTGACTTCTCAACATATCAGCTTATCATATATAATGTTCCTTACAATCAGTTTTTGTTAACCAATAAGAATCATGCATTTAAAAAACAGAAATATGCACCCTACCTTTCAGTGTAGAAGGTTGATAAACAACCAATGATTTCTTGTCTTTTTTCAAAACTGCTTCTTAGCCACCATTTTAGAAACATCTTACTTTCCAAACTGCCATTTCATTTACAGAGACCATCTGAGTGCATCCAGACCTCCTTACAAGATGCTTACAGTGTGGATTGTGGAACACAGCTACATTTTCTGGAGCCAAAGGTATGCAGAAAACAAAGGCATTCACAAAGACCTGGGTTTGCCAAATGTAGACATTAAATGGATTGGACAGAGAGGGTTAAAGTGGCACCAATTGATGCCATTGGTGAAATCCTTCATGCAAATCCAACACCCTGACCTCATAATAGTGCACTGTGGTGGCAATGACCTAGGCACTTTAACTGGGGTAGGTCTGGAAATGCTTATGAAGGACAACTTTGCACAACTGATTTCCCTTTTCCCTAAAACTGCCTTTGTGTACTCTAACATATGCCAAAGGCAGAAATGGAACTGGTCCGATCATTTTTGTCCACAGATTGAGAAAGCTAGGAAACATGTGAATAAATCTGTTTCTGCTTTTCTCCGAGACTACAGAATGGGGTCCATTTACAATAACAATCTGCGCTTTCATATGCAAGCGATGTATAGGAGAGATGGAGTACACTTTACTGATGAAGGAAACAGAGTCTTCCTCAACAACTTTAGACTCTGTATAGGTACTTACTTATAAGTACCAAAAACTCTCAATGAACACAACGGCTCTTTTTAGAGCCACTCAAGAACAAAACACTTAAGCTTAATCTTTATCTCCCAACAATTTCATTTTTTTTCCCTTGGATCCGCGAACCCACCGCGAGAGGATCCGTGCATCCAACGCGATAGGATGCGCGCACCGTGCACGCATTTCGCTGTTTTTTTTTTTTTAAAGGGGCGCCCCAGGGGGTCCTTCTGGGACCCCCTAAGCACCTCTAGAGGGTCAGAGTATTTCCACTCTGCCCCCTTTATATGTTTTACACACTTATTCCCCTTACTTAACCAGCCTCGCTTCTACCGAGGCAGAAAATGGCCGCCAACAGTTCCTGGTTTCGAATGTAGAGAGACACTCGACAGCCAATTAGCATTCGGCGCGCGATCAGGAGGGTGCGCGCTCGGTTCGGGGAGGGTGCGCTTACGGTGCGGGTACGGTCCGCGGATCCTCCGCGGCCATAGATATCACTAACTTTTTTACCCTAATTTTCTCAGGAACTACTGAACAGATTCACACCATATATGCAAAAGGCAAGAGTCCAAACTGAGGACTACCTCTTTGCTAAATTTGGTGTCATTCCGTTCAGCGGTTCGGGCTGTAGCTGCGACAACAGATACTATGGGAAATTGCATGGGGGAAACGCGTTTTGGGACCCCCCTTTTTTCTCGGCCCCCACTTGACGCATCACCGCGAAACTTTCAGGGTAGGAGCGGAGCGGAGCTGGCCAAAAGTTTAGAAAATGTTGCGAAGATTCGTCAATCGGCGCCAAAGATATTCCCAATAGAATGTTGCGGATTTCCTATGGAAAATAGGTCCTAACTATAACTATCTACTGGCGACCGCCAGTAGATAAAATATATATATATATATATATATATATATATATACACATATATATATATATATATATTTCATCAAATGTAGATCCAAAGGAAAAGAAGAATACACACGAGCCCGCTCGATCAGTGTAGCAGTTTATTTCAGTCAGGCAGAAAAGGACGCCGCATTTCGACCACGTCACATGACCATTATCTCCATTACACAGCTTTCAAAGGGTAAGTGTAATTATTTTCATTGATTGTATGTACCAGTTTAGAGTAAGGTCTAAATATTATATTCATTAACTCAATGATGTGAGAATGGATGTATGACGTTACAACGCACACTATTACAACGCATGCACTTACAACGCATTTTTTACAACGCATAATCCATTACAACGCATGACATTACAACGCATGACACTACAACGCATTTAAAAAAAATACCTTTACAACGCACTACCATTACAACGCATACTACCTTTACAACGCATACCATTACAACGCATATTATTAAATTACATTTAAGGTAAGTATTAGATAGTATAGGGGTAAAAATTACTATTCTAACTCCAGGGGGTGCAACAGTAGGGTAAGTGTTGGATAGTGTAGGGGTAAAAATTACTATTCTAACTCCAGGGGGTGCAACAGTAGGGTAAGTGTTGGATAGTGTAGGGGTAAAAATTACTATTCTAACTCCAGGGGGTGCAACAGTAGGGAAAGTGTTGGATAGTATAGGGGTAAAAATTACTATTCTAACTCCAGGGGGTGCATCAGTAGGGTAAGTGTTGGATAGTATAGGGGTACAAATTACTATTCTAACTCCAGGGGGTGCATCAGTAGGGTAAGTGTTGGATAGTATAGGGGTAAAAATTACTATTCTAACTCCAGGGGGTGCATCAGTAGGGTAAGTGTTGGATAGTATAGGGGTAAAAATTACTATTCTAACTCCAGGGGGTGCATCAGTAGGGTAAGTGTTGGATAGTATAGGGGTAAAAATTACTATTCTAACTCCAGGGGGTGCATCAGTAGGGTAAGTGTTGGATAGTATAGGGGTAAAAATTACTATTCTAACTCCAGGGGGTGCATCAGTAGGGTAAGTGTTGGATAGTATAGGGGTAAAAATTACTATTCTAACTCCAGGGGGTGCATCAGTAGGGTAAGTGTTGGATAGTATAGTGTAATATTATGTGTTGTAATGGTATGCGTTGTAATGGTAGTATGCGTTGTAATGGAATGCGTTGTAATGGTAGTTTTTAAAAATGCGTTGTAGTGTCATGCGTTGTAATATCATGCGTTGTAATGGATTATGCGTTGTAAAAAATGCGTTGTAATGGTAGTGCGTTGTAAAAGTTGCGTTGTAAAGGTTGTTCCCCTGTGAGAATCAATGAAAATAATTATATTGTGACAAAATCACCTGTGTTATTTAAATTGCACTTGTTATTTGAATTTAATTTAATATAATTGCAATTACATTATGGATTGATCCATTAATCAAGATTTCTTTTATGTTTATGAAATAAAAATGTGCACTTACCCTTTAAAAGCTGTGTAATGGAGATAATGGTCATGTGACCAAGACCACGGACGTGGTCGAAACGCGTCGTCCTTTTCTGCCTGACTGAAATAAACTGCTACACTGATCGAGCGGGCTTGTGTGGATTCTTCTTTTCCTTTGGATCTACATTTGGTGAAATAGTTCGGCGGCTGCGACCGCCAGCGAAGCCCCGACTCGCAAGGAAGGGTGCTCTACCTTCTGTCCATCTCTCGATTGGTCTCTTCAAAATAGTGAGCACCCGCCGGTTGAATTGGAAGTTTGAGTGGCAAAAAATACAAACTGCAGCAATATATATATATATATATACACACATATATATATACATATATATATATATTCACTGAAAAAACCATAGGTTTCAGGGGCGTTATAGTTAGCTGGACATTTCACTCGTACAAAACCATTGAAATTCCCCCGTTATAGTAAGTTCAGCTAACTATAACTCGCGCGCCCGCATTGCACTGCTGATGACGTCACATATTACATCACTTATGACATGGTCAGTGACATCACTCATGACATCACTGATGACATCTCAAATGACATCACTGATGACATCATCCAGTGAATGTGTGTTTTTCTGAAAATTATATATGTTTTATTCATGTATATCTCAAGGTCGATGGAAGAATAAATGGGTATATAGGTGTCAAAATGGATGATTTTTTTTCTTCGTAAAATTGATTGTATAACGGACTGAGTAAGTGTATCTTAGTGAATACATGGGTTAGTGAGTAATGTTTAAATATGTAAATATCTGTATCAGTCTCTCACTTTGTGTATAAGTGACTGCATGGGTTGGTGAGTAGCTACATGAGTTTCTATATGGGTTATTACTTGGTTTTTCGAGTAGGAGTGTCTGAGTGTCTGTATGATTCAGTGGGGGGTATTACTTAGTGCATAGATGCATGAATGAGTGAGTCAATGTTTGTATGTGTTGAAGACAGTATGTGTGCAGGACTGTATGGGTGGATCAGTGTGTGTATGAGTGTGTTAGTGAGTGAATGACTGTCTCAATAGTGTCTTTATAAGTAACTACATATATTTTAAACTAGTATATGTGAATATTGGTGTATATAAGTGAGTATATGTGAGAGTGAGAGATTGGAAGAGTTCCTGTATGAATAAGTATGTGTTTCTATAAGTGATTGTTTAAAAGAGTAAGTATGTCTAAGTTTCTATAGAAGTAAGTGTGGTGGTGTTTGTATAACAGTATATGCAAGTAAATGGATGTTTGATTCTTTATTAGCATGAGTGACTATGTGTGTGAGTAACTCTATGGATGAGTGGCGGTGTGTAACAGGATGTATAGGTGTATGAGTACATATGATGAGAGAGTACATAGATGAGAGAGTACATATATGAGTGACTGTATAGGACTGTTGGTGAATGAGTGGATGTTTATGTAGATCTTGGAATTACTGAATAGGTTGTTGTAACTGGTATTGGTATGTCCATTGTTTTTAAAATTTTACTTTCTATTTTTGAATGTTTGTATCTAAAGTTATTTTAGGGTGAGAGGAGGTCTGTCACTATCACAAGGATGATGTCATCAGTGATGTCCTCAGTGATGGCATTTGAGATGTCATGAGTGATGTCACTGACCATGTCATGAGTGATGTAATATGTGACGTCATCAGCAGTGCATTGCGGGCGCGTGAGTTATAGTTAGCTGCAATAACTATAACGGGGAATTTCAATGGTTTTGTACGAGTGAAAAGTCCAGCTAACTCTAACCCCCCTGAAACCTATGTTTTTTCAGTGAATTTCTATGGTTTTTTAAATGCTAATTCCTAACTATAACGTGACTGAAACCTATGGTTTTTTAAAGTGAATTTCAAAGGTTTTTTAAATGCTAGTTTCTAACTATGCCTACAGAGGTGGGACATGTGAGGAAAGAGGAAAAAGCGCACAGAAAGAAAAAAAAGAAATGCAGAAAGAAGCATCAAAGACGAAGAAAAGTGCAGGAAGAAGGGAAACGTGCAGAAAGAACAAAGAGAGGAGCAGAAAGAAGCCTTGTTGCAAAATCATCCTGTACCCTAAACTTTTTCAGACGAGTACTGGTGGTAAATGAGTCTGACTAGCCAGTCCTAGAGCCAGTGCTATGTTAAAAGACACTTATAATACAGTGAAAACACCTACATACACTAGGGAACACTATGCGTTGGGAGTCCCCCTGTGATTAGAATGACCTCCTCTGTAAGCCCCTAGTAGATAATAGGGCAGGGGGATTAAAACTACCTCTTAAAACGCGCCACGGGGTGCGTTTGCACACTGGTGAAGGGGGGGCCTGAGATGTCATGTGTCCAAACACGACCTGTGGCGCATTTTAAGTTGGGGAATTAATTCCTCTTCAATCCCGAGGGTCCCTGGGGGCCAACTAGCCTACTAGGTATGTCCAGTAAGTGCCCCAGAGTTGCATTGCAGAGAGGTGTAAAATGGGGGCATGGCCTAGGACCACCTCTCTGCAACGCAGCTCTGTGGTGCTTACTGGAAGCACCTGGTGGACTAGTTGCCCCCCAGGGGCCCTCAGGATTGAAGAGGAATTATTTTCCCAACTTAAAATGCGCCACAGGGCGTGTTTGCACATGTCACCTCAGGCCCCGTCCCCTCCCTTCACCACTATGTATACACGCCCTGTGGCCATTTTAAGTTGGGAGATTAAGTCCCCTTGACTCCTGAGGGTCCCTAGGGTCAAACTAGCCCACTAGGTACCTCCAGTAAGCGCCGTTGTACAGAGGTGTAAAAAGGGACACGGCCTGAACCACCTCTCTGCAACGCAGCACTATGGCGCTTACTGGAAGCACCTTGTGGGCTAGTTAGCCCCCAGGGGCTCTCAGGTTTGAAGGGGAATTATTTCCCCAACTTAAAACTTGCCACAGGGCGTGTTTGCACACGTCACCTCAGGCCCCGTCCCGCCCCTTCACCACTGTGTAAAGGTGCCCTGTGGCGACCGCCAGTGGCTAATATATATATATATTACCTTCTGGCGAGGTAGATATAGTTAGGACCTATTTTCCATAGGAAATCCGCAACATTCTATTTGGAATAACGTTGGCGCCGATTGACGAATCTTCGCAAAATTCTCCAAACTTTTGGCCAGCTCCGGTCCGCTCCTATCCTGAAAATTTCACGGTGATTCGTTAAGCGGGGGCCGAGAAAAAAGGGGGGTCCCAAAACGCGTTTTCCCCATGCATTTTCCCATAGGACCTGTTGACGCAGCTACAGCCCGAACTGCTGAACGGTATTACACCAAATTTGGGAAAGAGGTAGTCCTTAGTTCAGACTCGTGCCTTTTGCTTAAATGGTGTAAATCCGTTCAGTAGTTCCTGAGAAAATTAGGGTAAAAAAGTTAGTGATATCTATGCCCGAGGAGGATCCACACACCCTCCCCGCACCCAGCGCGCACCCTGCCGTGCACGAGCTGAATGCTAATTGGCTGTCAACACTCCAGATCAGGAAGTATTGGCAGCCATCTTGTGCCTCGGTAGAACCGAGGCACAAGAAACCTAACAAACAAACGTGAAAAATGCGACAAGGGGGCAGGGTAGAAATACCCTGACCCCCTAGGCCTGCTCAGGGGGTCCCACAAGGACCCCCAGGGCCAAAAAAAGAATTGTTTAATAAAAAAAAACGGCGAGATTCGCGCACCCTGCGCGAATTTCGGCTGAAAAAAAAGAAAAAATTCAGCGCGGGCTCCTGCGCTGAATATTCTATTTTGCCCCCGGGGGCCAAATCCCGGGGGCATAATTTTAAAAAAAAGTGTGGGGGTCCCAATCCCCCCCACACTGCCCCGGGGACCACCACCCCCCGGGGGTTCCAAGACTGAATATGCGGGGGGCTCATGGCCCCCCGCAGCCCCGGGAACCGCCACCCCCCGGGGCTTCATTATAAATGGATGGGGGGTCTCAAAGGCCACCCCAAGCCCCGGGGACCGCCACCCCGGGGCTTTTTTGTTTTATAATAAATAAATAAAAAAGTGTGGGGTCTCGAGCCCCCCCCACACGCCCCGGGGACTGCCACCTCCCCGGGCCACTAAATATTTAAAATAGCGGGTCCGTTACGGACCCCCAAGCCCTGGGGACCACCACTCCCCGGGGCTTTAAATTAAGTGGGAGGGAGGCCACGTGCCCCCCCTGGAGCCAATGATGGTCCTAGGGACTGCCACCCCCCAGGGCCCTTCTCCTGCGGTGTCCCGGGGTGCCTCGCGGCTCCCGCCCTGTCATTGCAAACTGCTTTGCTTCATTGAAGCGAGAGCAGGGAAACCTGCTCTAGCTTCAATGAAGCAAAGACCATTGCTTTTCCACATGGGGAGCAGGATGTTAGCTGCTCCCCATGTGGAAAAGCAATGCCGGCTCCCACAGGAAGCGGGAGCCGGCAGGGACCGTTGGGGGATTGGGACCCCCCCACGGTCCCCAACGAGATGGCCAGGCCCCGGGGGATGGGGTCCCCGGGGCCAGTAGTGTCCACAGGAGGGGGGCTACGCAGCCCCCTCACTAAAAATATATTTTTTTTTGTTAAAAAAAGGCCCATGCCCCGGGAGATGGGGTCCCCGGGGCAGATTAAGACCTTGGGAGGGGGGCCACGCGGCCCCGCTCCACACGTAAAAAATAAAAATTTGAGGCTGGCCCTGGGGGATGGGGTCCCCAGGGCCAAAAATAAGAAAAAGAAGGGGGGCTACCCAGACCCCCTTCTTAAAAAAAACGGGATCGGGAGGAGTCCACGCCCCCCCTTTTATCACTCTGCAAACGCGCCCCCTGGCGCGTTTGCAGAGGGGGAACGAATTCCCCTTCAGTACTGGGGGTCCCTGGGGGCCAACTAGCCCACCAGGAACCTCCAGTATGCACCAGGGGGCTGCGTTGCAGAGAGGTGTTCTGAGGCCACGCCCCTTTTTACACCTCTCTGCAACGCAGCTCTGTGGCGCTTAATGGGGGTACCTGGTGGGCTAGTTGGACCCCAGGGGAACTCAGGATTTAAGGGGACTTAATCTCCCAACTTAAAACGCGCCACATGGCACGTTTGTACAGTGGTGAAGGTAGGGGGCGGGGCCTGAGGTGATACTGTGCAAACACGCCCTGTGGCGTGTTTTAAGTTGGGGAATTCATTCCTCTTCAATTCAGAGGTCGCCTAGGGGACAACCAGCCCACCAGGTACCTACACTAAGCGCCACGGAGCTGCGTTGCAGAGTGTTGTAAAAAGGGGTGTGGCCTCCGAATGCCTCTCTGCAACGCAGCTCCCTGGCGCATACTGGAGGTACCTGGTGGGCTAGTTGGCCGCCAGGGAACCTCAGGATTCAAGGGGAACTAATCCCCCAACTTAAAACACCACACGGGGCGTGTTTGCACAGTGGTGAAGGTAGGGGGCGGGGTCTGAGGTTATTTGTGTGCAAACACGCCCCGTGGCGCGTTTTAAGTTGGGGAATTAATTCCTCTTCAATCCTGAGGGTCCCTGGGGAACAACTAGCCCACCAGGTACCTCCAGTAAGAGCCACGGAGCTGCGTTGCAGAGTGTTGTAAAAAGGGGCGTGGCCTCTGAACATCTCTCTGCATGCAGCTCCCTGGCGCATACGGGAGGTACCTGGTGGGCTAGTTGGCCCCCTGGGGACCTCAGGATTGAAGAGGAATTCCCCAACTTAAAACCCGCCACAGGGCGTGTTTGCACACATCACCCCAGGCCCCGCCCCCTTCCTTCACCATTGTACAAATATTCCTCTAAAATCAGCCGAACTACGAATTCCGATTTACTCACCTGTTATCAGGAGAGAACCCAGGGCTGCATCTTTTAGCCCAGCACGGACTCTGAAAAGTAATTCTAAGCGTACTTACCAGTACCTTGTATTTCCTTCCATAGGAATCCATTGTGTGGTTTTCAGCAGAAAAGTTTCTAAGTGTCTATTTTCACAAACTAAAAATATTCCTTAAAAAATCGTCTGTATGACTTAAACACATTCTTTCAACTGTTTACAGGAGGTTGGCCAGTGCTGGATCCAGGATCCACCACTGAGTAAGAAAAAGTAACAATAACACTACTTACCTGCTAAGTTAATTTTCTGCCGTAGGATAACATTGGTGATTCTATGTGAAAAATGTTCTAAGTGTCAACTTTTAAAATACAATAATATTCCTTAAAAATAACTACTGTAACCAAAACACTTTTACTCAACTATTTACAGGAGATGTCCAAGGACTGAATCTAGGATCCAGTACTGTGGTTAGAAAAGTAATCCATAAAGTAACTAATTGCATTTGACTAGAAATTCACATTGAGCTTAATGTTGCATTGTGTTTGAAATTGTGTTGCCCATTGCAACAACTGTAACTACTGTACTTAAAAGTCTATTGCCTATTTGCAAAGTATTTAAACTAAAGTAATTCATTCTGAGAAAGTATATTATGTATTTTAATGTATAATGTAATTAAAAAAATAAAATATCTAAAAATAAACAGTTTACAAAATGTAGTACATCAGTATCAAAATAATCAGTATAACAATTAATACATAAAAAATTGTCATTTACAAAACCTTTGAAATTCACTGAAAAAACCATAGGTTTCAGGCCTGATATAGTTAGGAATTAGCATTTAAAAAACCTTAGGAATTAACTGAAAAAACAATAGGTTTAAGGGGTGTTATAGTTAGCTGGACATTTCACTCGAACAAAACCATTGAAATTCCTCCGATATAAGTTGTACTAACTACATCTCGCGCGCACGCAATCCACTGCTGATGATGTCACATATGACATCATTCATGACATGGTCAGTGACATCACTGATGACATCTCAAATGACATCACTGATGACATCACTGATGCCATCATCCACGTGACAATCAAATACACCTCATCATACACTATAACCTTTCATCACTCACTGTAAAATACAGAGTGCCAGATTTAAAACCATTGACACACCAATACAAGTTTCTAAACACCCACTCAGTGATTCCTAGATCTATACACACATCTTATACACCTATATTGACATTACACACCATGCACACATCCTAATCACTTATGAAGTCATCCTACTCACTTATGCAAACAATGGATCATACTTACTTTTACTTAGCTATACACTTATAAAAACACCACTTAATCTATTCATATAGATAATAACTCATACTTAGTGTGTTATAAAAACACAATTACAACTATACAGTTATCCATACAGTCACTCATACAATCACTGAGTCTTATGTATACTTATTTATATACAAAAACTGACATATAGACTGGCTTTTATTTTCCTAGTTTGTTGGACATGTACCATTGAGACATATATTGGCTCATCGCCACACCCATAAAGATATTCACTCACCCAAACAACTGTTATAACATGTAGTTTTGCTGGCTTAGATGCTTTGGGCACTTTGCCGCTGCTGATCAGTGTCATAGTGCACGTGCTCCCTGTTTAACCTGATATTGTGCTTGGTTCTCCCTGATTGGCATATTTGTTTAACCAGTAGATCCCTAGTGAAGTGCACTGAGTGTGCCAGGGCTGGTTAAATAAAATGCTACTAGTGGGCTTGCAGCGCTGATTGTGCCACCCACATGAGTAGCCCGGAAAAGATGTCTCAGGCCTGCCACCGCAGTGCCTGCGCGCAGTTTGTACATAGGATACCCCTATGGTAGGCCCAAGGTACCCCCCCCTGGGCAGGGTGCAGTGAATGTGAAAAGTAGGATGTGTACTGGTGTGAGTAATATGTCCTGATAGTGAAATATTGCTAATTTCGTTTTTCAGGTCTCGACTAGGCAGCGCGCATGCGCTGCCCTAGAAGAGGGCCTTTAGGAATCGGTCTTCACTTTTCAAGAACTCGCACTCATGCTTGTGGTGGCATCCACCTTGTGGGAGCAAGCAGCGGCGTGGCCACGGTAATTGCAAACAGATGGCCCCTGCGCGCCGCTGCTTGCTCCCGCAAGGTTCGCTCTGCATGCCGTGTCACATGACACTTCTGCCGTTCTCCACTTCCTCAGCCCAAGCGCCTTGCGATTACGAACAGGGCTGCTCGCTCCATAGCACTCTAGGACTGCACTCCTCCCCTCCCACTCCATCAGGCCATTGCGTGTCACATGACACTTCCTTCCTTCGCACCCTCTACCATTGCTCTCCTCCTGTGGTACCATTATATCGTCGCTTCTGTCCCTCTTTCTCCTCCTTCAACACCCATCCCTCCGCTGCCTCTCCCTTTCTTTACCCCCACCTCCACTTCCTTCTTATACATGCCTAGGCTTCTTGCATCAATTTATTCATTCTCTGCCCTGTAACTTCCAAATTTCACTCAGCCTCCCTTCCAGGGAAGAGGTGTGGCGCCGCGGCCAGGGTGACTGACTCCGGAATTTGGGGATCATGGTTCGATCCCGGGCGCCGGCGGCAGATTAACCCAGCAAATTGTGACTCTGGGCAATAGCTTGCTTAATCTTCCCGACGGCCCCCAGTGCCTAGAGACCCTTACGGGTGATTGTTCCCCCTTTACAAATGTGGATTAATATTCCAAGTTCCTTCGCTCTCACTAGACTTCGCAACTTTCTCCCCCCTGTGCGAACAACCCAGATGTCGTTCAAAATGTGAAACCGCATAAAGGTCTGTTGTGTATTTTGAACACCCGCCTTCTCTGCTGCTGAACTGGCACAAGCCATTGACCGATACATGATATATCGCTCTATTCAAATAGAATTCCCTCACAAGGACGCTTAGAAAAAATGTGTACCAGCGGCGGGTGCCCAGACAGTCGTTTTCCCGATGCCATGACTGTGAGGGTTCGCTTTAAGTTTCCCTTTGTATGTGTGATGCTCTTAAGTGCTCGTTTCCCCTTACTCGGACCCCCCACACGCCCACCCCTTCTCCCCTCAGGCCAGTTTAACACATCCCTGGCACCCTTCCCTGGACAGTGGACTTTGTCCCAAGCAGGTCCAGGGTCCAATTATTGGCAAGATGTCCAGTTACTGGGGCAGGGGGCAGGTCAAGCTCCTGCTGACAGGAGGGTGTGGCGAGGAAGGAAGGGGCGGCAGCGAACAGACAAAGCAGGGAAACTGCCAGAGGTGCTGCTCACTTGGAAGGAGTGTGCAGGCAGGAGGCAGCTGCAGGACCAGAATTCACCAGCATTTCTTGGTCTGCCGCCATGCTGACCAACGGGTACCAGTCCACGGTCACCGGTGAGCGGAACGATGTAGGGAGCAGCGTGGTGCCGGGAAGGTGGTGGTGTGGGGGGGGGGACGGGGGAGAGGTGCTTGTCCCCCAAAATGCGACTACTTATTTGGGCTGAAAAAGGTAACTCAGTGGGTTGAGCCCCCACCTATGGTGCAGATCAAAGAGGTGAACCCCTAGCTGAGCCGACTCAGCCTTTCATCCTTCCTATGTGGATACAGCTGGCATTACCTACTTCCTAGGTGGTACAGTGCTCGCACCCGGAGCAAAATTTGTTTGGTAATGCGTGACTGTACAATGCAGCATGGACCACTGAGTAAGTAAACTAGTATTTGGTTTGAATGGCATTGATGGAAACGCAGAGGGAGAGGCTAAGGGAGAAAAGCAGATGCTTTGTGCTTTGATGACTTGATGTGGCTTACTCCTGACTCAGGCAGTGCTGGGAAACTACATCTGCCCCCAGGTGACCACGAGCACACCAGCAACCACCCCCTGAACCGCGTGCGCCGCCAGACCTCTAGCCTTTTGCCACTGTCTCACAAAAGGTGCTTAGTGCTTTTGTTTGGCTTATTATGTTTTTTTCATTTATTTATTGTGATTTCAAATAAGTCTGCTGTCTACTTTGACATGACTAAACACTTATAAAGTGCCAAAGGCGAGACCTATTGGCTATGTCAATGCTTGTTTTACTATTGAAAGGCTATCTTGTCCACAGGACAGAATGTGGAATGTCTTGTAACATTTTACAAGCATGTCTTCCCATAGAAATAAGATAGAAAATTGGGGTCTGGTATCCCTGAACTCATAATTTGAAAGTCTGTGTTTGAAAATAGTACTTTTAGAAAGTGGCTATTTTCTTGTTCAACCTTTCTGTGTGCCTCTGTCTGTTTGTGGATTGACTGTCTGGTTTCAAAGTGACAGAGACAGAGGATGTGCATTTGGTGTGGGGTCCTTTTGTGGTGTTTTCACTTTGTTACAGTGAGTGTTGGTACAAATACTTTACACATTGCCTTTGGGATAAGCCTGTCTGCTCGTGCCCAGCTACCAAGGGGGTGAGCGGGGGTTATCTGAACGTGCATCCCCCTTTCCCTGACTCGAAGGAAGGGTCCCTATTTGGACAAAGGTACCTACCTCTGCCAACTACAGACCCCATTTCTAACAAAAAGTTATTGCATTTAGCTTTGAATAGCCAGGGAGTATGCTTTTCAAAGGGGTAAGTATTGTCGACAGGAGGTTTCCTACTTGGGTCACCTACTGTCGAAGGGGGGTAGGAGATTAGCTCCTTGGCAAACTAACACATTAACTGGGGTGCATGGGGTGCATGGGGTGCATGAGCTTTTACCCTGAATGCTTTTTTGGGCAACTAACACTAGGGGTAATTAACAAACTGTGCTTTCCTTGGCTTCTGTGCTTGGTACGTATATTGTTGTGTGCTGTTTTGTGTTGTAAGTACACAAGATGGCTTGTTGTGCTCTTTCTGTCTTTGATGCTACCGCAAGAGCCCTCCCGGGGTGACTGCCTCCATAAGACAATCGATGGAACTTGTTTAAGCCACTGATCTTACAGTTATGGTACACCATGCTGTGAACATTCCCTTGAATAAACAGACACAGCACAGCAGTGGAGCACATCTAACTGGCTATACATTAGCATTGTTTGCCAAAAATGTCATGATTAAAACATGTGTCACCTTGAAGTCAGCCATGTTACGCCCCTCCTTTCTGCCAAATGATAGAATTGAAAAAAAGATGAAAGGACAGGTAGACAAGACTGATGTTCCCTTATCTGATCCTTAAGGGGAACTATAGGTTGATGGCTCTTGTTTAAATTCTCAGGTGGCACCACCACTATTGTCATGTTACCGCAACACTACATATAGTCGGAGAGACATCACAAGTCCCTTATTAGTTAGCCTGTGTAACTGGGTTGTGAATTGTAAGTAAGTGTAGTGCCCACCGGAGAGTAATTGATGATGTGGGAAGGAATAATGGGTTTGCAGATCAGATAGCTAAGGAAAATGACCATGATGGAATGAAAAGAATGTTTGTAGCAGGCCCTGCTGGCTGGGTACCAGAAGTCACGATGTTTAACTTGAAAGTACTATGAAGTGTGGGAAGCACTCCTATTTGTTTTAAAGAACAATTAAACCTCTACAATCTGTTTATATGTTGTGTGCTACAGTGGTGGCACATTTGTCTCAACGTGCCCTAAATCAGACCAACCTAACACGTCACATGGACTTGACCTCTGTGCACAATTGCTCAAAGTAGTTACCACTGATTTTCTTATAACACATTTTTAAAAACTTTTTAGTGAACTGCTTATTAAACTCAATCATTTTTGGAAATGACAAATTCAAACAATACAATCTCCAAAGCTTTACATCAGCTTTTCTATTTTAATACATTCCTTCATAAATTATGTACAAAATCATTTGAAAAAATCATTTGAAAAACAAATGCTTCATATTCATTCCAATGCCCTAGATTGGAATTTCGCACCACACATTTTCCCTTTTTAATGTTTCTTCAGATGAATAATAAAGATATAGACAGATATATTCTAATTCAAAGGATGTCCTGATTGAAATGATTATATAAAGTTTTATCCTATCCAGTTAACTGAAAGTTTGCATTCTATTCAGTAATAGGTCAATGACGCCCTGCAGTCACATCAGAGGGGCCCGGACGCGATGCACAGCCTGGCTGCTCATTATGGACCATCCACTTGAATAATATTGAGGCAGAGCTGCAGAGCAAAGAAGTGCTGGACGAGGCAGGACCACCAAAAGAAAGAGGGGCTATCCAGGAGGCCCAGCCTGTTGATCCACCTGTGCTTGAGTTCCAGCCCATTGAGCCCCAGCCAGTGGGCTCGCCTGTGTTTGAGCCTCTGCCCCTTGGTCCTCCTTGAGTTTGACCCCCTTTTTCCTGACCCCTCTGTGCCCGGAGTATTGAGGTACAATTTGCACCCCCGCAGGAAGAACAGTGCACCAAAGGGAAAGTCAGATTAGTAGGAATGGACTGTATTGCTGAAGAATAGCATGCATGTACCCTGCCCGTGGTACCAACAATAGTTTAGGGAAATGGAGATTGGTGCATTGTTTGGACAGTCAACGAACAGGGCAAATGGACTGGGATTCTGAAGAAAGAAATACCTTGCCCTGCAATGTCGGATCTGGATCTGAGCTGGACAAGCAGCTCCACCACCGGTGCTCAACAGAGCCTACGCCTGATAAACAATAGGAGCCTGCCAGTGACCGCTCTCTGAAGGACACTGGAAAGAAGAGTTTTGCCCATCCTCTTGTTCCTTGGTCACCAATTCCATTGTGTTACATTTCTTTCCCAATCACCATGTATTCTTTTGGTCGCCCCATTATTGAAGAAGAACAGCCATTTGCAGCACCGCCTCTAGAGCGGGGCTGGTCCAAAAAGAGAAAATAGTCTGTTCCTCATTTGGTTGGTGCAACACCCTCACTGCCTGAACATGTTTTAGTGATGTAGTCCCTGCATCAATCAGCTGAAATGAACAAAGGAACAGATACATGGCTATTATTGGTGTAGGTTTGGATTTTTTTTGTGACAAGGGGTTGGAAGATACTTCTTGGTTTAGTCGTACTTGCTGATACTATTTTTCCATGCTGCTTTTGCATACACTGTCTCCCAGTTTGTTTGCCTGACATGTAAGTACCCTGACCCCTAAGCAAGGATATCCATACAATACAAAATATAGGACTACGCTTCAGAAAGATATTGAAGGGATAGGCTTGCATCTGACATACACCAAGAAAATGGGACGTGGTCACTCACAGGAGGTTTTGGGCCCTATTCGCGTCTTGGGATTGAAGGATTATCATTTTCCTAGTTGCCATAGCTGGAATCATTTTGACATGTCTGTGCATACACTGCCTTTCAGCCTGTTTAGCTTTGAATGGTGTCTGTTATATATTGTATGGACGTTCAGCCTTTGCTGGTAGCCAAATGACTTACTAAATGTTGCCTATTTTTTAGCATTTATTTTCCCCCTTTTCTTTTAGAATTGTAAAGACCCTTACCTGATGGCACCAATAAAGCGTAGCATGAATGCTAAAAGGAGGATCTTTTAGATTTTAAATGTTATTTCTGTGATGCACAGAATCAAAATGCTCCCTTTGCTATGCTCCGTGTTAAGTTAGCATCCATTGCGCCATCTTTATTGGCACCATCTTGTTCTGTAACTAAAATCAAGCTTTTCTCTCATGTTGCTTGCCTCAGCAGAAAGCTGCTGGAATGCATTTGCATCTCCAAGGTTAGGCCTCACTGAAGCATGAGACAGTTGTGTTAGCGCATACCTTTCCCTGAGATAGAGGGTGCTCCCACTATTCCAGCTGCAAGCCCAGACTGTATGACCTCGCTAGAGAGATAGTGTGCGCCCATTCTCAGACTCTTAGCTCATCCTCTGTGCCTCCCTTTTCTTCAGTGTTTGCCCAAGCTGTATTTTTCCATCAGAGATGGGACTTGGGAGGTGTTGGAGAAGCTTATTCAATGTTACCAAGTGCTCTGAAGTCAGTCTTTTGACAGCCATCCCATAGGGCTGGTCAGACTGGACTCCACAGCAGTGTATTTACTAATAAACTAGCTAGTTTGTGTTTCTTACTGCATCATCAACTCTTCATTTCTTGGAAGGCTAGAGGAGGTCGTGAGTGACCCGGGTGACCCTAGTTCGGTCATTTCCTTCATCAGAAAATCAAAAACGTTTACACAGTTCTGGCATTTTACTGGGACAGAGCCTATTTTTGGTATTTTTTGTCCTTTCAACCTCCTTCTAGTTAGTGGTAGAACTGGGTATGAAAGCAATAATGGATCCTGGAAAGCTATACATTTCCAAAATGTATACCAAATACTGAATTCAGCAGGGGGTCATTTGAGTGGATCCTTCAAGGTTTTTTTTATAAAAACTAACAGTTGAAAATAAGAAATATTGAAAATGAGTTTGTGCCAACGTTTTCACCTGTAACTCCTCCTAAATATGACCGATTTTTGAAAGAAATATACTGTTACATCTGCTGGACCCCTCTGATTGTAGGGATATATAGGACTTGTAGGTTCACCCAGAACCAGAAGAACCCAGAGCCAATAACTGAGCTGCATCTCGCAATGGTTTTTCGTTGTGTACCGGGTATATATTAATTAATCTGGTAAAATATAAAGAATAAAAAATAGGTATCAAAGACACCTGTATATTTCCGAAATGGGAACAAACTTTAGAGTTTAGAAACAGTAGCTATTCGCACATCTGCAAACTTGTGGGTACCCATATTAGCACGTGAATTATAGGACAATTTTCAAAGTGACTTCTTTTTTACACATTGTCTTACATTTGGAAGGCAGAAATGCATCGAAAGTCAATAGGTATTAACAGTTGCTCTACAATTTTGTGTTCCCCTAAGTCTCCCGGTAAATGTTACCTCACATGTGTGGGTAGGCCTAGTGCCCACAACAGGAAACAGCCCAAAATGCAACTTGGACACACCACATTTTTACAGTGAAAACTGACCCTTTATTTGCATAGTGCCTAGCTTCGGATTTTGAACCCTAGCTCTGCCGGCACCTAGGGAAACCTAGCAAACCTATACATTTGTAATAACTAGACTCCTAGAGGAATCCAGGAGAGGGTGGCCTGAGTGGCTCTCACCAGGTTATGTTACCCAGAATCCCTTGCAAACCTCAAACTTTGTAAAATAAAAAAAAACACCTTTTCTTCACATTTCTGTGATGGAAGGTACTGGAATCTGTGTGGATCCACAAACCTCCACCCACCCTGGTTTCCGCCAAGTCTTCCGATAAAAATGGTACCTCACGTGTGTGGGTAGGCCTAGTGCCTGCGACAGGAAACGTTCCAAAACACAACGTGGACACACCACCTATTTACAGTGAAAACGTACCCTTTTTTGAAAAGTGCCTAGCTGTAGATTTTTAACCCTAGTTCTGCCGCTACCTAGGAAACCTAGCAAACCTATACATTTATAAAAACTAGACTCCCTGAGAAATCCAGGATGGGGTGACTTGTATGGCTCTCACCAGGTTCTATTACCCAGAATCCCCTGCAAACCTCGAACTTTGTTGAAAAAAACACATTTTACTCAAATTTAGTTGATGGAAAGCTCTGGAATCTGAGTGGATCCACAAAATTCCACCCACCCTGCATTCCTCAAAGTCTTATGATAAAAATGAAACCTCACTTGTGTGGGTAGGCCTTTTGCCCGCAACAAGAAACAGCCCAAAACGCAATATGGACACACCGCATTTTTACATTGAAAAATGCCCCTTTTTTTGCTAAGTGCCTAGCTGTAGATTTTAAACCTTAGCTCTGTCGGCACCTGGGTCAACCTAGCAAAGCTATAAAAAAAAAATAAACTAGACACCAGGAGGAATCCAGGAGGGGGTGACTTGTCTGGCTCTCACCAGGTTCTGTTACCTAGAATCCCTTGCAAACCTCAAACTTTGTAATAAAAAAAAAAAAATTCCTCACATTTCTGTGATGGAAAGTTATGACATTTGCATGGATCCACAAGATTCCACAGACCCCGCGTTACCAAACGTCTTTCAATAAAAAGGGTACCTCACTTGTGTGGGTAGGCCTAGTGCCTGCAACAGGAAGCAGCCCAAACCGCAACATGGACACACCACATTTTTACTGTGAAAACTGACACTTTTTTTGCAAAGTGCCTAGCTGTACATTTTGAACCTAGCTCTGCCGGCACCTATGGAAACCTAGCAAACCTATACATTTTTGAAAACTAGACACCCAGGAAAATCCAGGCTGGCGTGACTTGTGTGGCTCTCATCAGGTTCTGTTACCCAGAATCTCTTGCAAACCTCAAACTTTGTAAAAGAACACACATTTTCCACACATTTCTGTGATGGAAAGTTCTGGAATCTGCATGGATCCACAAAATTCCACCCACCCGCATTCCCCAAAGTCTTCCAATAAAGAATGGTACCTCACTTGTGTGGGTAGGTCTAGTGCCCGCGGCCCGAGACAGCCCAACATGTAACATGGACACACCACATTTTTACAGTGCAAACTAACCTTTTTTTTGCAAAGTGCCTAGCTGTGGATTTTGAACACTAGTTTTGCAGGCACCTAGAGAAACCTAATAAACCTGTACATTTTGTAAAACTAGACACCCAGAGCAATCCAGGAGGGGAAGAGTTGTCTGGCTCTCACCAGGTTCTGTTACCCAGAATCCCTTGCAGACCTCAAACTTTGTTTAAAAAAAAAATCCTCACATTTATGTGATAGAAAGTTCTGGAATCTGCCTGGGTCCACAAACCTCCATGCACCCCGCAATTTCCAAAGTCCCCCGATAAAAATGGTACCTTACTCGTGTTGGTGGATCAAGAACCCGCGACACGCAAGGGCCAAAAACGTATTGTGGAGACATCAAAATTACCTATCACAAAACAACCTGGTTTTGCAAAGGGAGGCACCTGGGTTTTTTGCCCCGTGCTCAGTGACCATCAGGGGAAACCTAACAAACCCACACATTTCTGAAAACTAGACAGCGTGGGGAGTTTAGGGAGGTATGGCTTGCATGGATCCCCCAATGATCCCCTACCAAGAATCCCCTGCAAAACTCAAATATAGCTGAAAAAATAATTTTGTTCTCAAATTTCTGTGTGGAATTGTTGTAGGATCACTGGGCTGACACAAATTTCCTACCAACTAGCGTTCCCACAGGTCTCCCGACAAAAATGGTACCTCACTCGTGTGGGTGAATCAAGTACCTGCGACACGCAAGGGCCCAAAACATATTGTGGAGACTTCAAAATGACCTATCATAAAACTACCTCGTTTTGCAAGAGGGGGATCGAGTTTTTTGGCCCCGTGCTTGCGGACATCTAGGGAAACCAACCAAACCCACACATTTCTGAAAACTAGACACCCTGTGGAGTCCAGGGAGGTATTGCTTGCATGGCTCTCCCAACCTTTCCCTGCCCAGACTCCTCTGCAAACCTCAAATTCTGCAGAAAATATTGTTTCTTCCACATATTTTTGTGTGGGATCACTGTGCCTGCACAAATATCCTACCACCCAGCATTCACCTTGTTTTCCCGAGAAAAATGATACCTCACTTGTGTGGGTGGGCCAAGGGCCTGTTTCTGAGAAGGGCCAAAACATAGGGATAAGGGTAAAGCACAGCAAATTCTAAACACTACTTTAAAAAGAATATGTTTTTAGCTGATTCAGCATTGGACAGCCACACAAGTGAGGTATCATTTTATTCGGGAGACCAAGGGGAATTCTAGGTGATAGGAAATTTGTGCCTGAGCCCGTGTCCAAAAAAACAGGTGCTCCCCCTTGCAAAATCAGGTCATTTTGTGAAAGGTAATTTTGATGTCTCCACAATACCTTTTGGGCCCTTGCCTTTTGCGAATACTTGGCTCACCCACGAGTGAGGTACCATTTTTATTGGAAAACCTTGGGGAACGCTGGATGGTAGGAAATTCGTGTCAGCCTGGTAATCCCACAACGGTGCCAGCACAGGCAGAAAAGACAGGACTGAACCGTATTACTTAAATATGGTGCATTTCTGCTCTTTCCCTTTGGCGTAAGGCAGCGCAGCAATAGTGCCAAACCCATACATTTCGGAAAACTAGACAGCTAGGAGAGTTCAGGGAGACCCAGATTGCATGGAACCCCCAAAGCTCTTACCCAGAATCCCCTGCAAACCTCAAATTTAGCTGAAAAAATCTAATTTTTCTCAAATTTCTGTGTGGGAAAGTTGTGGGATCACCGGGCTGACACAAGTTTCCTACACTACCCAGCATTCCCCAGGTGTCCCATTAAAAATGGTACCTCACTTGTGTGGGTGGGCCAAGTGCCCGCGGCGGGGAAGGTCCCAAAACATATTGTGGAGACATCAAAATTATCTATCACAAGACAACCATGTTTTCCAAGGGGGTCACCTGGGTTTTTGGCCCGAGCTCAGAGGCCATCTAAGAAAACATACCAAAACCCACCCATTTCTGTAAACTAGACACCCTGGGGAGTCCAGTGAGGTATGGCTTGAATGGATCCCCCAATGTTTTCCTACCCAGAATCCCCCGCAAACCTCAAACTTTGGTGAAAAAAATCTAATTGTTGCATGGGATCACCGTGCCGGCACAAATATGCGACCACCCAGCATTCTCCTTGGTCTCCCGAGTAAAATAATACCTCACTTGTGTGGATGTCCAACAGAGAATCTGCTAAAAAGGTATTTTACCTGGGAGAACAAAGGGAATGCTGGGTAGTAGGACATTTGTGCTGGCACAGTGATTCCACACAAAAATGTGTGAAAAAAGTGATTTTGTTCAGCTAAATTGGAGGTTTGCAGGGGATTCTGGGAAGGGAAACGTTGGAGGATCCATGCAAGTCATACCTCCCTGGACTCCCTAAGGTGTCTAGTTTTCAGAAATGTGTGGATTTGGTAGGTTTCCCTTGATGGCCATCGAGCCCGGGGCCAAAAACTCAAGTGCCCCCCTTGCAAAACCAGGTCATTTTGTGATAGGTAATTTTGATGTGTCCACAATACGTTTTGGATCCTTGCCTGTGGCGGATACTTGGCTCAACCCCATGAGTGAGGTACCATTTTTATTGGGAGACCTTGGAAAACGCTGGATGGTAGGAAATTTGTGTCAGCCTGGTGATCCCACAACTTTACAACACAAAAATATTCGAAACATTTGTTTTTTCAGCTAAATTTGAGGTTTGTAGGGGATTCTGGGTTGGAAAATGTTGGAGAATCAGCGCAAGCCACACCTCCCTGGACTCCCACTGGTGTCTAGTTTTCAGAAATGTCTGGATTTTTAGGTTCCACTTGATGTCTGCAAACCAGGGACCAAAAACACAGGTACTCACCTATCCATCAAAAAATCTACCTGGTTTTTCAAGGGAGTGACCTGCGTTTTTGGTCCCGGACTCGGCGACCAGCTACAGAATCCTACCAAACCCAGACATTTCTGAAAGTTAGACACCCAGGGAAGTCCAGTGAGATGTAGCTGGTGTGGATCGGCCAACATTTTCCTACCCAGAATCCCTTGCAAACCTTACATTTAGCTAAAAAGAAATAAGATTTTGCTTACTTTTCTGTGTGGGAAAGTTGTGGGATCACCGGACCACCACAAATTTCCTACCACCCAGCGTTCCCCCAGGTCTCCCAATAAAAATGGTGCCTCACTTGTGTGGATAGGCATAGTGTCTGCAACAGAAAATGGCCCAAATCATACTGTGGAGACTTCAAAATGACCTTTCTTAAAACGACCTGGTATTGCAAGGGGAGTCACCTGGGTATTTGGCCCAGGCTCGATGGCTATCTAGGGAAACCTAACAAACCCATACATTTCTGAAAACTAGACAACGTGGGGAGTCCAGGGAAGTCTGGCTTGCGTGGATCCCCAAAGCTTTCCTGCCCAGAATCCACTGCAAACCTCAAATTTAGCTGAAAATAAATCACATTTTTGACATTTTTGCGTGGGATCACTGGGCCGGCACATATATCCTACCACCCAGCATTCCCCTTGGTCTCCCGAGTAAAATGATACTTCACTTGTGTGGCTGGCCAATACAGAATCGGCTAGAAAGGAATTTTACTCAGAGAACAAGGGGAATACTGGGTAGTAGGACATTTGTGCTGGCACAGTGATTCCACACAAAAATGAGTGGAAAAAGTGATTTTCTTTCAGCTAAATTGGAGGTTTGCAGGGGATTCTGGGAAGGTCAACATTGGGGGATCCATGCAAGTCATACCTCCCTGGACTCCCTAAGGTGTCTAGTTTTCAGAAATGTGTGGGTTTTGTAGGTTTCCCTTGATGACTGCCAAGCCCAGGGCCAAAACACCCAAGTGCCCCCCCTTGCAAACCAGGTTGTTTTGTGATAGGTAATTTGATGTCTCCACAATGCGTTTTGGGCTCTTGCATGTTGAGGATACTTGGCCCACCCCACGAGTGAGGTGCCATTTTTATCAAGAGACCTGGGGGAACACTCGGTGGTAGGACATTTGTGTCAGCCCGGTGATCCCAGAACTTTCCCACACAGAAATTTGAGAAAAATATGATTTTTTTTTCAGATAAATTTGAGGTTTGCAGGGGATTCTGGGTAGGAAAACGTTAGGGGATCCACATAGCCATACCTCCCTTGACTCCCTCGGGTCTCTAGTTTTCAGAAATGTGTGGGTTTGGTCAGTTTCCCTAGATGGCAGCCGATCCCGGGGCAAAACACCCAGGTACCCCCCTGCCAAATCATTTAATTTTGTGACAGGTAATTTTGATGTCTCCACAATAGCTTTTGGGCACTTGCCTGTCGCGGGTACTTGGCGCACCCACACGAGTGTGGTACCATTTTTATCGGGAATGCTGGGTGGTAGGAAATTTAAGTCAGCCCGGTGATCCCACAAGTTTCCCACACAAAATGTGAGAAAAATGGGATTTCTTTCAGCTAAATGTGAGGTTTACAGGGGATTCTGGGTAAGAAAATGTTGGGAGATCAATGCAAGCCACACTCCCTCGACTCTCACGGCTGTCTAGTTTTCACACAAGTGAGTTACCTTTTTTTAATAGAAGAATTTGAGAAATGCGGGGTGCATGGAATTTTGTGGATTCACGCATATTCCAGAACTTGACATCACAGAAAAGTGAGGAAAACGTTTTTTTAGACAAAGTTTGAGGTATGCAAGGTATTCTGGACACAAGTCACCCCCTCCTAGATTCCCCTGGGTGTCTAGTTTTGAAAATGTATAGGTCTGCTAGGTTTCACTAGGTGACGGCAGAGCTAGGGTTCAAAATCCAGAGCTAGGCATAATGAAAAAAAGGGGTGGTGTTCACTGTAAACATGTGGTGTGTACACGTTGCGTTTTGGCCCATTTCCTGTAGCGGGCACTAGGCCTATTCACACACGTGAGGTACCACTTTTATCGGAAGACATTGGAGAATACGGGGTAGGTGGAATTTTGTGGTTCCACGCAGATTCCCGAACTTTTCATCAAAGAAATGTGAGGAAAATGTGTTTTTTTGACAAAGTTTGCGGTTTGCAAGGGATTCTGGGCAATAGAACCTGGTGAGAGCCACACAAGTTACCCTATCCTGGATTCCCCTGGGTGTCTACCTTACAAAAATGTATAGGTATCCTAGGTTTCCCTGGGTGCCGCCAGAGCTAGGGTTCAAAAGCTACCGCTAGGCACTTTTCAAAAAAGGGTCAGTTTTCACAGTAAAAATGTGGTGTATCCACGTTGCGTTTTGGCCCATGTCCTGTAGCTGGCACTAGGCCTACCCACATAAGTGAGGTACCATGTTTATCGGGAGACTTTGGAAAAGGCAGGTTGGGTGGAATTTTGTGGGTCCATGCAGATTCTAGAACTTTCCATCACAGAAATGTTGGGGAAATGTCTTTTTTGTAACAAAGTTTGAGGTTTGCAAGGAGTTCTGTGTAACTGAACCTAGTGAGAGCCACACAAGTCACCCCCTCCTGGATTCTCCTAGGTGTCTAGTTTTCAAAAATGTATAGGTTTGCTAGGTTTCCCTATGTGCTGGCAGAGCTAGCATTCAAATTCCAGAGCTGGGCACTTTGGAAAAAAAGGGTCAGTTTTAACTGTAAAAATGTGGTGTGTCCTTGTTGCGTTTTGGTCCTTTTCCTGTCACAGGAACTAGGCCTACCCACATAAGTGAGTTACCATTTTTATCGGAACTCTTAAGGGAATACATAATTGTAGAGCAACTGTTATTCCCTTTTGACTTTCAATGCATTTCTGCCTCCCAAATGTAAGACAATGTGCAAAAAAGAAGTCATTTCGAAAAATGTCCCATAATTCACATGCTAATATGGGTACCCTCAAATTCGGAGATGTGCAAATGGCTACTGCTTCTAAACTCTATGATCTGTTCCAATTTGGGAAATACATAGATGTCCTTGATACCTATTTTTCACTCTTTATATTTTACCTAATGACTTGCTATATACCCGGTATACAATGAAAAACCAATGCAAGACACAGCTCAGTTATTGCCTCTGGGCTCCTCATGTTCTCAGTGAACCTACAAGTCCTATACATCCCCAAAAACAGAAGGGTCCAGCAGATGTAACGGTATATTGCTTTAAAAAATCTGCCATACTTAAAAGAAGTTACAGGTGAAAACGTTGGCACAATGGCTGTTTTTTTCAACTCATTTTCAATTTTTCTTATTTTCAACTGTTAGTTTCTTAAAAGATCTACACAAATGACCCCTTTCTGAATACAGAATTTTGTCTACTTTTCAGAAATGTATAGCTGTCCAGGATTCATTATTGCTTTCACACACATTTCTACCACTAACTGGAGGGAGGGTGAAAGCACAAAAAGTAGCAAAAATATGCTATGTCCCAGTAAAATGCCAAAACTGTGTATAAAATGTGGTTTTTTTTTTACAAATGTCTACCTCTTCCTGAAAGCTGGAAAGATGGTAATTTCAGCACCACAAACCCTTTCTTGATACTATTTGCAGGGAAAAAAACAGACACTTTCTTCTGCAGCACTTTTTGCCCATTTTTTCCCCAAACCCCCCACAATTTAGCTGTATTTTGGCTAATTTCTTGGTCCCCTCTAGGTGATTCCACAAACCCTAGGTACCTTTAAAATCCCCATGATGTTGGAGGAAAAGGATGAAAATTTGGCATGGATACCATATGTGGACAAAACGTTACAGGGGCCTAAGCCCGAACTACCCCAAACAGCCAAAAAAGGCTTAGTAGGGGGGGGCTTATAATGTTTTACATAAGGTCCTCTGTTTGCTTGCATACATTTATATATATTGCTGAGACGTTCTATCACTTATATATGTGAATGGTTCACTTTAAAAAAAATCTTTTGTTACTTTCCTGTTACTCTTTTGCTTATACTTTTATGTATCATCAGTACTTTATGTTTATATGATGGCATTTGACTACTGATCATTTTTTGTCTGGTTTCAAAAATTAATAAAACATTGAGATACAAAAAAATAAATCCATGTTATTTTCAAACACAGTGCCCTCATTGCACCCGTCCTCACCACCCCCTCTCCAAAGTCAGCTTCAGGTATGACTGCACCGATCGCATCGTTCTAAAGCCGGCCCTGACCTAGATCTCAGATTTTGGAGATATGGGGCCACTGTGATGAAGACGGACAGACTCACATCAATGATCAGAGACAATCTGTAGCTCCTCACAGGGTAAATGTGTCTCAGTTCATTGTCATATACAATAAACTCTGCATGCTGCGTAGCATCTAGATAGGCCAAAAATGTTGGCATAACAAGCAACTGAGGTGATGGGGGCCTATTCAACCCACCTGTATATCCTTATGAATACTCCACCTATGATAAGACTCGTTTAAAAATGCAAAACGGAAATAAAATATTCATTTTATTTTCCATAAAAGTTATGTTTGCATAATACAAAACAGAAACACCAGTGATTAAATGAAGTATTTCAGACGTGCCAACTCACAAGGGTCTACCGTTCCTCACAGGATATAGACTCTCTTCAGCCCATGATGAGGATATCACACGATGGCTGGAAAAGTAAGATGGAAATCCCTGTAGTTGGTTGCTTGGCATTAGACGGTCTTAACAGCCGATGTCCTTAAGAGCTGTGGAATCATCACTGGACATCGGCTGCAGCCTCGCCAAGCTTTTGTTTTCTTTAAGGGTGGGGGGTTGGGGGCAGAAGCACCTCTCAGATGTTTATCAGAATTAAGCCCTCCTCCCTCTAAGGACACATATCCTTCCAACACAGTGAAATTGTGTTTGAAGTTGACAGGTCTGGTGCTTTTGTTTACTAGTTTCATTATTACTCACATTTCCCAGTAATGTATCAAACCAAACCTACACAAAAGCCATTTAAACTAAATAAAGCTACCATCCGATTGAAAATGGCTAGAAGTGTGTTTCACAGTTTTGATTCTTAATCAAAAGCCAACAGCATTGGTAACGTATGATTAGGACACAGAGTGTAGCTATCATATATATGCAGATGCACAGAGTGTGAAAGACATATTAGCATTGACGCATGTTGAGAGAGCCTAGGACTCACAATTGGTGAGGCGTCAAGCTGGCTCACACCTCCCTTTCTACCTAAGCCATAGTTCTAAACAGCATGTTTCTCTCTCTGGATCTGCATACATGGTTCATGCTGTGCTGTTGATTAATGTGAGGAGTTGTAAAGATATTTATCCAGAGAAGGGGCACAAGCAGTACAATTGGGTCAGTAAAATCACAGTAAGAAAGTCTTACAAGTATAGGTACAAATATTTTCCCCTGTAAAGTGATTGCAAAAAGGAATCACTTGAAGTTTTTTTCATTCACAATATGTCGCCAGTTGTAGTGCTTCAATGAAGTTTGCTGAGCTGGTATAGGTTTTATACCCATAAAGATAATGAAATAACCGTGTTGGAAAAATGTGCACTAAAGCACAGTGTTATATTCCATATAGGTACCCTATATAGGCGGAGGTAACACTGCAACCTTTCACCTATATCCTTCATTACAATACATACATAACGGTTCATAGGGACTGACTTTTTACCCAGATACGACACTGCATTCAGAACGCAGGTTTTTCCCTAGTTCGAATCTCATACATTATGCATGAGGCTTTTTGGAAGTACAGCAGGTACTAACAGCAGGACTGACATTTCCTGTATATTATCTCTGTATAAAGTTCAGGCCCGACGTCATCCTTTAGGCCGACACAGTAACACAGCAAGGGAGGACCTCTTGGGAGACCTGTGGGTATGTATACATCATATCTTGTTTTAGAGAGACAGAGGAGACCGGATTTCCCGGGCAGCGGCGCCTGCGGCTATCTGGTACCTTCATTCTACCATTTTAATCTGTGCTCGGTAATATACTGTGTACTAACTGTTTTTATAAGCAAAACGAGTCGCTATCTAATTTAATGACACTTTCTGTACTTTTTGTCCATCTCTGCTGCCACATTTCACTCCTGAGCTTACCTGCCTGTAGCTTCCTGCCTAGACCCCGTTCCGCCACGGCTTGTGCCGATTGAGCGGAGGGTCAGCTGGCAGTATACACGTCCGGTTCCCGGAAGTGAGAGGTTAGCGCTCCAGCCTTTCTCCGGTCATTCTTACTTAAACCGGGAAGGGGCGCAGCGGCGGCTGCGGCTATCTGGTACCTTCGTTCTACCATTTTAACCTGTGCTCGGTAATATACTGTGTGCTAAATGTTTTTATAAGCAAAACGAGTCGCTATCCAATTTAATTACACTTTCTGTACTTTTTGTCCATCTCTGCTGCCACATTTCACTCCTGAGCTTACCTGCCTGTAGCTTCCTGCCTAGACCCCGTTCCACCACGGCTTGTGCCGATTGAGCGGAGGGTCAGCTGGCAGTATACACTTCCGGTTCCCGGAAGTGAGAGGTTAGCGCTCCAGCCTTTCTCCGGTCATTCTTACTTAAACCGGGAAGGGGCGCGGACGCGCAAAGTGGCGCGCCTGTGGCGCACCAAAGGCATGCCAAAGGCAAGCCCGTCTGCGCCCGTCTGCACCTGACCGCCGCCAGACGCCAGGACCTTTATGTTTTTAGGTAATTTGCTTCCCTTGTAAAGTCCGATATCCCCCTAGAACTACCCTGGCGGTGAACTCCAACATGACGATCCTAAAATACTCAAGGAAAGAACTCTTAGAACTAAACATCTCCACCTCTTCCAACTTAGATGACCACACAGTGAGTCTCAGCATAGTTTCAAAAAACCCTCATACAGTCAGACCTGAAGAGGCAGCCCCCCCTCGTGTTACAGATGGAGTAATTCCCCATCAACTTAGTGCTATCTATTTGAATGCTCGCTCTATTCCCAAGCACTCCACTGAGCTATGGAACCTTCTAGACCAAGAGGCTCCAGATATCTGTTTAGTCACAGAAACCTGGCTTCACGAACATGCCCTGCCAGACATACATGTCACCTTCCCCCCCCCGCATACAAAATAATGAGAGCAGATAGGACTCAGACAAAAGGAGGGGGTCTGTTAATTGCTACCACTAACGATCTTGACTTAACTTTCTTGGAAGTTCATGTTGAAAACCACCTAGAAATATGTATTTTTAAGATCAAGGGCTGCCACAATGGATCCTGGAGGGGGGCTTTAGTGTACTGTCCCCCCGGACCCAAAGGCAACTTCTCAAAGAAACTATTGGAACTGTTAGCTCCTCACGCTCTGGCATCAGACAATTTTCTTTTGATTGGGGACTTCACCTGCCATGTCGATACACTGTATTATTCCGATGCAGAAAAGTTGATCTCTAATATGAGTACCCTAGGCCTTTCCCAATTGGTACATGAACCAACACACACGGTTGGTCACACTCTGGACCTTCTTTTTACTAATCGGCCTGAGACAACTGTACTACCCCTTGTTCCACTACTATGGACCGATCAATACCTTTTAAAATTTCTAATTCCTAATATGTTAATAAAAAAGCCCCTGTAAATTGATCTCTCCCTAAGAAGACCTTGGCATAAAGTAACCCTGCCTCTCTTCATAGAACACTTTTCTTGTGATCTAACTAGCCCTAATCTAGATGTAAATCAGACACTACACACCTTGGAGGAGGCATTTTCTACTGTACTGGATACAATTGCCCCTCCGGCAGTGGTAAAGACCAAGATAAGAACTGCTCCTTGGTACACTGACCAGCTTAGAGTCACAAAGACCACTTGTCGTGCGGCGGAACGTAAATGGCGTAAGAGTAAATGCTCTGAGGACCGTGCCATTTACAAAGAAGCTCACCATAACTATATGACGGAAATTAAAACGGGAAACAAACTGTTCCTAACCGACAGGATAAATAAGGCAGGCAATTCAACCAAGGAGCTTTACAAGGTCCTGAAGGAATTTACAACCCCTAGGAACCTGCCGTCCGCACCCGTTCCGCAACACTGGGTGGACTCTCTTTCCAACTTCTTTGAAGAAAAGATTTTAACCATCCATCGATCTTTGACTCTTTATGATAATAGTTCGGATCCAGTCAATGAGTCTGATGCTCTCGCTGCTCCTTCTCATCTTTTTGATGAATTCACTAATGTTGATCCCGAACTAGTTCTCACAGCCTTTCAAAAGATAAAATCCGGTTCTCCCACTGATTTAATCTCTCCAAAGCTACTTATAACGATTGCCCCTGCACTGCTCGAAAACATTACAGATCTCTTTAATAAATCACTTTCAGAAGCCGTTTTCCCTTCAAGCTGGAAGACTGCCCGTGTGAAGCCCATTCTGAAAAAACCTACGGCCGACCCTAAACTTCTCTCCAATTATCGTCCAATCTCCCTACTCCCCTTTTTGGAAAAAGTATTTTGAATCTCTTGTTAATCAGCAACTTGTTGTCCATCTGGAGAGTCACAATCTTCTAGACCCTTCACAGTCTGGGTTCAGAGCTGCTTACAGCACTGAGACGGCACTGGTCGAGGTCACAGATAACATCAGACGGGCTCTGGACAGACATCAATCGGTTATTCTCGTACTCCTTGACCTGTCGACTGCATTTGACACCATCTCTCACGGCATTTTAGAACACCGGCTGTGGGAGATCGGTGTCAGTGGTAAGGCCTTGCAATGGTTCAGAAGTTACCTTTCGGACCGTAAAACCATTGTTCAGTCAGGACTCAGTATCTCCTCCACAAAACCTGTCACGATGGGAGTACCACAAGGTTCCATCCTGAGTCCTACCCTTTTTAATCTGTACATGACTCCTCTGGCCCCAGGGATCAGGGCTTATGGGTTTGATGTCATATCGTATGCAGATGACACTCAGATCATAGTCACACTGGGTCCTGATCCGAATGAAACCATGGTGCTTTTTAAAAACTGCATGTCCCACGTCAACAGGTGGATGAAAAGTAACTATCTTCAACTGAACGGTACAAAAACTGAAATCATGCTTTTTGGGAAAGCGTCTGAATACTGGTCGCCAGACTGGTGGCCCTCCGACCTTGGCACCTGTCCTGTCCCCAAAGAGGTGGTTCGGAATCTGGGCTTTCATTTGGACAATCAACTGTCCATGAGGGCCCAGGTCAACCATATTATTAGTACATGTTTCAGAATAATGCGCACGTTGCGGAACGTTTTTTAATGGATCCCCTTGGAAGCCAGAAAACCTTTGATTCAGGGTCTTATTACTAACCGAATGGACTATGGCAACGCACTTTTACAGTCCATTAACGAAACCTTTCTAAACAAACTGCAGATCTTACAAAATACTGCGGCTAAATTGATCCTGAACTTGCCTTATCGAACATCGTCCGCCCCATGTCTCAGAGCTCTACACTGGCTCCCAGTGAGAAAGCGCATTCTCTTTAAGATCTGTTGCCTTACGCATAAGTATCTCTATGGGAAAAGCCCACAATATTGGTCCAAAAAACTCTGTTGGTACAAGCCTCAGAGGGTACTCAGGTCCAGTACCAAGTTTTTGCTCACTCCCTTCAGAATACACACCACCAGACAAGGTGGAAGATCTTTCTCGTACCTAGCTCCGGCCTCTTGGAATAGATTGCCTGTCGACCTACGATCTACCCCCATTCATAGCTGTTTTCGAAATAAACTGAAGACATGGCTGTTCGATCAGTAATCTTCCCCAATTCTCCCCGCTTTAGAGCTGCTGCAAGCGCCATGAGACTCTTTGGAGTGATATGTTTTTGCGTTATAGAAAAAGCCTTTGACTTGACACACTGACCAGAGACGTTGAGGTTCCTGCATGCAGACACTCCAGCTCGCAATGGTCTAACATCCCTCGCGGCGTGTCCAACTTGAGACCAGGATGGGTCCCACATTCTCTAATTCTCAGGTAATTGGGTTGACTAGATCCTAGAGGAATTCTTGGCATAACAACTACATAGATGCTAGGTACATTTAGGTACCTCTAGTTAGGGAGACATCGTAGGAGTACGCACTTATTCTCATGTTTTTTATATACTTGTATGTTTTCATAATTATTGCAAAATGGTAGAGCTATACTATCCATTTACTTTCATAGTACTGCTAATCATATATCTCTGCTACTGTCTAATGGTTGTTACAGCTTATCTATTCTACACTAGAATAACAACTATTCAATAAATTCTTATTGAAACACCCAGTCTGTTTATTCTGTGTATCTGGGAGACGAACTACATGAGCACGAGTGACTGAGCGAAAAGTAGTATATTGTTTCAATGATCCTGGGGGATCAGGGTTGTCATGTACAGAGGTTTCCAGAAACTATTTCTCTCCCCGATAAGAGGAGATTCTAGTGGCACTGTGAGCTAGCTGATACAGACAGGCTAATGTATCCAGTGGGGGTGCACGGAATCAGTCCGCCACCAATACCACAGTTTATGTTATCCATACACGCAGATCCTGTATAGGTTATATAGGAACTACACAACATGGCGCCCAACATTGGTTGAGTACTTATTTAACAGTAGAATCTGAGTAGTTCAGTCGTGCTATTCTCATAGTCCCCTACTCACAAAACACCAGAGATGTCTTGAGTGGGTGGGTACAAAATTCGCCACAGCTGAGTAGGCTAAAATATCCTATTTATTTGCTGTTGGTTATTCAAGCTTGAAGGACACACTGTTCCTGAATTGTGCATAAAACCTTATCTTAGTTCCCTTGGACAAACTTCTTTTTACAAAAATGACTGAGAAAAGAGATAACGAAAGAGTATCTACACAGCTCAGCCGGAAAAGAAGATGCAAACACAATTCAGATTGCAGAAAAATTCACACATACAGTCACCCTGAAAATGTTAGAAAATGGTTTATCAGCTAGGGGTGGCTTGGTAGTTTTCGTGATTGAGGCACACTAGTCAAACAAAACAGAGGTATTTTATTTGTGGGTTACATTCCCAGCAGCAAATGCAAAAACGAAAACATTTCACTCTTACACAGAAGGAGATGCACCAGTGGAATATTGTCCGTTCAAGGACATTGAAGTTCCACTCACGTACCAGGAACATGTATAATGGTTTAAAGGTGCCTTGCCCCATACAAGAAGAGTAAGGCTCGGCCCGTTCGGTGGAGAAGGGGCAACATGGCCGATATTAGTGGCCTACACACCACATCCTGACATTGACACAATGCCACCAGGAGACTTACTGATACAACAAAGATTTAATTACAATCTATAGAAACTTGAAGCAATTCATCATGAGGACATTTACAGTCCAACCAGCAATGGTTACCATAAACGGAACTCAAACTCAGGGTACAGCAACTAAAATCACACCACAAACATTACACGCAGTGATGGGTAAAATGCCCTCTAAACGTGAACGAATACCATTCTGGGTAGCTCAGAAAATAACACAGCTCGAGGCAGTATTCCCGAATACTACCCTGTATGAAAAACCCAGAATGCTAACAATCTGCTTGCCCATGGGGATAACACCGCAATTAAAAGATTGTACCACATGGGGTACAGTCTTCGCTGCCATTTATACCAGTACTCATGGAATCCCGTCATTAGCAGTGGTACCAGACATATTAAGACAAATACTAAACGAGTACGGAGCAGAAATTGCCCTGAACTTAGGGATGAAGTTACTAGGTAACTATGGCCAGGTATCCGCAATAATATTAGCTAATATTAAAGGGGAAGCAGCTTCAGTGGCTATCTGCTAACACCTAAGGGAGTTCAGTCCTTTAGAATAGGAACACGAACTATCAAAAATAATTGAAACTGCATCTTCAGAATTAGGCAGAGACAGTTTGGGTGGGAAAGCATTAAAACCACAACTGATGGGCAGTTCTGAAAAGGAAACTTCAAATTCGACACCTGCCTCAACTAAAAAGAAGTGGGATAATAAAAAACAACAATCATTTAAAGGAAACAGATCTCAATCCCGAGGTAGATCTCCTCCACAGGAACCCCCTGAAAAGAGGTATAACCTTAGGGATAGGGATAATATTAAGAAACCTGACAGGTATCAGGATACTGATACACATTCCTCTCGTTCCTTTCAGGGTTCATTGAAAAACTCCGAGAGGGAAGGACAGTCAGAAAGACAAGAAAAGCAAAGTCCAGAGACAAGCAGCACACTCAAGATTACACTTCCAAAAAAGAAGAAAAACCAAAACAAAAGCCATAGTTCAAGAAAAAGAAAGTTGCAGGTCTAAAGATCAGACATTCCCAGAATTCTGAGGACTTGACTACTGAACAGGGAATGGGCTCTGACAATGCTAGGCAGTGCGGCAGAAGTAACAATAGCTGACTTGAATGATTATATCACGGTGGAAACACCTGATACTAGAGTGAGTGTACCACATAGAGTTTATGAATAATGCTCCAAATGGAGGGGGACAAAAGTAGGACAGTTAGAGGTCTCTTTTGGTAGAAGCTTACGTTTGGCTATGACATTTTGTTAGCTGAACAAGAGTGGCCACCAGCATTCGTCATGGATTGCCCTAAAGGGGAAACAGTAATTTTACAAGCATTCTCTGATCATATTCCCAGGCACTTACAACCCACATATGCACAGGAGTGGGCAGTAGCCCAGGCTCCGGCATTATACAAAAACCATGTTGGATGGGATGAGGATTTAACCCACCACATAATTCCTTTAAAAAATACTCCAACTGCACAGAGGCAGTATCCAATAAGGCAAGAAGCTAAAAAACTGGTCAGGGAGATCTTAGATCAACTTGAATACCAAGGGGTGGTTGAAACTTGCACCTCTCAAATGAACAATCCTTTGTTTCCAGTCATGAAACCTGACAATACATATCATCTAGTTTTAGACTACAGACATTTAAACACTTGCACTAAGACATTTGCAGTCCAACATGCACACAGTGCTGCATTAATGAATAACATTGTGCGGAAAAAATATAAAACAACACTTGACATTTCAAATGGATTTTTTTGCCAAAATATAGTGCCTGAAAGCAGGTATCTAACAGCATTCTCAGTGGTAGGGTCATACCGACAATTTTGTTGACTCCCCCAAGGGTATGAGAACAGCCGGGGTTGTTTTCGGCCACCATAACCGAGTTACTTTAAGAATTGGATGAAGAGGCATTGTCCTATGTGGATGATCTATATCTGACGGACGATGACCTAGAGGAACACTTGAACAGAGTGAATACCATAAATGTGGGATTTGCATCTCAGGGCTACAAATTCAACTTTAAAAAAAAAAATTGCCCACCTCAGTGTCCTGTGTTTGGGATATGAGCTTTCAAGTGAAGGAACAAGCCTGGCAGCCAATTGTTTTGAAAAATGCGCACTGCTCCAACCTCCAAAATCATTTAAAAATCTACAATAAATACTGGGATTCCTAAATTTTGGTAGAACATACATTTTGGGTTACGCAGAAAGAGTAAAACCTTTCTATGACTTAATAAAACCCGATCTTTAAGTAAGACAATGGACACAGGAACACACAGATACACTTCATTCATTACAAGCTGACATGATAGCTTCCAAACACTTACAGAAACGCGTAAACGTACGCAACTTGGCGATCCGTATAATTGCGGGTCAATCTGGGTACACCGATCTAACATATAATGAAGGTAAAACAGTACCAATTGCATACAAGTCACATTTGTACACAAATGCTGAGATGTGCTTCGCATCTACAGAAAAGATTCGGACAGCGGTTCAGACTGCTGTAGTAAGAGAAAGAGCACTGGCTCAGGGGAAACGAATAATAATAGTAAATCCAGTTCCAGCCTAAGAGGCTGCGACAAAGCCAAGCGTCCCTAACGCGAATGCCTTACTTCCGAGATGGATACAATGGGCTAATTCTCTCACTGCAACAGTTGTAGAATACAGGTATGACCCAAATTTAAAGACACAAGCATTCCTGCAATACGAACAAGAATATCCTCTACTGAATTAAATAATGCCTCTAGATCAGTATGAATACATAATTTACACTGACTGATCTGCTCAACCTGCCATAGGGAGTAAGCAACAATATATCGCAGCATGTGCAATTGTTAAAGGTCACATGCGGGTTGGAAAGTTCCATCCAAGTTGCACTAAAACGCAATCTCTAGGAGACTGCACAGCGCAGTTGGCAGAGTTAAAAGCCTTGATACTGGCACTGGTAAACACGGATCGAGAATTCCCCACACTAATTGTGTGCGATTCATTTTACTGTGTGTAGTCATTTAATGAATATTTGCAATACTGCGTTCAAAACGCGTTCAAAGACGCAAAAGGTGGCACAATTAAGCATAAAATGCTATGGGAACAGGTAGTGAAGTTTAAATCAGAACTACTGAGGGCTCACGTGGTACATATACTGAGTCATCAGCGTGATGCCGTTCACATTGAAGGGAATTCATTGGATGATGAAGCCGCAAAGGGGGCTGTACGTACAGCTTCTGTAGCTGCAATCACTCGTTCCAAAACAAGAATAGACCGTGAGTTTATGGTAGCTATCAACGCTTGTCGCAAGAACAGCAGAGCAGTACCAAAAAGGTTTCCACTCAAGTACTCCTACAAGTTAGATGCCAATAACCATCCATCTGCTCAGATTCTGGAGTGGGTGATAGAGTAATTCCAAACATGAATCGTAGGTTAGGTTTAATTTTAGCAGCACACGAGGGGATAGGTTCTGCACATGCAGGACTTACAGCGATAGTTTCTTTATTGAAACAACGCTACTGGTGGCCTGGATTGACAAAGCAAACTAAAGAAATGAGACTAAAGAGATGCGACATCTACCAGCAGCTGAAAGGTTCCACCGTAACACGCCCAGCGCAGACACCATTGTTAATACCTGACAAACCACTAGCGTGTGTTTACTTGGACCACTGTGGCCCCTTAAAAAGAGATGGCACGTACAGGTATATCATGGTTGCAGTGGTTTCCTGCTCGAGATTCCTATGGGTGTGGCCCCAGCACAAGGCTGTTGCTCGAACTGTCATCAACGATTTGCGAGTCTTTATAGGGACACATGCAATTGGCACATCACATTCTGACCAGGGCCTCACGTTTAGCTCTGGGACTTACAAGGAAGCCATGGGAAGTTTGGGTGTAGCATTGAGATACTCCTCTCCGTACCATCCCGAGGGACATTTGGTTCTGGAGAAAAAAAAACTAAAATTAAAGCAATCTTTGACAGCTAGAGTATTAGGCACGGGTGAGAGCTGGGTAAAACATCTGTATGTTGTACAGAGAGCCCTGAACAACATGCCAAGAAGTTCTTTAGGACGTTCACTCCTTATGAGGTCCTATTTGGGACTAGAATGTGGGTACCTGAGCTTGATTGTGAAGGCACAGTGGTGGATGATACGCCTTTTGACATCCATGATTGTTTGGCTGTTTTACAGGACCTAAATGAATCCAGACACAACAGAGTAATGTCCACCTGAAGCAGACCACCACTGGTGAAGTCAAATCAGTCACGGCAAGACCTGTCTGGATCCCAATAGTCGGGGATCTGGTCAGAGAGAAAATAGCGGACAAGAAAGAATTTGGGCCATCTTACAGAAAGCCTGTACCGGTCCTAGCTATTGAAGGAACAAGAACTGTACTTCTACCGCCTCTTGCTGGAAAAAAGGAGAAAAGATTTGTCTCAATTGACCTAATCAAACCACACTATGTGGCCGATACTAAGTAGCAGGCCACGTAGACTCCAAAGTAGCAGATGCCCTCCTCTCGCTACAATTCATGAAGTTGAAATGGAAAGACTCATCACGTTCGAAGAGCCTCCTGTACGTAATGATGGACTTTGCAACGATGCTATGGAACTCATTCCTCTAGAACCTCAAAATGAAACTCAAAATAACAGCCAAATTCATACATTTTCCGATGATTGGGATTTTGAAACTGTTAATAACATGTTGACTGATTTGGAAAAACCTGCTGCGTTTTGTAATAGTGAAACATTGGAAGGCACATCAGATTATTAAAGCATGTATAGTTATCAACATTATGGTCATCACTTTCTGCATAAATCTTCAAATCCAAGAAATGTGTTCACATGCCACCAGTGGGAACATTGTCCAACAATGCCGAAAGGCAGTTCAAAACCATTTGCACAGAAATGTCCATATTTTTCAGGGTTTAATATGTCTGACCCAGCCCAATATTATTATAAGGTTTCACCAACATCAGCACAGAAAAATATGTTGACAAGCACCAAACAGATTTACTCTGCATCCTTTATTGCCCTGGAAAGGTACCATAGACCTAAAACGTCTGGGGTACGAGGGATTGGCAGGTACAGGGGATAGAAGCTTTGTTGAGAGCATGCCTTATCCCGCAACAAATAATGTTTTTGAACGAGACAGTGCAACAGACATCTTGCCTTGGACTAGCCAAGAACAAAGACTTGAACACACCTTGGATGCGGACTCCATTACACACCGAGGGAAATGAAACATCACAAAAAGAGATTACATTAGATGACATCATACAATACAATAGATCGGACCCCGATGAGAAGAAATGGTTGATTTGGCCCACAGACATCGATGGTTGTCAGGAAATATTCAATGGTAGTATCCATAGGCGAGATCCACGTTATGTACAGAGACAACATCCAGGGGTAGTGATGTCATATAGTGTTGGGAAGTTGTGCATCGATTGGCTAAAATCCTCAACACTCACAGAAGTGAAACAAGTCTTATCCTTACTCACACAGGATATGGATCTTAGGGATTTTTTACTAGGTTCCAGGAAACCACGTCAGAAACGTTTCATATATGCTGACATTTATGCTGTCTTCAATGAAATATGGAAAATATCCTAACAAGAGGCCGCAGAGAGACTACGGGAAATAGACCGTATAAATCTAGAAAAATCTCTAGCTGTGGTAGACAATGGGTTGACTACATTGACCTCCAGGATATATTCCTTAGGCAACATTGTATCTTCTGCAATAGACATACTGGAACAAGATTTAGCCATATTACAACATGGGCAATCTCAGTTATGTTCTATTATGTTATTAAGTTGGACACTGCAATCTTTGCATGCGGGCTATGTGCCGGGCGTTTCATCAACAGCACGTCTCTGTTTTCTGAATACAATCCAACAGATAAACAGATAGAAATGGCACAAAGGGGAGCAAAATATACAATGCTTTGTATTGAAAAACTGGATGGGTTACCTTTCACAGTGGCAGAATCACCCTCCACGGAATGGCTAATCCATGGCCACATAGCTCTACCGGTCACGACCTTTCAGTTTCAGTTTTCCCTTGAACAAATGCAGGTAGGCAGATATGAAGAAATGGGTAAGGAATACATTAAGGAATCTTGGGAATTACCATACAGATTTCTATGCCGGAGTGGGAATCAAGAAGTGTTTCTTAGCAGTGCAAGCTGTGAGAGCACTTTAAGTGGATCACTCATATGTCTGGATATAATGCTGCACGTAGCTTGTAATGGTTCTATAGCAAACTATATTCATCTGAGGGGTGCCCCAGCTGCAGTGATTACTCCAGCATTTAGGCTACTTTGAAATGGGAGTTACTTGATGCTGAACAGTCAAGGCTGCTATGAAATGCTCCCAGGCATCGCATATCTAGTAACCGTGAGCGCCAGGGTTACTTGTTGTATGCAAGTATTGTTTCCACCGACACATACAGTCAGGGAGGCGCCGTTATGGCCTTCACTAAATGTTTCTTTAATATGGTTTGATACTCTAAGTAGGATGAAAGCCATGCTTCTACAGAAGTCTGTGCCCTTAATCTCAGCTTGAGAGACTTTTGATCTCCAGATCGCAAGGTCTTAAGCAGAGATACAGGCGCTTATTCATAGTAACTGCCCTTACCATTTTGCAGAAAGGGTAAATCGTATCTTTAATATGTCTGATACGAGTGGCATTGTTCACCTATTTAAGACCATACGTTCTGGACTTATAAGCAACTTTCAGACGGTACTTGGAGTTATACCAACCTTCATACACTCCGTATTCGGAAGAATCTGTGGAGGACTTCCGCTGATCCTGTTTCTAATAGAAGGTATCCTGATTGTCTTCTATCTGCTACGCAATGGATGTCCCAGTCACCAAGGAGGTGGAAAAAGACTCCTGGAGCGTAAATACCGTGACCGCATGGTACAACATCTAGGCATGCCTCGCCTAAGAGAACTAACTGCATCCTGTTTCTTGTCATTTTGACGAGTCTGGATGGACTGCATCTTATCTGTCCTCCGATGCCCGTTTTTGCCGAGAAGATTGCGTGTTAGACCTCTGTTTGGCACTGCCATCATGTGCGCAACCGGACGTGAATGCGTTACTGGACCCCCGATAACGGCCCATGTTTTGCAATGTCCTCAGCGTATTCCAATGTTGATTACGGCATTCCTTGAGCCACTGCAGGTAGTAACTGCACCTGTTGGTATGGACACCGGGTCCTCCTCCGACACCCAGGCTTTGGACGGCACATAGGCTGACCCAGCACCGGCTGCGGACAGCGTGGAACATCATCTGTGCTCAATTGACATACTCTGTGAGGTGCTACAGGGTCCGTCTACTGTGGAAGCAAGGAACAAAAATGTTGCATCTACCAGCCAGGACACAAACAATTGACTCACATTTGGCTCATCGTGTGCTGGAAGAAATTCGCCCTTTTTTAAACTAGCTTGATTTGGAACTCAGAAACAAAATTGACATTGACATTCCTTTAATCATTGGGCATTTATGGCTTTCAAATGCTTATAGTGGTTCAGACTATAACTACAGACACTTTAGAGCTATGATTTGCTAATTTTTAAATATTTTTAGACGTTTTAAACATTTTAGCAAAAGAAATGTTTTTGGACTTTGTGCGTATTAATAATTAGTTAGGTTGGTAGTGCAATAATAGGTTACATATGTCGTCCTGTTGGAAGAGGAGTGGGTTTTATATTCCATATAGGTACCCTATATAGGCACAGATAACACTGCAACCTTTCACCTAAATCCTTCCCTACATTACCTACATAACGGTTTATAGGGACTGACCTTTTACCCAGATCCAACACTGCATTCAGAACGCGGGTTTTTCCCTAGTTCGAATCTTATACATTATGCATAAGGATTCTAGGAAGCACAGCAGGACTGACATCTCCTGTATAATATCTCTGTATAAAGTTCAGGCCCAGTGTCATCCTTAAGGCCAACACAGTAACACAGCAAGGTAGGATCCCTTTGGAGACCTGTGGGTATATATACATCATGTCTTGCTTTAGAAAGACAGAGGAGACCGTGACTTTCCGGCTGACACACTGACCAGAGATGCTGAGGTTCCTGCATGCAGACACTCCAGCTCGCAGAGGTCTAACATCCCTTGCGGGGTATCAAACTTGAGACCAGGATGGGCTCCCACATTCTCTAATTCACAGGTAATGGAGTTGAATAGATCCAAGAGATATCTTGGCATAACACCTACATAGATGCTAGGTACATTTAGGTACATCTAGTTTGGGAGACATCGTAGGAGTACACACTCATTATCATGTGTTTTATATACTTGTATGTATTCTTGATTATTGCAAAATGGTAGAGCTATACCATCCATTTACTTTCATAGTATTTCTAATCATATATCTCTGCTACTGTCTAATGGTTGTTACAGCTCATCTATTCAACACTAGAATAACAACTGTTCAATAAATTCCTATTGAAACGCCCAGCCTGTTTATTCTATGTATCTCTGAGACAAACTAAGTGAGTACGAGTGACTGAGCGAAAAGTAGTATATTGTTTCTATGATCCTGGTTGTCATATTCTGAGGTTGACAGAAACTATTTCTCTCTCAGATAAGAGGAGATTCTAGTGGCACTGTAAGCTAGCTGATACAGACAGGCTAACTTATCCGGTGGGGGTGCACAGAATCATCAGTCCACCACCAATCCCACAATTTATGTTATCCAAACGTGCATATCCTGTATAGGTTATATAGGAACTACACGACAACTGGACAATGAGTAGTACAAATACGTTATCCTTTGAACTCCTAATTATTCCCAGTTTTTTTTAACAGTATAGGTAATGTGCTCAATACAATTGGTAGTTAGTCTATACATATATATTTTATGTATGGAACATCCATTGAACCTATGGTATGTATGAAATATCCTATGAAATTATGCAAATATATGAAATGCCTATCTGTAACCAGATTGCAATGACAACAACAATAAATAGCTTGCTAGACATGGTACATACGTATTAAGAAAACTCCATATCTGTATACAAAACCAGTTCCTTGTGATGTCCCAATGTTACTAAGAACATGTTTAGGATAACTTATAATGATTATAAAATGATCAATATTAACAAGTCACGTAAACTTGTCAAATTCTGCATTGGCAAGACTTCTTAAAACATTTTATATCTCCAGGATGCATCAATGCATGTGAATAAGATTTAAAGAGGTCAATAATTCAAAAAGGAAATCTGCAGCAATCCCATCCACAATCCCCTCTGTTTCCCTCACTGCCCTATCAGAATTTATGGATGCATTTTCAACATTTCCCTGTGGGAAAGTGCAGCAAGCAAACTTTCTGGACTGTGCTACATTGCAAAAAGGGAAAACAGAGCCAAGAGCCAAATCTACTGAGTTTGACATGCCGCCAGCAGCAGCTGTCAATATAAAAATATAGGGACACCATGCACCAGCTCACCTGCCCGGTGCAGCACTTCCAGCGATGGTGGTGTGACATTAAGTCCATGAGCTGTAAATGGAAGGATCTCCCTTCCTGCCCAGTGGAATGTGACTCCTGACCAATCCTGGAGCTGCTCTCAGCATGAGAACAGCTCCAGGATGGAGAACAACCTTCACAACGCGGTTGTTACACCACGGTATGTTTACATCGCGGGCATTACAACGCAAGTCGTTACACCGACTTGCGCTGGATGGTGCTATAAGCTAAGGAATAGTATGATTTACTATTCCAACACCTTCCCTACTGTAACGTAGGCTGGAGTTGGAATAGTAAATCATACTATTCCTAAGTCCCGCGCCCTCCAGCGCAAGTCGTTGTAACGACTTGCGTTGTAACGAACGCGATGTAAAATACTGCTTTGTGAATGTATGCATTATAACGTCTTACATTCCTCCAGGATTGGTGGGAGCAGGCTAACCCAGTGTTCATTTTGAGGCCGGGGTCCTATGCCGCAATCATTTGGCTGTTTCACAGCCCGGAGATTGCTGGGTGTATAGTGCGCATGTCGGGCTGGGCTGCCCGTATGTAGCCAGCCCCCCAACCCGACATGCACTGAAAGGGGCAGCAATAATCCTGCAATAGCAAGATTCAGCCCCACCCCACTGCCTCACACTAGCACTGTACGCAGCACGAGCTGGTGGCAAAATAAAATGGTATTATTATGCCATTTTATTTATTAGTGTTTGCCTGCTATGCTCGCAGCAGGCAGGGCGAACCTCCTACACCATTTAGGAAGAGCCGTCCCTGCAAGCTGCTACTGTTGTACCCTTAGCTGGACCTCTAATTAGACTGCTTTGTGCAATTTGTCCCCTTTCACTACAAATGTTTGTGCTTAGAGACATTAAAGAAATATTCTATTCACTGGATCTGTGGTGTACACTGCAGCACATGTAATGCATGGGTTTTTATTGAGAAATGGCATTTCCCTCTTTAAAACCTGCTTCATGGAGGAATTAGTTTTTGATAGAAAGCCAGGTCGGGCTATCTTAGTAGATTGGGCTTTGTATGAAAACCTATGGGTGTTTGCACTTATCCACCCAAGAATCACTCCTTCGAATCAAATCAATGCAAAGCAGCGCAAATACTTTTTTACACCTAGAAAAAGGAGCCTTTCTAACGAAAATAATGTTTGTGTGTTGGAAAATATATTCCAGTTTGTCACTTTTGACAATGCACCGCCTTGGAAAATCTGGGTCTTACAGTATAAACATAGAAACAGTAAGTAATCATGACTGGCTTCTACCGACTCTCACTCCTGAAAAATAACTCCCTGACATTGAGCAAGCCCTCCATGCCTCACTTATTAAGACGTCTAAGCTTGATTGTGCAAACATGCTCCACTCTGTCCTTTATAAATACTAACTGGACAGACTACAGAAGGTACCGAACCAGGCAGTTAGGTTTGCAATACAGTAAATCAGAAGGGACGACATATCCACCATAAAGCCAGAAATGCCCAAGATGGCGGATCCCATTAAAGATCCTTTACTTCATCCACAAGTACTTGTCAAGAACCATTCTCCAGCTCCCTCTACAAGAAACCCTACTATATACAACAAATAGTAACCTCTTCTCTTCAAACTTTAACTTATGAGCACCTCTGCTCCGAATACACCTCTATATGTAGAAGTGTTTTGCTACCCAAGCCACAAAACCACTTCTGTTCACAAATCAAGTCCTCCTTGTCCTGCTCCGAATACGCCTCTATATGTAGCAGTGTTTTGCTACCCAAGCCACAAAACCACTTCTGTTCACAAATCAAGTCCTCCTTGTCCTGCTCCGAATACGCCTCTATATGTAGCAGTGTTTTGCTACCTAAGCCACGAAACCACTTGTGTCCACAAATCAAGCCCTCCTTGTCCCACATCATCATTAGTAGGGCAATTAAAACCATCTTCTTACACATACCGCACATGCAGCCATGATATCTCACCAACCTGGCCTGTGTCCATAGACGTTGTTCCTGTGCGACTGCTATTCATTAATTCTTCCCCTCTCCTTCCTGGCTCTCACCATTCATTGTTTATAAGCCCTACCCCATGACATGTTTCATCTAGTTGTGTGTGCAATGGAAATTTTGTACATAAATATAAGGAAAATATAAGAAGTGTAGCTCACTGGTTAGAGGAGGCATACCCTGAAGCAGAGGTCAGACCCGGGACCAGGGTTCGATTCCCGACGCGGCAGGGTCTGGAGCCCAAATGTCCACGGACTCGATAATTCACGCTTCGGTGCCTACTCTAAGCACGAGTTCACACTATGCAGCTCTGGGCAACAAGCTTGCTTAATCTCCACAACGGCCCCCCGCGGCGGGATGCCTGGCTTTCACCTTGGGGATGCCCAGTACGGGTTATCTCACAGGGAAAAACCAGGACGGGTTCCCAATGCAAGCGCCGAGATGCCCAAGGGTAATTTGAACGCTATATAAGACCGCACATACATACATACATACATACATATCAGCGTGAGAGATAAGATAATGGTGTAATGTTAAAAGGTGCCCCCACTCACATTTATCTTACAAAATAAGTGTCTCTCAATAGACATAGGTGCATTTGTTATAAAAATTGTATCACGTAACAATCATCTGTACACTTCCCTTGTCGCCACTGCATTAGACCACAATCATAAACTGAATAAAAGACACTCAAAAATACCAATCCAAGTGAAGTCCAGGAGGTGTTGCCAAATTAACTTTTCGAAACGTGACCAATTTCAAGGTGAGAAAATAATGCGTCATCTTGCAGATAGAAAAGAGAATTTATTACAAAGAGTGTTCTAAGTACGATTGTCTTCAAATTCGTCAGGGACAATAAGAAAACGAAAAACTATTTTTCCAGGGCCATAGACTGGATAACTAATTCTAGCATGCCAAAGACTGAATAAATATTTCTAGATTGATAACAATTGGATACTTACTTCTAGATTGGCAAAGACTGTATATAATAAACTAATAAAGTCTGAATAACTATTTTTACCGGTGTAAAGATAAAATAACTTATTATAGATTTGAAATTTAAATACTCATCTCCAGAGCATTTCTCAAATCTGTGCATAATTGTATCATTCTGATGTGCAGTAGCTCTACACTCCTGCTGTCGGATTCTCATTAACTCTTTGAGTACAGTAGACAGCCTATGGATGCAGAGAGAGACTTTTGTTTTACTAGTCTTGATAAGTGCTAAATAGCTAATCATTAGTGCCAGCTCAACAGCAAATTCACAAATAGTCAAAAAATTAAAGGAAGCACTATTTGACACAGCTTATATTGAATTGTAGAAAATGTGAATCAGCTCATCCTGGTACTTACTTACAATTTACTTATGCCTACTACCCCTCCTGGGGTATAGACCCACAACCAGAACTCTCCAGCCATCTCTGTCTTGGGCTTTTCTTTCAGTCTGACTCCAGGTGCAGCCCATCTCCTTGCAGTCCATCTCGAGGGCTAAGCGCAGGGTGATTCTTGTCCTTCCTCTTTTCTTATTCCCCTTGAAGGTTGCAGGTCAAGGCTTTCCTGGTGGGGTTTGACGAGATCTTGCAGAGGGTGTGACCTATCAAGCCCCAGCATCTTTTTATGATTACTTTGTGGGCAGTGAGTTTGGAAGTCTACTTTCATAGGTCATTAATGATGGTGTTTGGCCAGTGGATTTGAAGGATTTGCCTCAGACAGGTGTTGATGAAGGTCTGGACTTTGTTTGTGGTAGTCACTGTTGTCCTCCAAGTTTATGCTCCATACAGAAGGACATAATTTACATGGTTGTTAAAAAGCCTGATCTTGGTTTGCTGCGTTAGGTCCTTCTAGCTCCTGATCTTCTCTAGCTGAATGAAGGTGGCCCATGCTTTGCCGCTTCTTGCTTTGGCGTATGTGCCACTGCCAGGTAGGTGAAGGCCTCAACCTCTTCCAGTACATCACATGCAAGCCTGACTGCAGCTGTGCTGGCTGTTAGCCTTCAGGGTCTTGTTTTTTTCCCTGTTGATGTTAATTGTAATTGTAATTCACATTTGTAGAGCGCGTGATCACCTTCAGGTCTCTAAGCGATATGAAGGCGTTAAGGCCAAGTTGTGTTGATTTGCCGGTCTTCTTTTGCATCGGGTATGGGAAAGTAGAGTCAGTTAGTCTGCAAAGTCCAGGTCATCCTCCTGCTTCCAAGGTGTCCACTGGATCCCATTTCTTTTCTCTGTTGTGGATGTATTCATGATCCTGTCTATGACCAGCAGAAAGAGAAAAGGTGAGAGCAAGCAACCCTGGTGGACTCCGGTCCTTACTTGGAAGTCTTCTGTGAGTGGTCCTCCATGAACTATCTTACAGGTGATTCACATGTAAGAGCTAATTGATGATGATTATGAATTTATCTGGCACACCGTAGTGGAAGAGGACTTTCCTAAGGGTCTGTCTGTCCTCGGTGTTGAATGCCATCTCATAGTCAATGAAGTAACAAAGTGGGAGGGCCATCGCATTGCCTGATCAATGATGATGCACAGTGTTGCAGTCTGGTCTGTACAGGATCTAGCTTTGCAGAAGTCAGCTTGCTGGTCTTGCAAATGAGTGACAACGTGTTCATTCATTCTTTTCAGGATGACTCTGTTGAACACTTTAAGGTTGATAGGGCAGTTATCCCTCTTTAATTTGTGCAGTTACTCAGGTCACCTTTCTTGGAGATCTTGATGAGATATCCCTCCTTCCAGTTTGATTGCACCTTTTTCTCTTCCCAAATCCTTCCAAATATGTGGTAGAGCATGTCTACTGATGTTTCAGTGTCTGCCTTCAGTCCCTCTATGGAATATTGTCAGGTCCTGCTGCCTTTCCATTTCTCAGATGTTAGATGGCTTGCCGTATTGCTTCCTTGGTTCATCTGCTGCAGTAGATTGGCAAGTCTTGTTGGCTGGCTGTAAGTCTGGTGGCACAAGTTGGTTCAGCAGCTCTTCAAAGTTCTCCATCCATCTTCTTTGTTGATTTTTGTTACCCAGGGTTATCTTCCCAGCTTTGGCTTTAACAGGTCTTTCTGGCTTGCTGTACGTGCCAGAGACTTTTCTCGTAGAGTTCTTTCAAGTTTCCATGCCTTGTGCTTCCTAGCCTTCTGTGGCAAGATCATGGATGAACCTTCACTTGTCAGCTCTTAAGCTTCTCTTTGCTACCTTGTTGGTTTCAGTGTACTCGCACTGAAAATTTGCTTTTTCTGCTCTTGTTCGGCTGGTAATGATCACAGCTTTAATTTCCTTTTTCTCTTGGATTTTACTGAGATTCTTGGTGGAGATCCATTCTTTATGCTAGTATTTCTTGGGACCCAGTACCTCCTGGCAGGTTGATATCACTGTTTCTTTGATTCTCTCCCACGACTTTCTACTGGCTCTCTTTCACTCTAAGGTTCTTGCAGGACTTTGAACTTGTTGTTGAAGGGACTGAGTATTTACTCTGTTTCTGTGCATCTTTGAGGAGGGTGGTGTTATATCACTGGAATCTTTTTGTCGGTTCGATCCATGCTTTCTTCAGCTTTAGCCTCAACCTAGCCATAACAAGATGATGGTCTAACACAATGTCTGCTCCTCTCATCAATCTCACATGCTGCTGGAACTTCTTGGGAAATGCAGACATGGTCCATCTGATTCTCTGTTGAATGGTCTGGTGACACCCACATTGAGTTGTGTATTCATTTGTGTGGGAATACACTGCTGCCTTTCACCAGACTGTTCAGGGAGTAGAAACCTGAAAGCCTTTTTACATTCTCGTTCATGTCACCAAGGACATGGTTGCCCAGGACTTCTTCGTATCTGGTGTTGTTGCTTTCAGTCATGGCCCCCATCAGTATAGTGAAGTCTCTCTCAGGGCATTTCTCCAGGATGGACTGGAGTCGGTTTTAAAACTGCTCTTTTTCCTCTTTTTTTGCTGTCATTTGTAGGTGCATAGCACTGGGTAACATTCATGTTGATCCTCTTTTTCTTTGTGCGGAATGTCGCTATAGGGGGAGAGGATGTGGCGCAGTGGCTGACTCAGAAGCGGGGGATACAAGCTTGGCTCAACATCCTGTGACTCTGGGAAAGTCACTCAATCTCCCCATGCCCATGGGGAGCGCCTGGATACCCTCACGGGTGATAAACCGTGAGAAATATATATATATATATATATATATATATATAAACTACTGGCGGTCAACAATAGGTAGTTACAGTTAGGACCTTGTTTGTATTCAAAAAGCGTTTTTTCTTTTGCCAATATCTTTGGCGTGGTTTGACGAATCTTCACGAAATTTACAAAACTAATGGGGCACTCCGGTCAGCTCCTTTCTTGAAAGTGTCGGTTTAATTCGTCAAGCGGGGCCCGGGAAAAAAAGGGGGTCCCAAAACACATATTATCCATGGCAATTTTTATAGGAAACTTTAGACAAGGCTAAAGCCCAAACTTCTCAATGGAATTACATTAAATTTGGCAAAAAGGTAGCTCGATTCAGAGAGCAACCTTTTTTTTTAAATGGTGTAAATCCATTCAGAAGTTCCTGAGAAATTCATATATTTAGAAATATTAGTATCTGGTGACCGCGGTGGATTCGGGAACCCACCCGATCTCAAGCTTGACTCTGGTTGGCTGCCAACACTTCTAACCAGGAAGTGTTGGCAGCCATCATATGACTCAGTTGAAACGAGTCACACGAAAAACGGTAAAAAAAACAAGAAAAGGGGGCACTGCAGCCCTGGGGACTGCTACTTTCTTGGGGCAATTTGAATCATATGCAGGGGGAACGCACCCCCCCACAGCCCCGGGGACTGCCACCTCACTGGTGAGGGTCCTTAGGGGCCAACTAGCCCACTAGGTACCTCTGGTAAGCCCCACACAGTGGGACTGCTGAAAGGTGGTAGGAGGCCACGCCCCTTTTTACACCAATCTGCAAACACGCCTTTTGGCACACTGCTGGTGGGGTGATGACTGATAAGGTCCCTTTGTGCCCTGAGGACCTCAGGACAAAAGTGGACTTACCCCCTAAGGAGCAGTGCGCCAGGAGGTACGTTTGCAGAGTGGTGTAAAAAGGGGGCATGGCCTCAGACTACTCTAGCAATCCAGCTGTGTGGGGCTTACTAGAGGTAAGAGGAGGGCTTGTTGGCCCCCAGGGACCCTCAGGAGGCAAGGGAACTTCATCCCTCAACCAATGGCATGCCAGGAGGTGCATTTGCATAGTGGTGGAGAAAGGGGGCATGGCTTGTGTCCACCTCTCAGCAATCCCACGGTGTGGGGCTTACTGAAGGCTAGTTGGCACCTAAGGACCCCTAGCAATGAGGGGACTTCAATGCCCATACAAGAGCATGCCAGGGTGCGCATTTGCAGATTGGTGGGCAAAGGGGGTGTGGCCTGCTATGAGAACTTAGCAATCCTGCTGTGTAGGACTTACTAGAGGTAATAGGAGGGGGTAGTTACCTCCAGTAAGGTCCACACAGTGAGCTTGCTAAGAGGTCTTCGGAAGCAACGCCCCCCTTTCTCCACCACTCTGCAATCGCTCCTCCTGGCACACTACTGGTGACTTTGGGGGCAAAGAAACCCTCCTGGTACCTCTTGTAAGTCCTATGCAGCGGAATTCCTGCGCACTGGTCGGCAGCATCTGCAAGTAATAGGTCTTGCATTTGCAAAAGTTAGAGCTATTGGTGTTGTAAATGTAAAAGTTTTTTACTAATGTTTTCTGTGAAGCAGATGTACGTTGTGTGCAGTGGAATTATGTGATATGATGTGAAGTGAAATTACGTGGATGGAAAGTATGTGGTATTAGTGTATAGGAATTATGAAGAGTGGGATTATGTGTTATGGAGAGTAATTATGTGGCATGGTAGTCTGTGATGTGGAGTGGTAATCCCAGGTTTAGTCTTCCACATTTTTATAGAAGCTAAACTATAAACTCAATGAGACAAAAAAAGATAGGAACCACTGAGGAGCACTTCTGGACCTAGTCAGAGGTATGAGCAGGGCCACTGGAATTATGCGACTGTTCAGCACCTCGTTTCTTTCTGCAACTCTCTTGTCCCAATCACTTCTCTGGTTTCTTTCTACACCTCTTTTGCTTCTTTCAGCACTTCTCTTGCCTCTTTCTATACTTCTCTTGCCTCTTTCTGCAGTTCTCTTGCCTCCTTCTGCACCTCTGGTGCTTCTTTCTGCACTTCTCTTTCCTCTGTGTACCCCTCTTCCCTCTTTCTGCACATCTCATGCCTCTTTCTGCACTTTTCTTGCCTCTTTCTGCTCCTCTGTTGCTTCTTTTTAAACTTCTCTTGCTTCTTTATGCACCTCTCTTGCTTCTTTCTCCAACCCTGTTGCCTTGTTTTGCACTCATCTTTCCTCTTTCTGAACCTCTCTTGCTTCTTTCTACACCTCTTTTGCTTCTTTCTGCACTTCTCTAGACTCTTTCTGCACCCTCTTGCCTCTTTCTGCACCTCTCGTTTTTCTCTCTGCACTTCTCTTGCTTCTTTCTGTACTTCTCTCGCCTCTTTCTGTACTCAAATGGGAAGAGCAAGCTGTCAAGTTTAAAGGTCTGCGTGTTCTCATGACTGAGGTATAAGTCTATTTAATGTATTCTCTCATGTGTCATGCATTTGAAGATGGTAGCTTAAAAAGCGGGTAGCTTCACCTATAGGTGGTTAAATATTCTCAGTTCTACTCTGTCATTTGGTTGCACAGGCAGACATGTCTTATGTATATAGCTAATATAGAGCCTCTCAAATAAACTATTGAATACCGATGAGCCCTGTATTAGGAGCGGAAAGCAATATATACACCTTTTTGTACACAAATTTACAGGGTATGCTGTTTGAAACACAGGTATTCAAGTATTTGTATGTTTACTTATATGTAACATGTCACTAAGTAAAAGCAGAGGCACACGCATGCATACCTTCACAAACTTGGTCAGATTACAACAGTGATGTGGTTAGAATTGCTATTTTACATTTAGTAGGCCTAACATTCTAAGCAGTCGATGAATAGTGAACCTCCAAGAGAAAAGGGAGGTTTAAAACACCTTGGGAGACGGATTAGTGATTATGCTACTTTGTATGAGTCTGTGGAAAGGTACAGTCAAAGTAGGCCTCTTTCTGCACCTGTTTCTTCTTTCTGGACTTCTGTTGCCTCTTACTGCATTTTTCTTGCTTCTTTCTGCCCCTTTCTTCCTCTTTATGTACATTTCCTAACTGTGTAGGCATAGTTAGAAATTAGCATTTAAAAAACCTTAGAAATTCACTGAAAAAAACACAGGTTTCAGGGACTTTATAATTAGGAATTAACATTTAAAAAACCTTAGATATTCACTGGAAAAAACACAGGTTTCAGTTAGGGTGACATTCCACTCGTACAAAACCAGAGAAATTCAGCCGTTATTGTTAGCTGAGCTAACTATAACTCGCCCCCTGCAATGCACTGCTGATTACGTCACATATTACATCACTCATGACATGGTCAGTGACATCACAAATGACATCACTGATGACACCATCCACTTAATATCTGATGCACCTCCTCACACCCTAATATAACCCTAATATAACCTTTCATACACCCACTCTAAAATACAGACTAACATTTTCAAAACCATATACACACAAATACCAGTTAGTACATACCCACTCACTGATTCATAGGTCTACACAAACATCCACTCACTATCCCATACAATCACTCAAACACGCAGTCACTCATCAATATAACCACTGATATAGGCACGCATAAACCCATACACTCACACACTGATACTCACCCATAGTTACTCACAACACCTAATGATTCATAGGTCTACACAAACATCCACTCACTATCCCATACAATCACTCAAACACGCAGTCACTCATCAATATAACCACTGATATAGGCACGCATAAACCCATACACTCACACACTGATACTCACCCATAGTTACTCACAACACCTAATCACCCAAAGAATCAATCACACTGCCATTTACTCAGCTATGCAGTTATACACACACACTATCACAGTTATTCATACAGATACTAACACATACTTACTCTCTTCAACTATCACTGACACAAGCACACACTCATCCATACAGCCAGCCACTCTCACAATCACTCACTCTTACATATAGTCACTTATACACTCCAACACTCACATTAACTGCCTTTCACATACGTAGTTACTCCCACATATACCACTGAGACATCCATTCACTCACCAACACAGCCATACACACACACACTCACCCATACAGCCCCTCGCAAATGCACTCATGAACCCATGCACCCAGTGATTTACCCACTCATACATCCATGCAGAGTCACACACCTCCTCACCCACCCACCCACACAGACACTCATACAAGTACTCAGACAACTAATCAATAGCCCATATAGACACTCATGTACCTACTCACCAACCCATGCAGCTATTTACACACCAACTGACAGACTGATACAGAAATTCACACATATTAGTATTTCCCCCATGCATTAACTAAGACATGTTTAATCACTCACTTATAGTCAGTCATGCACCCACTAAATCATCCGTTCAGACACTCATACACCCACTCATTCTTCAACACACCTTGGTGTGTGTGTATATATATATATATATATATATAAATTCACTTAAAAAAACATAGGTTTCACACACGTTATAGTTAGGAATTAGCATTTAAAAAACCTTGCAAATTCACTTAAAAAACCATAGGTTTCACACATGTTATAGTTAGCAGGACATTTCACTCGTAAAAAACCATTGAAATTCCCCGTTGTAGTTAGTTCAGATAACTATAACTCGCGCGCCCACAATCCACTGCTGATGACGTAACATCTTACATCACTCATGTCATGGTCAGTGGCATCACTCATGACATCACTGATGACATCATCCTTGTGATAGAGTGGCGGTCGCGCGAGTTATAGTTATCTGAACTAACTATAACGGGGGAATTTCAATGTTTTTTTACGAGTGAAATGTCCAGCTAACTATAACATGTGTGAAACCTATGGTTTTTTAAGTGAATTTGCAAGGTTTTTTAAATGCTAATTCCTAACTATAACGTGTGTGAAACCTATGGTTTTTTAAGTGAATTTGTAAGGTTTTTTAAATGCTAAGTTATGTATGTTTTATTATATTTTTTATATATTTATTTTACAATAAGCTACCTATGTATATAGTTATAGATTGACTGTATCCTGTAATATGGAATGGCTCGTATAAAATGTTTTTTTTTTAAGGGTTTTCACCGTGCGCGCACGGTGCGCGCACCCCGCAATTTTTGGAAAAAAAATTAAATGTTTTTTTCACCCTTCGGGGTCCTTCAGGGACCCCCTGACAAAGGCTAGGGGGTCAGGAACTCTCTACCCTGCCCCCTTTTCACGTTCTCAACCTTTCTTTTTCACTGTCACACACAAAGCACACAAAATGGCGGCCGACACTTCCTGATTTCGACCGGTTCGAATGTTGACTGACATGTAACCACCAATCAGAATTACGCTTGCGCACGTTATGGTGCGCGCACGGTGCGCGCTTATAGATATTTATGTGCTTTTAAATGCAATTTTCTCAGGAACTACTGAACAGATTGACACCATATATGCAAAAGGCACATGCCTGACCTGAGGACTACCTCTTTGCCAAATTTCAAGTAATTCTGTTCAGCCGTTCGGGCTGTACCTTCGACTAAAGGTCCTATGGGAAAATGTATGGGGAAAACGCGTTATGGGACCCACTTTTTTCTCAGCCCCCACTTGACGAATCACCCCGAGACTTTCAGGGTAGGAGCTGAGCGGAGCGCCCCATTAGTTTTGAAAATTTCGCGAGGATTCGTCAACCGGCGCCAAAGTTATTCAAAATAGAATTTTCAGATTTCCTATGGAGACACGGTCCTAACTATAACCATCTACTGTCGACCGCCAGTAGATAATATATATATATATATATATATATATATATGCAAAGGACTTCGTCTTCAACTTTCTAATTCCTCCCGCAAAGACGAACACGGACCCATCAAATTAGTGCAATTCTTTATTCAATCCAACAATAGCGCACCTCCGCCATGACGCATTTCGGCCTGCTAGAGGCCTTGATCACATGACGCTGTTAAGGGAAGCCTGATATTTAAAGTGCTAGTGCAGTATCACGTGCCTGTGAAGGCGAGTAGACATTGAAAACACATTGGAAGATAGTGTTTATAAAACAGTTGTTCTAACTGCATAATGCAAAATTAAAACACTAAACATTATCAAAACATAGTGGCCAGTAGTAGTAGCATACTTGCATAAATAACTGCAAAAAATGCCTGTAAAAAATACATCGGAATTAAAAGGAGCATGCCCATAAAATACATATAAAAAAATCTATAAATATATATATATATATATAAATATAGGTTTATAATTGTAGCCTCTGCCTTAAAAAACCAAGTCTTGTATAAACATCATTTAGCTAAAATGTCATGTGTTAAATATACAGTGGGTTACAACATAGGGAGAAAGAGGAAATAAACACCAATGAGCTTTGTATAGAAATGCCTTTAGACAGATAGTAGCAGCAGTATGTGCAACTGTACAATCAATATGTACTGTGTAACATTGACTGATATTTATTAGATCTGCCCACACGTGTCATTTGAAAATAAATCGTTAACTTATGTAAAGACAATGGATGTCTAGATGTCCCTGTGGTACCTTTGTACCAATATGCCTGATAGAACCCTAATGGGTCTTTGGTACCACATGAAACAAACCCTATTTGACCAGGTTAAAATCCACCTGTGTCACTATATGATGCACCTAAAACATTTTCCTTTGATATTGATCACTAGGTTGATTATCCCAATAGCGCCTTGGTATTTATGTCGTTGATATTAACTTTTAGGGAGAGTTTGTATGTATATATGCTACCTTGATGCACGTCTATATTGCATTGGCCAACATGGGGGCACCATAAGACTTAGCATGGAGAACTTGTCCGTTGTGGAGGGTGAGGTCATGGCACCAGGTGGTCTTGCATCAACCACACGTGGAGAGGACACACAAAATGTCATGCCTGCATCGGGGATTGTTAAGGATGAAAGAGTGGATGCAACTGACAGTATCCCTCAAATGCCCCTTGGCACAAGCGTCCTCAGTTGGAACATAGCTGGATTAAACAACAAACTTCATGACCCTATTTGGAGGGACACTCTATTAGGACATGAAATCATTTGCTTGCAAGAAACTTGGGACACTGAAAACACCTTTCTACTTGACGGATTTTGTGCCTTCTGGTCACCTGCGGTGGCCTCAAATAGGGGAAGGGCTAAAGGCGGTCTTTTGACCCTTATTGCACTAACTATTGATGGCGAATATAGCAAAGTGGAAACGGGCTCACCCTACTGTTTAGCAGTCGAAATTAATTCCAACTTAAATGGGATCTGGCTTATAGTTAATTTTTATAATTCTTTTATTCAGAATATGCCTAATGAACACTTAAGCAGTCTATTTGAATTTTTACAAATGTATAATGAACTTTGTAAAAATCCGTATTCGGTTATTGTGCTTGGCGATTTTAATGTTCATCTATGTTTTAAAGACTGTTTTATATGGGACAGTTTAGGTCCACAAGATCAAGGTAACTCCCATTTTGAACATACACCACAGGGGATTTTTTTAGATGAGCTTCTAGTTGGGAATCATTTGGTTTATCCCGTAAATGACATAAATGACACCCCGACTTTTAAAGGAAGTGGAATAGGATCCACTATTGACTACATTTTTGTTACATCTAACTTAGTTGGTAATGTAAGTCATTATAAGGTGAATTGGTCTACTCTTAGTGACCATAATCCTGTCCAGTTAACTCTTACTGATGATCTTAAAAAAGGAATAGCGGAAAAACCCGCTGTCAGTATACTGGACCTAAGGCCGACAGACCAAATGCGACGCCTGAAATGGTGTCAGTTGGTCCCAGAGGATTTTACCAAAAACCTGTGGGAGATGGTTGGGGACGAAATACTTCTGTGTTCACAGGATGGGATCTGCAGTGATGCAGTGTTGACAGCTTATCAAAAAATCTGCTGTCAGGTGAACAGTGATCTTAAAAAAGTATGTAAGGATAATCCCAAAGTTGGGGAGAAATGGTTTGATCACAGCTGCTCATTCTCCCAACGGAAACTTTTGTCAGCCCTTAAAGCGGTTCCACCGGACAGAGCGGAAATTGCCATGTGTAGGAAGGCCTACAAACTGGCTCAGAAGAAACGTAAAACCGAAATTAGGGAAAATGCATGGAATGACTTATTGTCCACTGATGTCATTAATAATAGTGCGAAATTTTGGTCCATCATAAATAAACCTTTTTTTAATGGTAAAAGTAACACTGAGCTTGAATGCGGCATCCAAGAGGATGCGTGGTATGCTCATTTTAAACAGGTTTATGATGGAGATGGTTTAAAGGCGGGGCCTTTATTTAATTTTGATAATTATACGTTGACCTTCACAGAAATAGAGGTGACAAATGCGATTTTACAAATGACAAGTAATAAGGCGCCGGGACCCGATGGAGTCCCGGCTGACCTCTTCAAATCAGATATTAAACTGTGGTCTAAAATTCTTTTTAATGTTTTCATAAATGCATGTCAAAAGGGCCTCCCATCAACATGGGCGAAATCGGTCATCGTCCCTATTTTTAAAAAGGGGGATAGAGGCGACCCGAGCTGCTATCGACCAATTTCTCTTATAGACTCCTCAGTGAAAGTCCTGGGGAGAGTTGTTCTTGCCCAACTAAATGGTTGGCTAGAGGAATCTGGATAACTCTCTATAGTCCAGTATGGATTTAGGAAAGGGATGGGTACCATAGACCAATGTTTAAACTTACAACTCTTAATTGGTAAATACACGGTGGCCAAAAAAGGAACCTTATTGGTTGCCTTTATGGACCTGTCGTCGGCCTTTGACCGTGTTAATAGATCAAAACTATGGCCCATGCTCCTAGATCTTGGTGTTGATAAAGAGATTGTCTATTTTTTAGCGGACTTACATAGAGAGTTAATAGCCACAGTTCGTTATGACCAAAAGGGAAATTGTACCAAAGATATACCCATATCTTATGGGGTTAGGCAGGGGTGCATCTTGGCACCTCTCCTTTTTACCTTATATATAAACGATCTGGACACTACCCTTGTCGCCTCATGTAAAGATATCCCCCATGCGGGGAAATATTCAGTCCCTGCTCTCTTATATGCTGACGATGCTGCCTTAATCGCCAGAACGGGAGTGGGCCTTCAGCTACTGTTAAATTCTTTTGCTAATTTCATGAAGGATTTGGACTTATCTGTTAATTTTGTTAAATCTCATGTCATGGTCATTGGCCCTAAATCTGCCAAATCCAAAACTTTTTCTTGTGGGGGCCATCAATTATCGAGAGTCTCTTCTTTTCCTTATCTGGGCGTCCTCTTTGATGATCGAGATTCCGGGGTAACCCAGATACAGGCAAAAAAGATTGTGTTTTCTAGAGCTACAGTAGGAGTCCTGGGTTTTGCAAGAAAACTGGGAGCCAGACCACTGAAGGCTCTTATCCAAGTCTACAAGGCTAAGTGTCTTTCCATAGCCTTGTACGGAGCTGAGGTCTGGGGCATTAAAAATACTAAAAGCATTCAGACTGTTGAGGATAGATTCCTAAAAAATCTCCTCTCAGTACCAATTTGTACGGCTAATTATATCGTCCACCAGGAACTAGGAATTGGTTATCTCGAAGACAGCATTGCCCTGGCCCCGATCCTGAAATGGATTAGTATCTGGCTTAACCCGGATTTACATTTGAACCACACCATCCTGAGAGATTGTCTCCCGCTCGATCATGGCTCGTATATACCTTGGTTGAAATACATTAGGACCCTGGCCAAAAATCTCGGGAGACCCGAGTTGTATCTTTCTCCCGAGACTTTGGTAAAAGGCGACATCAACTGGTGCAAAGAAAGTTATAGTTGCATATCCTCTTTGGCAAGGGAAGAGAAGGAGCTGGTTAAGGGTTCCGTTAGGAGCCACCAGCTCTGTAAGACAACACCTCTTATGGAACCTTATTTGGAATATGTAACAAACCCAAATCATCGTTTTCTTTTAACCAGATTTAGATTAAATCAACTACACTCACTGATCGGTGCTAAGACAGATTGGAAAAGGGTGTTAGACCCTGGCCCTTGTTCCTGTGACAATTTCTCCCCCCAGGACATTATACACCTTTTTTTCTTTTGTGAGCACTTTATTGACATCAGGAAACGTTTCTTAATCCCAATCTTAAAAGACAAAGGCTTTGTCCAAGTGAGACCTGCTTTTTTGTATCTGCAGCTTTTAAATAATGTCTGGGAAACCTTCAACATTGCAAGTTTTTTAACTGTGGTAATTCGTACCCTGAAGAAATGAACTGTTCCCTTTTTAATGTTGATAATGTATTTTTAATGAAATTTCTGTTTTAATATGTATTTATTGTAGTATGCTTTTATGGTTTTGCACTAAAACCGAATAAAGACTTTATGACTGACTGACTGACTGACAAAGAAGGGGAATCATTTGATCAATGGTGACCTAGGCAAGGTTTGGACAAAAAATGTCATGTTCATTAAATCATGAACTCCTAAATAGACATTGCTCCGAAAGGTCAGACATTGACTGAACCCACTGTGTATAACATTTGCCTAAAATTCTAATAAAACATCTATTTGATAACATCATAAATGTAAAAAATCATAAAAAATCCCTTTAAAATTAGTGGTTTAGAAATCTAAAACTCTAAGCTACTTATTACAGCATAAATATCTAAAATCAAATCTCATCTTTGATGGGTTAGTTTCCATGGCGTCATCACTGATTCTAATGTCATGACCCTTCTTCTCAATGTGTTAATTCTAAGACTACTGCCTGCAAAAGTGCTCGTGCTCAAAATAAACTGTTCTTATATGTAATAAAAAAACAGTGTTAATAAAATTACTTGATAAAAAATGTTCTATGCATGTCTCGAGGAGGCAGAACAGCTGGTGTGACTCATTTTAATGGTATGTGCATTGACGCTTATACTGTATAGTGCTTTAAACCTGACTCACAGACACGTATAAAAATCTTCGCTTTATTTCAGCTCATTGGGCGTCTTGGAGTCAAGCTCGAGAATGTATCGTGTCTCTAATTTCCTCAGAAGTGCTTCCCGATCCCCCCCATGTCTGAGTGGTGGGATGGTGTCAACGACAAAGTAGCTGAGGTGTTCCAAGCTACTGTTGTGAATGTCTTTAAAATGCCTGGCTACTGGAGAAGAAACATCTTGATTGCTGATGGCCCTCATGTGCTGGAGTATACGTTTGTGTGCCTGCAACTTGGTGCTACCAATGTATTGCAGGCCACAGGTGCACTCCAGCACATATACTGCAAAATCAGTTTTGCAGGTTAACTTCTTAGTTATTTTTTGGGGTACTTCAGAAAACGGGGACCTGAATGTCGTAGTACTTTTTCCTAATTTACAAGCTTTGCAGGTGGAACATTTAATAAACCCTTTAGTGGTTTGCAGCCAATTGCTTTTGGTGCCAATTTCTGGACTACTTTTCACGAGCATATCACTCATGGAGTGAGCTTTCCGAAAGGTGATTTTGGGGGCCTCTGTCATTGACTCACCTATCACCGGGTCATTGTATATATATATACATATATATTCTCCCTTACGCCTCTCGTACAGAAATTGCCACCACCAGATCGAGGGTTGCTTCCTCGGCAAGGACCCCACGAAAGCGGGTCCCATTAAATCAACTTACTCTTTGAAAAAGGATGACTAAGCCATGTGCGGTTTTAAATTTTATTGTTGGCCGCTATCAAATGTGTTTCAACTGCGTAGCAGTCTTGTTCACTGATAACAAGGTTTTGAACGCAGCCATTTATTAAACTTTATTTCCGTGATAAAAAGTGTCACGTGATAACTACAAAAACAATGCTGGTGAAAACAGACGCGTACTTTTCCAATTCAGAGTCCTTTGTAAAATACAAGGTTTTCCACATTATTAGTTATAAATCATTTTAGTTTTAGTTTGATGACAAATGCACAGATTGAAATTACTTCTTTTTAAAGTCCACTACTAATTTTACAATTTATAAAAAATATATACAATTTTTGGCATTGCTAACATCGCATTTTATGGTTTGTTTGCATTAATGGCTCCATCCAGCCCCAGTGGGCATACACAATGCTTAGAATGCCTTACATGATTTTATCCACCCCTGAATGGGGACATTTCTCATTTTCAATTGTTATAAATCATCTATGGTAAATAACACTACATTCTATACCAATCTATGCATATCTACACAATCTAGCCCCAGTGGGCTTATATTGCAATTAACCATCATAGAACATATTTCACTATTTTGTAATCCATAATTAAGCCCCAGCTGGCATATCTCCATGTACCTCTTAAACAAAAGATCTCCCTTCTCTGATTCTGTTGTTTAAAATCGTCACTTCACCCATTAAAAGCACAGTTCATTAATCCGGATCTTTTTTAAATATTACATCAATCCTATTGACACGTTTCGGACTTGACGTCCTTCTTCAAAGGCAACACACGTAACACTGCCTCACTCCTCCCTATTCATCCCCAAGAAATATACAAGTCTTGAGTGAAGTTCATGCTGGTACATGCATTGTGGTATAGGGAGTCCCAATACAACCCAAGTGGGTTGCAGTGAAAGATACGTCCCAAATGAACTTTTTCGCTGCCTCTTGATATTACCAAGATCCAGGGTTTTGTACATGAATGGAAATTAATTCTGTGGCTTTATGTGGGATGCTAGTTGTTCGCACACATCCAAAACTACCATGGATGGTGATTGAACTCCTTCTACATTGATGTTAGATGTTGTTAAAAGAGGCATTTCTTCAGAAAGGTTGAAGACGTTGTTAGCAACACAGTGCTGTACTGTAAAAATCATATTTTTGTCCACACTGCTCATTATCATTATTAAAACTTTATTCTGTTTTTGACAAGCCAGAAATGTCACAAATAAAAATAAGATATAACGTGTAATTTTAAAAAATAAGTTTCAGAAAAAAGCAACTAGGATGCTTAAAAATCATGAGGACACGTCAAGACCTTCCAGATCAACTCATTTAAAATTCATTGTCATTATTCACACACAATAAAACGATGCTTATTCAGTTATAGTTAAATATGTAAATGTTTGTTAAAATTTCAAGCTTGGCACAGAATGCTGAAAGTAAACATGTTTCTAATTTATTTTTTAAAGTGCATACTGCCTTTATCCAGCGCCAAAAGAATTTTAGACACAACAAACGGACAATTCTTAAAGGTGCATGATGCCTTTATGAAAGTGCCAGAAAAAAATCGAATTTGATATGAAATCTTGAAGAAGAAAACAATAATTTCCCAACTAGCCTCCTTAGATGAATTGCAAAAGAAATACATCTACAGATCATTTCGCAAATATATTTTGTATGAAGTAGCCGAAGGTGGAATAGAGCCGGCCTGCATTTTCTAATATTCAACACCCTCAAAGTGGTAAAATGAATTCCCTGCGTGGTTTGTCATATAGATAACAAAAAAAAGAAAATGCAGCATGTTATGACATGAATTAGTCAGCGAGGCAAGGATCTGATGGAGCAAGGTTTCGTAAAGAAGAAACTTGCTTGGATGCAATCTTCTCAAATAACGTATAATTCCGTAATGAATCTGTTTGTGAATACTAATATCGCATTACACACAATATATCGTATCTAGGGGCGGCTTGCCTATGTGTATTACTAACCAGTAACCTGACTGTCACTAAAAATGGCCGACAAAATGCAGGAATTTCACTGCACATGCGTCTTCTGCATCTACGTAGTATGACGTTTCCTATGCTTGGAGGGAAACCTTTGCAGCTGCGCAATAGCTTCTAGAATGGCCGCTTGAAACCCACATGTTAATACGCATGCTTTGCTTACACTAAACCTTGCAAGTTCTTCAAATTTGCTAATGCGAAAGATATATATAAGTAAATGGGATTAGAGTAGTGATAAGTGGTATACAGTGAATTCAATTATTTTCAAATTCTAACATGTCTTTCTATGACTTTATTATTAGTTTCGTATTTGGGCCTTGGAGGGTGACTGAAATCCCTACCCCACCTGACGTATGCACAAGCGCACTAAACCCTGCTCGGAACTATGACAACAACGTTGACCCAGCCAAGGTCAAGCCGGCAAGAATCACATGAGAACTTAACCCATTGACCCGGACAGAGGAACAAGAAATTACAATTTTTGCACACAATGTATTCAGCATAATGTGAAATGCGGGAGGGAATAAAGCTTTGGGAAAGTAAATTAAGGGGCGGGAACATTGAACAATGAACCTAAAGTAAAATGTTACATTTAGCAGGGCGTGATGAACTCACCTACTTGCCCTGTCCAATCAGAAATAGGGGATTCACGATATTGAAACATTTGGGGGTGGTACATGAACACAGAATAGTATAATTGAGGTAGGTTAGTTAGTTAGATGACACAGATCCATCAATGACTCTATGCAGTCGGAGACGCTGCCACTGACCCGTCTCAGACCCAACACCGATGCTGCCACAGACTCTGTCAGAGACGCTGTCTCAGACCCTGCAGATGCCAGAGACCCTGCCTGAGAGACCAAAAATACTGATCGATAATTAAATCATCTAGAAGGGGAATTGCGGAAGAAAAATCGAGGAGAGTAGTACCAGAGAGGGGTGCGACGCTGGCGTTGCAATTAGAAGAGGTCACCTTCCTGGTCCTGAACCTGTCCTGATCCTTTGTCTTCCACCTGTCCTGGTGGACTTCACCTGACTCATTTCCAAGGAGTTGGGTTCATCTATCATCTTAGGTTAATATAATTCTGTGAAATGTGTCCTTGTACCTGCTCTCCGTTTTCTCCCTTTTCAGGTACTGCTGCACAAGTTACTACTTGTGTAACGATATATCTGTAAGAGACATTAGTTAGTGATAGATTCCTTACATTAGAATATTCCCCAGGCGTCAGTCTGGATCCGGAAAGTTTTCTGCTTAGCAGTACCCCTGCGCGCCAGTAGGTGGTGCCGTGCGACAACGTCACGGAGGCTACGTAGGCGCCACCCATGCGCGCTGACGTCAGTTCTGTACACAACTTTCCACGCCAAAATATATAGTCATGCGAGAAACTGACCTTTGGTGCACAAAACTAGGGCCCTAAAAGGGAATGATCTTAACCCTAGTAATCAGTTCGCAGAATGGGGAGGATGGGTGGGGCGGTAAGGAATCTATCACTAACTAATGTCTCTTACAGATATATCGTTACACAAGTAGTAACTTGTGCATCTGAAAGAGACACGTTAGTGATAGATTCCTTACCTCAGAATAGATACCCCAGCAATGCCAACCCCGGTGGGGAGTCTGCGAACAAGATCACACCAGAAAGTCATGGAGCACAGAACGACCAAAGAAGCCGTCTCTCCGGACCCGACTGTTAAGGCAGTAGTGCTTGGTAAACGAGTGCAGCGAGGCCCACGTAGCTGCCTGACAAATATCCTGCAAGGGTACACCGCGTCCCAAGGCAGTAGTGGCTGCAGTTGCCCTGGTCGAATGGGCACGCAGACCCACAGGAGGCTCCTTCTTGGCCAAGGAGTAACATGCTTTAATGCACAGAACGACCCACCTGGAGATGGTCTATTTGTGCACCGACCGACCTCTTTTGGCGCCCACGTAGCAAACAAAGAGCTGATCATCCACCCTGAACTGCTGTGTACGCTGCAGATAGAATGCAAGCGCACGTTTAGGGTCCAGACGGTGGAGCCGCTCCTCTTCCCGTGAAGGATGCGGAGGTGGAAAAAAGGTGGGTAAAGTGATGGTCTGCCCGATGTGGAAGGGCGTGAAAACCTTTGGCAAGAAAGAAGGACTTGTCCTCAGAACCACCTTGTCCGGATGAACAGAAAGGAAAGGAGATTTGGAAGAAGGAGCCTGCAGCTCACTCACTCTCCTGGCAGAGGTGATAGCTACCAGGAAAGCCGTCTTGAGAGTAAGAAGATGTAAGGGACAGTTATGAAGGGACAAGATTCAAGTCTGAGGCATTATGAAGGGCACAGGTGGGAACGTATGCGTAATACCCTTAAGAAAACAGTTAACAACCGGAGACTTAAAAAGAGAAGGCTGATCAGGAAGCCGTAGGAAGGAAGAGATAGCCGAAAGATAACCTTTAAGAGTGCCCAGAGCAGAGCCCCGCTGGGCCAAAGAAAGAAGGAACAGGAGAACCTCATAAAGAGGGGCAGAAAGGGGATCCACAGTCTTAGCTGTGCACCATGCCACAAATCTGTTCCACCGACAGGCGTACACCGTTTTAGTGGAGGGACGCCTGGCTGCCAAGATGACATCACAGACTTCGGGAGGAAGACCGAAAGGTGTCAACTGTCGTCGCTCAATCTCAAAGCATGGAGGTGGAGGTGGACAGGTTCGGGTGGAGGACCGTCCCCTGCTGCTGCAACAGAAGATCCTCCCGAAGAGGCAGACAAAGCGGGGGATCGATGCTCATACTGAGTAGCTCGGGATACCATACTCTTCGAGCCCAGTCCGGAGCCACAAGAATGACTTGGGCCCAGTCGCGCCTGAACTTCTTCAGCACTCTGGGCAGAAGTGGTATAGGCAGAAAGGCGTACAACAGACTGCAGCTCCACTCGAGACGAAAAGCTACTCCGAGCGAGTGCCGCCTTGGAAATTCCAAAACGCAGAACTGATGACATTGCGCGTTCTCTTCGGTGGTTAATAGATCTAACCAATGCTCTCCCCATCGCAGAAAGAGACCTTGTGCCACGTCCAAGTTCAGACGCCACTCATGATCCACCATGCACCGGCGGCTGAGTTTGTCCGCCCTGGCGGTCAGAGAACCTGCCAGGTGTTGAACCACCAAGGTAATGCCTTGATGTCCCAGCCACGTCCAGAGGCGCAGAGCCTCCTGACAAAGGGTCCACGACCCCACCCCGCCCTGTTTGTTGCAATACCAAATGATGGTGGTGTTGTCTGTGAACACCTGCACTACACTTCCCCGGACAGAGGGAAGGAATACCTTCAGTGAAAGTCGGATCGCCCGCAGCTCCTGAAGGTTGATATGGAGCCGGGACTCCGCCGGAGACCAGAGGCCTCTGATCTCCGCCTCTCCCATGTGGCCTCCCCAGCCCAGGAGGGATGCATCCATCACTACCGTGTGCTCCGGTTGGGGAAGGGAAAGGGATCTGCCATTGACCCAATCGCGATTCGTGAGCCACCACTGCAATTGCCACGCAGTGCCCTCCGAGATCTGGACATGATCGGACAGGTTGCCCTGATGCTGTGCCCACTGGAACTTCAGGTCCCACTGCTAAAACCGCATATGCCATCTGGCATGCGGCACCAGCAAGATGCAGGAGGCCATCAGGCCCAGAAGCTGGAGGGACATCCTGACTGAAACCCGGGATAGAGGCTGAAAGAGCGGAACCATAGCCTGAATATCCCGGACTCGCTGTTCGGGAGGATAAACCCGAAACAGTATCGAATTCAGAACCGCTCCGATGAAAGGGAGCTTCTGAGAGGGACTCAGGTGCTACTTCGGCACATTGATGGAGAACCCCAGCAGATGCAGGAGGTCGGTCGTAGTCTGGAGGTGGGAGACAACTGCCTGGGGCGAAGCCAACTTCAACAGCCAGTCGTCGAGGTAGGGGAAGACTGACACCCCTGACCTGCGCAGATGAGCTGCGACCACCGCCATCACCTTCGTGAACACCCAAGGGGCACTGGTAAGGCCGAAGGGGAGCACGGCAAAAAGAAACTGCTCCTGGCCTACCGTGAACCGCAGGTAACGCCGGTGGGCCGGCAGGACAGGAATGTGAAAATAAGCGTCCTGCAAGTCCAATGCTACCATTCAGTCTCCAAGGTCCAGGGCAGACAGGACCTGAGCTAGAGTCAGCATCTTGAACTTCTGCTTCCGGAGGAAGGCGATTGACGGCCCGGAGGTCCAAGATGGGGCGCAGGCCCCCTTGTCCTTCTTGGGGACCAGGAAGTAGTGGGAATAACAACCACTCCCTACTTCCTGATCGGGAACGTACTTGATGGCCCCCTTGGCCAGGAGGGCCGGGACTTCCTGACGGAGAAGAGCCAAATGATCCCCCGACATGTGGTGGTACCGAGGTGGCATGGCTGGAGGGGAAGACTGAAAGGGGAGCGAGTAACCTTAGCAGATTATCTGTAGCACCCACTTGTCTGACGTAATCACGAGCCAGTGGTGGAGGTGAACCCTGCCACCCACTTGCATGGGGTGCCCCCTGAAGCTCGGATTAGGAAGGTTTCGAGGCGGAAGCAGCGGGGGTGGAAGTGGACTGCCCCGCATGCTGATTACCAGACCCGCCCCTGCAGAACCCACGTCCGCGGCCTCGCTGAGGCTGGTTCTGCACAGGCTTGCTGGAAGAGCATGCCTGGGTACCCCTGCCCTGGCCACAAAAGGAATGAAACGCCGTTGTGGCAGGAGTTTGAGGAAAGACACCAAATACTTGGCCGTGGCACGAGAGTATTTAAAGTGCTCCAGGGCATTGTCAGCCTTATCACCAAAGAGGCAGGAGCCATCGAAGGGCATGTCCATGAGTGAGCTCTGGACATCGGGTGAGAAGCCAGTGGAACGCAACCAGGCGTGGCGCCAAAACCCAACCGTCGTGGAAATCGCCCTGCCCACTGAATCATCAGTGTCCAAACCACACCTGATGGCAAACTGCGCCGCATCCTTGCCCTCCGCAATTGCTTGGGAAAGGACAGCCTGGACCTCCTCAGAGCACTGAGGCAGAACCTCCACCACCGAATCCCACACTGTGTGGGAGTAACGGCCCAATAAGCAGGCGGTATTAACTGACCACAACCCCAAACTGGCTGAGGAGAACAACCTCTTGCCATATTGGTACAGCCTCTTAGAGTCCTTATCCGGCGGAGCAGAGGGAAAGGCACTCTGCGATGTCGAGGCCTGAATGATCAGGCTCTCAGGTGTGGGGTGTGTGGTCAAGAAGGCGGGATCACCAGGCGCGGGGCGATGATGACTAGCGACGTTCTTATTCACCGGCGCCCCCGAGGCCGGCCGCAACCAAGTACCCTAGAGGACTTCGGTAAGGGCCTCATTGAAAGGGAAATTGTCTAGATTAATAAACTAGAAATAGAGTAAGTGTGCTCTATGCAAAAGTAATTCTCCTATCTATTCCTTTGTACCACGTTTGCTTGCATATAATTGTTCCATACCCAGGTATATAAAGGGTCAATTGGGTATAACCCTGTTGTTTGCCAGATGTCATTGAAAGGGAGCAGCGGCTCCGACGACGCAGACGCCGTCTGGAGCACCTCCGTAAGGAGGTTGGTCTTAAGGGCCACCGTAGGGAGGTCGAGGCGGAGAGTCTCCACGGCTCGACGCAGCACCATAGTGTAGGAAGTGCCCTCCTCCATAGTAGGCAGAGGCGAGGCAAACCCCGGGTCAGAAAACACATCAAGTTCACCCGCATCTTGAAGATCATCCACCCAATCCTGCTCAGAGTCACACTGCCGCGCAAGGGGGTCCTCGGAGCCGTCCCAGTCCTCATCCGGAGCCGGTCGCGGCGCAGGACCAGAGCCTGAGAGGGGGCCAGCGGCGCCGGGAGCGCCGCCGGCCAGGGCCGAACTGGAGCCATATCCCAATGAGGATCCCAGGTCGGAACGAAATGGTCCGAGAACCGAGACAGGGGCGGGATAAATGGCACAAAGTGCGGTGCCTGTGGCGGAGCCAGGGGCGGCACTGGGGCCGGAGCCAAGGGCAATGCCGGGGCCGGAGCCAGCGGCGTTGCATCTTGTGGTGCCGGAGCTGCGGGCGCTGGATCCAGTGGCTTCGGGACTGGCGCCGGAGGCAGTGCCGCCTGATCAACAGGATCTGGACACGGGGCCGCGGGGCCTGCAGGCGCACCGGCGGGAGTCCAAGGCCTAAACAGGCGGTCCAAGGGAGCAAGAAACATTTGCCGACGGTTCAGGAGTTGCCGACGGACCCGGGTAGAGCGGAAGGCCGTGGGACTCCCAGGCTCCAGAGGAGCTGAAGGGGCAGAGCCCCTGTCCCCCACGTCCACCTCCGGGGAGCGACGGGGGGACGTCGGAGAGCAAACACGCTTCTTCGACTGCTTCTTACGGCGTTGCTTACTGGAATCGGAAGGTGAAGACAGAGTCCGAGGAGCAACGGCTGCGGTCCCGTGAGCGGTCCTACGAACGGCCCCTAGACCCGGAGTGGTGGCAAGAGTAGTGCCGGACCTCCAGCAACTTCCGGCACCGCTCCCGCAATGCCTTCAGAGCCATGGCACGGCAGTCCCGACAATCCCGGGAGTCGTGGTCGGTCTCCAGGCAGTAGAGGCAGACATCATGGGGGTCTGCCACGGACATATTACGGTGGCATGACCCGCAAGGCTTAAAGCCGGGCATCCCTAGGTGCACCAGGAGAGAAGAGGAGAAGATAAAAAGTCTCAAAAACTGGTCAAAAATTGACCGAGGTACGTGCTCAATCTGGATCTGCGCTTTCGGTGTGGAAAATGAAAGAACTGACGTCAGAGCGCATGGGTGACGCCTAAGTAGCCTCCATGATTTCTCCCGGCGTGCATGACGCCAGTGATGGGCACGGAGCCGCACGGCGCCACCTACTGGCGCGCAGGGGTACAACTAAGCAGAACATTTTCCGGATCCAGACTGACGCCTGGGGAATATTCTAAGGTAAGGAATCTATCACTAACGTGTCTCTTTCAGATATCACGGTTTTAATTGAGACTTATTATTGAACAAAACTCGATTTTTTTTTCCTGAATGAAACCGATGTTAACATGTATTTGATCTTTGACTCACAAAATTTCGATTAGAAACATTTTAAAACTCCTTTGAGTCTGTGGTTATTAGAGAGAACCTTAAATGTTATTTCTACCTATTCTACTAGCTACTTGATTCATTGACTAGAGGACATTTATTGTCAAAGAGGTTGGATTGGTAAGATTTGGGTAAAGATAACAGAATCTTGCAGGTAAACTAAAACTGCGGTACCACTAGCTTATTTGTATGAATGTTTATGGGCCCAGGTGAGTATATGGTATGTGCGTAACCCAAGCTGGTAATTAGCTGGATCAGATCCAGATCGGCATAGAATATGTTTTTCTGGGATACGATACCAGAAGGTGACCAATGCCAAGTCTAAATCTTAGACTGGCTACAAGGGTACAACATATATGGCTCAATTCCTTCGTTGGTGACCAGAGGTAAATAATTGGCCACATGCTTTTTACTAGCCTCCACCATTGTCTGCACTCCATTAAGATATTTAAAAATTCTCTCTTTAATTGAGGTTATGTAACGAGGTAATAAGATGAGGGATAGTAAAACAGTCCTGCCTCCCCACGAGGGCCAACTGGATCTTAACATAGTCAAGCCACAGTATTTTATGTAGATGGTTACACTTTAAGCAATCCTACATTATTGCTCAGTTACGGGCCGGTTCTTCATTTGCCCAGATTGAGCGCCATAACATGATTGGGGCAATTTGTATTTGATCTGCCAGAGTAATTTCTCCCAATTCCTTATAACAGATAATTGAGGGCAAGCTGGGGGGGTTCAGACAATCTGCTAAGGAAGATATTTTCAATAGTTTGTAACACTGATAAGTTACAAAAAACCCAAACCCCAGCCCCATAGAGTCACAGCACAACACTGGGCGTAATAAATGTTAATAAGGGTCTTAATTGGTTTAGACCCAAGCTTCCTACTGAAACTGGATAGTGCTTAGAGTGTTTTTTCGAAGCTCCTTCTCCTGACATCTACGACAAGGGCCCATTTTGGTCAAAAGGAATGTCTAGGTAGGAGAAATTTGAGAACTGAGATCATTTTTCATTGTTATTAAAAAGTTGTTTTTTATAATGTACTTTGCCCGCCACCATGACAAGAACCTTGGCGGTACTAGTCTTTAGACCCAGCTAATTCATGAATCCATTAAATCTGTTGACAAGTGATTGCAGTCCCACACCTGTTATTGTGGTAGCTAGTGATGTGTCAGAAGCATCCACACACTCACTTGAAATAGTTGAAATAGCCAATAAATCTTTTGACATTGTTGCCTCTTTGCCTGTAGAAACTACCTCTGGTACTGTCTTCTTCGATTTTGGTGCATAATTTGTTTTAGATATCATGGTTCGTCGTTATTTTGCAGTTCCATGTAGGCGGTTTTTATTAGCAAATGTAAATTAACTCTTAGTTGAACTGTTTGCAGATACTTCACCACCCTTGCATTTTGATGGCTTAACTGCCATGCGTTCACTTGGTGTTTGTTTGACTACCGAGGCTGTTGGCACTAACATTTTCTTGCCTGGCCTTGGTTTCCCCTCCACCGTTGCTGGATGTTTATCTGTTTGTGGCCTAACACTAACAGCACTTTTTTACTCTACATGGGACCTGTGGAGCTCAAGACTTTGAGGCACTTGCCATACCCATAGAAGATGTATTTGGAGCATCCTTTTGGTCTGAATGGTCTGGTGGAGTAAGTGCTGAAATAAAAGAAGAGACATTGTATCCTCGCTAAGAAAGCCTGTCTGCATAAGACATTGTGCAGATTTTGGAATTTGAATTTCCAAGACATAAAAATGTTTATGTCAGTTATGAAGGATGCATAACCCTTGCTCTAAATACACTTTTAAATCATTACAACAAAAGTAATTTGAATTGATTTGTCAAAGGAAATAGTTCAGATTTTGCCATTGGTAAAATCATGTCATTTATTATTCTATACATTGATGTAAAGATGGCAGCGCCTTGATAGTTTGTTTAAATTCTATTTTAAAATGTTACAAAAGAACACAAACCCATAGTGCTCCCTGTCACTGTAGGATATTGGTTTGTGCATGGATTAGCTCCTACTGAAAGGGTATAATGTCATTATAAACAGTGAAGTTACACAATGGCTGTAGTGGCCTAACACTGCCCCATGCTCTATACTGTAGGTAGTGGTTCTAAATCATTCAGATTGATAATTTTTAAAACAATGCATCAATACGGTTGTGTAAAAAGCAATATAAATCATAAGATTATCCATATACTTCTATAGCAGTCATGCTATTAGCTATTGCCAGACCTTCAAAGGACAATATACCTATGATGAAGTTTATTTCGGAAAATTGATTCCTTGAAACCTAGACAATAAAACAATAATTTAAGTACAATGTTTCAAGATTGTTAAGACCATTTAAAATCACTTAAAACCTTACATAAACACCAATTCTCATAACACAGAAAGGAGTAACAAATACATTCATGTCCAATAGAATCAGCCAGTGCAAGCAACCAATTTCTCCTGATCTAAAATTCAAGACATGTAGCTTTCCTTATAAGGCCAGCCATGAATAAAACCTTACTAAGAGCAAAAACAGTGTAGATGGATGTATTGCTCTTCAAGATTCTCATTGCCTCCAGGTATCTTTGAAAACCATAACACTTGCACAGTGGGCAAATCCATTTTTCCTTCAGGCTTTGCAAAAACATTTGGAAAATTTGATTTTGTCAGCTAAATTTGAGGTTTGCAGGGGATTCTGGGTAGGAAAACTTATGCAAGCCATACCTCGCTGGACTCCCCCGGCTGTCTAGTTTTCAGTAATATGTGGTTTTAGTAGTTTCCCAAGATACTGGCTGAGCCCGGGGCCAAAAACCCAGGTGACCCCCCCTTGCAACACCAGGTTGTTTTGGGATAGGTAATTTGGATGTCTACTCAATACGTTTTGGGCCCCCGCCTGTCACGGGTACTTGGCCCACCCACACGAGTGAGGTACCATTTTTATTGGCAGACTTTGGGGAATGAGGGGAGGGTGGTATTTCTGGATCCAAGCATATTCCAAAACTTTTCATCACAGAAATGTGAGGAAAAGGTTTTTTTTATTTATTGTTTTACAATGTTTGAGGTTTGCAGGGGATTCTGGGTAACAGAACCTGGTGAGAGCCACTCAAGTCACCCCCTCCTGGATTCCCCCGAGTGTCTTGTTTTAAAAAATGTATAAGTTTGCCAGGTTTTCTAACGTGCCGGCAGAGCTAGGGTTCAAAATCTACAGCTAGGCACTTTACCAAAAAAGGGTCCGTTTTCACTGTAAAATTTGTGGTGTGTCCACGTTGCGCTTTGGGCCGTGTCCTGTCGCGGGCACTACGCCTACCCACACAATTGAGGTACCATTTTTTTCTGAAGACTTTGGGAAACGCGGGGTGGGTGGAATTTTGTGGATCCACACAGATTCTAGAACTTTCCATCACAGAAATGTGAGGAAAATGTTTTTTTTTTTTTTTTTTCTCACAAAGTTTGCAGTTTGCAGGGGATTTAGGTTAACAGAACCTGGTGAGAGCAACACAAGTCACTCCCTCCTGGATTTCTCTGGGTGTCTAATTTTCAGAAATGTATAGGTTTGCTATGTTTTCCTAGGTGCCGTCAGAACCAGGGTTCAAAACCTACAGCTAGGCACTTTGCAAAAAGGGGTCAGTTTTCACTATAACAAACGGGTGTGTCCACGTTGCATTTTGGGCCATTCCCTGTCTCAGACACTAGGCCTACAAAGTGGGATACCATTTTTATCGGGAGACTTAGAGGAATACAGAATTGTAGAGCAATTGTTATTACCTATTGACTTTCTATGCGTTTCTGCCTAATTAATGTAAAAGAGTAGTAACTTTGAAAAATGTCCCACAATTCACAGGCTAGTATGGGTAACCACAATTTTGGAGATGTGCAAATAGCTACTGTTTTTAAACTCAATATTTTGTTCCCAATTTTGGAAATACTTGGGTGTCTTTGATACCTATGTTTCACTCTTTATATTTTACCAAATTGATTGCTATATACCCGGTGAAATACACAATGAAAAACCACTGCAAGACGCTGCTCAGTTATTGGCGCAGGTTCCTCGGGTTCTTGGTGAACCTACAAGTCCTATATATACCCACAACCAGAAGGGTCCAGCGGATTCAACGGTATATTGCTTACAAACATCTGTCATACTTAGAAGAAGTTACAGGTGAAAAAGTTGGCACACATGGCTATTTTTTTTCAACTAACTTTTAATTTTTCAGATTTTCAACTTTTAGTCTCTATAAGAAAAAACCTTGACAGGATCTACACAAAGGACCCCTTGCTGAATTCAGACTTTTGTCTTCTTTTCAGAAATGTATAGCTTTCCGGGATCCATTATTGCTTTCACTCCCATTTCTACCACTAACTGGAAGGAGGTTGAAAGCACATAAAGTAGCAAAAATAGGCTATGTCACAGTGAAATGCCAAAACTGTGTAAAAAATTTTGGTTTTCTGACAAGTCTGCTTTTCCCTGAAAGCTGGGAAGATGAGGATTTCAGCACCACAAACCCTTTTTTGATATCATTTGCAAGGGAAAACCCAGACGCTTTCTTCTGCAGCACATTTCCCCCATTTTTCCCAAACAAAAACAAAATTGTGCTGTATTTTTGCTAATTCCTGGGTCGCCTCCAGGAGAATTCATGAATCCCGGATACCTTTAAAATCCCTAAGATGTTGGCAGAAAAGGGCGCAAATTTGGCGTGGATAGCTTATGTGGACAAAAAGTTACAGGTGCTAAGCGCGAACTACCCCAAATAGCCAAAAAAAGGCTTAGCACAGGGTAGGAAAAGGTCTAGCAGCGAAAGGGTTAAATCTGCTTCTCGCCAACAAGAAATGGCCAAAAACCAAGATGGGTGCCTCCATTTGAAGCCCTATGGACAAAAAACTAGCAGTTTTGGAGAAGATGTTACCCATAAGCTGGTCTCAGATTCAAAGGCTTCTGCCAGGAGCCCCTTAGGTTCTGGGCCCCCCATTTGTACAAAGTGATCTATTACTGACCCTTTCAGTGGAAATAGCTGTCAGCAGGTACTCTAAAATAGTGCAGATAGTGGTCTTCGGGCACTCTAAATCAGATTCCCTTATGAGATTCTGAGGTGTCTCATCGGTAATGTATAAAGATCTAATAAAGTTCAACCGACAAGTGACAGATATGCATTGATTAACAAAGCAATTAATATAATTACTACATTTTCCCAAAACACTGTCATTGAACACAGTGAACAAATTTAGCCACCTCTTTGCTTGCATTTTTTGCCTTTTACACTACTTCCTACACTGATGTTGTTTAACTTTCATTTTCAGTGCCATAATATCAAGAGCCCTATAGTATCTTTTGATACTCAGACAAAAAGAGCGTTTCATTCTCTTTAAGTGCCTAGAGTACCAATGATTGTATGATTAGCAATAAATGTGTAGTGGAGGGTGAAAAGGAGCCCTTCTTCTTGGACAAGATGTGAAAAGACTCCTTTGTGGAAAGGCCCCATGTAATGCTCTAATTTTTCATGATTTCATAGGATTTTGCAACCCACTTTTTAGAAATATTACTAGAGTACATATGGCTGGTAGAAATACTTTGCAGAAATGATCACTGTCAGCAAGAGTAAATTTTAAGAAAGTAAATAAATGAGAGGCCTCATATGGAGCAGCGGCTCCTCCGCTAAGGTGGAGGAGCGTTCCCCCCACTGCCAAGAGCAGCAAAGAAAGGAAAAAAAAAATGATATTAACGGAATGGTATTTTATTTTTTCCTCCTGCTGCAGCAGTGTGTGAGAGGCGGGGCAGAGCTGCAGGGGAGGAGTGGTAAAAAAACTCTCGGGCCGTCCAAAACCATCATGCGCATTCCCCTGTTCTCCATGCTGACTGCATTACAGCCTGCATGGAGAACATGCCCACCCCTCCAGCCCCTGGCTGAGCGCCGGGTTGGAGCACTCATACCAATTGCAACACGCCATTTGAGCGTTGTGATTGGCTTAGGGGTGGCAGTCTGGCTGCCTGCTTCCTGTTCCAACCTGGAGTCAGACACAGGAGAGAAGACGCAGGACCCAGTGGCGCAAGGGTACTTTTTTTTTTTTCTTTTAAAGCAGCCCATGCTCCCCTCTTCCCTCCCTGTGCCCATACTTGTGAGCCGAGCCGGCCGCCTCTGGTGAGGAGGTAGGGGCTATTCCACCCCAGATAAGGATACTATCTTTCTTTGACTTCTAATTTGACTTTTTTAATCTGTTGGTGATTTTCTTTTCTATAGTTGTGGTAGAGTAGTAAGCAAGGAGTTAGTTTTATATATTATCACAGACAACAACCAAATTTGAAGGAGGAACAGAAAGTGTACTTGGAGTTGACGGAATACCATAGGAGGAACCCCCAATTAACACAAATAGAGGTGGTGGTGTGCGCAGTAAACACGATACCGTTAGGCGGAGACTGTGTGCAGGCCCACCACCATGTTAATATTCAGTGGGTTTGATTACCCAGTATTGATTGCCAATTTACCAGCTTTGATTTTAAGGAGTTTTTGTTTAGGTTACAGATCTGATTTGTAGTTTTTATGCCTTCTAGAAGAGTGTGAAGCACATTAGGGAGCAGAGTTTGTACACAATCGGTGAGCATGACAGAACTTAAAATAATTTTTTGCTTCACCTCTCACTCAAACAATGACAGTCACCCAAGTTTGGAGTCAATGGGGCAACATAATCAGCTAGAAATTGCAGGAAACCAATCTGACTTTCTATCTTATCAGTATGTAACAAGACTGCCTTAGCCACTGCCTTCAAGTTTGAGTTAATTGAAACCCAAAAGGGGGGGCGGGTAGTGCTATTTTCTGCTTGTTTTGGAAACTTGGGGCCTGACTTGGAGCAAGGCGGTGAGAGGAAGCATATACGGGCATGACTCAAATTCTATTTCTTAAAGAGCCTTTCACTGAAAGACAGTACCCTACCATTTTCGAGGCATTATTGTACAAGTGAATTCGACAATACAAGACTCCAACCGGCTGGGGAAAGTCAACTATTTGAGCCGCTGTTCCTACTTAAGGTATGCTCCTCATCTTCAGTCCTACACTGGCTAGAACTAGCCTTGAAAAATAATGTTTGTAACAATCATGTAGACTTGAGACACTGCTTCTAACCCATTACCCTGCTCATTTTTGTGTAGACTCCAACCTGCTGGTGGAGGTCTTCAACTATTTGAACCATTGTTTCACAATAAGGTATGGTTCTTATTTATTTTTTTAGTCTTTTGTGCACTAGCAAAAACAAGCTTTCAAAAATATAATGACGGGTCATGTCATTTAACCTTAAGACTCCTACTGGATGATGGATATCTTCAATCCTTTGGACCCTAGCAAAGTAATTCAATGTATTAACTTACCTTTTGATACCTTTATTGGATCCCTACCATTTCCTGACTTTCAGCAGGAATTCTGGTAAGGTCTTTCACCAGTTGTATCACAACAATTTTTGGCCACACACCAACATTAAATTAATGGTGGTTTTCTATTTGTAGATTTCCAACCCCTGGTGAAATCTCCCTTTAGGATCTCAGCATTCTTCGAATCCATTGATGGATTAGCTGTTCATGTGATAAGCCATACCTCTACCAACTGCATTACAAGCAAACGTTCTTCGACTTTTAGAACACACCAGACTCCTCCTAATTTTATAGGCTGTCCACCCAGTCTTTCACAGTCTTGAAGAAGGCCCGCTGTGACGCATGACAATCTGCCCAGTTTTCAGGGTTGGAACATCGACGTTTCTATCATTCATGTCCATACAGTCTCCTTGACCCTAACTTTAAATCATCGTTGGGTCTTGTATTCATGTTAGAAATTTAGAGATAGGACAGACATCTATTTCACCTATGTATGTCATGTTTATAGCTCACCACTGACTTCACTTGTTACCTTATTTCACTTATTTTCACAAAAGTCGAAAAAAAAATGTTTTGCAGCAATTTAATTTGTGACCGCCATACTCAATTTTCTTGTGAATAACAAGAGTAAACAAACTCTGCTTTTTGCAAATCTTGTTCTCTTGGTGTGTGGTTCTCATATGTTTTTTCTTTTAAAAAAAAATTACATTTGTTGATAGTAATTTGAGATATATTGTCTCTTTTGTATTGATTTCGCAGATCACAAATATTGTATTACCCAACAGAATCAATTGTTCGCTAAATCATAAATACCCAGGTTCTGAGGGACACAGGGTCACCCCATTAACTTTAATGCTCTAACGAGGGAGCAAGCACCGTGATGCGATTGTGACCATACAATCTCCAAAAGCCAGGCTAACCCCAGACAGAAATATGAGACAAGTTCTACTTTCCCTGGATTTGCACATATCATTTCAAAAACAGGCCACAAACCAAAGGGCAGGTGGATCCTCTAGGTCCCACTAAAGTTGTTGTGTCAGACTTTGGAACAAGTTTAGACTGGCTTCGGTTTCAGGAAAGTCAGCAATGGCACAAGAAAACCCTGGCTACGTGCGAGAGAAAAGAAAGCAAAACAATACCATGCATACCTACTTGTATGACAGTCCAAAAGGTATTAAAAGTGATTTGAAGAGTCCCATTCTAAGTGTCTTCAATGTGTACCATCATTTGAGTCGCAAATAAGTCTATAGTCAAAAGTGTGATTTCTATGAAATTAAGAACATTTGCAGAAAAAATTAAGAAATTAACCATTGTTTCAGAATAATGACTTAACGTCTTCCAATGTTCTCATTTTTAAAAGTGACAAGGAATTGTTTTACAAGGAATAGCCATTATCAGCTTGCTACAGAAGCCTAACTACAAGTGCATGCAGGCCAGTCAGATATTTGCATAGACTCAAGCGGCTTAGGAACTTTCAGGAAAAAATGAGCAAAAGGGCAGGTGTCCCCTGAGACTTTACTTGGAACAACCAACATTGCATAGCACGAAGGGCATGGATATATATCAGCATAATTAATTTTGCAATACTAACTTGCAAGGTGAGAAAGCTCAAACGTTTAACACAACCAACAATACAAAAGGTTGCTTAAAAAAGTGTCTGACTTCGTATTTAATAATTCTGTCAGTGGTTAGGGGTTAGTGGGTACCATTAGCCAGTCAAAATTATTTAGTTTAGAAATTTGTCTATGAAACAAAACAACAAATACAAGATTCAAATATACATAATAATAAATAGGGCTGTTAGACCTGTCTTCCTTAGGGCGGTCTTTCCCAAATTTTTGCCTGCTTACCTCCACTTTTTGCCGTATTTTTTTGTTGGCCTTAGGACTCTGAGCACTTTACCACTGCTATCCAGTGCTAATGTGCATGTGCTTCTCTCCTAAACATTACCATTGTAAAGTGGTATACCATATACCCAGGTCCTGTAATCATAATAGTACTACTAAAATGCAAGAACTGTGCGTTTAGCTTTACTGCCACTTTAACTTGGCCTTTAACCCCTTCAGTGCCCATGACGAGCTGGACTCGTCATGGAGCACAGTCGCGCTGTGCCCATGACGAGTCCAGCTCGTCATGGGACCCACCCTTGGGGGAAGCGCTGGCGCTCCCCCCGTGATTCCGCGATCTTTTTTTTTTTTGCTTGGGAGGCAGGGGAAGACCTTCCCCTGCCTCCCCCCGCCCCCCCCGCCCGCGTCATCAATGACGTCAGCGCGGGAGCCGCGCTGACGTCACCAGAGGCTTCCCCTTTGCTCTCCGAGGCGCTGGAAGCCATTTGCTTCCTGCGCGTCGGAGTGTAAAGGTCAGTTTTGGGGCTGGGGAGGGGGTATCAGTGGATGTGTGCGCTAGGTAGGGTGGGGGCACAATGTTGGGGGGGGTGTAAGTGGGTTTTTGAGATCTCTGCTTTGTTTCTGCTCGTTGATCGTCAAAGCGCAGGCAATTTGATGCGAATTTCGAAAAAAAAAAAACGCTCGTTTTCGTTTCTTTGTCTGTTTCACCTGGGGGGTGCTGCTAGCGTGGGATGGGGGTGGGGGGGCGTAATACAGACAGTCCTAGGGGTTCCAAAGTGGCCAGATTTATTTTATTGGCTTATAAAAACACCAGCATCCGAGTTTGCCAGTGCAGTTTTACTTTCGTTTTCTCCTGTAACTTTGAACTGCATTGTTGTACCAAGGGGGGGGCGAAGAAAGTGAGACAGGGGTTGCAAAGTGGCCAGATTGATTTTATTTGCTTCCAAGTACACCAGCATCAGAGTTTGCCAGTGATGTGCTTTTTTCGTTTTTTTGTCTTCCTTTGAACTGTATTGTTGTTCCCAGGGGGCAAAGTAAAGTTAGACAGAGGGATTGCAAAGTGGCCAGATTGATTTCATTTGCATCCAAGCACACCAGCATCAGAGTTTGCCAGTGCAGTGCGACTTTCGTTTTCTCAGCCTTACTTTGAACAGTATTCTTGTTCCCTGGGTGGGCGAAATAAAGTAAGACAGAGGGGTTGCCAAGTGGCAAGATTATTTTTATTTGGATCCAAGTACACCAGCATCAGAGTTTGCCAGTGATGTGCTTCTTTCGTTTTTTTGTCTTCTTTTGAACACTGTTGTTGTTTCCAGGGGGGGCGAAATAAAGTTAGACTGAGGGATTGCAAAGTGGCCAGATTGATTTTATTTGCATCCAAGTACACCAGCATCAGAGTTTGCCAGTGATGTGCTTCTTTCGTTTTTTTGTCTTCCTTTGAACAGTGTTGTTGTTCCCTGGGGGGGCGAAATAAAGTTAGACTGAGGGATTGCAAAGTGGCCAGATTGATTTTATTTGCACCCAAGCACACCAGCATCAGAGTTTGCCAGTGCAGTGCGTCTTTAGTTTTTTCGCCTAACTTTGACCAGTATTGTTGTTCCCAGGGGGGGCGAAATAAAGTTAGACAGAGGGATTGCAAAGTGGCCAGAATGATTTTATTTGCATCCATGCACACCAGCATCAGAGTTTGCCAGTGCAGTGCGTCTTTAGTTTTCTCGCCTAACTTTGAACAGTATTGTTGTTCCCAGGGGGGGCGAAATAAAGTTAGACAGAGGGATTGCAAAGTGGCCAGATTGATTTTATTTGCATCCAAGCACACCAGCATCAGAGTTTGCCAGTGCAGTGCGTCTTTAGTTTTCTCGCCTAACTTTGAACAGTATTGTTGTTCCCAGGGGGGGCGAAATAAAGTTAGACAGAGGGATTGCAAAGTGGCCAGATTGCTTTTATTTGCATCCAAGCACACCAGCATCAGAGTTTGCCAGTGCAGTGCGTCTTTAGTTTTCTCGCCTAACTTTGAACAGTATTGTTGTTCCCAGGGGGGGGCGAAATAAAGTTAGACAGAGGGATTGCAAAGTGGCCAGATTGATTTTATTTGCATCCAAGCACACCAGCATCAGAGTTTGCCAGTGCAGTGCGTCTTTAGTTTTCTCGCCCAGCTTTGAACAGTATTGTTGTTCCCAGGGGGGGCGAAATAAAGTTAGACAGAGGGATTGCAAAGTGGCCAGATTGATTTTATTTGCATCCAAGCACACCAGCATCAGAGTTTGCCAGTGCAGTGCGTCTTTAGTTTTCTCGCCTAACTTTGAACGGTATTGTTATTCCCAGGGGGGGACAAATAAAGTTAGACAGAGGGATTGCAAAGTGGCCAGATTGATTTTATTTGCATCCAAGCACACCAGCATCAGAGTTTGCCAGTGCAGTGCGTCTTTAGTTTTTTCACCTAACTTTGAACAGTATTGTTGTTCCCAGGGGGGGCGAAATAAAGTTAGATAGAGGGATTGCAAAGTGGCCAGATTGATTTTATTTGCATCCAAGCACACCTGCATCAGAGTTTGCCAGTGCAGTGCGTCTTTAGTTTTCTCGCCTAACTTTGAACAGTATTTTTGTTTCCAGGGGGGGCGAAATAAAGTTAGACAGAGGGATTGCAAAGTGGCCAGATTGATTTTATTTGCATCCAAGCACATCAGCATCTGAGTTTGCCAGTGCAGTGCGTCTTTAGTTTTTTCGCCTAACTTTGAACAGTATTGTTGTTCCCAGGGGGGGGCGAAATAAAGTTAGACAGAGGGATTGCAAAGTGGCCAGATTGATTTTATTTGCATCCAAGCACACCAGCATCAGATTTTGCCAGTGCAGTGCGTCTTTAGTTTTTTCGCCTAACTTTGAACAGTATTGTTGTTCCCAGGGGGGGCGAAATAAAGTTAGACAGAGGGATTGCAAAGTGGCCAGATTGATTTTATTTGCATCCAAGCACACCAGCATCAGAGTTTGCCAGTGCAGTGCGTCTTTAGTTTTCTCGCCTAACTTTGAACAGTATTGTTGTTCCCAGGGGGGGCGAAATAAAGTTAGACAGAGGGATTGCAAAGTGGCCAGATTGATTTTATTTGCATCCAAGCACACCAGCATCAGAGTTTGCCAGTGCAGTGCGTCTTTAGTTTTCTCGCCTAACTTTGAACAGTATTGTTGATCCCAGGGGGGGCGAAATAAAGTTAGACAGAGGGATTGCAAAGTGGCCAGATTGATTTTATTTGCACCAAAGCACACCAGCATCAGAGTTTGCCAGTGCAGTGCGTCTTTAGTTTTCTCGCCTAACTTTGAACAGTATTGTTGTTCACAGGGGGGGCGAAATAAAAGTTAGACAGAGGGATTGCAAAGTGGCCAGATTGATTTTATTTGCATCCAAGCACACCAGCATCAGAGTTTGCCAGTGCAGTGCGTCTTTAGTTTTCTCGCCTAACTTTGACCAGTATTGTTGTTCCCTGGGGGGGCGAAATAAAGTTAGACAGAGGGATTGCAAAGTGGCCAGATTGATTTTATTTGCACCAAAGCACACCAGCATCAGAGTTTGCCAGTGCAGTGCGTCTTTAGTTTTCTCGCCTAACTTTGACCAGTATTGTTGTTCCCTGGGGGGGGGGCGAAATAAAGTTAGACAGAGGGATTGCAAAGTGGCCAGATTGATTTTATTTCCAATAAAGCACACCAGCATCAGAGTTTGCCAGTGCAGTGCGTCTTTAGTTTTCTCGCCTAACTTTGACCAGTATTGTTGTTCCCGGGGGGGTGAAATAAAGTTAGACAGAGGGATTGCAAAGTGGCCAGATTGATTTTATTTTTACCAAAGCACACCAGCATCAGAGTTTGCCAGTGCAGTGCGTCTTTAGTTTTCTCGCCTAACTTTGACCAGTATTGTTGTTCCCTGGGGGGGTGAAATAAAGTTAGACAGAGGGATTGCAAAGTGGCCAGATTGATTTTATTTGCACCAAAGCACACCAGCATCAGAGTTTGCCAGTGCAGTGCGTCTTTAGTTTTCTCGCCTAACTTTGAACAGTATTGTTGTTCACAGGGGGGCGAAATAAAAGTTAGACAGAGGGATTGCAAAGTGGCCAGATTGATTTTATTTGCATCCAAGCACACCAGCATCAGAGTTTGCCAGTGCAGTGCGTCTTTAGTTTTCTCGCCTAACTTTGAACAGTATTGTTGTTCCCAGGGGGGGCGAAATAAAGTTAGACAGAGGGATTGCAAAGTGGCCAGATTGATTTTATTTGCATCCAAGCACACCAGCATCAGAGTTTGCCAGTGCAGTGCGTCTTCATTTTTCTCGCCTAACTTTGAACAGTATTGTTGTTCCCAGGGGGGGGGCAAATAAAGTTAGACAGAGGGATTGCAAAGTTGCCAGATTGATTTTATTTGCATCCAAGCACACCAGCATCAGAGATTGCCAGTGCAGTGCGTCTTTAGTTTTCTCGCCTAACTTTGAACAGTATTGTTGTTCCCAGGGGGGGCGAAGTAAAGTTAGACAGAGGGATTGCAAAGTGGCCAGATTGATTTTATTTGCATCCAAGCACACCAGCATCAGAGTTTGCCAGTGCAGTGTGTCTTTAGTTTTTTCGCCTAACTTTGAACAGTATTGTTGTTCCCAGGGGGGGCGAAATAAAGTAAGACTTAGGGGTTGCCAAGTTGCCAGATTGTTTTTATTTGCATCCAAGTACACCAGCTTCAGAGTTTGCCAGTGTATTGCTACTTTCGTTTTCTCATCTAACTTTGAACAGCATTGTTGTTTCCAGGGGGGGCGAAATAATGTAAGACAGAGGGGTTGCAAAGTGGCCAGATTGATTTCATTTGCATCCAAGTACACCAGCGTCAGAGTTTGCCAGTGTTTTGCTACTTTCATTTTCTCGTCTTCCTTTGAACAGCATTGTTGTTTCCAGGGTGGGAGAGGTTACCATTTCTGTAGGTACTGCAATACCTGGTTGATGGGTGAATTGGAAAACACAATGTGCACCATGGTTGTACTTTATACTCTTTGTAAGTTGACACCACTACATTACACCTGCTTGTGCTAAGACTAGAGGTATAAAAGTGCAATAAATGGCAGACACGCAAAACACAGGAACACACTGGGTAGGCACTTCTACGGGCATGGAGAACAGAATTTCCTATAATGTAAAGACTTACTTCACACAATGGAGAGGGTGTGAATTAAGTTTGGAAGTGTCTTTGCAGGAGGAGAAATTTGAGGTTAGTTTTGAAGGACTGGGAAGAGGGAGGGGGTGGTCCGGAGCTGAGGCTCAGTTCCAGAATCTTGCCGCGTTGCTTGTAAAGGATTGGGCCATCAATCTTTCCTTTTTGAAAGTGGGAGGGTCAAGCAAAACATTTTGCGCAGTACGTGATGGTCTAGAGCATTATATGTATATGTTACAATAAAGTTTTTTTTCCTCTTTTTTTTCTAGACTAAAGCTTTTCAACGGTGGCTGTTCTGCAGTTTTGTGTAGTTGCATTGTGTTGGTAAGAATTTTTTTGTTGTTGTATTTACACCAAATGAGTAATAATGTAATGTCCGAATGATTTTTTTTGTAAGTGATGTCATAATGGCGGCATATTTAGTTAGTGGTTTGAGCATGAAAATCTTTGCGATGTGTTTTGCATAGTCTTATGTGTAATTGTTTTTCTCTTTCTTTTTTAGTGGGATATTGTTGATCCATACTGTGTCTGTACAGAGTAGGTGGTGGTGAGTAGTTTTGCTGCCTCTGGCAAGTGAGTGGTATTGTTTTGGAGTATATTTGAGTTTTTGATAAAGGTGCTTTTTGCTTATTACTTATTTTACAAAGAGTTTGTTGTTGTTGACAAGTTACATTTATTAGTAAGCAATATGGCTAGCCGTAGAATGACTGCTCAACAGGTGGTCGGTATGCTTCTTGAATCTTCCTCTGATCATGATTATGAGACTGACAGTGCGTCTGAGGGAGAGGAGGGAGGGGAAGATTCTGGCAGTGAGTTTTCTCTCAACATGGAATCATCGGATGATGAAGGTACTCTCAGTGCAGATGAAGGTACTCTTGGTGTGGATGAAGCAACTCTCAGTGCGGATGAAGTGCCTGTCTTAGAGGAGGAAACTGCTGTGCCGATGGTGCAAGAGGCATCTGGATTGCAGTCTGAGGCTGCTAGGCTTCCTACTGGAAGTGCTGGACTTTGGGTTGATCCAAACATGGTGCAGCCGGTGTTGCCTGCCTTTAGTGGTGTTGCAGGGTGTACAGTGAATTGTGAAAACTTTTTGCCTATTCAGTTTTTTCAGTTGTTTATGGATGATGTATTTTTGGGTGAGATTGTTGAGCAGACGAATTTGTATGCTGAACAGTTTTTGAGGATCAACAGTGACAAACTTAGGCCCCAGTCTAGAGCTACCCGGTGGACTCCCACATATCTGGAAGAGATTAAGAAGTTTTTGGGTTTGACTTTATTGATGGGTGTGGTAAGGAAGCCAACCTTGGCTTCATATTGGTCTACTAGCCCCTTGTTGGCAACTGCCATATTTCCTGCAGTTATGACTCGTAATCGGTATTTACTTTTGCTACGTATGCTGCATTTTGTTGATAATTCAATGGCGTTGCCACGAGATCACCCTGACTGTGACCGTCTTTTTAAGATTCGGCCCGTTCTTGATCACTTTGTGGATCGGTTTTCTGAGATCTATACTCCCGGGAAAGAAATATCTATTGATGAGTCTTTGGTCTTGTTCAAGGGCCGTTTGGTTTTTAGGCAGTACATCCCTAGCAAGAGGGCACGCTATGGAATTAAGCTGTATATGTTGTCTGAGAGTAGGACAGGATATGTATTTAATTTTCGTGTGTATACTGGTAGAGATTCTGCCATTGACCCCCCAGGATGTCCGTCCACCTTTGGAGTTGCAGAGAAAATTGTGTGGGATCTTGCTAGGAGACTGTTTAACAGAGGCCACCATTTGTACCTGGATAACTTCTATACTGCTGTGCAATTATTTAAGGAATTGTATAAAGTGGACACTTTTGCATGTGGCACAATCCGCTCTAACCGTAAAGCTTATCCGAAAGAGATTGTTTGCAAAAAACTTCAGAGGGGGCAGTGCAGTTCCTTGCGTAGTGATGAACTACTAGCTGTGAAATTTGTGGACAGGAGGGATGTGTACATGCTGACTACCATCCATGATGAGAGTACTTCACCTGTGGCTGTTTGGGGTCAGGTTGCTGAAGTGCGCAAACCTGTGTGCATTCTAGACTACAATAAGCACATGGGTGGTGTTGACAGAGTAGATCAGAGGTTGGAACCTTACTCTGCTATTCGTAAGGCTTATGTTTGGTATAAGAAGTTGGCCATCCATTTCTTCGAATTAGCAATGTTCAATGCTTTTATTGTGTTCATGGAGTGTTCTCCTGGGTCAAAGTTGACATTTATTCAGTTTCAGCACTCTGTGATTGCTAGCCTTGTTGTTGTGGAACAGGCAAGTGTTCCTAGATTTGGAGTGGTGGAGGATGTGGTTCGATTGAAAGATCGCCACTTTCCTGATTTCATCCCTCCCACACCGGCAAAAGATTTTCCCACTAGGAGATGTAGAGTCTGTTGGCGAAGAGATAAGCGGAAGGAGACTCGTATGTACTGCTCCGACTGTCCATCTAAACCTGGGCTGTGTGTCCCTGCTTGTTTTAGAGCGTACCATACCCAAAAGAAGTTTTGGGAGCAATCATGAGTGGTAAAGTTAACTGATTGGTTTGTTTTCTTTGGAAAATGTGATTCTGTTTCCAGGTTGGCTTTAGTGCAATGTGTTAAGTTTCTGATTTTGTGTTTGTAGATTTTTATGTATTTGTGATTTGTTTGTGTTTTTATTTTTGGCTAAAAAAATCCTAAATGTGTTGGCAGTGTGTGTGGACTGACACTTCTTTGGCGGTGTACGTGGAATGGTGCTTGGCTGGCGGTGTGCGTGGACTGGTGCTTGGCTGTTGGCGTGCGTGGCCTGGTGCTTGGCTGGCGGTGTGTGTGGACTGGTGCTTGGCCGGCGGTGTGCGTGGACTGGTGCTTGGCTGGCGGTGTGTGTGGACTGGTGCTTGGCTGGCGGTGTGCGTGGACTGGTGCTTGGCTGGCGGTGTGCGTGGACTGGTGCTTGGCTGGCGGTGTGCGTGGACTGGTGCTTGGCTGGCGGTGTGCGTGGACTGGTGCTTGGCTGGCGGTGTGCGTGGACTGGTGCTTGGCTGGCGGTGTGCGTGGACTGGTGCTTGGCTGGCGGTGTGCGTGGACTGGTGTTTAGCTGGCGGTGTGCGTGAACTGGTGCTCGGCTAGTGGTGTGCGTGGACTGGCGCTCGGCTGGCTGTGTGAGTAGTGACTTGCTGCTGGTCACTACACACACTGCTAGCTGAGTGCCACTCCACGCAATCCATCTACTTGTGTAGTTTCTGTTTCAGGAATGTGGGCGTGTGAAAGTGATGGGCCCTTGAATGGCGCTGTGTGCTGGTGGGAGTTTTGTTATGTGATGGGCCCGCGGCTGGCGGTATGAATGGTTTTGTATGTCTCACGCGTATGAAAGGTGTATGAATGGCCTGTAAAGAGGTTGGTGCCTTGTCGTGGCTTTACAGCTCACGAGCTGTGAGTCAATGGTTCAGTTTCTCGCCCTTTCAATTATTAACAGTGCATTTCATTGTTGTGAAATCACTTGCTAATACAATTGTATATTCTAAACCATCACTCACTCTCGTGCCAAATCCAACCAGTATGTGTGTGTGCTTGAGGTTTAGATGGCTGTGCAGTAATATTTGCCTTTCTGAAGCAGGGTGTACCTTGTCCCTTTTGTGAATTTTGTAATGTGTTTTTTTTGTGCCTGGTGGTGTGAATGGTCTTGTGTGTATCACGTATGAAAGATGTGTGAATGGCCTGTAAAGCGGTTGGTGCCTTGCCGTGGCTTTACAGCTCACGAGCTGCGAGTCATTGGTTCAGTTTTTTCTCCATTGAATTATTGACAGTGCATTTCATTTTTGTGAAATCTCTTGTTAATAAAATTTAATATACTGAACCATCACTCGCCCTCGTGCCAAATCCAACCAGTATGTGTGTGTGTTTGAGGAATAGGTGGCTGTGCAGGATTCTTTGTCTGTTTAGTTTCTCTGGCAAAGTGTATGTTCCATGTAAAAATAACCCACCAACTGTACATATTGTGGTAAACCCATGGGAGTTCATGGTGATGTCTCTCTTGTGAATTTCAAAAAGGTTTTTTATCCTCAATGTCCTGCAAACCTCAAAATATCGATCACATTGTCCATGCAATTTTGTTCCAAAATTCTCACGTTGTAGAAACAATGTCGAAACTTTCTTGTTTTGCAAGGGGGTCAACTGTCTTTTTGGCCCGTGCTCGGCGGCCATCTAGGGAAACCTACCAAACCCACGCATTTCTGAAAACTAGACACCCGGCGGCTTCCAGGGAGGTATGGCTTGCGTGGATCCCCCAACGTTTCCTTACCCAGAATCCCCTGCAAACCTCAAATTTTGCTGGAAAAAGCACTTTTTTCACACATTTTGGGGTGGGAAAGTAGTGGCATCACCGGGCTCACACAAATTTACCACCACCCAGCGTTCCCCCAGGTCTCCCGGTAAAAATGGTGCCTCACTTGTGTGGGAGGCCCAAGTACCCGCCGCAGGCAAGGGCCCAAAACGCAGTGAGGCGACATCAAAAGGGCCTGTCGCAAAACCACCTGGTTTTGCAAGGGGGGTCACTTGGGTTTTTGGCCCGGTGCTCGGCGGCCATCTAGGGAAACCTACCAAACCCACACATTTCTGAAAACTAGACACCCGGCGGCTTCCAGGGAGGTATGGCTTGCGTGGATCCCCCAACGTTTCCTTACCCAGAATCCCCAGCAAACCTCAATTTTTGCTGGAAAAAGCACTTTTTTCACACATTTTGGGGTGGGAAAGTAGTGGCATCACCGGGCTCACACAAATTTACCACCACCCAGCGTTCCCCCAGGTCTCCCGGTAAAAATGGTGCCTCACTTGTGTGGGAGGCCCAAGTACCCGCCGCAGGCAAGGGCCCAAAACGCAGTGAGGCGACATCAAAAGGGCCTGTCGCAAAACCACCTGGTTTTGCAAGGGGGGTCACTTGGGTTTTTGGCCCGGTGCTCGGCGGCCATCTAGGGAAACCTACCAAACAGTTATGACTCGTAATCGGTATTTACTTTTGCTACGTATGCTGCATTTTGTTGATAATTCAATGGCGTTGCCACGAGATCACCCTGACTGTGACCGTCTTTTTAAGATTCGGCCCGTTCTTGATCACTTTGTGGATCGGTTTTCTGAGATCTATACTCCCGGGAAAGAAATATCTATTGATGAGTCTTTGGTCTTGTTCAAGGGCCGTTTGGTTTTTAGGCAGTACATCCCTAGCAAGAGGGCCACCCAGCGTTCCCCCAGGTCTCCCGGTAAAAATGGTGCCTCACTTGTGTGGGAGGCCCAAGTACCCGCGGTAGGCAAGGACAACAAACGTAGTGAGGCGACATCAACATTGCCTATCCCAAATGTCGCCTCACTACGTTTGTTGTCCTTGCCTGCCGCGGGTACTTGGGCCTCCCACACAAGTGAGGCACCATTTTTACCGGGAGACCTGGGGGAACGCTGGGTGGTGGTAAATTTGTGTGAGCCCGGTGATGCCACTACTTTCCCACCCCAAAATGTGTGAAAAAAGTGCTTTTTCCAGCAAAAATTGAGGTTTGCAGGGGATTCTGGGTAAGGAAACGTTGGGGGATCCACGCAAGCCATACCTCCCTGGAAGCCGCCGGGTGTCTAGTTTTCAGAAATGCGTGGGTTTGGTAGGTTTCCCTAGATGGCCGCCGAGCACCGGGCCAAAAACCCAAGTGACCCCCCTTGCAAAACCAGGTGGTTTTGCGACAGGCCCTTTTGATGTCGCCTCACTGCGTTTTGGGCCCTTGCCTGCGGCGGGTACTTGGGCCTCCCACACAAGTGAGGCACCATTTTTACCGGGAGACCTGGGGGAACGCTGGGTGGTGGTAAATTTGTGTGAGCCCGGTGATGCAACTACTTTCCCACCCCAAAATGTGTGAAAAAAGTGCTTTTTCCAGCAAAAATTGAGGTTTGCAGGGGATTCTGGGTAAGGAAACGTTGGGGGATCCACGCAAGCCATACCTCCCTGGAAGCCGCCGGGTGTCTAGTTTTCAGAAATGTGTGGGTTTGGTAGGTTTCCCTAGATGGCCGCCGAGCACCGGGCCAAAAACCCAAGTGACCCCCCTTGCAAAACCAGGTGGTTTTGCGACAGGCCCTTTTGATGTCGCCTCACTGCGTTTTGGGCCCTTGCCTGCGGCGGGTACTTGGGCCTCCCACACAAGTGAGGCACCATTTTTACCGGGAGACCTGGGGGAACGCTGGGTGGTGGTAAATTTGTGTGAGCCCGGTGATGCCACTACTTTCCCACCCCAAAATGTGTGAAAAAAGTGCTTTTTCCAGCAAAAATTGAGGTTTGCAGGGGATTCTGGGTAAGGAAACGTTGGGGGATCCACGCAAGCCATACCTCCCTGGAAGCCGCCGGGTGTCTAGTTTTCAGAAATGTGTGGGTTTGGTAGGTTTCCCTAGATGGCCGCCGAGCACCGGGCCAAAAACCCAAGTGACCCCCCTTGCAAAACCAGGTGGTTTTGCGACGGGCCCTTTTGATGTCGCCTCACTGCGTTTTGGGCCCTTGCCTGCGGCGGGTACTTGGGCCTCCCACACAAGTGAGGCACCATTTTTACCGGGAGACCTGGGGGAACGCTGGGTGGTGGTAAATTTGTGTGAGCCCGGTGATGCCACTACTTTCCCACCCCAAAATGTGTGAAAAAAGTGAATTTTTCAGCAAAAATTGAGGTTTGCTGGGGATTCTGGGTAGGGAAACGTTGGGGGATCCACGCAAGCCATACCTCCCTGGAAGCCGCCGGGTGTCTAGTTTTCAGAAATGCGTGGGTTTGGTAGGTTTCCCTAGATGGCCGCCGTGCCCAGGGCCAAAAAGCCAAGAGACCCCCCTTGCAAAACCAGGTGGTTTTGAGATAGGCAATTTTGATGTCACCTCACTATGTTTTGCGCCGTTTCCTGTCGCGGGCACTAGGCCGAGCCACACAAGTGAGGTACCGTTTTTCTCGAAAGACTTTGGGGAACGCAGGGTGGGTGGAAATTTGTGGATCCACGCAGATTCCGGAACTTTCCACGACAGAAATGTGGGGAAAATGTGTTTTTTTTGCCAATTTTTTAGGTTTGCAAGGGATTCTGGGTAACAGACCCTGGTGGGAGGCAGTCAAGTCACCCCATCCTGGATTCCCCTGGGTGTCTAGTTTTCAAAAATGTATAGGTTTGCTAGGTTTACCCAGGTGCCCGCAGAGCTAGGGTTCAAAAACTATAGCTAGTCATTAGTCCAAAAAAGGGTCATTTTTCACTGCGAAATTGAGGTGTGACCAGGTTGCGTTTTGCGCCGTTTCCTGTCGCGGGCACTAGGCCGACCCACACAAGTGAGGTATCGTTTTTCTCGTAAGACTTTGGGGAACGCGGGGTGGGTGGAAATTTGTGGATCCACGCAGATTCCGGAACTTTCCACGACCGAAATGTGGGGAAAATGTGTTTTTTTTGCCAATTTTTTAGGTTTGCAAGGGATTCTGGGTAACAGACCCTGGTGGGAGGCAGTCAAGTCACCCCATCCTGGATTCCCCTGGGTGTCTAGTTTTAAAAAATGTATAGGTTTGCTAGGTTTCCCCAGGTGCCCGCAGAGCTAGGGTTCAAAAACTACAGCTAGTCATTTTTCCAAAAAAGGGTCATTTTTCACTGCGAAATTGAGGTGTGACCAGGTTGCGTTTTGCGCCGTTTCCTGTCGCGGGCACTAGGCCGAGCCACACAAGTGAGGTACCGTTTTTCTCGTAAGACTTTGGGGAACGCAGGGTGGGTGGAAATTTGTGGATCCACGCAGACTCCGGAACTTTCCACGACCGAAATGTGGGGAAAATGTGTTTTTTTTGCCAATTTTTTAGGTTTGCAAGGGATTCTGGGTAACAGACCCTGGTGGGAGGCAGTCAAGTCACCCCATCCTGGATTCCCCTGGGTGTCTAGTTTTCAAAAATGTATAGGTTTGCTAGGTTTCCCCATGTGCCCGCAGAGCTAGGGTTCAAAAACTACAGCTAGTCATTTTTCCAAAAAAGGGTCATTTTTCACTGCGAAATTGAGGTGTGACCAGGTTGCGTTTTGCGCCGTTTCCTGTCGCGGGCACTAGGCCGATCCACACAAGTGAGGTACCGTTTTTCTCGTAAGACTTTGGGGAATGCGGGGTGGGTGGAAATTTGTGGAACCACGCAGATTCCGGAACTTTCCACGACAGAAATGTGTGGAAAATGTGTTTTTTTTGCCAATTTTTTAGGTTTGCAAGGGATTCTGGGTAACAGACCCTGGTGGGAGGCAGTCAAGTCACCCCATCCTGGATTCCCCTGGGTGTCTAGTTTTCAAAAATGTATAGGTTTGCTAGGTTTCCCCATGTGCCCGCAGAGCTAGGGTTCAAAAACTACAGCTAGTCATTTTTCCAAAAAAGGGTCATTTTTCACTGCGAAATTGAGGTGTGACCAGGTTGCGTTTTGCGCCGTTTCCTGTCGCGGGCACTAGGCCGATCCACACAAGTGAGGTACCGTTTTTCTCGTAAGACTTTGGGGAATGCGGGGTGGGTGGAAATTTGTGGAACCACGCAGATTCCGGAACTTTCCACGACAGAAATGTGTGGAAAATGTGTTTTTTTTGCCAATTTTTTAGGTTTGCAAGGGATTCTGGGTAACAGACCCTGGTGGGAGGCAGTCAAGTCACCCCATCCTGGATTTCCCTGGGTGTCTAGTTTTCAAAAATGTATAGGTTTGCTAGGTTTCCCCAGGTGCCCGCAGAGCTAGGGTTCAAAAACTACAGCTAGTCATTTTTCCAAAAAAGGGTCATTTTTCACTGCGAAATTGAGGTGTGACCAGGTTGCGTTTTGTGCCGTTTCCTGTTGCGGGCACTAGGCCGATCCACACAAGTGAGGTACCGTTTTTCTCGTAAGACTTTGGGGAACGCGGGGTGGGTGGAAATTTGTGGATCCACGCAGATTCCGGAACTTTCCACGACCGAAATGTGGGGAAAATGTGGTTTTTTTGCCAATTTTTTAGGTTTGCAAGGGAATCTGGGTAACAGACCCTGGTGGGAGGCAGTCAAGTCACCCCATCCTGGATTCCCCTGGGTGTCTAGTTTTCAAAAATGTATAGGTTTGCTAGGTTTCCCCAGGTGCCCGCAGAGCTAGGGTTCAAAAACTACAGCTAGTCATTTTTCCAAAAAAGGGTCATTTTTCACTGCGAAATTGAGGTGTGACCAGGTTGCGTTTTGCGCCGTTTCCTGTCGCGGGCACTAGGCCGAGCCACACAAGTGAGGTACCGTTTTTCTCGTAAGACTTTGGGGAATGCGGGGTGGGTGGAAATTTGTGGAACCACGCAGATTCCGGAACTTTCCACGACAGAAATGTGTGGAAAATGTGTTTTTTTTGCCAATTTTTTAGGTTTGCAAGGGATTCTGGGTAACAGACCCTGGTGGGAGGCAGTCAAGTCACCCCATCCTGGATTACCCTGGGTGTCTAGTTTTCAAAAATGTATAGGTTTGCTAGGTTTCCCCAGGTGCCCGCAGAGCTAGGGTTCAAAAACTACAGCTAGTCATTTTTCCAAAAAAGGGTCATTTTTCACTACGAAATTGAGGTGTGACCAGGTTGCGTTTTGCGCCGTTTCCTGTCGCAGGCACTAGGCCGATCCACACAAGTGAGGTACCGTTTTTCTCGTAAGACTTTGGGGAACGCGGGGTGGGTGGAAATTTGTGGATCCACGCAGATTCCGGAACTTTCCACGACCGAAATGTGGGGAAAATGTGTTTTTTTTGCCAATTTTTTTGGTTTGCAAGGGATTCTGGGTAACAGACCCTGGTGGGAGGCAGTCAAGTCACCCCATCCTGGATTCCCCTGGGTGTCTAGTTTTCAAAAATGTATAGGTTTGCTAGGTTTCCCCAGGTGGCCGCAGAGCTAGGGTTCAAAAACTACAGCTAGTCATTTTTCCAAAAAAGGGTCATTTTTCACTGCGAAATTGAGGTGTGACCAGGTTGCGTTTTGCGCCGTTTCCTGTCGCGGGCACTAGGCCGAGCCACACAAGTGAGGTACCGTTTTTCTCGTAAGACTTTGGGGAACGCGGGGTGGGTGGAAATTTGTGGATCCACGCAGATTCCGGAACTTTCCACGACCGAAATGTGGGGAAAATGTGTTTTTTTTGCCAATTTTTTAGGTTTGCAAGGGATTCTGGGTAACAGACCCTGGTGGGAGGCAGTCAAGTCACCCCATCCTGGATTCCCCTGGGTGTCTAGTTTTCAAAAATGTATAGGTTTGCTAGATTTCCCCAGGTGCCCGCAGAGCTAGGGTTCAAAAACTACAGCTAGTCATTTTTCCAAAAAAGGGTCATTTTTCACTGCGAAATTGAGGTGTGACCAGGTTGCGTTTTGCGCCGTTTCCTGTCGCGGGCACTAGGCCGAGCCACACAAGTGAGGTACCGTTTTTCTCGTAAGACTCTGGGGAACGCGGGGTGGGTGGAAATTTGTGGATCCACGCAGATTCCGGAACTTTCCACGACCGAAATGTGGGGAAAATGTGTTTTTTTTGCCCATTTTTTAGGTTTGCAAGGGATTCTGGGTAACAGACCCTGGTGGGAGGCAGTCAAGTCACCCCATCCTGGATTCCCCTGGGTGTCTAGTTTTCAAAAATGTATAGGTTTGCTAGATTTCCCCAGGTGCCCGCAGAGCTAGGGTTCAAAAACTACAGCTAGTCATTTTTCCAAAAAAGGGTCATTTTTCACTGCGAAATTGAGGTGTGACCAGGTTGCGTTTTGCGCCGTTTCCTGTCGCGGACACTAGGCCGAGCCACACAAGTGAGGTACCGTTTTTCTCGTAAGACTCTGGGGAACGCGGGGTGGGTGGAAATTTGTGGATCCACGCAGATTCCGGAACTTTCCACGACCGAAATGTGGGGAAAATGTGTTTTTTTTGCCCATTTTTTAGGTTTGCAAGGGATTCTGGGTAACAGACCCTGGTGGGAGGCAGTCAAGTCACCCCATCCTGGATTCCCCTGGGTGTCTAGTTTTCAAAAATGTATAGGTTTGCTAGGTTTCCCCAGGTGCCCGCAGAGCTAGGGTTCAAAAACTACAGCTAGTCATTTTTCCAAAAAAGGGTCATTTTTCACTGCGAAATTGAGGTGTGACCAGGTTGCGTTTTGCGCCGTTTCCTGTCGCGGGCACTAGGCCGAGCCACACAAGTGAGGTACCGTTTTTCTCGTAAGACTTTGGGGAATGCGGGGTGGGTGGAAATTTGTGGATCCACGCAGATTCCGGAACTTTCCACGACAGAAATGTGGGGAAAATGTGTTTTTTTTGCCAATTTTTTAGGTTTGCAAGGGAATCTGGGTAACAGACCCTGGTGGGAGGCAGTCAAGTCACCCCATCCTAGATTCCCCTGGGTGTCTAGTTTTCAAAAATGTATAGGTTTGCTAGGTTTCCCCAGGTGCCCGCAGAGCTAGGGTTCAAAAACTACAGCTAGTCATTTGTCCAAAAAAGGGTCATTTTTCACTGCGAAATTGAGGTGTGACCAGGTTGCGTTTTGCGCCGTTTCCTGTCGCGGGCACTAGGCCGAGCCACACAAGTGAGGTACCGTTTTTCTCGTAAGACTTTGGGGAATGCGGGGTGGGTGGAAATTTGTGGATCCACGCAGATTCCGGAACTTTCCACGACCGAAATGTGGGGAAAATGTGTTTTTTTTGCCAATTTTTTTGGTTTGCAAGGGATTCTGGGTAACAGACCCTGGTGGGAGGCAGTCAAGTCACCCCATCCTGGATTCCCCTGGGTGTCTAGTTTTCAAAAATGTATAGGTTTGCTAGGTTTCCCCAGGTGGCCGCAGAGCTAGGGTTCAAAAACTACAGCTAGTCATTTTTCCAAAAAAGGGTCATTTTTCACTGCGAAATTGAGGTGTGACCAGGTTGCGTTTTGCGCCGTTTCCTGTCGCGGGCACTAGGCCGACCCACACAAGTGAGGTACCGTTTTTCTCGTAAGACTTTGGGGAACTCGGGGTGGGTGGAAATTTGTGGATCCACGCAGATTCCGGAACTTTCCACGACAGAAATGTGGGGAAAATGTGTTTTTTTTGCCAATTTTTTAGGTTTGCAAGGGATTCTGGGTAACAGACCCTGGTGGGAGGCAGTCAAGTCACCCCATCCTGGATTCCCCTGGGTGTCTAGTTTTCAAAAATGTATAGGTTTGCTAGGTTTCCCCAGGTGCCCGCAGAGCTAGGGTTCAAAAACTACAGGTAGTCATTTGTCCAAAAAAGGGTCATTTTTCACTGCGAAATTGAGGTGTGACCAGGTTGCGTTTTGCGCCGTTTCCTGTCACGGGCACTAGGCCGACCCACACAAGTGAGGTACCGTTTTTCTCGTAAGACTTTGGGGAACGCGGGGTGGGTGGAAATTTGTGGATCCACGCAGATTCCGGAACTTTCCACGACAGAATTGTGGGGAAAATGTGGTTTTTTTGCCAATTTTTTAGGTTTGCAAGGGATTCTGGGTAACAGACCCTGGTGGGAGGCAGTCAAGTCACCCCATCCTGGATTCCCCTGGGTGTCTAGTTTTCAAAAATGTATAGGTTTGCTAGGTTTCCCCAGGTGCCGGCAGAGCTAGGGTTCAAAAACTACAGCTAGTCATTTTTCCAAAAAAGGGTCATTTTTCACTGCGAAATTGAGGTGTGACCAGGTTGCGTTTTGCGCCGTTTCCTGTCGCGGGCACTAGGCCGATCCACACAAGTGAGGTACCGTTTTTCTCGTAAGACTTTGGGGAACGCGGGGTGGGTGGAAATTTGTGGATCCACGCAGATTCCGGAACTTTCCACGACCGAAATGTGTGGAAAATGTGTTTTTTTTGCCAATTTTTTAGGTTTGCAAGGGATTCTGGGTAACAGACCCTGGTGGGAGGCAGTCAAGTCACCCCATCCTGGATTCCCCTGGGTGTCTAGTTTTCAAAAATGTATAGGTTTGCTAGGTTTCCCCAGGTGCCCGCAGAGCTAGGGTTCAAAAACTACAGCTAGTCATTTTTCCAAAAAAGGGTCATTTTTCACTGCGAAATTGAGTTGTGACCAGGTTGCGTTTTGCGCCGTTTCCTGTCGCGGGCACTAGGCCGATCCACACAAGTGAGGTACCGTTTTTCTCGTAAGACTTTGGGGAACGCGGGGTGGGTGGAAATTTGTGGATCCACGCAGATTCCGGAACTTTCCACGACAGAAATGTGAGGAAAATGTGTTTTTTTTGCCAATTTTTTAGGTTTGCAAGGGATTCTGGGTAACAGACCCTGGTGGGAGGCAGTCAAGTCACCCCATCCTGGATTCCCCTGGGTGTCTAGTTTTCAAAAATGTATAGGTTTGCTAGGTTTCCCCAGGTGCCCGCAGAGCTAGGGTTCAAAAACTACAGCTAGTCATTTTTCCAAAAAAGGGTCATTTTTCACTGCGAAATTGAGTTGTGACCAGGTTGCGTTTTGCACCGTTTCCTGTCGCGGGCACTAGGCCGATCCACACAAGTGAGGTACCGTTTTTCTCGTAAGACTTTGGGGAACGCGGGGTGGGTGGAAATTTGTGGATCCACGCAGATTCTGGAACTTTCCACGACAGAAATGTGTGGAAAATGTGTTTTTTTTGCCAATTTTTTAGGTTTGCAAGGGATTCTGGGTAACAGACCCAGGTGGGAGGCAGTCAAGTCACCCCATCCTGGATTCCCCTGGTTGTCTACTTTTCAAAAATGTATAGGTTTGCTAGGTTTCCCAAGGTGCCCGCAGAGCTAGGGTTCAAAAACTAGAGCTAGGCACTTTGCAAAAAAAGGGTAATTTTGCATTGTGAAAATGTGGTGTGACCACGTTGCGTTTTGCGCCGTTTCCTGTCGTGGGCACTATGCCTACCCACACAAGTGAGGTACCATTTTTATCGGGAGACTTAGGGTAATTCAGATTTGTAAAGGAACTGCTATTATATATTGACTTTACATGCATTTCTGCTTTCCAAATGAAAGATATTGTGTAAAAAAGAAGTCATTCTAAAAAATGACTGATAATTCTCATGCTAGTATGAGTATTCCCAATTTCAGAAATGTGCAAATATCTACTGTTTCTAAACTCTATATTTTGTTCCCAAATCAGAAATACATAGGTGTCTTTCATACCGTTTTTTCCATGTACACTTTTTTACAGAATAATTACTATATACCCGATACATAATAAAAAACCATTGCAAGTTACTACTCAGTTTTTGGCTCTGGGTTCGTCGGGTTCTTGGTGAACCTACAAGTCCTATATATCCCCACAACCAGTAATGTCCAGCGGATGCAACGGTAAATTGCTTTCAAAGAGCTGTCATAATTAGAAGAAGTTACAGGTGAAAACGTTGACACAAAAGGCTGTTTTTTTCAACTGAATTTCAATTTACACTACATTTAACTGTTTGTTTCTATAAAAAAACCTTGATGGATCTACACAAATGACCCCTTGCTGAATTCAGAATGTTGTCTTCTTTTCAAAAATGTATAGCTTTCCAGGATCCACTATTGCTTTTGTACCCATTTCAGCCACTAACTGGAAGGAGGTCAAAAGCACAAAAAATTGCAAAAATAGGCTATGTCCCAGAAAAATGCCAAAACTGTGTAAAAAATGTTGGATTTCTATCAAAAGTCAAGTATCCCCGAAAAGCTGGGAAAATGGTGATTTCAACCCCACAAACCTTTTTTTGATAACATTTGCAGGGAAAAACCCAGATGCTTTCATTTGCAGCCCGTTTTTCCAATTTTTCCAAAAAAACCCAAAATTTTGCTGTATTTTGGCTCTTTTCTGAGACCCCTCCAGGGGAATCCACAAACCCTGGGTACCTTTAGAATCCCCATGATGTTGGAAGAAAAGGACGCAAATTTGGCGTGGCTACCTAATGCGGTCAAAAAGTTACAGGGGCCTAAGCGCGCACTACCCCAAATAGCCAAAAAAAGGCCTGGCACAGGAGGGGGAAAAGGCCTGGCAGCGAAGGGGTTAAAACCCCTTTCCAAGCCTTAAACTCCCCTTTTATTAAACATAGATCACTGTTAGGGTAGGCCCTAGGTTGCCTTAAGGGCAGTGTGCTGTGTAAGTAAAAGGTAGGACATGTACTTACAAGTTTTACATGTCCTGGTTATGTCCTGGTAGTGACAAACAGCCAATTTAGTTTTTCAGTATTGTTCTTTTTAAATAGTTTTTATTATATTTTGAACCTTCATCCAGAGTCTCAACAGGTGAGTCATATATACAACATATATCACATTGTTACAGCACATTGTAGATTTCAAGCATACAGAGAATACATTTAGGGATTTCATCCTCCGGTGTTCCTTCCCCTTTTCACTCGGGTTATTAAAAAAGTCCCACTTGGGTTGCTCCCCCTTAGGCATCAAGTTTGTCTGTTTTCGACTCATTGTTCCTGCATGTTGCTATCTGCAGTATCTAGTCCATCACTCCCCATTTCTAAATTATATTGTCTTAGCCACGGCCGCCAGAATGTTTAGAATTGTTTAGGACAACCTCTGGCCTTATAGGTTGGTTTTTCTGCACCCATGTATAGATCCATTCCCGCCCGCCATTTCACCAAAGCGGGGAGGCCCTTCCGTCCCCAGTATCTGGCAATGTCACATTTGGCGACCACGAGCCCCAGATTACATAGTAGGAGCGGGTATCTAGAAATAACTACTTCTGTAGGGCAGCCAGAAAAAGGTATTTGGGGTCCATAGGCAACTGTACTTCTAGTATCTTGCTTAGCGCCTGCACTATTTGCTACCAGTATCTTTGTACTTGCTGGCATTCCCATAGTGTGTGTATGTAGGTGCCTTGGCTGATTTTACAGCGCAGGCAGTTGAGTCTCTGCCCTACCCATCACATTGAGCTGCGCTCAGTCATAGTACACCCTATGTAGGACTTTAAGTTGTATTAGTCGTAGACGGAGCTTAATTCCTACCCCTCTCAAGTGCATCAATGCTGCCTCCCAATCTATTTCTTCTAGGGGGCCGGTGGTTTCCTCCCATTTATTTCTAAGGGATACTAATATGTCAGGAATGTTATTTATCAGGGTTTTGTAAGTCCAAGAGACTGCTTTGGAGGGTATCTATACCTGTAATAGCCTCCCTTCTAACAGTGCATATTCAGGAATATTAGTGAGGTCCGGCTTTTGTGCCCTCCAGGCATGTTGTAATTGTAAATACTTATATTGTTGTGTATGGGAAAGTTGGTATTCTGCTTGGAGGTCTGCAAAGGACTTTATGCCCCCCCACCCCTTAATTATGCTGCTTATCACCGCCTCCCTTCCCTTAGTGGTGTGGCTCTAGTTAGTCATTTCCCCCACTTAATTTGCCGTTCTGCCCCTTTCCACGCCTCATTCACCTGTCGTGTGGCCGGCAATAAATCCTGTGTCCCCGCCAATGTTCCCTCTAATTTTTTTCCTTTATGTGCGGCAGTGGAGGTTCTCTGTGCACTGCAACCATGGCTATGTGCACCAGGAACCAGACAACGCTTGTGTGCAGCGCCAAATATCACTCCAAACGTTTACTTAAAAAAGTGAAAATATGTTACATTTCGACACATACAGCGCCACAATAAGGGTCTTAAGGCAGGTTTGCTATTTGGATAAACACGCCATGACATGAATTGGTTACACAGGCAAGTACACTTCAGGTTTAGAAAAGCACACGACTCCAACTGTGGTACCATCATAAGATTTTACAAAATATTCTTAACTGGAGCACTGTTTATAAGGCGGGGAAAGGTTGAGAGCCTGTACAAGATCACATATACACAATAAGTTACAAAATTACATAACATATTTACAATTTGATGTGAAAGCTACTGAGTAATGTTGGGCTATCCCGCCAGAGATAGTTTGTAAAAGTGTGACATTCAGGCAAACATGGACTGTGGGAGAGGGCCGTTCACACAAGTCAAGTGCCATCATTAGATGGGTGACATGGTTGCTTCTCACATCAATCCTTGTAATTTATCCAGTGCTGATAAACTCTATCGAGGTCAACTTTACCATTCAGGAGATAGGCCTTTGTTCTCATAAGCATATCCAAATGCTTCTGCTCTAATCTATTTCTCAATTTACTCTTGATAGTATTAATGAGGCTGAATCTGCACTAGATGCTTGAAATATTGCGCAGACATCAACAAGCTGAGACACCACACTATAATGAGCAGCATTGCATACAGTGAAATTCTCCATGTCTTAAAAGGTGGTAAATAACCCACCCTTTACATGTTCTGCCACCACATATTTTTATTCTCTGTATTGTCGAACAACATCTTCCAGTGTTTCACAATCACCCAGGACAAAGACATTTTTTATTCTTTTCAACAAGTCTTTGTACATTCTCAGTCCCAAAATCAAAACGTGATTGTGTTGGTATTGCCTGGAATTCAAAACGTGCCCATTCTTTCAGTTCATCTTCAGGGAACCTTTTTTGCTAGTGCTCACAAAGAAGGGAAACAAAAGACAAAATAGGCCCACTGTCAAACTCTTGACTTTCCTTGTACAACACCATCAGATCTCTTATATTGCGGCTCCAAAAAACAGTATCCCCCAAATACTGTTCCTTAATTTGGCCAATCTTTGCTGTTGCATACTGTACAGCTTCAACAGTAGTCAAAGAGCTTTTTTGGAATAGTTTTCACAAAGATGCAAATTCACCCAGAATGTCATCAAGTCCGATAGCTTTTTGTAACAATATTTAGCAACTGGATCATTCTCCTCAACTTTCTCATGCTCAAAGTACTTACGAACAGCCTCTTAATTACAAATTAGTGCACCAACAGCAAAATGGCTTGAAAGCCACCGGACTTCATTTAGTGGTCGAAGAGAGACCACTTCACATTCAGTGACCGATGTGATTTCATCCAGCTTGGACTTCCTTGCAGGAGATCTGGAGAACACAGTGTACAGTCCTCAATAATGTCTCCATCTCTTTAATCATTGGAATCCTCTTCCAGGCATCATCAACTCCCAAATCTTCTAGGTGGGCGACACAATGCTGCTCAACTAGATGAGGAATGAATCGTTTAAGGTGAGTAGCAACACAATTATTCTTACCCAGCATCACAGACACACCATTGGATGTGAACTTGACCATTTTCATGAGGTCCAGTTCATTAGCAGTGTAGAATTCTTTCACAGCAGTGTTTTGTGCTCTGTTGAACTTGAAGTACAGGATGTGCATTTTTGTAACAGAAATATCTGTGCTCTCATCAATTATCAATGTGTGATACAAAGCGTTACGAAGTTCTGCCATAACTTCACAGTGTTTCATCCTATTGATGGCCTCAAGGAACTCAAGGGCATAGTTCTTGCTCCTCCAGCTGTCTCGTATCTTCATATATAAAGCTAGGTGGTCATGGATGTCTTGTACAAATAACATTGAAGCATTCATCTTGACTGCCAGCAACACTTTGTTGATGAGAATCTTTATCTCCTCAGGCAGAGATCTTTGTCCTTCAACTACTTCCATTCTATTTGCTTCGTCATTGGCAGTTTCTGTCAGCATTGCCCACACTCCATAACCAAATATGGCAGCAGCACTTCTGGTTCTCAATATCACTATGGCAAATTTGTGAACTTTGCTAATCAGATGGCATTTCATGTAATCTAGTTTCCAGCCATCACTCCATTTCTTCCCTGTAGAAAAGTCCCCAACAATCTTGGCTTCAGCACATGCTTTGCAAATCAAGCCCACGTCTGGACTGTATTGAAATAGTTTCCCGAGTTGCACGCAAGCCTTGCTTTGTGATTTCTGTGTCTCAGCCTCCACAATTTCTTTCATCCACTCTTCCTTGAATACAAGGCAACATTTGTTCCTTTGAGGTGAAGCACTGCACTCTTCCAAAGTTACAGCTTTATGCTTGAACATTCCCGTGCCTGCTGGTTTGAACCTGCTGTGCCACAAAGCCTGCAAAATAAAGGAACAAGGCTTACGTTGAGGCCTATGCTCATGAATGCAATCTGGTACAAAAGGGGGTGGTGATGGGCGGAGCATCAGAACCAATCAAACACTCACACCCAGTCAACAGATCTGGGTTTGATCCATCACCGTTCTTTAGCCCACTCTGCCACCCCAGTTCAGACATGGCCATATGCAAATTAGTCTGACCCTGTGCCTCATGGGAACAGTCCAGCCCGAACTGCCAAGCCATGCCTTCCCTGGACCGGAAACAAGCTTCCTAGGACCGGTTTCTGGCATTTCAGCCGTCTTCAGCCAGGCTTGCTTGAATCCAGTGGCAAAGTGAGCAAGGGACTCAACGTCTGAGCATACCCTGCCAACTTATGGCGAACAAAGCGGTACAAAAGGGGGTGGTGATGGACGGAGCATCAGAACCAATCAAACACTCACACCCAGTCAACAGATCTGGGTTTGATCCATCACCGTTCTTTAGCCCACTCTGCCACCCCAGTTCAGACATGGCCATATGCAAATCAGTCTGACCCTGTGCCTCATGGGAACAGTCCAGCCCGAAGTGCCAAGCCATGCCTTCCCTGGACCGGAAACAAGCTTCCTAGGACCGGTTTCTGGCATTTCAGCCGTCTTCAGCCAGGCTTGCTTGAATCCAGTGGCAAAGTGAGCAAGGGACTTAACGTCTGAGCATACCCTGCCAACTTATGGCGAACAAAGCGGTACAAAAGGGAGTGGTGCAATCTGTCACGTAGTACTGAGGCATCGCTTGCAAAAAGTAGAGTGTAATTACCTGGATTTTTCTGTTCTCTGCCCTGCCCTTTTAAACGTATATGTAGCACTGTCCGTAGAGCCTTCAATAGAAGCACAGATTGTAATGGCACAGTGTGATACAGAACATTGTGATGCAGCAATATACCATATGCACCATGAGGGAACTCGACTAAAACAATTTCCTGTTGTTCTTGTACTCACGTACGCCCGTTTAAATGTGTGGGGTACTGTCTGCAAAACCTTCAACAGAAGAAAACATGGGTAAGGTATGTTGTTCTACTAAAATCTACAAGATGCACCAGTTTAATTTTACCAAATCACAGCTCGTGAAGGGGCTGCACCCACACAAGCAGAACCACATGTATAGAAGCAGCTCAAGTACCATTACATACACAAAGTCCTTACACAACATGCAGTAGTAGTAAATAGAAGGCTGACAGAAGAGGATGAAGTGTAGAGAGTCATGGTCGAGAAAGACAGGGGAGGGTTATAGGTAGAAGAGTGAGGAAGAATTGGAGATGGGTGAGGCAAAGTGAGGGAGGATAGTGATGAAGCAGGTGGTGAAACGGAGGCTAGGAGGCAGAAATTGAGGAGGATGAGGCAGTGAGACAGAGTAACAGCAATGTAAAATGATGAGGTGGAGGCACAGTGAGAGGATGGTGCGGTGGAGAGAGCGGAGTGATGCAGAAAAAGGGGAGGAGGATTAAGTGAGAGGACGGTGAGTGTGAGGCAGAGAAAGGGAGCAGGCTGAGGCAGGAAGAGATAGTGATGTGGAGGAGAAAGGGGAGGATGAGAAAGAGAGGCTGAGGTGAAGAGAAAAGAGAGCAAAGTGGGAGGATGCATGCGGTGAAGTGGGCAGGAGAGCAGGGTGAAGTGGAAAGAAAGGTGGTTGAGGTGGAGAGAAAGGACAGTGTGAAAGATACAAAGGTGGGTGAGGTGGAAAATGAGACAGAAAAAGCATAAGAGAAAGCACATAAGTACAAACGTCCATAAATACAGACTGGAAACTAATAAGTATGACTCACCCACTAGAAAGGGTATGCAGCACATTCACCCCCCTTCAAAGAGCATCCAGCATGCCCAGACCCAGCTTGCTGACACCTGGGAGATGCTAAGTATCTCTAGTGTGGTCTCCCGGACTGAAGCTTTCTAATTCTACCTGAACTGTCCTTTGGACTTGGTTAGGTTGGTGGATGAAGGTCAGGTCCCGGTCAGTGGATGCTATGGTAGGATGTTTCATTTTAATTTCCTGCCAGCCTCTCAGGAGTTGCTGCTGCCGCCCTGGAGTGTTTGACCTGGCCTACACGTGCAGCTGCCCGTCCTCGGGAGATGCGTCTCCAAGACACCGACACGGTCACCTGACAGTGGACGGAATTCCTTGTGTGATCAGGAGTTTTCAGTCAACAATAATGTAACGATAACTGGCGAATAATGTTTCTTTTTGAGCGAGATCAGGATTTTGTTTGGTGACAGTTTTCACTCATTATAAAGTGGCGCAGAGGGTTAATATGCAGATTTACGTTGATCTCTGAAGTCAAGCATTTATGGGCCATATTAAACAGAAACACAGCTCTGTACTGACTGTACTATGTAGTCTAGAACATTGGCTGTTCATTAGTTAGGGTCCGGGTTCTGCAGTTATGGTGCACTGCATGCATCACAGGCTTTTTACTTCAATAAACAGCTTAAATTTTACCAGCAATTTGGCATATATTTATCACTACAGGGCCTCTTGCAAAGTTAACGCCATTCCATTTTTTGTGCTTTGCAGCAGTTTTAAGTTGTTCTTAGAGTTTCTCGTTGCTCAAATAGGTGATATTTCAGATTTTTATATATTTCCCTCATCTTCATTGCTTTGATTTTGCTCACGAGAAAGTGTCAATCTTAGCAATCCAAAGTCACTCATCATAAGTACATTGAAATTATGAAAATGTCACAAATAGGCAATCTGTTAGTAAAGCGTGGCTGGGGGGCAGATTGTGTGCTTTTGTTTAAGTATTCATGTTAATCACAGCTCATGAAGGGGCTGAAAATAACATGAAAACTTAAATAAAAGCGTACAATCTGCCCGCACCGCGCTTTACTAACAAAAGAGTACAGCAAGTTTAAAAACAGGGCATGTCCTTTAGTGCACGCTGTGTTTTTAAACTTGCTGTACTCAGAGGATGGGTTAATGAGAGAAACTCACTGCCTCCAAGGTGTGCAGACACACTGCATTAGACTCTGGTGTTGTGGTGGTTCGTTAGAGAGAGAAGCTCCTGTCCCTGAGGTGTGCAGACACACTGCATTAGGCTCTGTTGCTGGGGATGGTTTGTTAGTGAGAGAAGCTCTCTGAGGAGTGCAAGCACAATGCATTACACTCTAGTGCAGGGGTGGTATGTTAGTGAGAGAAGCTCCCTCCCTTTGAGGACATTAGGGTGTGCTACTGTGAAACGTTTGTCAGATATAGTGAAGGTCTGAGTCGTCTAGGAGTTTCGCTAAAATTATGAAAGTTAAGCGATGTGTGCCAGGTTTGTAACATTAAAAGTATATGACCCCTGCTGAGAAGTACTGATGCTGTCTGGCATGTGCATAGCACCCCCTACTGGGAAATGCCGGTCCTATTTGGCTGTGATGAGAATGGGCAGAGATGTGCCAGGACCATTGTGCTCTGCCGCCTTTCCGGATACCCTCGTGGCCCTGCCCCTTGCACCAGCCGTGCACACTCACTGTGAGATCTCAGAGTGCGTTTCCATTTCTAGCACTGAGGTGACCCAGCAGGCCTCTCCCACCCCCACCCCATCATACCTCAACTTGCACTGAGGCTACCTTGAACGAAAGTCCGTCTGCAATCAGGATTGCTCCACTGTGGAACTCTGCCTAATTTTGCTGTTCTCAGTGAGAACGTGAAGAAAATGCACACTATTCTGTGAAATAAATGCTCTTCCCTGGTGCACCTTGCTATTAGTTCTTGATTTCCAGAGCACGTCAGCTGGTATTTTGTTCAATTTCCCCTTCTGAAATAAGACGCTTTGAAAGCTCCAGTTTCACCCTGTGCAACTGATGGCCAGTGGTCGTATGCTAGTTTCACAAGATGGCCGCCGAGCCCGGGGCCAAAAACCCAGGATCCCCCCCTTGCAAAACCAGGTTGTTTTGTGAAATGTAATTTTGATGTCTCCTCAATAAGTTTTGGGTCCTTTCCTGCCGCGGGTACTTGACCCACTGACATGAGTGAGGTACCATTTTTATCGGGAGACCTGGGGGAATGCTGGGTGGTAGGAAATTGTGGATCCATGCAGATTCCTGAGCTTTCCCTCACAGAAATTTGAGAAAAGTTTGATTTTTTTCATCTAAATTTGAGGTTTGTAGGGGATTCTGGGTAGGAAAACTTTGGGGGGTCCACACAAATCATACCTCGCTGGACTCCCCCAGGTGTCTAGTTTTCAGAAGTGTGTAGGTTTGGTAGGTTTCCCAAGACGGCCGCTGAGCCTGGGGCTCAAAACTCATGGAACCTCCCTTTGCAAAACCAGTTTGTTTTTTTGATAGGTAATTTTGATGTCTCCTCAATACGTTTTGGGCCCTTGCCTTTTGCGGGTACTTGACTCACCCACACAAGTGAGGTATAATTTTTCTCATAAGACTTTGGGGAATGCGGTGTGGGTGAAAGTTTGTGGATCCACGCAGATTCCAGAACTTTCCACCACAGAAATGTAAGGAAAATTTATTTTTTTCTTTTTTACAAATGTTGAGATTTGCAAGGGATTCTGGGTAACAGAAACTGGTGAGAGCCAGACAAGTCACCTCATACTGGATTCCCCTGGGTGTCTAGTTTTCAAAAATGTTTAGGCTTGCTAGGTTAACCGAGGTGCCAGCTGAGCCAAGGTTCAAAATCTACAGCTAGGCACTTTTCAAAAAAGGGTCAGTTTTCACTGTGAAAATGTGGTGTGTCCACGTTGCGTTTTGTGCCTTTTCCTGATGCTTGCACTAGGCCTACCCAAACAAGTGAGGCACCATTTTTCTTGGAAGACTTTGGGGAATGCGGGGTGGTTGGAATATTGTGGATCTATTGAGATTCCAAAACTTTCAACCACAGAAATGTGAGGAATTTTTTTTTTTTTTTTACAAATTTTAGAGGTTTGCAAGGGATTCTGGGTAACCGAACCTCGTGAGATCCAGACAAGTCACCTCATCCTGGATTTCCCAGGGTGTCTAGTTTTTAAAAATGTATAGGTTTGCTAGGTTTCCCTAGGTGCCGGCAGAGCTAGAGTTCAAAATCTACACCAAGGTACTTTGCAAAACAAAGGGTCCGTTTTCACTGTGAAAATGTGGTGTGTCCACGTTGTGTTTTGTACAATGGTTCTGTCGGGGAGAACCATTGTATCTATATAATACGTATACCCAGGTTCTGAGGGACACCGGCTCACCCCATTATTTTTTGTACACGTTGTGTTTTGGGCCATTTCCTGTCGCTGGCACTAGGCCTACCCATACAAGTGAGGTACCATTTTTCTCGGAAGACTTTGGGAAATGCGTGGTGGGTAAAATTTTGTGGATCCACGCAGATTCCAGAACTTTCCACCACAGAAATGTGAGGAAAATGTGTTTTTGTTTTACAAAGTTTGAGGTTCGCAAGGAAGGGATTCTGACAGAACTGGGTGAGAGGCACACAAGTCACCCCATCCTGGATTCCCTTGGTGTCTAGTTTTCAGAAATGTACAGGTTTGCTAGATTTCCCTATGTGTCGGCTGAGCTAATGCCCAAAATCCACAGGTAGGCACACTGCTAAAAACAAGGCCATGCATAGTGGGCTTTCTGCCGCCCTGGGGGGGGGGGAATCAGGGGAGGGGAGGGATTTGCCCCGATATGCCCCCAAGGGGGCAGAAAGACTGTGGCTATTAGTTTGGGGGGTGGGGGTGATGGAGCAAGGACTTGTTTATGGGAGACGTGCTCGGACTCAATTCACCCGTTTTAATTTATTAACATGAATTATTGTGTTTTGTGATTAATCCTTGCAGATTACATTTACATAAATAAGACAGAGAAGCTTGCCTATGTGTTTTCTAACCATTAATACGGATAGCGGACTAAAAGCGCGGCTCTAATAGGGTGAACTTTTCTGTGCATGCGTCAATTTCATCTACGTAATGTAACGTTTAACAGCTTTGGAGAGAATCTCTCGCGTATGAGCAGAATGCACTAACATGGCGTCTTCAAGACCCACATGCATGGCACCTGCTTTGCTATTTAGAAAACGCTTTATTTACTAAGAGCTAATGCAGGGAAAATAATAATGAATAAAGGGAAATAGAGTAGAGATAGGTGGTATACAGTGAAATCATTTATTTCTTGAATTAATATATTCTCTTTTGACCTTTTATAAGTTCGTATTTTGGGCCTTCTTGCCATAACCCGAGTGATTGAGTGAAAGCCTTCTGAGCATGTGTGACCTCTACTTCCCCTGAAAGAATGATCCCATGATTGGACCACATCCAAGGCCACCGACCCCTAAACCCTGGGAAACCAGATGTAAGAAGTGCAGTGGCTGAAGTCATATAAACATTATTGATAAAAATGTTTCAACTATGAATAAACTCAGGTGGGAATAAAGTAAAATGCATATTAATAAGGGGATGGGTTTGGGAACAAAGAAAAGTGCTGTGCCATCATGGTGTGATGACCAAATGCCCCTTGCCTGTCCAATCAGAATCGTATTTTTATGAGATTGCAACTTTAGGGGGTGGTACATGAATCCCAAAAGGTATCATTAAGGTAGTTTAGTTAGTTGGGGTTATGTACATCATCACCATCAACTAGTTCCAACTAATTTGGTTCATCGACCAAATGGAAAGAACTTATTGATCAGTGATAATAATTAGGAAGAAATAAAAATTATTGCAATACTGATCAATTCACGAAATAAACAAATAACCCCCCCCCCAGCGGCTAACCAGGTGAATTTGAGTGTATGAGTGATAGATGGGCCCAGGTGAAAATCTGGTATTGGAGTATTTGTGGTTGGTGCGCCGCTGGATCAGTTTTCTGGTAGCAGAGTTATAAATATTATTGACTAGTTTGGTGATGAGTATTGATTATTGATTTATGTTTTAACAAATCCGTTCGCGTCACGTTTTATGTTGTCTGGAAACACAAGTACAGTGATACCTGGAACTCCCTGGAAGGAATAGCGGATGGTAAATGGAAGCCACACTGCGCTGAGGTCACTCGTGTGATTGAAAGCAGAGAGTTCGCTGGTGAAACTTTGGTGTTATATCACTTAGAAAGGGTAACACCAAATGAGTAGCAGGTTCTTCTGAGCTTGAGTGAAGAGTAACCGGAAGTTCTTATTCAATGAAGAGTAAGTGGAATGTGTTACTTGCAGTGAGCAAAGGAAATCTATCCTTTATTTAGTGGAACAGGCAGAGTAGCTTTAATGAAAAGTATTGAGAAAAGTTATCGCATTACCGTGTGAAGGGAGGGTCAGTCGCCAGAGTTAGACTGATGTCACAGTGTGCCGCGCTGGGATTGGTGGAAACAGCGGGCGTCTGTGAAATACGCAGATTGTAAAGGAGGGGTCAGTAGTAAGGAGTGATACTGACATCACAAAAAGGCCACGCTGGATTTTTAGGATTTGCAAAATACAATTTTATACATCGATACTTATCCAAAATGTATAGAGAAGAGAGAAAAATGTCATTAATAAAAGGAATTAAGAATTTCTTTAAGGAAGACAAGGTTGTATTGACTCGAGAGGGGATTCTTATCCCTCCACCAAAAACACCTGCATCATTTATGATGATGGAGGGAGGTTATCATACCTGAGTATGGTTGGAGAATTGGGTAAATTACACCGAAGGTGATGGCGTCTTAGCTTTCCCAGAATATAGTACATTCAATGAGCGAGTTCTTCAAAATTTGAGAATGAGAATGAATGATTTAGAACCAAGACCTAGATTAACTCAGTATGAGGCTTTAGAAGAATTTGAGACTGAGTCATATGAGAGAGAGAAGCGTGGAAGAGGGAGAATGAAGGGATTTTTTCCAAGATATATGAATGGATCACGAGATGATCAGATGAAACAATGGAGAAAAGCTATGGTATCAGAAGGGTTATATCCAGTGTTGACGGCTGAAGAACCGACAGGAAGCAAGGGTAGAGAGAAAACAAAGCACATGAATGTGACAGGGTATGGTGAATCAGAGGATGAATTTTTAGAGGATATTTTAATGAAAAATCCTCCCCCATATCAGGGAGGACTCAATAGAGCAGTCACCCCAAGTGCCCCAGTATTAGGATTTCCTTTAGTTCCACAAATTTTGCATGATATCTCGATAAATAGAGTACTCCAAGAAAAGGACATTGAGGCTCTGAACAAGAATATTGAAGAATTGATACAGAAAATAAATCAAATAACTTTGCCTGCAGAAGCCCAGACAGTACCTGGTACCATAGGTGCTGTTATGCCATTAATTGGGAAAAAAGTGAATGTTCAAAATTCTCAAACTGTGCATACCCCAATGAGCAACCCCAGAACAGAAATAATAATTACGGAAGATCAAGACAGTGAGTGCAAATCAGTCATTTCATTAATGGATATCCCTATAGGAGAAACAGTAATTGGAACTCCAAAAAGAAGCGTACCTGATCGTGGCAGGGAAAGAGGGACAGTGGCGCCTCCATTCACTAAAAAAACAAGAGCGGTTACCCCAGAAGATTTGGAAAGGTAGTCCCAGGGAATAGAAATAAGTAGTTCCGTCCCAAAGATTTTAGACATTTATAAATTGAAAGTAGAGCTAGAGGAAATGATTGCAGGAAATGCAGGATTAGGGAGATTGAATGATTACAATGAAGAAGAATTGTTAGTGTATGCAGAAGTATTACGCAAAATGCAAATGTGTATCATGAAAAATTGATGGAAAGGGCTGCAGAGATTGGAGTACACATAGGGAAGTCTAAGGTGTTTCAAAAGCCCTATCGAGTGGAATTCACAGACAAGGATTTGGAAAACATGTATGTGTCTGGTAGGAAATTACAAGTAAAAGAGCTAATTAACATTTTGCAGAAGTGGGGAGATATGGACAAGTGGAAAACTAGGTGGAGAAAAAAAAAAAGGAGGAAGCAAAGGCTAGGGAAGCGTCAACAACTACTTTCTTAGTGAAAGACACAGAAAAGGTAGAGAGGTTGTGTCCCATGAGAGAAGTACCTGGTGGAGGATATATATATGTCCCATGGAGCAGACAGGATATTTTGTCATTTACAAATGATTTCCCGAAATTGAGAGAAAAACCCGTGGAGTGGTACAAGCAGGTTGAGAGGTTTGTGAAGGTTTTGTTGAAGGACCTGGATGGTTTGTTTGAGATTGTGGTACCTGCAGATTTGTGGACAGAGTGTACAATCACAGTTGATTGGCCAAGTGAGGATTATCCAGGAGATCCTAAAACAGAAGCACCCTCAGATGAAGTGATGAAAAAGTATCACCAAGTGATTACTTTCTTAAAAGGGAAAATTCCCCCAAAAGAGACAGATTGGGTAAAGATAGACGGGACAAATCAAGAATCAAAAGAGTCTGTACATGCCTATCATGAGAGACTGTTACTGGTGTTCAAGCAGTACAGCGGTTTTGACAATATTGGCGATAAGGACATGGGACATTTTGTGTATCGGCTTGTGTATGGCTTAAAACCAGAGATTAGTCAGATGATTCAGCAGCATATGCTTTGCTGGCAAAGCAAAAGCATTGATGATATTTTAAAATACGCCAAATATTGTGGCGACGATATTGAGTCCAGACTTAAAAAGTTAAAAGAGAAGATGATGTGGGCACAAGTGAAATTGGCAGAACAGCAGGAATTAAAATTAAATGCAGACTGACAAGGAGTTGAACAGAGTGAATGGTGGTAAATTGAGAGGACGAATGAATAGAGAGGATCCGAAAAAGAAGTCTCCATGTCATGGATGCGGAAAGCTTGGACATTGGAGAAATGAGTGTAAGAATATTCAGAATAATAATGGGCCAAATCAAAATTTAAACCCACAGACGCAGACTGAAGGGGTTGTGAATCAGCCACAGCTGGTAGTCAATCCACAGTATCAGGTGCCTCCAGCTCCTATGCCAAACTTTGCGAACCCTCAAAAACACGGTACGGACACCGGATTTCCAGGAGGAAGTGGCAAGAAAAATTCTGTGATTTCACAATATCTTTTGAAAAGTAATGACAGTGACTTAGATGATTGACGGTGCCTGAGAGGGGAAAAAGAAGAGTGCGTACTTGGCGCATCCTTGCCGGTAGATCAGTCAGGTCCATTTATTGATGGGAAAGCGGAAGGTCATGATATCACTTTTCTATTGGATACTGGTGCTACCCCTCTCGGGAGATAGTATCCAAGTCGTTGGTGTTTCAAACCAACAAATTAAAACCCCACTTACAAGGTCAATGGAGGTGCATATTGGTAATTTCAAAGATCTGCATCGATTTGTTTGTGATTCTAGTCCTGTAAATTTATTAGGTAGAGACCTGCTGTGCAAAATGAATTGCACAATCTATTGCACACCAGATGGTGTTGCTTTCCAACCCCCTGATGAGGATCTTATCTATAAAGTCATGCTTACCAAACAAGGTACCGAAGTAAATTAATTGTTTTCTCTGATGACCCCAAATGAATTTCCAGAAGAATTGAGAACCACAGTAAACCCAGAAGTGTGGTATTTTATGGGAAAAAGAAATTGGACTTATGGCAAATGTAGATCCAGTAAAAGTGACAGTGAATGAAGGTGCAGTTTAGCCAAACACTAGACAATACAAGATGAGTCCAGAAGCAGAAGCAGGAGTTGCTTTAGAAATTAAGCAGATGATTGAACAAGGCATTCTAAAGGAAATAATGAGCAGTCCTTGTAATTCGCCCATAATAGGACTTAAAAAGCCTAGTGGAAAGTACAGAGTAGTACAGGATTTGAGAAAAATAAATACAATTGTGGTGCCCTGTTGTCCAGTACCACCAAATCCTGCAGTGATTTTATATCAGATACCCTGGAATGCAGGCTGGTTTACAGTAATAGATTTATGCCAAGCCTTTTTCTCTATTCCTTTGCATCCAGATAGTCAGTATCTTTTTGCCTTTGATGACCATGTCTTGGCATGGTGCCAAGTTCCTCAAGGGTATACCGAGAGTCCCTCAATCTTTAACCAGATCTTGTCTCTTGCCGGTCGCATAGCCATTGCTAAGATGGTGGTTCTGCCGAAAATCCTTTACCTCTTTTTAAACATCCCTATCCTCCTCGCTGCTCATTTCTTTCATAAAATCCGTTCCTTGATCATCTCTCTTGTTTGGGCCGGTAAGCAGCCTAGAGTTGCGTATGATATCCTCACTCTCCCTATGTCGGTGAGAGGTATGGGCGCTCCTAATTTTAAGCTTTATGCCTTATGCGCCCAGGCCAGCTTTCTGCATTTTTGGATCCACCCCTCTCCTTATCAACCACACGTGGCTGTGGAGACTGACATTGCATCTCCCTGGCCGCTGGCCACGGCCCTATTTGCCCCGGCGAGTCGCCCTCGTGCGGCGGTGTACACGGCCGAGACCTTGCGCTGGGCCTGGTCCAGACTGCGCCAACTCTCCCCTCCCGATGCTATAGGCTAACGCCAAGCCGATTGTGCAGCATCCTGCTTTTCCCCCTCTCCAACCATCCGGCATGTCCAAACATACCTCACGCTTGGGCCTGTCGACATTGACAGATCTTTATCCCGGTGACACGTTCTACTTTTTTCCCACCTCTTCTGGTCCGCTGGACACGTTATTGTTTTATCAGTTGCGTGCTATGTTGGGAGTTACAAAAGGGGTTGGTGATGGACGGAGCATCAGAACCAATCAAACACTCACACCCAGTCAACAGATCTGGGTTTGATCCATCACCGTTCTTTAGCCCACTCTGCCACCCCAGTTCAGACATGGCCATATGCAAATCAGTCTGACCCTGTGCCTCATGGGAACAGTCCAGCCCGAACTGCCAAGCCATGCCTTCCCTGGACCGGAAACAAGCTTCCTAGGACCGGTTTCTGGCATTTCAGCCGTCTTCAGCCAGGCTTGCTTGAATCCAGTGGCAAAGTGAGCAAGGGACTCACGTCTGAGCATACCCTGCCAACTTATGGCGAACAAAGCGGTACAAAAGGGGTTGGTGATGGACGGAGCATCAGAACCAATCAAACACTCACACCCAGTCAACAGATCTGGGTTTGATCCATCACCGTTCTTTAGCCCACTCTGCCACCCCAGTTCAGACATGGCCATATGCAAATCAGTCTGACCCTGTGCCTCATGGGAACAGTCCAGCCCGAACTGCCAAGCCATGCCTTCCCTGGACCGGAAACAAGCTTCCTAGGACCGGTTTCTGGCATTTCAGCCGTCTTCAGCCAGGCTTGCTTGAATCCAGTGGCAAAGTGAGCAAGGGACTCACGTCTGAGCATACCCTGCCAACTTATGGCGAACAAAGCGGTACAAAAGGGGTTGGTGATGGACGGAGCATCAGAACCAATCAAACACTCACACCCAGTCAACAGATCTGGGTTTGATCCATCACCGTTCTTTAGCCCACTCTGCCACCCCAGTTCAGACATGGCCATATGCAAATCAGTCTGACCCTGTGCCTCATGGGAACAGTCCAGCCCGAACTGCCAAGCCATGCCTTCCCTGGACCGGAAACAAGCTTCCTAGGACCGGTTTCTGGCATTTCAGCCGTCTTCAGCCAGGCTTGCTTGAATCCAGTGGCAAAGTGAGCAAGGGACTCACGTCTGAGCATACCCTGCCAACTTATGGCGAACAAAGCGGTACAAAAGGGGTTGGTGATGGACGGAGCATCAGAACCAATCAAACACTCACACCCAGTCAACAGATCTGGGTTTGATCCATCACCGTTCTTTAGCCCACTCTGCCACCCCAGTTCAGACATGGCCATATGCAAATCAGTCTGACCCTGTGCCTCATGGGAACAGTCCAGCCCGAACTGCCAAGCCATGCCTTCCCTGGACCGGAAACAAGCTTCCTAGGACCGGTTTCTGGCATTTCAGCCGTCTTCAGCCAGGCTTGCTTGAATCCAGTGGCAAAGTGAGCAAGGGACTCACGTCTGAGCATACCCTGCCAACTTATGGCGAACAAAGCGGTACAAAAGGGGTTGGTGATGGACGGAGCATCAGAACCAATCAAACACTCACACCCAGTCAACAGATCTGGGTTTGATCCATCACCGTTCTTTAGCCCACTCTGCCACCCCAGTTCAGACATGGCCATATGCAAATCAGTCTGACCCTGTGCCTCATGGGAACAGTCCAGCCCGAACTGCCAAGCCATGCCTTCCCTGGACCGGAAACAAGCTTCCTAGGACCGGTTTCTGGCATTTCAGCCGTCTTCAGCCAGGCTTGCTTGAATCCAGTGGCAAAGTGAGCAAGGGACTCACGTCTGAGCATACCCTGCCAACTTATGGCGAACAAAGCGGTACAAAAGGGGTTGGTGATGGACGGAGCATCAGAACCAATCAAACACTCACACCCAGTCAACAGATCTGGGTTTGATCCATCACCGTTCTTTAGCCCACTCTGCCACCCCAGTTCAGACATGGCCATATGCAAATCAGTCTGACCCTGTGCCTCATGGGAACAGTCCAGCCCGAACTGCCAAGCCATGCCTTCCCTGGACCGGAAACAAGCTTCCTAGGACCGGTTTCTGGCATTTCAGCCGTCTTCAGCCAGGCTTGCTTGAATCCAGTGGCAAAGTGAGCAAGGGACTCACGTCTGAGCATACCCTGCCAACTTATGGCGAACAAAGCGGTACAAAAGGGGTTGGTGATGGACGGAGCATCAGAACCAATCAAACACTCACACCCAGTCAACAGATCTGGGTTTGATCCATCACCGTTCTTTAGCCCACTCTGCCACCCCAGTTCAGACATGGCCATATGCAAATCAGTCTGACCCTGTGCCTCATGGGAACAGTCCAGCCCGAACTGCCAAGCCATGCCTTCCCTGGACCGGAAACAAGCTTCCTAGGACCGGTTTCTGGCATTTCAGCCGTCTTCAGCCAGGCTTGCTTGAATCCAGTGGCAAAGTGAGCAAGGGACTCACGTCTGAGCATACCCTGCCAACTTATGGCGAACAAAGCGGTACAAAAGGGGTTGGTGATGGACGGAGCATCAGAACCAATCAAACACTCACACCCAGTCAACAGATCTGGGTTTGATCCATCACCGTTCTTTAGCCCACTCTGCCACCCCAGTTCAGACATGGCCATATGCAAATCAGTCTGACCCTGTGCCTCATGGGAACAGTCCAGCCCGAACTGCCAAGCCATGCCTTCCCTGGACCGGAAACAAGCTTCCTAGGACCGGATTCTGGCATTTCAGCCGTCTTCAGCCAGGCTTGCTTGAATCCAGTGGCAAAGTGAGCAAGGGACTCACGTCTGAGCATACCCTGCCAACTTATGGCGAACAAAGCGGTACAAAAGGGGTTGGTGATGGACGGAGCATCAGAACCAATCAAACACTCACACCCAGTCAACAGATCTGGGTTTGATCCATCACCGTTCTTTAGCCCACTCTGCCACCCCAGTTCAGACATGGCCATATGCAAATCAGTCTGACCCTGTGCCTCATGGGAACAGTCCAGCCCGAACTGCCAAGCCATGCCTTCCCTGGACCGGAAACAAGCTTCCTAGGACCGGTTTCTGGCATTTCAGCCGTCTTCAGCCAGGCTTGCTTGAATCCAGTGGCAAAGTGAGCAAGGGACTCACGTCTGAGCATACCCTGCCAACTTATGGCGAACAAAGCGGTACAAAAGGGGTTGGTGATGGACGGAGCATCAGAACCAATCAAACACTCACACCCAGTCAACAGATCTGGGTTTGATCCATCACCGTTCTTTAGCCCACTCTGCCACCCCAGTTCAGACATGGCCATATGCAAATCAGTCTGACCCTGTGCCTCATGGGAACAGTCCAGCCCGAACTGCCAAGCCATGCCTTCCCTGGACCGGAAACAAGCTTCCTAGGACCGGTTTCTGGCATTTCAGCCGTCTTCAGCCAGGCTTGCTTGAATCCAGTGGCAAAGTGAGCAAGGGACTCACGTCTGAGCATACCCTGCCAACTTATGGCGAACAAAGCGGTACAAAAGGGGTTGGTGATGGACGGAGCATCAGAACCAATCAAACACTCACACCCAGTCAACAGATCTGGGTTTGATCCATCACCGTTCTTTAGCCCACTCTGCCACCCCAGTTCAGACATGGCCATATGCAAATCAGTCTGACCCTGTGCCTCATGGGAACAGTCCAGCCCGAACTGCCAAGCCATGCCTTCCCTGGACCGGAAACAAGCTTCCTAGGACCGGTTTCTGGCATTTCAGCCGTCTTCAGCCAGGCTTGCTTGAATCCAGTGGCAAAGTGAGCAAGGGACTCACGTCTGAGCATACCCTGCCAACTTATGGCGAACAAAGCGGTACAAAAGGGGTTGGTGATGGACGGAGCATCAGAACCAATCAAACACTCACACCCAGTCAACAGATCTGGGTTTGATCCATCACCGTTCTTTAGCCCACTCTGCCACCCCAGTTCAGACATGGCCATATGCAAATCAGTCTGACCCTGTGCCTCATGGGAACAGTCCAGCCCGAACTGCCAAGCCATGCCTTCCCTGGACCGGAAACAAGCTTCCTAGGACCGGTTTCTGGCATTTCAGCCGTCTTCAGCCAGGCTTGCTTGAATCCAGTGGCAAAGTGAGCAAGGGACTCACGTCTGAGCATACCCTGCCAACTTATGGCGAACAAAGCGGTACAAAAGGGGTTGGTGATGGACGGAGCATCAGAACCAATCAAACACTCACACCCAGTCAACAGATCTGGGTTTGATCCATCACCGTTCTTTAGCCCACTCTGCCACCCCAGTTCAGACATGGCCATATGCAAATCAGTCTGACCCTGTGCCTCATGGGAACAGTCCAGCCCGAACTGCCAAGCCATGCCTTCCCTGGACCGGAAACAAGCTTCCTAGGACCGGTTTCTGGCATTTCAGCCGTCTTCAGCCAGGCTTGCTTGAATCCAGTGGCAAAGTGAGCAAGGGACTCACGTCTGAGCATACCCTGCCAACTTATGGCGAACAAAGCGGTACAAAAGGGGTTGGTGATGGACGGAGCATCAGAACCAATCAAACACTCACACCCAGTCAACAGATCTGGGTTTGATCCATCACCGTTCTTTAGCCCACTCTGCCACCCCAGTTCAGACATGGCCATATGCAAATCAGTCTGACCCTGTGCCTCATGGGAACAGTCCAGCCCGAACTGCCAAGCCATGCCTTCCCTGGACCGGAAACAAGCTTCCTAGGACCGGTTTCTGGCATTTCAGCCGTCTTCAGCCAGGCTTGCTTGAATCCAGTGGCAAAGTGAGCAAGGGACTCACGTCTGAGCATACCCTGCCAACTTATGGCGAACAAAGCGGTACAAAAGGGGTTGGTGATGGACGGAGCATCAGAACCAATCAAACACTCACACCCAGTCAACAGATCTGGGTTTGATCCATCACCGTTCTTTAGCCCACTCTGCCACCCCAGTTCAGACATGGCCATATGCAAATCAGTCTGACCCTGTGCCTCATGGGAACAGTCCAGCCCGAACTGCCAAGCCATGCCTTCCCTGGACCGGAAACAAGCTTCCTAGGACCGGATTCTGGCATTTCAGCCGTCTTCAGCCAGGCTTGCTTGAATCCAGTGGCAAAGTGAGCAAGGGACTCACGTCTGAGCATACCCTGCCAACTTATGGCGAACAAAGCGGTACAAAAGGGGTTGGTGATGGACGGAGCATCAGAACCAATCAAACACTCACACCCAGTTGGGAGTTACATCCTACGTTCCCCCAACCTCCGCCCACGATGCCTGCCCTTGACTTCATATATACATCACCAACTCCTCACAAAATAGTCAATAAATTATACGCCCTCACGCTATCGTCCACCTCCATCTCCACAGATCAGGCGCGCGTGGGGCGAGGACTTGGGCATGGACATCGCCCAGGCTGACTGGCTCTACTGCTGCAATCTGATGAAGAAACTGTCACCCAACAACCGGCTTAGTCTTATTCATTTCAAATATCTTCATAGGCTATATCGCACTCCTGCTCAGCTTCACAAATTGGGACTCATATCCAACGATAGTTGCATGCGTTGTGCTGCCCCTGCTGCGGATTTTGTTCATCTAGCGTGGCTGTGCCCTAAGGTGTCAGACTTTTGGCAGGCGGTATGCACCGCTATCTCCGAGATTACCTCCGCGCCGGTACAGCCCGAACCACCGTTGTGTCTGGTATGCTTTGTAAAATTCTGCCTGGATGCTTCTCGCCGCCTGATTGCAATGCTGCTCGTTCTGGCCAGGTGTAGGGTGGCCATGTGCTGGGGTCGTAGACCGGCACCCCAATTCGCTCATTGGCTCGAAGACGCCTCGAGAGGCCAGACCTTGCTATCGGAATTCTGGGACTTACTTCCCGCGAGATCTCGCCCAATTGACATATGGGGACCTTTAGTGACATCTTCATTCCCGACTTCCTTTGAGCCGTGCTGCCTCCCCCGTGCTCTCCGCCAGCAAACCGCCCCGCCGCCGGTGCTGGTCAGTAACTGCCTCCCTCTATCCCTCTGCCTCTCCTGCTCGATGTGCTTGCCACCCTCCCTGCTGTTGTGCCCCCACCTCCTTTAGGAAAAAGTGCTAATTTTGTTGTCATAGCAGTGCCTCACGGAATTCGCCTCTTGCATGCTGGTGCTGTCATTCCATTTACGATATTCGGTTAAAAATCCACTGTGTACGTCACTTTGATCTGATGCAAACATGTATTCTGATTGTATTGAACTTGTCTATAAAGGTTTTGAAAATAAAAAAATAAAAAAATCTTTAACCAGATCTTGAAAAAGTGTCTGGAAACACTAGTCATGCCCCGAAAGCAGTCCTGGTGCAGTATATTGATGACCTGCTGGTCAAGGACTCGTGAGGACTGTGTCACTGACTCAATTGCATTGCTGAACCATTTGGCAGAAGGAGGACACAAAGTATCTCCTGAAAAATTGCAGTTTTGTAAACAAGGAGTAAAATACTTAGGCCATACATTAGAAACAGGAGTCAGAAAAGTAACTACAGAAAGAATAATTAAAAAAAAAAAAGTCACTACCTCACACTCAAAGAGAAATGAGAATGTTTCTGGGAGTAGTTGGATATTGTAGACGGTGGATTCATGGATTTTCCTTATTGGCAAAACCATTAATTCAAATAACCCAAAAATGTGCAAATGACCCAATTGTTTGGACTGATGAATGTGTTGAAGCATTTATGAGATTATGAGACTGTCTGTGTGAGGCCCCTGCTTTAGGCATGCCTGACTTCACAAAAGTATTTGCATTGTTCTGTTGTGAAAGAGAAAATTGTGCACTTTCAGTTTTAACTCAAAGGCATGGATTGAGCAGACGTCCAGTAGCCTATTTTTTCTGCTACTTTAGACTCTGTAGCTTCAGCGCTACCTGGCTGCTTAAAGGCAGTTGCTGCTACTTGTATGAGCTTAGAACAAAGTAAACCTATTGTAATGGGACATACAGTCAAAGTTTTCGTCCCACATTCAGTTGAGATTCTACTAATCAGAACTCGAACTTAGCACCTTACTCCCAGTCAGAGGACTAATTACAAAAGAGTGACTCTGGGAGCAGAAAACATGACAGTAGTGAGATGTACAGTATTAAACCTGCAACTCTACTGCCAGAACCCACCTGTGAAGAGGTGATGGATGAAATAGATCATGATTGTTTAGATGTGACAGAGCTGTGTACAAAGCCCCGACCTGACATTAGGGAAGAACCCCTGAAAGACCCAGATCACAAGCTATTTGTAGATGGCTCTTGCCTGAGAATTGAGGGAGGAGGACTTAATGCTGCTTATGCAGTTTGCAAAATTTCAGGTGTAATTGAAGCATCCCATTTACCAGGAGTAAAGTCTGCACAAGTAGCTGAATTGATGGCTTAGCTTAGAGCATGCAAATTTGGGAAAAATTGGAGGATAACCATATTTACTTATAGTCAATATGGTTTCGGGATTGTGCACGACTATGGCCAGATTTGCCTGCAGAGGGGATTTCGGACGTCTTCAGGATCTCCAATAAGAAATGGGAAAATTGTGAAAGAGCTATTGGAAGCAATTCAGTTGCCAAAAGAAGTAGCAGTAGTCAAGTGTGCTGCTCACCAGTCAGGAAATGACTATGACGGCTGGTAACCGACATACTGACCAAATTGCTAAATATTGTGCAAAAACTAATATGGCACTGAATCGAAAAATTCAAACAAGTGAAAACAGATGCCAACTTATGTTTTTCTCAGCTCCAGAAACATGGGAAGAGGTGAGGCAGTTACAGGATGAGGGTGAGGTGAGCAAAAAGGAAATCTGTTTAAGGGCAGGTTGCACCAGAAGAGCAGAAGACAAGGTATGGGTATACCCTGACGGTAGACCAGTTATGCCAGACTGTTTACTTTCCCCAATGGCCCGATTGTATCATGGTGACATTCATGTAGGCAGTGCTGCCATGATTAGACTTTTCAAACAAAATTGGTATAATCCAAAGTTCAGGGTGGTCGCTGAGAGCCTTTGCCAGAGATGCTTAATTTGTCAACAGCAAAACCCTGGCAGAAAGACAATAGTCAGTTGGGGAAAAATTGGAAAGGCCGAAGGTCCATTTGCGAGACTACAGTTAGACTTCATTGAGTTGCCTCCATGTTAATGACTGAAGTATGTCCTTGTTATAGTGTGTTTGTTTTCACGATGGGTGGAGGCATATCCCACTAGGAGAAATGATGGTCTCACAGTTGCTAAATTACTGTTAAGGGAACTTTTCCTCCTGTGAGGCAGTCTATAGTAGGGTAAATTGAGTTCCAGCTCATTGTCTGGGGATCAGCGTCCTCTTTGCATGGGGCTTCCCTCCTTCCTCCACTCCAGGGTGTTCGTGTGGCAGCCGCCGGACCAGAAGGCAAGATGCAAATAAAGAAACAAAAAGAAAATGACTTGTATTCAGTCACCGGTCTTGCCGTAAGTAGGGAACGGGTAGGGGCGTGAGGAGACACACGTTGCACACTTCCCCAAACAGTACATCTCAATCCTAAGGTAATGGGGGTGCCCGTGCCGAAAAGTGCTCAGGGATAGGGGGGGGGGTGCGGAAGTAGACGGCATGCTCACGTGAGTTTAAAACCTTTCCTCCCAGCCCACCCCGAGACACGCGCCCGTACCTGGGTGTGCCACGCGTCTCCTGACAAGTGGCTGGGCGGTGCGTGGTGTCCTTGGCCTCCTGGCTCTCTTGGTCTGTTCAGGGAATCGTCTCCGAGGGTCGCCTCCATTGCGGATTCCTGCTCGGCCCGGTCCTCTCGTCCCTCGCTCTCGCGTTCCCCTTCAGGTCTCCATGCTTCTTTCTCCTCTCTTCCAAGTTTTGGGACCTCCGACGTGGTGACGTCCCAGTCGGCGGGACCTTCTGTGAACTCGGCCCAGTTAAAGAAACAGGGTCCTGCTTCCGCCTGTGGTTGTGGGAGTGTCGGATCTTCCTGGTTCCAGTGTTTGGGATGCTGCGGGGAAAAAGGCACAAGAGGTATAGTCCTGCTGTTTACCTCTTCAATCTCTGGGGGTCCGGACGGGCTCCCCCCGTGACACCTTTAAATAGTTCGTATTTTGGGCCTTCTTGCCATAACCCGAGTGATTGAGTGAAAGCCTTCTGCGCATGTGTGACCGCAACTTCCCCTGGAAGAATGATCGCATGATTAGCCCACATCCAAGGCCACCGACCGCTAACCCTGGGAACCCAGATGTCAGAAGTGCAGTGGCTGAAGTCATATGAACATTACTGAAAAAAAAAATTCAACTGTGAATAAACTCAGGTGGGAATAAGGTAAAATGAACAAGTTACTTACCTTCGGTAACGATGTATCTGTAAGAAACATTAGTTAGTTAGATTCCTCACCTTAGAATATCCCCAGGCGTCAGACTGGATCCGGAAGATTTTTTCGTCAGCAATACCCCTTGCGCGTCGTCTGCGGCTCCGCGTCCGTCGTCGGCGTCGTGCGCCGGGATGACGTCATCGGAGTACTTAGACGCCGCCCTCGCGCGCTGTCAGTTCTTGTACATAGCTTTCCGCGCCAGGAACGCAGAGCCATGCAAGAGACCGACACTGGTGTCAAAACTAAAATCTAGGGGCCTGAAAAGGATAACCTTAACCCTAGATGTCAGTTCGCAGAACGGGGAGGATGGGTGGGTCGGTGAGGAATCTAACTAACTAATGTTTCTTACAGATACATCGTTACCGAAGGTAAGTAACTTGTTCATCTGAAAGAAACACGTTAGTTAGATTCCTCACCTTAGAATAGATACCCAAGCAATACCATCCCCGGTGGTGGGTCTGCGAACCAAGATCACACCAGAAAGTCCTGGAGGGCAGAACGGCCAAAGAAGCCATCCCTCCGGACTTGGCTGTCAAGGCAATAATGCCTGGCAAACGTGTGTAGCGAAGCCCACGTTGCCGCCTGACAGATGTCCTGCAAAGGGACACCCCGTCCCAAAGCAGTAGTAGCCGCTGTGGCCCGAGTAGAATGGGCGCGCAGCCCAACAGGAGGGTCCTTTTTTGCCAAGGAATAACAAATTTTGATGCACAAAACGACCCACCGAGAGATGGTCCGTTTGTGCACAGCTTTCCTCTTCTTAGCACCCACGTATCCAACGAAAAGTTGGTCGTCCACCCGGAACTGCTTTGTGCGGTCCAGATAAAAGGAGAGCGCACGTTTTGGGTCCAGACGGTGGAGCCTCTCTTCCTCTTTGGAAGGATGCGGAGGCGGAAAGAAGGTGGGCAAGGTGACAGACTGCCCAAGATGAAAGGGGGTCACCACTTTCGGAAGAAAGGAGGGACGAGGCCGAAGGACAACCTTGTCCGGATGAACAGAGAGAAAAGGAGGCTTTGATGATAAAGCCTGGAGCTCACTCACCCATCTAGCCAAGGTGATGGCTACCAGAAAAGCAGTCTTAAGCGTCAGCAGACGAAGAGGACAATTATGAAGAGGCTCAAAGGGAGCGCACATTAGAAATGTGAGAGCAAGATTCAAGTCCCACTGAGGCATTACAAAAGGGACAGGAGGGAACGTGTGAGTAATGCCTTTTAGAAAGCGTGTAACTACAGGGGACTTGAAAAGAGAAGGCTGATCAGGAAGCCGCAAGAAGGCAGAGATGGCAGCAAGATAACCTTTCAAGGTGCCCAGGGCAGAGCCCTGCTGGGCCAAAGAAAGAAGAAAGAGGAGAACCTCAGAAAGAGGGGCGGAAAGGGGATCCACAGCCTTTGCTGTGCACCATGCCACAAATTTGTTCCACCGGCAGGCGTATACCGTCTTTGTGGAGGGACGCCTGGCTGCCAGAATGATATCACAGACTTCAGGAGGCAAGTCAAATGGCATCAACTGCCACCGCTCAATCTCCACGCATGGAGGTGGAGGCTGGACAGGTTCGGGTGGAGGACCGTCCTCTGCTGCTGCGACAGAAGATCCTCCCGAAGGGGCAGACGTATCGGAGGATCGGTCAACATACTGAGTAGCTCGGGATACCAGTACCTTCGTGCCCAGTCCGGAGCCACCAAGATGACTTGGGCCCGGTCGCGCCTGATCTTCAGCACTCTGGGCAGAAGTGGTATAGGCGGAAAGGCGTACAACAGACCGCAACTCCACTCGTGATGAAAAGCGTCGCCGAGCGAGTGCCGCCTTGGAAATTCCAACGCGCAGAACTGCTGACATTGCGCGTTCTCTTCGGTGGCGAATAGATCTAACCAAGGCTCTCCCCACTGCTGAAAGAGACCTTGCGCCACTTCGGAGTTCAGACGCCATTCGTGATCCATCATGCACCGGCGGCTGAGTTCGTCTGCTCTGGCGTTCAGAGAGCCCGCCAGATGTTGAACCACTAGGGTGACGCCCTGGTGTTCCAGCCATGTCCAGAGGCGCAGAGCCTCCTGACAAAGGGTCCACGACCCCACCCCGCCCTGTTTGTTGCAATACCACATGGCGGTGGTGTTGTCCGTGAACACCTGCACGACACTTCCCCTGACAGAGGGAAGGAAGGCTTTCAGTGCAAGTCGGATCGCTCTCAACTCCAACAGGTTGATGTGGAGACGAGACTCCGCCGGAGACCAGAGGCCTCTGATCTCCGCCTCTCCCATATGGCCACCCCATCCCAGGAGGGACGCATCCGTCACTACGACATGCTCCGGTTGGGGAAGGGAGAGGCTCTTGCTCGTGACCCAATCGCGGTCCGTGAGCCACCACTGCAACTGCTGCGCAGTGCCCTCCGAGATCAAGACATGGTCGGACAGGTTGCCGTGATGCTGGGCCCACTGAAACTTCAGGTCCCACTGCAGAGCCCGCATGCGCCGCCTGGCGTGATGCACTAGTAGAATGCAGGAGGCCATCAGCCCCAGAAGCCGCAACACTAGCCTGACCGAAACCCAGGATAGAGGCCGAAAGATGGGAATCAGGGCCTGTATATCCCGGACCCGCTGTTCCGGAGGATAAGCCCGGAACTGCGCCGAATCGAGAACCGCTCCGATGAAGAGGAGCTTCTGAGAGGGACTCAGGTGGGACTTCGGCACGTTGATGGAAAACCCAAGCAAATGCAGGAGATCCGCCGTAGTCTGGAGGTGGGAGACGACTGCCTGGGGCGAGCCCGCCTTCAACAACCAGTCGTCGAGATAGGGGAAGACTGGAACCCCTGATCTGCGCAGATGAGCTGCGACCACCGCCATCACTTTCGTGAACACCCGAGGGGCACTGGTGAGGCCGAAGGGGAGCACGGTGAACTGAAAGTGCTCCTGGCCCACCGTGAACCGCAGGTAACGCCGCTGGGCCGGCAGGACGGGGATGTGGAAATAAGCGTCCTGCAAGTCCAACGCTACCATCCAGTCTCCAGGGTCTAGGGCAGCTAGAACCTGAGCCAAAGTTAACATTTTGAACCATTCCTTCCGAAGGAAGGCATTGACGTTCCGGAGGTCCAAGATAGGGTGTAGGCCCCCCTTGCCCTTCTTGGGAACCAGAAAGTAGTGGGAATCACAACCACGACCTACTTCTGGGCTCGGAACGCGCTCGACGGCCTCTTTGGCCAAGAGGGCCAAAACCTCCTCTCGCAGAAGATTCAAATGATCCTCCGAGATACGGTGGTGCTGCGGTGGCATGGCTGGAGGGGTCGTCTCGAAGGGGAGGGAGTAGCCCCTTCGGACGATCTGCAGCACCCACCTGTCCGAAGTGATGGTACGCCAGTGGAGCAGGTGATGGCGAACTCTGCCGCCCACTGGCGAGGAATGGGCCGGAAACCTCGGACTAGGAAGGCTTGGAGGCGGATGCTGCCGGGGTGGATGTGGGCTGACCGCGTCGTCCTCCAGAACCGCCTCGGCGGAAACCACGTCCGCGACCGCGTGCAGGTTGGTTCTGCGGCTGGTGGCTAGGCGGACGTGAGGAGGCACCCCTTCCTTGGCCACGAAAGGGGCGAAAGGCGGAAGATTGCGACCGCGGGGCCGAGAGGCCCAAGGACTTGGCCGTAGCCCGGGAGTCCTTAAGGCGATTCAGCGCACTGTCCACTTTCTCACCAAAAAGGCGAGTGCCATCAAAGGGCATGTCCATGAGAGTGCTCTGGACATTCCCCGAAAAGGACGTGGACCGCAGCCAGGCGTGACGTCTAAGCGCCACCGTGGTAGAAATCGCCCTACCCAGAGAGTCCGTAGTGTCAAGCCCACATCGGATTGCATGTCGTGCTGCGTCCCTCCCATCGGCCAGAGCCTGGGTAAGTCGTGTCTGGGCCTCCTCCGGGCACAGGGGCAGCACGTCCTCCACCGTATCCCACAGAGAGTGGGAATAACGGTCCAAAAGACAGGCGGTGTTCAAGGACCGCAGACCCAAACTAAGGGAGGAGAACAGCTTTTTGCCAAACTGTTCCAGTCTCTTGGAATCCCGGTCCGGCGAAGCGGTCGGGAAGGAGGATTGGGAGGTAGAAGCCTGGATAACAAGGCTCTCGGGGGTGGGGTGTTGGGACAGAAAACTGGGGTCGCCCGGAGCAGGGCGGTGGCGCCTGGCGACGTTCCTGTCCACAGGAGGGACTGTGGAGGGCTTGGGCCAGGTGCCCTGCAGAACGTCAATGAGGGCCTCATTGAATTGCAGCAGAGGCTCAGTGGAGCTTGCTGCAGACTGAAGCACCTCAGTGAGGACGTTAGTCCTCACAGCCACGGCAGGCAGCTCGAGCCCAAGGGCTGCGGCCGCCTTGCGCAGCACCACAGAGAAAGCAGCACCCTCCTCCGAAGCCACAGTCGGAGGAGAGATGAATCCAGTGTCTGGTGAGGTATCCAGACCACTGGCCTCCCCCAGTTCATCTGCCCAGTCCTGTGACAGCTGAGCCTGAACGGCCATAGGATCCTCGGACTCCTCCCATTCGCCCCCGTCATCCGATTCCTGGTAAACAGGAGGAAGGAGCGGAGCCGGACGATAGACATAATGTGTCTCTAACGGCGCCGTACGCGGCGTCCATTGACGCCGCAACGGCGCCGGATCCGGAGCGGGGCTGAACTGGGGCTCGACGCCGAGCGGAGCCGGCGTCGGAGGTGGAACCGGTGTCGACGCCGGCGGAGGAGGCGTGACGAGGGCGAGTCCCTTGGGAACCTGCGGCGTCGTGGCCGGCGACGGCGCCGGGGCCGGAGCTGCCGGCATGCAAGGTTGCCCAGTCGGGTCCGCGGGGCCCGAAGGCGCGCCAGCGGGCGTCGACGGCGGAGCCAGGCTCCTGATGGCCGAGAGGAAGGCACTGACTTCCGCTGGCGTCGCGCCAATCCCAGGGACCGGCGGGTATGGGGACTTGCGCGGCGCCGCGGGGGTGGAACCACCCTGACCCTCGGCGCAGTCGCGCGACCGGCGAGGGGAGTCCGAAGAGCGGTGTCGCCTCTTGGACTTCTTGGAGTGCTTCGACTTACCCGAAGACTTGGAGCCGGACGAGCGATGATGACGTCGGCTGCGGCTCCGCGACCGATCCTTGGACCTCCTCCTGGACCGGGATCGAGAGGGGCGCGGAGCCGAGTGACGAATCTCGAGGAGCTTACGGGACAGCTCCCGTCTAGCCTTCGAGGTCAGGGCCTTGCAGTCCGAACACGACTCCGCGTCGTGGTCGAGGCCCAAACAGTAAAGGCACCGGCGGTGATGATCCGTAACCGACATCAAGCGGTTACAGTCAGCACAGGCTTTGAAACCAGGCATCCTACCGGCACCGGAGTCGAGACAAGATCAAAAAGGATCAAAAAACTTAGTCACAAAAGACTAAAAGGGGTAGCTCTCCCGGATCTGCGCTTACTGGCGCGGAAAAAAGAAGAACTGACGTCAGCGCGCGAGGGCGGCGTCTAAGTACTCCGACGACGTAATCCCGGCGCACGACGCCGACGGCGGACGCGGAGCCGCAGACGACGCCTAGCGACGCGCAAGCGGTATTGCTGACGAAAAAATCTTCCCGATCCAGTCTGATGCCTGGGGATATTCTAAGGTGAGGAATCTAACTAACGTGTTTCTTTCAGATGCATATTAATAAGGGTTTTGGGAACAAAGAAAAGTGCTATGCCATCATGGTGTGATGGCCAAACGCCCCTTGCCTGTCCAATCAGAATTCATATTTTCACGAGATTGCAACTTTAGGGGATCGTACATGAATCCCAAAAGGTATAATTAAGGTAGCTTAGTTAGTTGGGGTGTGCGTGATCCTGAGAGAATGCAGAGAGGGAAGATGCTGTCAGAGTTATTGATGATGCTGAAGAAGATTCAAATAGAGAATTACCTATCTAAAGCAACTGATTAGAAGATCGCGGAAAAATCTAGAGGAGGAAGAGAGTGCCAGAGAGGGGTGCGATGTGTTTGGCAGATTAGAGAGGTTCACTGTCCTGCCCTGAAGTCTTTGTCCATGATCTTTCCAGGGACCCTTACCAGCCCTTTGGCCAGGGGGTTGGTCTTCACACCATCTGTGGTAATTATAAATTTAGTATATTTCCTGATGTACTGCTGTCTCTATCCTCTTCTTTCTGAGCAACGTCAATCTATTGAGTTTGCAAGAGTATTTGAATTGATTGAATCTTCCTCCCTAATGATTGATGGTGTCCTTGTTGTATTTGAATGGTTCACTCACATTTAAACTTTAGATAAAGGTTTTGAAATATTCCTGAGTCTGTTTATTATTATAAATTATTTGCAAAAGAGGTTATGTACATCGTCACCACTAACTAGTTCCAACTAATTTGGTTCATCGTCCAAATGGAAAGAACTTATTGATCAGTGATAAAAATTAGGGAGAAATACGAATTATTGCAGTACTGATCAATTCATGAAATAAACAAACAACCCCCCCAGGGACTAACCAGGTGAATTTGAGTGTATGTGGTATAGATGGGCCCAAGTGAATATATGGTATTGGAGTATTTGTTGTTGGTGCGCCACTGGATCAGGGGCATTGATATGTCCATTCTGGGCAGCCCCACCCCACGCATGTAAAAAAACCAGCGTAATCGCTGGGCTTAGTGTGCCCTCTGACGCCCCCTGGGGGGCAGATCAGGGGCTACTGCCCCAATCTGTCTTGGGGGGGGGGGGCAGAAACACTGTGGCATTTTTGGGGGCATTGGCATGCCTATTCAGTGCAGCCCTGAATTAAAATAAATATATTCCCTGATGCCTACTGGTCTTTCTGCCCCCCCCTCCCCAGAGGCAGATAAGCGGCTTTTGCCACATCTGCCTCTGGGGTGTGGGAAGAAAGACTGTAGCAATTTTGTGAGGGGTGGGGGCATTGGCATGCCCATTCTGGGCAGCCCCCACCCCGAACGTTGGAAAAAAAATCTCTTGGTGCCTAGTGGGCTTTCTGAATGTACTACGGCACATAAACCATTAAAGGGCGCTTTAGGTAATGCAGAGAATCATAATGGAAGAGGCCTGGGCTACCCTGTGGGCTGCTATCAAAGTAAGAAATAATAAGGTTTTCTAGAAAGTGATTAATCTGCCTTTTTTGAGAGAGATACTGGTGCTGCATCCTTAGCTGTAGTGATAATGACGAATGAATGGAAAGGCTACTTGAGTATCATAAATGCGGGTGAGGAAAGGAGGCCTCACTCTGAGGACAGGGCATGCGCAACTTTGAATATTTACTCCCCTAGTGGCAGGACGTTTGAGTCCACTTTAGAAGAAAGTAAAACCAATAAATAAATGGGCTAATTCCAAAGTCCCAGGCTCAAATGGGTCACTTTCAGATGTGTTTAAGACTTATGGGGTCCCCTATTGACCAACATTCCAAAAGCAACTTGTAGAATGAGCGCTGTACACATTGTCCCAGTCATTACTCATAATCATCTTTAAGAAAGGGGATCAACCCATGATGAAATAGTCAAATCTCCCTAATGGATGCACTGGTCAAGGTGTTTGGGAGAGTCATTTAGCCAGGTTGGAGGTGTGGGCAGAAGAGCAAAATACCACGACGCACATCCAATACAAATTTCGGAGGGGCATAGGCACTGAAACAATGTCTTAATCAGTCCCCATGAATTTCAAAATACACAGTTACAAAAAGAGAAACGATCTGTCTAGGTTTTATGGTTCTATCCAATGCTTTCGAATGTGTCTCACACAGCAAACTGTGCCGTTTAATGAAGGAGCTAGGGGTGGATGTGCATATCATTTATATAATTTGATACATCTATACAGGGATCGCAGTCAGAGTAAGATTTGGTATAAATGTGGAGTGCACCGAGGAGCTTTCTATAGCAAGGGGCTGAGGCAGGTGTGTGTTCTTGCACCCTTCCTCTTTAACTTGAAGAAGCTGATGGCAGAGGGAGGAAGGGACATGCCCCAGGTTGGCTATCACCCAATGCCGGTGCTCCTTTATGCAGATGACGTGGTTCTCGTGGCCCGCATCCAATAGCACTTCAGTGTTTGATGGATAAATCTACAGCTTGAATGGGAGACCTAGATTTAAAGCTTACCTTTAGGAAATGACTTGTGGGGACCATAAAGCCTTGAAAAAATGTTTTAATATAGCATAACAAGGTTTTAGCATATAACAAATGCATGTTTTCTTGTTTGGGAGTTACTTTTAACTCTGTGGGGAGATAGACGTAACAGGTTGAAACAAGATGTGACCAATTTGCAAACGGAAAAGTGGAACGTTTTTCCTTCAAGTCAATACTGGGCTTAATCTGTGAAAGGAATCGCACACAATTTATCATGCTAAGTGTATTTCTGCAGCTGCACATATGGGGAAATGCAAATGTGAAGAAACTAATGAGAAATGAGAATTCATGACTAAAGCGACTTCTGTCTATTCCAACAAGTTGTCTACCTTAGGAAACACAAAAGATGATGGGAGCAATGCTTGCAATTTGTCTAATCGTTCTTTTACTCACCATTCAATCTCGGTTTAGACCCAGCCATCTGCAAATCAGTCTTTACCCTGCTCCTCATGGGAACAGTCTTGCCGAACTGTCAGGCCAGATTCTCCCAGAATCATGTAACAACCCAGGACCAGTTTCGCCCTAGATTCGGGCTTATCAGCCAGGTACAGCTTGGTTTCGGTGATACAGTGAGCACGGTGTTTGTGTGTTTGATGTAACGCACTAAGTGGCCAAGGGTATGTCAATGTAGGTCCCTTGCTCACTGTGCTACTGGAACCAAGCTACACCTGGCTGAAGAGCCCCAATCAGAGCGAAATCGGTCCTGGGTTGCTCATGTTTCTGTTTAGAGAGGACCTGGCTTGGAAGGTCAGGCTGGACTTTTACCACTGGAGCGGGGTCAAGACTGATATGCATATAGCTGGGTCGAATCTGAGGTGGCGTTATGAGCAAAAACACGATTGGTTGAAATGCAACCCTGAGCGATTGCCAGTAGTTCGACTTATGCTAGCATCCACCGGTCACCTTTTTTGGGTTTGTATGTCTACCCTATGCCACAGGGAATTAGGGCTGCCACATATAGATGACATTATTAGAGTAATGCCCCTACTCCTATGGCATGGTATATGGACTATACAAGAGGTTGTTTTAAACAGGAGAGTAATGGTGGGTACTAGAAATACAATGAAGACTATGGTCACAGGGAAAGAGAATTTCCCCTGTGCCGTAGGGGCTGAGAGGAAATTGCATGTAGGAGTACGTCCTCCCATGTAAAAACACTAAACCACAAAAGGTACTCCAAAACGGTATGAACAAAGTTCAAGATTAGACAGAGGATAGTGGGAAGTAACTTGATGACGAGATGACCCTATACCCACTAGAGTGGGGAAGGAAAAGATTCCTTTTGTTTTAGTTACCCTCACACACTCTAGTGGTGTCATGCTTCATCATCGGGTCACCCTGACGCCTAAAAGTCAGGGTGGGCTCAACCATCTTCCAGGGAGCTCTTGGCGATATTTTAGGCCAGGGGGGAGTGTAAAGATTAAAAACCCGCAGACAGATCCCAGTTTCCCTTTATTTATGGATCTGTCCGGGATATTAAAATTTAAGTAAAAAGGCTCAGTGGAAGTGTTATGGTCCTATGACCCGAATGCCAACATGTTTCAGTCCAGTGTAGGCCAGAAAGGTCCCGAACTTTCTTCAGGGCACAAGAAAGAATCCTCCCTGGAAAAAGCAGTGTATGGGAGTCCCTATCCTGCTGTTATTTAAGGGCAGATAGCTGTAGCCTAATCTGTGTTGGTCCCTGGGCTGGCGCAAGCCTGGGGATCCACACAGATTAGGCTACACAGCGGGGCAGGACCCTTGACGAATGTGTGACTGAAGGGCTACCCCTCATCGTGAGGCCCCCAGTGACGCAGAATCTCTCCTAATTAGGAATGGAGATTTCACTTTAGTATCAGATAAATTATCTGTTTACTCATTTATAAGGAGCAGCTATCTGCCCTTAAATAAAAGCGGGATAGGGACTCCCATACACTGCCTTTTCCAGGGAGGATTCTTTCTTATGCCATGAAGAAAGTCCGGGACCTTTCTGGCCTACACTGGACTGAAACATGTTGGCATTAGGGTCATAGGACCATAACACTTCCACTGAAATTTGCAAAATCCAATATCAGTTTAGAGGTCACAATTCTTACCTCTATTTCCACTTCTTATTGTATCAAGGTAGATCCACTTAGTTTTAGTATAAATCATACCTTTATACTCTTCTAAACTTCTAAATTTAATAATCCTATTTACTTCTCGAAACACTTATGTCATTCTTTCACATATTCTGTTCCATGCAGATTTTAGCACAATTGTATTTTGATTATATTGGTTCTTTATGCTTGGAAACAGGAGGAATTATGATGGCTGATGTACTTACATTTTGATTTCTTGAATTAATGACACCTTTCTAGGTCACTCTACCATTATTCTAAGACGGTTTATGATCAACTATATGTACCTCTTGCTCTTGACCTTCCCTAGCCTTTTTATGCCCCTTAACATAACTTCTCCTGGGGGCACGCCGGATTCCCCCTCCTCTTAATTAATACAGGCCATTTAGACACAAGTTTGGAAATTGCTGTTTTCATGGGGGAAGACAGTATACCTGCATGCTTTTCAGCTTCCACTATTAACTTTAACGGTACAGGTATTGGAAGAGAAGGCATACAGGAATTACTCTCCTTTTATTTCAGAGGCAATTTACTTAAATGACCCAAGTGAGTTTATAATGTGTCCTTATTAAACACCAAGGCTTCCATAATTCCACAAAGAGTTTGCTACCCTAATACCAAAACATCCTGCATTGAGGAGGTGAATGTCTCAGAACCCGACAGCTACCTTTGGTTCTCCAGACTGAGTTCCTCCATATTCTCCAGACATATGACGTTCTCCAATTCCCTACTTACTGAGTTCCCTAACACATTTCTATGATGAAACATTGATACCCTTTGTTTCAAGCCTCCCGGAGAGTCTCCATTTAAGGTATTACTATTATACCTCAGACTGGAAGACGATGATATGCATGGATCCAGATAAATGAGCTCGGAATATGAAACAAGTAGTGAATATACAGAGGACAGTTTGAATACCAGTTCTCCCATGGAGCCTTTTTCAGTTATCTTTAAATTATGTAGTAAGTTATCCTTTCTTGTTGCTTTTAAATGCTTACCCACAAAGTCTCTAATCTATTGTACAAATGCAAGGGAAGCAGTCAAACTTAATTAGGGATCCTGGTTTTATGGTATTTATTATTTTAACATTTTCATCTGTATTTATCCTTATTTATTGTTTGCTCATCTAATTGGTATTTATTCATATTTGGTTTGTGTTTTGAAAATAAATGGCGCCGTAAAATGGTATATATCCATTTATTTAATTGATAAACAGGCACTCATACTTTGCTACCTGTCGCCAATTTAGCAAACTCCATGCGTGTGACGGATGGGAGCCGTCCCACACCACAGAGGGCGTGTGCGTTGGACCGCTACAGGTCATCCTGACACCCACCCACGGGGAGATCTGGTACTCCCCCGTGGGCTATCCTTAGAGTTGCCCCCACCAGGGAAGGCAGCGGAAGTCCTTCCGCTGCCCCTGCTCACCCTCCATGTCATCTAATGATGGCAGTGCACACCACACGGCGACGTCATTACATGAAGTCGGACGCGCTTGGAGCCATTTCTTCCAGCGAGTCCAGGAGAAGGAGGTGAGTTTCGCCTCAGGGAGGAGGGGATTTAAAACAAGAGGCACGGGAGAAAGAAAAGGGTTTTCCTTTCCTCTGATGTCTCTTTGGAGCATTCCTGCTACACTAAGGCACATGGAGTGCGATTGTGCAGCAGGAATATCCATTAGGCACCAGGGATTTTTTTTCATCCATTTCGTGATTGCGGGGAGCGGCCCCTGGGCAAAGGTCGCTCACCTTTGGCAAGCAATTATTTTAGCAACACAAGGAGATGATGGACGGAGCGCTGAAACTTTTCAGACACTCACCCCCAGACACAGATCTGGGATGAATCCATCATCGTTCTTTAGCTCACTTCGCCACCCTAGTTCAGACATAGCTATATGCAAATCAGTCTTGAGGTTGTGCCTCATGGGAACAGTCATGCCCGAACTGCCAAGCCATGTCTTCCCTGGACCGGAAACAAGCATCACTAGCTTGAATCCAGTGGCAAAGTGAGCAAGGGACCCACGTCTGGGCATACCAAGAGGGTACGGAAGTAGATAGGCCTTATATTTTTAGGTCCCTCAGCCCCCAAGGGGGCAGAAGCCACTAGACACCAGGGATTAATTATTAATCAATTTCTGCGGTCAGGAAGCGGCCCCTTGGCCATGCGTTGCTCCTCATTACTAGGCTGATTTTGGCCGTTTCTGCCGCCCTTGGGGGCAGACCAGCCTCATGTTTTTAGGCCCATCTGCACAAGCCACTAGAGGAGAGGGGTTTCTTTTTTTAAATCAGTTTTGGCGATGTCCGGGATCAGCCCCTTGTGGAAGGGTCGCTGCTCTTTATTGGAGTGATTTTTTGGGTATTTCTGCCTCCTTTGGGGGCAAATCAGCCTTATGTTTTTAAGCCTATCTGCCCCCCAAAGTGGTCAGAAGCCACTAGACACCAGGGATTTCTCTATGGATCAAATTTGGCAATGTTGGGGGGAAGCCAATTGTGCAAGGGTCGCTCCCCATTACTGGGGTGATTATTTTGGCCATTTCTGCCCCTATTGAGGGCAGATCAGCCTTATGTTTTTAGGTACTTTGCCCCCAAGGGGGAGGGGGGCAGAAGCCACTAGACATCAGGGATGGCTGAATGTTGCTGTTGGGGAGCAGCCCCTTGGGCATAGGTTGTTCCGCCTTCAGGGGGTGATTATTTTGGCTGTTTCTGCACCCCCTTGGGGACAGATCGGCCTTAAGCTTTTAGGCCCACTTGCCCCCAAGGGGGGCAGAAGCCAGTAGACACCGGGGACGTTGGTTTCACTAAGATGTTTTGGGGGCGAGCCCCCTTTTGGAAGTGTGTGTTTTGGCTTTATTGTTAGGCCCATATGCTCCCCAGCTTGGCTGGTAGATTGTGTGTGGACTGTGCATTATTAGCATATTTGATTGTAATGTTTTATTTCTCCTTTTTATTCTAGTGCAAAGCTTTTGATTCCTGTTTGTGGTTTGGGCAGTGATTGATCTGCAGTTTGCATAGTTGCAGGTGTTTGGTAAGAAAAATATTTTGGTTGTGTTTACTTCAAATGAGAATTATTTTCATGCATGAATGCATTTTTTGTAAGTGGTGTCATAATAGCAGCGTATTTAGCTTAGGTTTTGAGTGTGAAATAGTTTTTGGATTTGTGCACAATACGTATTGAGTTGTCTCATATCTAATTTTCTTTTTTTGTGTGCGATATAGTTAGTACTTGCTGCATTTGTGCAGAGTAGGTGGTGGTGAGTCTAGGTGTTTCTGGCAAGTGAGTGGTATCATTAAGACATTGTGATAAAGCCACATTTTGTTTATTACTTATTTTACAGAGTGTTTGTGGTTAACCTGTTTATCAAGTTAACTTTATTAGTAAGGATTATGGCTAGAAACAGGATTACTGCTCAGCAGGTGGTTAGTATGCTTTTTGAATCATCTTCCTCTGAGCAGGATTATGAGACTGACGGTGCATCTGAGGCAGAGCAACTGCTGTTCGTGAGGCTTACATTTGGTATAAGAAGTTGGTCGTCCATCTCGTCAATTTAGCAACTTTTATGCTTTTGTTGTGTTCAAGGTGTGTTCTCCAGCGTTCCCGATTTAATTCCTCTCACGCCCCAAAAAACGAATCCCTGTAAGAGATGTAGTCTGTTTGTGAAGAAGTATGCGGAAGGAGAGCCGTATGCACTGTGCTAATTGTCCTTCTAATCCTGGGCTGTGTGTGCCCACGTTTCATATTGTATCACACAAGAGTTTTTGGGAGCAACTGCGAGTCTAATAGTCAACTACCTTGTCTGTATTGTTTTATATTGAATATGCTACTTACCAGTATGCATCTGTTCTTGGCATGTAGGGCTGCTGACATTCATATCTGTGCATAGATCGCCGCCTAGTGTTGGGTCCGGATGTTCGCACGCTGCTGTCCTGGAAGAGTCTTCGAAGTATCCTTGGATAGGTGACTCCTCCCCTGGACTACAGTGCGCATGGGCATCCTCTCCATCCTCAGATTGTTTTTCGCCATTGTGGCAGTGATGGAGTAGATACAGAAAGTGATGACCATGCTTGCAGTAATTCTGAGAGCTGCAGCTGCGACAGGCGCCGGGGAGGAGGGAGGGCGATATGAATGTCAGCAGCCCTACATGCCAAGAACAGATGCATACTGGTAAGTAGCATATTCAGTTCGAGGCATGTGGGCTGCTGAATTCATATCTGTGCATAGAATACATAGCAGTGCCCTCTATTAGCGGCGGCTACCCGTGCCAGCTGCAGCGGTCTGAAAAAGTGTTTTGAGAACAGCCTGTCCTACAGCTGCCTGCTGTTTTGACTGCACATCTACGCAATAGTGTTTTGTAAATGTGTGTGTAGTGGACCATGTGGCTGCTCTGCATATATCATGCAGGGGAATATTTCCTAGGAAGGCCATGGAAGCCCCCAACTTACGTGTTGAGTGGGCTCGTGGTGGAATAGTTAATGTGCGTTTTGCCTTTTGATAACAGATTTGAATACACTTAACTATCCATCTGGCTATCCCTGCTTTGGAGATGGCGTTACCTTTGTGGTGTGGGGCAAAGGCAACGAACAGTTGTTTTGTCTTCCTGAATGGTTTAGTCCTGTCGATGTAGTACATGAGGGCCCTCCGTACATCTAGTGTATGTAGTGCCCTTTCTGCAACAGTTTGTGGGTTTTGGAAGAAAACGGGCAGTTCAATAGTCTGGTTCATGTGGAACTGCGATATTACCTTGGGCATGAACTTGGGGTTGGTACGTAGTACGACCCTGTTGGCGTGAACCTGAATAAATGGCTCTTGAACGGTTAGTGCCTGGAGTTCACTGACTCTTCTGAGGGAAGTGATCGCTACTAGGAAGGCCACTTTCCAGGTAAGGAATTGAATCTCGCATGAGTGTAGAGGTTCAAAGGGTGGACCCATCAGGCGTGTGAGGACCAAGTTGAGGTTCCACATTGGAGCCGGTGGGTGACTAGGTGGAATGACTCGTTTGAGCCCTTCCAAGAATGCTTTGATGGCAGGCACTCTGAATAGAGAGAGGTGCTGCCTGGTTTGCAGATAGGCTGATATTGCGGTCAAATGGACACGTATAGAGGTGTACGCCAGATTGCATCGATATAGGTGTAAGAGATAACAGATGATGTTTTGGATGGATGCGTCCAGCGGGTTGATGTCATTATTACCGCAATAAATGACGAACCTTTTCCATTTGGCTGCATAGCAAGCTCTGGTAGTGGGTCTCCTGGCCTCCTTGATGATGTCCATACAGTCAGGTGGCAGGTTGAGATAGCCAAACTCTAGGACTTCAGGAGCCAGATCGCCAGATTCAGCTGTTGCGGATCTGGGTGCTGAACCTCTCCATGGTTCTGCGTCAAATGCGCGGGTTTGATCCGCAGCCTTTGGTGCGGCACCACGGAAAGTTCGAGGAAGGTGGTGTACCACGGCTGGCGTGCCCACGTGGGAGCAACTAGGACGAGTGTCAGGGAGTGTTGTCGGAGTTTGCGGGCCACTAGCGGTATCAATGGCGCTGGGGGAAAAGCGTACGCAAATCTGCCGGACCAGTTCATCCATATCGCATTGCCCTGCGACTGCGGATGTGGGAATCTGGCGGCGAAGCTTGGGCATTTTGCGTTTTCGCTTGTCGCGAATAGGTCTATCTCCGGATGACCCCACTGCTGAAAGTACGGTTGGAGTACTGATGGGTGTAACTCCCACTCGTGCATTTGGTGGCTGTGTCTGCTGAGCAGATCCGCCATCTGGTTGTCCTTGCCAGGGAGGTGTTCCGCCATGAGGAACATGTTCCTTTGAATGGCCCACTTCCACATGCTCTGAGCCAGATGAGACAACTGTGGAGAGTGTGTGCCTCCCTGTTTCTGTATGTAGTACATTGCGGTCATGTTGTCCGTCCGGATCAACACGACCTTGTTGCATAGATGTACTTTGAACGCCTTCATGGCTAGGAAGATTGCCATCAATTCCAGAAGGTTGATGTGCAACTTCTTTTGTTGTGTTGTCCATAGTCCTTGCACTGTGTAGTGGAGTACATGAGCTCCCCATCCCTGGAGAGACGCGTCCGCTGTCAGTACTATTTGTGGGACAGGCTCTTGGAACGGTCGGCCCTTGCAAAGGTTTTGTGGATTCCACCAATGCAGAGAGTTGTATGCCCGACCGCTCACCAACACTAGGTCCTTTAACTGTCCTTGAGCCTGATTCCACTGACGTGCTAGGCACTCCTGAAGTGGGCGCATATGTAATCTCGCGTGCGGGACTATGAAGATGCAGGAGGCCATCATGCCTATCAACTGCATAAACACTCGCGCTGGAAGTGAGTGATTGGGTTTGAATTTGGAGATCAGCAGTTGTATGCTGTTGATCCTCACTAAATTTGGCTGAGCTGTGGCCGCCAGAGTGTCTATAGTCGCACCTAGGTACTGTTGTACGTGTGCGGGCTGGAGATGGGACTTTGGATAATTCAGTGAGAATCCCAGACTGTGAAGAAGGTGAATGGTGCGGGACATGTGGCTTGCACATTGCTGGGCTGACTTCGCTTGAACGAGCCAGTCGTCTAGGTAGGGGTAGACGTGTATCTGCTGCCTCCGTAGATGTGCTGCCACCGTAGCTAGGCACTTCGTGAAAACCCTGGGCGCTGTTGTCACGCCGAAGGGAAGGACTTTGAACTGATAGTGCTGCCCCTGAACAGTGAACCTGAGGTATTTTTTGTGTGAGGGGTGGATGGGTATGTGAAAGTACGCATCCTTGAGGTCCAGTGTGGCTAGGAAGTCTCCCTGCTTGAGAAGCGGAAGGACTTGCTGTAGAGTGAGCATATGAAAGTGCTCTGAAAGAATGTACTGGTTCAGGGGTCTCAGGTCCAATATAGGTCTGAGCAACCCGTCCTTTTTTGGAATTAAGAAGTAGAGGGAGTACACTCCCGCACCCTGCTCGTGGATGGGTACGACCTCTATAGCGCCTTTTAGAAGCATACTTTGCACTTCTTGCTGTAAGAGCGTTAAGTGCTCTGAGGACATAGGACGGCTTCTTGGTGGTATTGTGGGTGGAGTGGAGGTTAACTCCAGACAGTAACCGTATTTTATAATATCTTTGACCCACCTGTCCGTGGTGATGGAATTCCACGTGGACAGGAACCTTTGTAGCCTTCCCCCGACAGGTGTTATGTGGTCGGGAGGAAGGGAGAGGGCGTCACTGCTTGTTCTTGGGGGAGGACCTGGTGTTGCCGTAGCCGCGTCCTCTGCCCTTTGTGCTGGAGCCACGATATCCACCTCGGGTGTTTTTATCATAGGTGGTCTGTGTATTGCCTTTGTTATATGTTTGTTGTGACCCCTGTCCTCTACCTGCTCCCTTGTTTCCGGGGCGACGAAAGGAGCCGCTCCGAAAGGACTGAGTTTGTAGTGCGCCCATGGACTTTGCAGTGTCCGTATCCTTTTTTATCTTTTCGAGGGTGGTGTCAACCTCTGGCCCGAATAAATAGTCGGGGTTGACGGGCTGGTTCAGTATATTGTTTTGTACCTCAGGCTTGAATCCTGAGATCCGTAGCCAGGCATGTCGTCGCAACATGACGCTTGTGTTTATGGCTCTGGCAGCCGTGTCTGCAGCATCTAGTGCGCATTTGATGGAAGCGTTCGTTAGTAGCTGTCCTTCTCTGATGAGCATTTCTGCGCCTTCCTTGAACTGGTCAGGGAGATGTTGGAATATTTGCTCCAGTGTGTCATAGTGCGCTCTATCATAGCGAGCAAGGAGCGCCTGAGTGTTGGCTATGCGCCATATGTTGGCAGCTTGGGCGGCAACTCGCTTGCCAGAGGTTTCTAACACCTTGGACTCTTTGTCCGGGGGAGGAGCGTCACCTGTTGTTTGCGAGTGTGCCCTCTTGCGTGCATTCGCTACGACGATGGAGTCGAGTGGTAATTGTCCTCTGATGTAAGTAGGATCCCCAGGTGCTGATCTGTATTTTTTATCAACCCTGGGGTTTATCACTCGTGCCCTGGTGGGTTCTTTGAAAATGTCCTTGGCTGGTTTGAGGACCCCCTTCAACATTGGCAGAGTCTTTACATGTCTTTCTGAGGATGCAAAGGTGTCCATTAGAAAGTCATCTTCGATGGTATCAGAGTGAAGCTGCACCCCATGGTTATTGGCAGCACGTTCGATAAGAGCATTGAACGCCGCAGTGTCCTCCGTAGGAGATGTCTTTGCCCCATAGAGTTGTGGATCCTGTGCATCGAGAGGTGCACTGGGGTCTGCAGGGTCGCCCCAAGTTTGATCAGGGTCCTGCTGGTCATCAGGGTCCGTGTCTACATGGTAGGGGACTTGGTCAGCCATGTAGTCCTCCAATGCGTCTGTATCGGAGCGTGTGGGGGAGAACCGGTGTGGATCCTGGTAGGATGAATGGAAGGGTTCATAAAGGAGAGGTTCCGATTCTGCAGGCAACTTCCTTTTTAGTGGGATCCTGAAAGGGTCCAATGGCGGCTCCGAAGTTATCCTTCGGTCCTGGAGAATCATCCTGCCAGTGCCGGCGTCGATGATACGTGCCGGAGACGTCTCAGCAGGTGTGACCGTAGGTTGGGTGACCCGTGTCCTGAGTTGGAACATTTTTGGGATTGTTGACGGAGGCAAGCCGAAGGTAATGTTGGTCGGCACCGAAGAGGCTGCGGGAGCTCCGACCGAACCGGAGCCCGACGTGTCCTGGAGGACAGTTGTGGTTTTGCTGCCTTGCGTCGCACCAGGTCGTACTTGGGGCGCCTTCGAGGCTTTGGCACCGGCCAGGCTCGTAGAGGCGGCCGTAGATTTTTTCGGCGCCGGCGGGTCATCGAGTCGAGGTGAAGAGATCACCGTCGAAGTCTTCGATACCTGAGGCTTAGGTGTCGTCGAGGGAGCGATGTGAGACACAGCAGGCGGTACGGCCCTTGGTGTCGTCGGTGCCGGTAGCCGAGCAGGTTTGTCGGTGCCGATGGCTTTTTTCCGTTTGTCGACTCCAACGTCGCCCGCTTCAAGTTCGGCACCGAAGTCCCTCTTGGTGCGGTCGGTGCCGACGCGGTGCGCTGGCGTCGAAGGCCTCGATCCGACCAGCGCTACTTTCAGTTTCGGTTTCGTTGGAACCTGAGCAGGTTTCGGTTTTGTGGTAGGGAAACCAGCCTGTTTATGTAGTAATGGCTGCCGCTGAACGTCCGAGGCCGGGCCCGAGGGCGGGGCCGAAGAACTGCGGGATGGGTCTCGGGTAAGGCCCGAAGGCGATCCCTCGACCGGAGCCATAGGCTGTGGCACTGGTGTTTGAACGGTTTGAACAGGTAGGCCTTGTTCATCATTGGAGCTACTTTCTTCGGCCCCGAAGGCCTCCTCGTCGTCTCCTACCTCGGTGTCGTCTTCACCTCTGTGGAAGAGTGACTCGTCGTCCTCGTCCGATCCGGGTTCGTGTTCGGAAACGGGACTGGAGGGCAAGACTTCCAATTCCTCGACGTCTTCGGCCTCGCCGAAGATGTCTGTTGGGGCCGGTGCCGCGTGCTGCGCCTCAAGTCTCGCCGCTCGTCGATTCCGCAGAGTCTTCTTGGAGCGGAACCGGGCACAGGCCATGCATGTTGATTCGTCGTGGTCCGGCGAAAGGCATTTGTTGCACACCGGATGGACGTCGATGTGTGGGTACTTCGCATTGCATACCGGACACCTTTTGAATGGCGTCCTGGATTCCATCGTCGAAGTAGTCGATGGACAGGTAAATGCGAAAGAAGTCGGTGCTGAAAGTTAGTAAACTAACAAATTCTATCGAAACCCGATCGATAAACAGTACCGACGCGAACTAAAGGCCTTTTGGCCTCGAAAAAATATTTTCCTAACATGAGCTAAGATAGCACATCCGAACCCAATGGCGGAAAAAAACAATCTGAGGATGGAGAGGATGCCCATGCGCACTGTAGTCCAGGGGAGGAGTCACCTATCCAAGGATACTTCGAAGACTCTTCCAGGACAGCAGCGTGCGAACATCCGGACCCAACACTAGGCGGCGATCTATGCACAGATATGAATTCAGCAGCCCACATGCCTCGAACATATATTTTCAAACTTCTTTTTATTAAACAAATCAGTATTAATGTACAGCATTATAAAAGGCAATGATTGATACTACATACATGTCATCTTTAGCTCACATTTCTTTGACAGACAGACGTTTGTGAAGTTACCAACAGTTCCAGCATGTTCCCACCCAGTATACCCCTGGTCATCCACCCCCTGCCGCTTTTAGAAATCCGGTACCCCTCAATTACCCCTGTACACTTTCCACTGTTGACACACTTTTTTCCCATTTCTTGGGGTAGCCCCTGCTCTCATAAGGAATATGCTACTTACCAGTATGCATCTGTTCTTGGCATGTAGAGCTGCAGATCTAGACACTTTTGCATAGATCGCCATCTGGTGTTGGGCCCGGATGTTTGCAGTTTGTTTTTCCTCTTGGAAAGTCTTTGGAAGTCACGAGGTCAGTGACTCCTCCCTTGGATGGTATTGCGCATGGGCTTCGGCTCCATCCTCAGATTGTTTTTCGCCAACAGGGAAAGATGGAGCGTAGTAATAACAGTGAAGAAACCCATGTGTATTGTATCTAAGTAAGATAGACTGGAACAGATACAGGTAGCCGGGGAGGCGGGTGGGTGTGTGTAGATCTGCAGCTCTACATGTCAAGAACACATGCATACTGGTAAGTAGCATATTCCGTTCGAGGCATATGAGCTTCAGATTACACACTTTTGCATAGACTATATAACAGTTCCCAACCTTAGCGGCGACCACCAGTATCTGTTGCAGTGGTTTGAAATAGTGCTTTTAGTACAGCCTGGCCCACACTAGCTTGTTGCTTGGTTTGCACATCTACACAGTAATGTTTAGTGAAAGTGTGCGGTGTTAACCATGTAGCTGCTTTGCAGATATCATCTAATGGGATGTTCTCTAAAAAAGTCATAGAAGCCCCTATCTTTCGTGCAGAGTGGGCTTTAGGGGGAACAGATAGCGTTTGTTTTGCTTTGTGGTAGCAAATCTGTATGCATTTTACAATCCACCTAGCTATCCCTGATTTAGAGATGGGGTTGCCTTTATGTGGTGGAGAGAAAGAGACAAATAGTTGTTTTGTCTTTCTGAAAGGTTGTGTTCTCTGGATATAGTAAAGTAAGGCCCGTTTAACATCTAGCGTGTGTAGAGCCCTTTCTGCAACAGTTTGAGGTTGAGAGAAAAATACCGGCAATTCTACCGATTGGTTTAAATGAAAGGGGGAAATGACTTTGGGTAGGAATTTTGGGTTGGTACGGAGAACAACCTTGTTATGGTGCATTTGGAGAAAAGGTTCCTGTATAGTAAGTGCTTGTATCTCACTGACCCTTCTAAGGGATGTGATGGCTACAAGAAAAGCTGTTTTCCATGTGAGAAATTGCAGTTCACATTTATGCAAAGGTTTGATTGGCGGTCCCATTAGTCTTGTGAGAACTATATTTAAGTCCCACACAGGTGAAGGTGGTACTCTGGGGGGAATTATTCGTTTGAGGCCTTCCATGAAGGCTTTAATGGCAGGCACTCTGAAAAGTGACAGGTGCTGTCTGTTCTGTAGGTAAGCGGCAATTGCTGCGAGGTGTAGCCGAATGGATGTATATGCTAGGTTACACCTTTGTAGATGGAGCAAGTAGCATATGATGTGCTGTATAGATGCGTCTAGAGGATTGATTGTGTTGTTATGGCAATAAACAACAAATCTTTTCCACTTGGCAGCGTAGCAGGCTCTAGTGGTAGGGCGTCTAGCTTCTCTAATGACGTTCATACAGTCTGGGGGAAGGTTAAGGTATCCGAATTCTAGGATCTCAGGAGCCAGATCGCAAGGTTGAGCTGAGCTGGGTCCGGGTGTCTGATCTCTCCATGGTTCTGGGTTAGGAGGCATGGTGAGAGGTGTAGCTTTTGGTGTGGTACTACCGAGAGTTCCAGCAGCGTGGTGTACCACGGTTGTCTGGCCCATGTTGGAGCTACTAGGATCAGTGTGAGGGAATGCTGTTGTAGCTTTCGCACCACTAATGGAATTAGCGGGAGAGGTGGAAAGGCGTACGCAAATTTGCATGACCAGTTCATCCATATCGCATTGCCTTTGGACAATGGGTGTGGATATCTGGCGGCGAAGCTTGGGCATTTTTTGTTTTCGTGGGTGGCGAAGAGGTCTATCTGTGGATGCCCCCACATCTGAAAGAACGGGTGAAGAACCTGTGGGTGAAGTTCCCATTCGTGGATCTGCTGCATCTGTCTGCTGAGCAGATCTGCCATGGTGTTTTGGACTCCCGGGACATGCTGGGCTAGGAGAAAGATTTTGTGTGGAATTGCCCATCTCCATAAGCTCTGTGCTAGTTGAGAGAGCTGTGGAGAGTGTGTGCTGCCTTGTTTTTTTAATGTTGTACATGGCCGTCATGTTGTCTGTGCGAATGTGGACTGCCTTGCCTAAAATCTGTGTTTGAAAGGATTTTAGGGCTAGAAAGATTGCCAGTAACTCCAGATGGTTGATATGGAGTAACTTTTGTTGCGGCGTCCATGTGCCCTGCACTGTGAGGTGTAATAGATGAGCTCCCCAGCCGGAGAGCGATGCGTCTGTTAGTATTATTTGTGGAACCGGGTCCAGGATTGGTCGACCTCTGGAAAGATTTGTGGTGTTCCACCACTGCAGAGAGTGATGGGTGCGACCGTCTACCAACACCAGATCTGTCAGTTGCCCCTGGGCCTGGTTCCATTGGCGCGCTAAGCACTCTTGGAGTGGACGCATCTGGAGTCTTGCGTGAGGCACTATGAAAATGCAAGAGGCCATCATCCCTATCAGTTGCATAAACACTCTTGCTGGGAGAGAGTGTTGAGGTATGAATCTTTGACGCAAAGCCTGAATGCTTGCAATCCTGGCAGGATTGGGGTAGGCTATGGCTTTTGAGGTGTCTATGGTGGCACCGAGGTATTGCTTTATGTGGGATGGTGTTAGCTGGGACTTTTGGTGGTTTACCGTGAAGCCCAGCTGCTGAAGTAGTTGGATTGTAGTGGCGGTGTAGTGTACACATTGGTTGTAGGACGTGGCTTTTATTAGCCAGTCGTCCAAATATGGGAAGACGTGAGTGAATGTGCTGTCTTCTGAGGTGTGCCGCCACTACCGCTAGACACTTGGTGAATACCCTTGGTGCGGTTGTGACCCCGAATGGGAGCACCTTGAACTGGTAGTGTTGCCCGTCCACTACAAATCTGAGGTACTTTCTGTGAGCATGGTGTACCGGAATGTAAAAGTATGCGTCTTTCAAATCCAGTGTGGTGAGAAATTCGTTCTGGGAGAGGAGCGGTGTGGTGAGAAATTCGTTCTGGGAGAGGAGCGGAAGTACCTGCTGGAGTGTTACCATGTGAAAATGGTCCGAATGTATGTATGTGTTTAGAGGCCGGAGATCTAGAATAGGTCGTAGAGTCTCGTCTCTTTTTGGTATCAGAAAATATAGGGAATAGACCCCTAAATTTTGCTGATTGGCGGGATCTTGTTCTATTGCATATTTTTGTAGGAGGAAGATTTACCTCCTGTTTCAGCAATGTGGAATGTTCTTGTGACATTGGGCGTTGCCTGGGTGGAATGTTTGGGGGGGTAGATGTCAATTCTAGGCAGTACCCTGAGCGAATAATTTGGGTCACCCATCTGTCTGAGGTGATGGTCTCCCAGACCTGAAGGAAATTTTGTAGCCTGCCCCCGACCGGAGTAGGATGGGATGGTCTGGAGGGAGGGGGAAGAGTCATTGGGTAGGCAGTGTGGCAGAGCGGGCGGTATTTGTTTTGCCTCTGCCTTTATTGTTATTGCCCCTATAGCCGCCTCTTTGATAACCCCTTGTGAAGGTGGATTGAGCGGGCGATTTGTAGGAAGTGGACGCGCTATCTGAGGAGTAGCCTCTAGCCGTACCCCGAAAGGAAGAGCGGCGAAAGGAGAGCCTAGGAGGGTGTGACTGTAGGGCTCCTATAGATTTCGCCGTATCTGTGTCCTTCTTCATTTTCGAGGGCCTCATCTACCTTTGGGCCGAATAGGTGTTTTTGGTCAAAGGGATGATTACGGATGGAGGCCTGTACCTCAGGTTTGAAGCTTGATACTCTCAGCCAAGCATGGCGACGGAGGAGGACGCTAGTGTTAATAGCCCTGGAGGCTGTGTCTAAGGCACAGCGTATGGAGGTGTTAGTTATAGTTTTACCCTCTTGAATTAATTAATTGGCCCTATTTTTGTATTTTTCTGGGAGATGGTGCATGATGGTTTCTAATTCATTATAATGCGCTCTATCGTATCTGGCCAATAGCGCTTGAGTGTTGGCGATACGCCAGATATTGGCTGCCTGTGATGCAGTGCGCTTTCCTGACGCGTCCAGTAGCTTTGACTCTTTGTCAGGTGGAGGTGCTTCGCCTGACGCCTGGGAGTTCGACCTCTTCCGTGCAGTGGAAACCACTAGGGAATCCAGTGGCGCTGGCCCTTTGATATAGGCAGGATCTGTGGGGGCAGCTGTGTACTTTTTCTCTATGCGTGGGTTAATGACCCTAGCTCTGACTGGGTCCTTAAAAACCTCTGGCGCATGTTTTATCACCCCCTTGAGCATAGGCAGTATGGAAGTAGACCTATGTGCGGTATCAAAGGTGTCAAGGAGGAAATCCTCCTCTACTGGGTCAGTGTGTAGCTCTACCCCGTGATAATGTGCCGCCCTCTGAAGGAGGTGGTGGAAACCTAATGAGTCTTCCGGTGGAGATGGCCTGGAAGGGTAAAGGTCATCTTGTGGGACGTCTGGAATGTCTGGATTATTATAGTTGTCCCATGGGTCTGGGGATCCTGTAGGGGTGGGGTCTTGGGGCACATCCCCTGGATCGTAATATGGGTCCCCCTGATCATCATCATCTGGAGACGGGGTCGGGGAGCAATGAGGTGGGGGTGGAGAAGGCGGAGGTGGAGAGGGTGGAGGAGGTGGGGAAGGCATTCTGAAAGGGGAGGTAGCAGAGTCCTTCCTCTTTGGAGGTGGAGGCGGAGCTGGTTTGTCCAAATGTCTCTTTTTAGAAGAGAGTGCCAAATGTCCAGTTTTTGGATCCTTGGTAAGAGTCTTTTGCAAGGGATCCGGTGTAAACAGTTCCTGTGACAATGTTTGTTCCGTCGGTGCCGAAGGTTTCAGGGCCAATGACTTTTTAGGCTTGTCCGTGCCGTGCTTAGCACTGGGCTTGGGAACCTCCGATTTTTTGGTCGGCGCTGAGGTGGGCTTCGGCGTAGAAGTTTCGGTGCCGAGGGCCTTATGGGGTTTGGTCGGTACCGAAAGGCTGGGTTTCAACAACGAGGACTTTGGTTCGGAGCTCGGTGTCGAGGTAGAGGCCAGTCTCTTTTTCGGTGCCGAAGTGTGTTTCTCGGCACCGCTGGAAGGCTGGCTCGAGCCCGAGCCGCCGGAAGGCTTATTTGGCTTCTTCACCGGGCCCGAAGGTTGGGTGTTTGAAGCAGTGTCTCTGGTCTTGCCTAGGCCCGGAAGCGAAGGCGTGACCGAAGCCATTTTGGGTGTCGGCGCGGGTGCGGGAGGGGGTATAGTACTCACGACCCTCTGCGCCGGGGTGATGTCCTCCACATCTGAGTCGTCGGCTTCAGAAGCACTGACGAGGTCCTCTTCGGTGTGCTGCTGTCCCGGATCTTCGACGTCGTCCCCGATGATGTCGACTGGAACAGAGGTCGAGGAGTGCGCCATGTTTCGTCTGGCCCTTCGATCTCGAAGTCTTTTTCGATCTGAAAGACTTGCAGGCCGGACAGTCTCGAGCCTCGTGTTCAGGGGAGAGGCAGAGGTTGCACACCTCATGAAGATCGGTGTGGGGGAATTTGGACCCACATCAAGGGCACTTCTTGAAAGGAGTTCTTTCCATCAGCCGGGACCAGAGCTTGGGTAGGCCCGAAGGCCGCCGTCGACGACTGGAATCGAAGATGTGTCAAAGAGAAGGTGATTGAGGAAATCTGGATCTGAACAATACCACGATGAGCGAGGATTCCGCTTCGATCGGCGAACTGGAAATGTTCGGAACCGGAGCGCGAAGTATTACATCCGAGCCCGATGGCGGAAAAAAAACAATCTGAGGATGGAGCCGAAGCCCATGCGCAATACCATCCAAGGGAGGAGTCACCGAACTCGTGACTTCCAAAGACTTTCCAAGAGGAAAAACAAACTGCAAACATCCGGGCCCAACACCAGATGGCGATCTATGCAAAAGTGTGTAATCTGCAGCTCATATGCCTCGAACATTGTTTTTTCAACTGCGCAGCACCAGTCCATGTCCATCTTCCATCATGCCACTGTCGGCGGTTGAGCAGCCCGGCAATATTTCTCTTGGCCACCATTACAGCCAATAGCAGCCAAATCTTTTGATAATTAGGCCATATCTGTTCCTCAGATACACATAAGACATGCCACCTGGCATTGACAGGAACTTCCTGCCCTACAACCTCCGACAGCATCTGCGTCACCTTCCCCCAATATTGCTGTATAATCGGGCATTCCCATAGTATATGGAAGAAGGTACCTCGCTGGTTGCAGCCCCTCTGACAATCCTCCGTGAGTATGCGCCCCAACTTGAACATGAGCGTGCTAGTGGAGTAAGACCTATGCAGGATTCTCAGCTGGACAAGCCTGAACCATGCCCTAATCGCCACTTCTCTCGGGCTTTGTACCCCCTCCACCCAACCATCATCCTCCAGTAATCCCATGTCTCCCATAGCTTTGTGAGGAGATCCGGGGAGTTATTAATTATATTTTTGGTGCAGGACAGTGCTTTTTCCGGAATTGGATATAGTACTAATCTATCCTCTAGCGGGCTATATTCAGGGATCTGCTCCCCCCTCCTTGAGATGCCTGCACAGCGCGTGTCTCAATTGCAAATACCTATAGTGTTCTGTGTTAGCTAGTTGATATTCTTTTTGTAAATTGGGGAACGGGAGCATGGCCTGTCCCCGCCACACATCCCCCAGGTGTAATAGATCTATCAGTTTCTGATTGCCGAAACCCTGTAAAAACTGCCCACTTCCTGGAGCATAGCACTATCCCACAGAGGAGTCTGTTCAGTCAGTTAGTTAGCCCAGAAAACACAAGGAGATGATGGACGGAGCGCTGAAACTTTTCCGACACTCACTCCCAGTCACAGATCTGGGTTGAATCCATCATCATTCTTTAGCTCACTTTGCCACCTCAGTTTAGACCCAGCTATATGCAAATCAGTCTTGACCCTGTCCCTCATGGGAACAGTACAGCCCGAACTGCCAAGCGAGGTCTTTCCTGAACTGGAAACAAGCAGCCTGGGACAGGTTTCTGGGTAACACCCTTCATCAGCCAGGCTATCTTGAATCCAGTGGCAAAGAGAGCAAGGGACCCACGTCTGGGCATACCCTGCCAACTTAGTGCGAACAAAGCAAACACAAGGAAATGATGGACGGCGCAGATATCGATTGGCCCTCACCCATACATTTAGTACTATCTGTGTATGTGGTGGCATGTTTTCATTCTTCCCTCGACCATACAGTGCATCTAGGTATCCTTCGGCCCCCATGGCGCCCAGTGGGCTACCCTGCATGCCGGGTCATTCCTGTCTGTAAACACCCAGTCGTTAATTACCATTAGATGGGAGGCCCAGTAATGTTTTTGAAGGTCCGGAATGGCCAAACCACCTTCATATACTCCCCATTGTAGTTTGGCCAATGCGATCCGTGCGCCTCCCCCGTCCCACAGTAGTATCCTAAGCTCACTGTCCAAGTCCTTAAAGAATTTGTCAGGTATGGGACAAGGGGTGTTTTGCACGACATACAATATTCGTGGTAGCGGCATCATTTTGAAGAGAACCGCTCTACCCATGAGGGAGATCGGGAGAGTCCTCCAGTGAGACGTCTTTCCTTAAACTTTCCAGCCTTGGCTGTAAATTTCCCCCCCCAAAAAATCCACTTCTGTTTTGGCAATCTGTATGCCTAGATATTTAAAGCTATCCTTAACCTGCAATTTGTTTTCTGCACCAAGTATCGGTGGTGGTCCATATGATAACATGTACAGGAGTGACTTATCCCAGTTAATCTGGTATCCCGAGTTCCTTCAAATAGCTTGAAAATCTGCAATGGCCGGGTTGTGAACCGTGGTCTTGTCGCATACAGGAGGACATCATCAGCATATAGCGATTTTCTCTCTTCCCATTGTTCACCCCCGTAGATACCCAAGATCACCGGTCCCCCCTCACCCATGCCGCAAGTGGCTCAAGCGCTAGTGCGAATAAAATCGAAGAAAGAAGGCACCCCGGTCTCGTGCCCTTATGAAGCACAAAGGAGCGGGACACTGATCCGTTTACTTGAACCCTAGCCAAAGGATATGTATATAGCAGCTTAATCCAGGACTGGAATTGAGGGCCGAACCCAAACCGCTTCGGGACCTCGAACAGGTAGTGCCACTCGATACCGTTCAAACGCCATGTGGGCGTCAAGGGACAATAGCACCACCTCCACCCCTGGGTTGGTCTGTGCGAGATGCATCACCCTGTTTAGCCGTCGAAGATTAAGCCTAGTGCTTCAGCCGGATATAAAGCCCGATTGGTCTGGGTGTATCAGCGTTGCGATTGGTGCTAGGAGACGATTCACCAAGACTTTGGCCAGTATTTTAACCCCCATGTTCAACAGGGATATCGGTCGGTACGAACTACACTGATCAGCTGGCTTGCCTGCCTTGGGTATTACAACAATGGTTGCCGTTGGCTGATCAGCTGGCAAACACCCCTGTTCTCTCGCTTCATTAAACATACCCAGGAGATATGGGGCCACTATACTCGCTGTGCATTTAAAGAGCTCCACAGGCAAACCATTTGGTCCCAGTGCCTTCCCTGCCTGCAGATCCTGTATGGTGCCTACTATTTCCTCCATCGTTATGTCCTTTTCAATGGTCTTTCTGTCTTCCTCAGACAGCACCGGCAGTCTCATTTCCTCTACCAGTTCGCAATAGTCTGTGTCTGTTGTATGGTTTTATATTTGAAGTTCTGTTTCACGTTTGGCATTACACTGATGTATTTAGTTTTCGCTGTTGTGTTTGTAGTTATAGTTTTGTATCTAGTTCCACTTGTTTTTTTTTCTTTCATGTAAAAAAAAAATTGATGACGGTGAGCGTGGACTGGCGTTTGGCATGGCGGTGTGCATGGACTGGTGCTTGGCCCACGATGTGCGTGGACTGGCGTTTAGCTGGCCGTGTGCCTAGACTGGCACTTGGCTGGCAGCGTGCGTGCGTGCGTGCATGCATGGAAAGGCACTTGGCTGGCAGTGTGTGTGGACTGGCTATTGGCTAGCAGTGTGGGTGGACTGGTGCTTGACTGGCAGTGTGCGTGAGCTAGCACTTGGCTGGCTGTCTGCGTGGGCTGGCATTTGGCTAGCGGTGTGTGTGGACTGGCATTTGACTGATGGTGTGCGTGGGCTGGCACTTGACTTGTGGTGTGCGAGGGCAGGCGCTTGGCTGGCAGTGTGCGTGGACTGGTGTTTGACTGAGGGTGTGTGAGTAGTGACTTGCTGCTGGTTATTACACATACTGCTAGCCAAACGCCACTGCACACACTACGTCAACTGCTAGCCGGTGTGATTGCTGTGTCAGTCATGTGGGTGTATGAAAGTGATGGACCCTTGAATGGCGCAGTCTGTTGATGTGAATTTTGTAATGTGCTAGGCCCGCGGCTGGCGGTGTGAATGGTCTTGTGAATGTCACGTATGAAAGGTATGTAAATGGCCTGTAAAGAGGTTGGTGAGCCATTGGTTCAGGTTTTTAACATTTTAATTATTAACAGGGCATTTCCTTTTTGTGAAATCTCTTGTTAATACATTTTTACACTCTGAACCTTTACTCACCCTCGTTGCATATCCAACCAGTATGTGTGTGTACTTAAGGAATAGTTAGTTTTGAAGTAATATTTGTCATTACAGTCTTTCTCAGCCAGGGTGTACATTGTCTCTACATTGTGAGTTTATGCGAGTGTTGTAATGTGCTGGACCCGCAGCTGGTGGTGTGAACGTGTGTGTCAAGTATGAAAGGTGTGATTAACAGTGCATTTCAATTCTGTGACATCTCTTGTTAATAAAATCTTCATTTTGAAACTTTCACTCACCCTCGTGCCAAATCCAACCAGTATGTGTGTGTAACCGATGGAGAGGCAGTCATATTTGTCTTGTCTGTCTTTCTGTAGTAAGGTGTATTTTGTCTCTAGGGAAATTCTACCAACTTTAGATATTTTTGTGAACTAAAAAAATGGGGAGTACTGGGTGGTGTGCCTCTCATGGATCCCAACAACTTTTTTTACTCGCAAGGCCATGCAAACCTCAAAATGTGACTATAGTGTCACGTTTTTCTTGCCTCACGGTGTCAATCATCTGGAATAGAAAAACCACAATTTTCCTACCACGCAACGTTCTCCCGGGTCTCCTGATAAAAATGGTACCTCACTTGTGTGGGTGGGCCAAGGGCCCGCAGCAGGAAAAGGCCCACAATGTTTAGTGGACACATCAAAATTACCTATCATGAAATGACCTGGTTTTGAAAGGGGGGTCACCTGGGTGTTTGGCATGGGCACGGCGGCTATCTATGGAAACCAACCAAACCCCCACATTTCTGAAAACTAGACAGCTGAGGAGTCCAGGGAGCCCTATCCAGAATCCCCTGCAACCTCAAATTTTGCTGAAAGAATCTTTTTTCTCAAATCTCTGTGTAGTAAAGTTGTTAATCACCGGACTAACTGAAGTTTCCTACCACCCAGCGTTAACCCAATACAAATGGTACCTCACTCGTGTGGGTGGACCAAGTGATTGCAGCAGGGAAGGGCCCAAAACGTATTGTGGAGACCTCAAAATTAGGTATCACAAGACGACCTGTTTTTTTAGTCCCGGGCTTGGCGGCCATCTAGGGAAACCTACCAAACCCGGACTTTTCTGAAAACTAGACATGCTGGGGAGTCCAGGGAGGTATGGCTTGCATGGATCCCCAACGTTTTCCTACCCAGAATCCCTTGCAAACCTCAAATTTAGCAGAAACAATCACGTGAGGTACCATTTTTATTGGGAGACTTGGGGGAATGTGGGCTTGGTGGAAGTTTGTGGATCCATGCAGATTCTAGAACTTTCAATCATAGAAATGTGAGGAAAATGTGTTTTTTTGGAAAAAGATTGAGGTTTGCAAGAGTCTCTGGGTAACATAACCTGGTGGGAGCCAAACAAATTACCCTATCTTGGATTCCCCTGGGCGTCTAGTTTTAAAAAATGTATAGTTTTCCCTGGGTGCCGGCAGAGCTAGGGTTCCAAATCGAGAGGTAGGCACATTGCAAAAAAATGTGATGTGTCCATGTTGCGTAGTAGGCAATTTCCGGTCCAATGGCCACTAGGCCTAACCACACAAGTGAGGTACCATTTTTATCAGGAGACTTTGGGGAATGCAGCGTGGCAAGTTTGTGGATCCACGCAGATTCCAGAACTTTCCGTCACAGAAACGTGAGGAAAATGGTTTTTTTTTACAAGGTTTGAGGTTTGCAAGGGATTCTGGGTAACAGAAATTGGTGAGAGCCACACAAGTCACCTCATCCTAGATTCCCCTGGGTGGGTGTCTAGTTTTAAAAAATGTATAAGTTTGCTAGGTTTCCCTAGGTGCCGGCTGAGCTAGTGTTCAAAATCCACTCCACTCACCAACCCTGATGCGTGCCCAGCTCTCGCACGACTGCTCTTGGAGGAAGGGCATAGTGCAAAGAAAGTGTGGCCTTTGAGCTAGTAGGCTACAGATAACCCAAAGAGAATCACAGTGCAGTACTGCAAAATTAGCAGGGCTGTTGTGGGCTGGCACGAATGTAGCACACTGTAGCGTAGGAGCATAAGGGAAGAGAAGAATCGGAGTACCTGCACTCAGTCTCTCACACTCCCAGTACCAGTAATATACTGAACATTTTAGCCTTTTAAAAAAAGGGGTTTGAATTCTCCAACTGGGTGCTGTACATCTTACTGTGTAGATCGATTAACATACCTCAGTAAAATAGAACTGAATTTTACTTGCTTGACAATTGTATATTATATTTTTATTAAATATTGTAACGTTTTCTCACAAAGCACAAGAATAGTCAATACGGTAAGATTGAAGTAATAGAATGTTAAATGATAGCTTCATGTTCTTAAGTTGTCCCAATACACCTACAGCTAAATACACCCTTAATATTTTTTACAATCAAGAGAGTACTAAGATGTTCAGGACACATTTTTATAAGTTCACAAAAATGTAAGAGTTGAATAAACAAACTTTATTTATTAACCATATTACATAAAGAAAAATATCACTCAATACAACTTAAAGCTGTTATAAATCTAATTTGGCATTTCATAACTATACACAGGGTCAAGAACAAATCGGTTCAAGAAAACATCCAAAAAAGGTTTTCCTATGACTGCCTGATAAGTGGTTTAGCTTTGTTGAGACCCAAATGATGGGACCTAAACCCTTCTTTCCTTTGTCTTCAAAACCTGCTTGACTTGATAGACAACTGGAAATGGATGTACTTAGTTTACATCAGAAATGTGAGATATAACATGTAGACAAGGGGTTAAAGAAATCAATTATTCTATACAAGTACTTGAATAATGACAGTATGGACATGTTAAAGAAAAAAACACAAACGTTTTCCTCTGTCTAAAACATTGCGAGAAAGTGAGTGTGGTAGAGTCATGAATGGTTTGGTCTTAACCTCCTTTCCATTCTCCACTGGAATGTTATCGAGATGCAAGTCTATAGATGCTTCAGCAAGAGCAATGTGGTACAAGAATACTTATTAAAAGTGCTTAGTAGTCGATAGTTCTTCACAACCATCTTTCTGTACAAGCCAACAATTGAACTGAAAGTAAAAGACCCTCCTGTAAAATTAAGTGGTTTGGGGGATGGTATAAAACAGGGTTTAAAATTAAATCAAGAGTACAAAATGTTCTTTTTTCTAATAAATGCAAACCGTATGTGTCACCTGATTATTCAGAAAATCTGTAAAGTATTCCAGTACGATACTTTGAAAACATTTTAGAAAAAACTGTTTTTAAATAACTCAAAGATTATCATTTCCTTTCCACATCTGCTAGATAACAGTGCTGAGTTTTTTTGTTTATGCATTACTTCATTAACTGTCCTGTAAGAAAGAATCTGTTATAAAAACGGTAGGTATGATCCATACGTAAAACTTATAAAAAAGCTAAGAATGTTAAGAAGTGGTAATAAAAAAATAACACGTAGGGTGAAATGCAACAGTATCGGTCACAGATACTGTGCTGAGGTCCTGTGTTATCTTAACCTTCAGAAAATTCAGGTCATCTTGAAAATTCTGTTAAACTCAACACCGCATTTGTGGCAGTATGGACTTGGAAATTGTCACAACTCTTCAGACGTGATCAGTTGTTTCTGCAAAACAAAAGTGATGACGTGATCAGTTGTTTCTGTAAAACAAAAGTGATGAAACAATTGAGCTAATCGAAAATAGTTTATCGAAATGCCCAGGCAGGATTATATAACTGGCACTGTGACCTAAGGACTCATAGCCTTTGTATGTTGACATGCCAAGCTGACAATGGTGAAGAAAGTCAGATTGCCTACCTGCAACAACACCATGGATGTCATCATATGAGTCTTTTTCATATTCCTCAACTGTACCTGCCCCCAATTTTTTTGATCATCTTTATTTATTGTTTTGGAAGACAAAACATAATAACCACAGTCAATGTCCACAACATTTTTATCAATCTTCGATGCTGTTATTTTTACATTATTTCAATATTCTAGCTTGCATGAGATTTGCTTACACACACATTTCACATCTATATTTTTTTTAGCAGTCAAATTGATAGGAATCCCCTCAAGGTAACCCCTTCGAACACTACCTTCCTCTGTCCCTGTTGGTATTTACAGGTTTTCTTGGTCACTGGAAGCTGCACCCAGTAAGGAGAGGGGGACAACCAATTTCCCTTACTACCCCACCAGACTATCCACCATCTCGGCCAGTTATGCTATCTAATTCAGAGCTTTTTCGGCCATTCCTGTGATTTTCATGTGGAGCTCCTTTGTCAATGTCCACATCAACAAGTCTGCCTCCAAAAACAATGAGTGTTGCTCATTAGGCCTCTTGAACTAATCCTGGGTAACTTCCAGCTTCAGAAAGCAGACATCTCCTGAACATTATGGTATTGATTCAATTATCAGCACCTTCTGCTTTGCTGCCAAGCCTGGTGTGGTTTGCCACTTTGCTGTGGAGATTATCTCAGGAACAAAGGAGCTTTACCCTTAAACTCCTGAGCCAGGATTCTGCAAAGGTCATTATAACAATATCACTCTGCTGTCGAAGATGGTCCTTTGAACACTCCTGAAGATTAGTGCTCTATATTAGATATCATGAATGGCATGTCATGGATAGCCAGAAACCATTCAAAAACTCTTCCTTTCAGGGATGCAGCTACTGCCTCACAGAAAACATTACTAAGCCAGGTAGCAAACTATTCCTGCTTTTGACATTTGTGTTAGAATTACATCCATGCCCTCAATATAATAAAAACATGTTTATAAAGGAAAAAATAAACATCTTGGAAAAATATTTGATTGTTCATTGCTGGTTGCATGCCAGAAATTAAAGAAGCTGCCAGTTTGAAGTTTGAGATCACGAAAAATGGATTATGGAAACAGGAAAGTACTTCTCTTGTCTGACGATAGACAACAACAACAAAAGGATGGCAAAGTGAGGTGGTGTTCTGCACAGATGCAAAAAGGCATTTCACATTACTTATGACCAACATGAAAACTCTTTTAAAAAGTATCTCTACATAGTGCAAACTTCAGTCTAAAGAGCAGCTGAGTGGTGCACAGAGCACATTTTTAATCCAGCAAGAGATTGTCAAAAATCAGGTACTGTGAACAGTATTTATGGCATGTGTAGTCCATTTAATCAAACCCGGATACGAAGGGAGGGGTGGGGGGGGGGGGGGGGGGGGCGGGGGGAGGAGGAATAGTGAATTAGGTGAATCTAAGAAACCCCAAACTTTTGTGTTTTTTGTGATGCTTCATATTTATATTAGCATAAGCCACACAATTGATGGATGGAATGCAGGAAAAATAAAAACATTCACCCCCAGTCACGGGATCTGGGTTAAATCCATCATTCTTTTGCTCACCATGCCACCCCAGTTTAGGCTTGTGTCTCTTGCTCACTTTGCCACTGGATTCAAACTAGCCTGGCTGATGAGGGGGAATACCCCGAAACCAGTCCCAGGATGCTTGTTTCCGGTCCAGGGAGGACCTGGTTTGGCAGTTCGAGCTGTTCCCATAAGGCATAGGGTCAAGACTGATTTGCATTTAGCTGGATCCAAACTGGGGTGGCATAGTGAGCAGATAAACAATGGATTTAACCCACATCTTTTGACTGGGGGTGAATGAATGATTTATTCAGCATTCCGTCCATAATTGGTTTGCGTATCACTTTTCGGCCTAAGTGGGATAGGTATGCCCAGACATGGGTCCCTTGCTCATTTTCCCACTGGATTCAAGATAGCCTGACTGATGAGGGGTAATTCCCCAAAACCGGTCCCAGGATGCTTGTTTCTGGTCCAGGGAGGACCTGGCTTGGCAGTTCGGGCTGGACTGTTCCCATGAGGCACAAGGTCAAGACTGATTTGCATATAGCTGGGTCCAAACTGGGGTGGCATAGTGAGCAGAAAAATGATGGACTTACCACAGATCTTTTGACTGGGGGTGAATGTATGATTTATTCAGTATTCCGTCTATCATTTGTGTATCACATATTTATATTAAGCATGCGTATAACATGAGAAATAGGGAGATTATTTTTTTTTTAGTGCAGAAACTGTGATTAGAACCAAGTTACCCAGTATCACAAATTAACATTTTTGGGATCAGACTTGTCTCCTATGTTACTTTTGTACAAATATACCTCTCACCTAACATGCAGAACCGTCTAAAGGTCTACAAAGTTTACACGCACCCACCTGCCAGTGTTCTGGTAGCTACCTGTACAGGTGTTTACGCTTGGAGTTGATTCGCTTAACTATATTTAGGAAGGACTGCTTATAACATTGTTTCACTTTTATCTTGTAAAGGACTGGGTGAGGGGGAGGAAAGTGACCTAACAGTGATAGGAACTGACTGGCCTTGGATTGCATGCAAGAGATTTTGGAATCCTCTGAATTTTATTCCTAGAATTCAAATTGCTATATCACATAACCCAAGGAAGGTAAAAATGTGGAAACATTTCGAATATTTTTTGGAGGGGGTCGGAACTATGTAGAACTTCCTGATAGTCCCACGCTGATTATGCTGTATCTGCACATTGTCAGTATACACTTTAACGTGGTTAGTTTCCACATCTTTTACTGAGGTTAAATGTGTTAATGTAATCCATAGTGTACCACACCTGAATGGGAGGGTAACAACCTAGGTGAGCAACAGGACATGCTCCTCTTTTATCCACAGAGGGAGCCTCCAACAGATTAGCCCCCATTTGTGAATCATATAATGAAGGGGGGCCTAGCACGCCATCAGTCACCCAACACAATATATATTTGATTTATGGGATGACATATTGTCCTTAAACAAACTTCTGTGCCACCAATTATTAAGACAGTAACTGATATACTACAGCTTGTCAAATTCATTGCTGCCTAGTCTTGCTATGCTTTTATGATGTTTGAAGTTTAGTATGTCTAATGGCAAAATGTAAATATAGTTAGGTTGTAAACAGGAAAAATAGGGATATGCAACCTCGTATTGACGTGCCTTGTTACTAGCTTCATAGCACACAGCGAGGAATAGTATGAACGCAACTAGCGGAACGCAAATGTATGCTGTAATGTACAATGGACTAAGTCTTCTCTGCTCAGGGTTCCAGGGATGGCTAACGCGACACTTATTTTCATTTTAAACTTTTGGCATAGGCGTACCCGCCGACGCTACTTCATGGACCACAATTCTTTGGGGTAACACGCTGGTAGGACTAGCAGAGTGCGACCAATCGGATTTTTGTTTACATTCAGGCTCCCTTGAGCTGGTGGGGCTGACGAGCCCATGGCTACGCACCTGCGCGCCTTGAGTGGTACTTTACCTGAGAATATTTTTTGGCAGCCTACGCAGCAACCCTACACACATACCTACTCCCTGCTGACGAGAGGCAAATACCTCGAAACACGTGTCCAGGGATGGCTAACGCGACACTTATTTTCATTTTAAACTTTTGGCATAGGCGTACCCGCCGACGCTACTTCATGGACCACAATTCTTTGGGGTAACACGCTGGTAGGACTAGCAGAGTGCGGCCAATCGGATTTTTGTTTACATTCAGGCTCCCTTGAGCCGGTGGGGCTGACGAGCCCATGGCTACGCACCTGCTCGCCTTGAGTGGTACTTTACCTGAGAATATTTTTTGGCAGCCTACGCAGCAACCCTACACACATACCTACTCCCTGCTGACGAGAGGCAAATACCTCGAAACACGTGTCCAGGGATGGCTAACGCGACACTTATTTTCATTTTAAACTTTTGGCATAGGCGTACCCGCCGACGCTACTTCATGGACCACAATTCTTTGGGGTAACACGCTGGTAGGACTAGCAGAGTGCGGCCAATCGGATTTTTGTTTACATTCAGGCTCCCTTGAGCCGGTGGGGCTGACGAGCCCATGGCTACGCACCTGCGCGCCTTGAGTGGTACTTTCCCTGAGAATATTTTTTGGCAGCCTACGCAGCAACCCTACACACATACCTACTCCCTGCTGACGAGAGGCAAATACCTTGAAACACGTGTCCAGGGATGGCTAACGCAACACTTATTTTCATTTTAAACTTTTGGCATAGGCGTACCCGCCGACGCTACTTCATGGACCACAATTCTTTGGGGTAACACGCTGGTAGGACTAGCAGAGTGCGGCCAATCGGATTTAAGTCTTCTCTGCTCAAGCTGTAACATAAAGCTATGGTAATGCTGCAATAAAAATTATAAAAAAAAAAAAAACAATGTGTTAATGTTGCTTTTATTGATACCTAGGAAGTATGTTCAGACTTCTTACTACAGTAAATGTCATTCTGTTCATTCATTCTTCCCTCAATTGGCAATGCATATTCAAATTTCTCTCGTATTTAGAAAGCCTATATGACAAGTATAAACAGTGCAGTTTCCTTGAGAACGGAAAATGTGATAGAATCAAACAGCCTTAAATGTGTACCACTATACCTCGGCACGCTCCAAAAATGATATCACTATTATTAATAGTGTGGCGCATTTACATTCCATAAACAAAGTGATTGCTCACAGGAAACCAGTCCAGTCTAATGAATTTCTGCAAAATTACATTTAATATCAAGTGACAATGCTTCCTTAAGATTGTAGAAATCCAATAATCAAAAATGCAATCCAAAACACAGATATGTATTCTTTTACAAGAGTCTTGATATCGCTGGTGGGGTGATGAAGTCCTCTTGTGTCCTGAGGACCTCAAGACTGAAGTGGACTTCATCCCCCAAGCAGCAGCACGCCAGGAGGCGCGTTTGCAGACTGGTGTAAAACGAGGGTGTGGCCTTGTACCACCTCAGCAATCCAGCTGTGTGGGGCTTACTGGAGGTACCTGGTGGCCAAGTTGGCCACCAGGGACCCTCACTAGCAACGAGGAATTAATCCCCCAACTTTGAACATGCCAAGAGGCACATTTGCATAGTGGTGGAGAAAGGTGGCGTGGCCTGTAAAAAACCTTAGAAATTCACTGAAAAAAAACATAGGTTTCAGGGACGTTATAGTTAGAAATCAGCATTTAAAAAAGCTTGGAAATTCACTGAAAAAAAACACAGTTTTCAGGGACGTTATATTTAGTTGGACATGTCACTTGTACAAAACCAGAGAATTTCGGCCGTTATAGTTAGTTGAGCTAACTATCCCTTGCGCCCCCGTAATGCACTGCTGAGGACTGTGGTTTTTTCAGTGAATTTCTAAGGTTTCTGAAATGCTAATTTCTAACTATAACGTCCCTGAAACCCATGTTTTTTTCAGTGAATACATATAAATAAATATACATACATACATATACATACACACACACACACACACGCACACACACACACACACATATATATATATATATATATATATATACACACATATATATATATATTACCTACTGGCAGTCGCCAGTAGGTAATTACAGTTAGGACCTAGTTTACAGTGGAAAGGCGTTTTTTGATTTGCCAAATCTTTCGTGAAGTTTGGCAATTCTTTGCGAAATTTTCAGTACTAACTTGGCATTCCGGTCAGCTCCTGTCTTGAAAGTTTCGGGGTGATTGATCAAGTGGGGGCGAGAAAAAAGGGGGGGTCCCAAAACGTGTTTTCTCCATGTTAATTCCCATAGGAAACTTTTGTCGCGGCTACAACCCGGAATTACACCAAATTTGGCAGAGAGGTAGCTCTTTGCCCAGAGTGCACGCTTTGCTTTAAATACTGTAAATCCATTCAGTATTTCCTGAGAAATTAAAAAATTCAAGTAATTATATATCTGGTGACCGAGTTGGATCCGCACACCCTCCCGATCACGAACTTGTCTCTGATTGGCAGCCAACACTTCAAACCAAGAAGTGTTGGCAGCCATCTTGTGACTCAGTTGAACAGAGCTGCAAGAAAAAAGGGAAGAAAATGATTTTTTTAAAAAGAAAAGGGGGCAAGGTAGGGGCTCCTAGGCCTGGTCAGGGGGTCCCACAGGAACGCCCAGGGCCCAAAGAAGCATTTCTTAAAATATTTTAGGTGGTATTTGCGTAGGGTGAGCGAATCCTGCCGGAAAGAAAAGTGTGGTCTCCCGGTGGGCCAGGTCCCGGGGGCAATGTATTATAGTTATGCGGAGACCAGCTGGGGCCCCCAAAGCCCCGGGGACTGCCACCTCCCCGGGGTTTTGTTATTAATGTGCAGTGGGCACGCGGTCCCCCCGCAGTCCCAGGGACCGCCACCTTCCTGGGGCTTTTAATATACAATAAGCATGGGTGGGGCTCCTGCCCCCCCCACACTGCCTCGGGGAGCGCCACCTCCCCGGAGCATCCGATAATAATGAGCGGGGGGCCTCGCAGGACCCCAAAGCAGGACGGCCACCTCCCTGGGGCTTAAATATAATTTAACAAAGTGTGTGGGGGGGCTCCTGCCCCTCCCCACACGGCCCTGGGGACCACCACCTCCCCGGGGCAAACTTTAATTACAGGTGGAGCTCTGTTGCGGCCCCCGGCCCGAGGGGCCACCACCTCCTCGGGGCTTTAATTATGATGGGAGGGGGGGCTGTGCAGCCCCCCTCCTGGAGCCCTCTATGAGCCTGGGGACCACCAACCCCCACCAATGTCCCGGGGTGCCCACCCCTGGGACATTGCACTTTGATATGACAGGGTGGGAGCCGTGCTCCCACCCTGTCATAGCAAACACTGCTTTGTTTCGTGAAAGTGAGCAGGAAACCTGCTCTCGCTTCCACGAAGCAAGGCAGAATTGCTTTTGGGCAAAGTGATCTGCATGTTAGCAGCTCCCTTTGCCCAAAAGCAATGCCGGCTCCCGCAGGATGCGGGGAGATGGCAGGGACCGCGGGGGCATTGGGGCTCCCCCCGTGGTCCCCAACGTGGAGGCCAGACCCCAGGGGATCGGGTCCCCGGGGCCAAAAGTTGCCCTGGGAAGGGGAGGCCCACACGCCCCACCCTTCCTGTTTTTAAAAAAAAAAAAAGTCACAGGCCTTGGGGGATGGGGTCCCTAGGCCCATAAAATATTGAGAGAAGTGAGGCCACACAGACTCCCTTCTAACAAAACAAAAAAAGTCAGGATCTCGCAGGAAGCCTTGCCCCCTCCCTGAAAACTCGCCTCCTGGCACGTTCTGGGTTGAGGGAATCAATTCCACTAGATCCTTAAGGGTCCTTAGGGGCCAACTAGCCCACCAGGGACCTCCAGTAAGCCCCACACAGTGGGATTGCTGAAAGGTGTTCCAAGGCCATGCCCTTTTTTACACCACTCTCGAAACATGCCTCTTGGCGCACTGCTGGTGGTGCGAGGAGGTTCTCTTGTCTCCTGAGGACCTCAGGACTAAACTGGACTTCATCCCCGAGCATCAATGCGCCAGGAGGCACGTTTGCAGAGTGGTGTAAAAAGGGGGCTTGGCCTTGGACCACTCTCAGCAATCCAGCCATGTGAGACTTACTAGAGATAACAGGAGGGCTAGTTGGCCCCCAGGGACCCTCAGGAGGCAAGGAGACTTCATCCACCAACCAAGAGCATTCCAGGAGGCGCGTTTGCAGAGTGGTGCAGGAAGGGGCCGGGGCCTGGGTGCATCTTTCAGCAATCCCACTATCTGGGGCTTACTGGAGGTGTCAGGTAGGCTAATTGGCCCCTAAGGACTCCCAGCATCGAAGGGGACTTTAATCCCCATCCCAGACCCCCAGTAAGCCCCACACACTGGGATTGCTGAGAGGTTTTCCAAGGCCACGCCCCTTTTAACACCACCCAAGGACATCTTTGTGGGCCAACTACCCCTCCTATTACCTCGAGTAAGTCCCACATGGCAGCATTGGTAAGTTTTCATAGCAGGCCAAGCCCCCTTTGCCAACCATTCTGCAAACGTGCCTCTTGGCGCTCTGCTGGTGGGGCGATGAGATCCTCTGGTCTCCTGAGGACCTCAGGACTAAACTGGACTTCATCCCCTGAGCAGCAATGCACCAGGGAGCACGTTTGCAGAATGGTGGGCAAAGGGGGCTTGGCCTGCTATGAAAACTTACCAATGCTGCCATGTGGGACTTACTCGAGGTAATAGGAGGGGTAGTTGGCCCACAAAGATGTCCTTGGGGGCCAACAACCCCTTCTGTTACCTCCATTAAGTCCCACACAGTGGTATTGCTAAGAAGTCTTCAGAGGCCACGCCCCCCTTTCTCCACCACTCTGCAAACGTACCTCTTGGCACACTATGGGCTGGGGGTTAAAGTTCACTTAACTTCTGAGGGACTTTGAGGGCCAAGAAGCACTTCTGGTACCTCCTGTAAGGCCTATGCAGCGGAATTACTGAGCAGTGGCAGGAGGCCCAGCCCCCTTTCTGCACCACTCTGCTAATGCGACTACTACGTTATAGTTAGAAATTGGAATTTAAAAAACCTTAGAAATTCACTTAAAAAAACATAGGTTTCAGGGACGTTATAGTTCGGAATTAGCATTTAAAAAACCTTTACAATTCAGTGAAAAAAACACAGGTTTCAGGGACGTTATAGTTAGTTGGACATTTCACTCATACAAAACCAGAAATTCAGCAATTATAGTTAGTTGAGCTAACTATAACTTGCGCCCCCGCAATGCAGTGCTGATGACGTCACATATTACATCACTCAAGACATGGTCAGTGACATCACTCAAGACATCTCAAATGACATCATTGAGGACATCATCCAGAGACTGTTTCTGAAAAGTTTAAGTATGTTTTATATATATACACACCAAGGTGTATTGAAGAATGAGTGGGTATATGAGTGTCTGAATGGATGATTTAGTAGGTGCGTGACTGACTGTATACGTGAGTGATTAAACATGTTTTAGTGAATGCATGGGTCAGTGACTAATCTGTGGGAATTTCTGTATCAGTCTGTCAGTTGGTGTGTAAGTGGATGGATAGGTTGGTGAGTAGCTACATGAGTGTCTATATGGGTTAATGATTGGTTGCTGAGTACCTGTATGGGTGCCTGAGTGTCTGGGTGGGGGTGTGTGACTTCCTGCATGGATGTGTGAGTGGGTGATTCACTGGGTGTATGGGTTCATGAGTGCATCTGTGAGGGGCTGTATGGGTGGGTATATGGCTGAGTTAGTGAGTGAATGGATATCTCAATGGTACATGTATGAGTAACTAAATATGTGAAAGTAAGTATATGTGAGTGCTGGAGTATATAAGTGACTAACAGAGTGAGTGGCTGTATGGATGAGTGTGTGCTTGTGTCAGTGATTGTATAAGAGAGTAAGTATGTGTTAGTAACTGTATGAATAAGTGAATTGGTGTGTGTGTATAACTGTATAATGAATAAATGGCAGTGTGATTGATTATTTGGGTGACTGACTAGATGTGTGAGTAACTATGGGTGAGTGGTGTTGTGTGAGCATCTGTATAGGTGTATGAGTGCATATATCAGTGGCTGTATTGATGAGTGACTGTATGGGTGAGTGGATGTGTGTGTAGACCTATGAATCAGTGACTGGGTATGTACTAACTGGTATTGGTGTGTCTATGGTTTCCAGAATGGTAGTCTGTATTTTTTAGTAGGTGTATGAAAAGGTTATATTAGGGTGTGAGGAGGTGCATCAGATATTAAGTGGATGATGTTATCAGTGATATCATTTGAGATGTCATTAGTGAGGTCACTGACCATGTCATGACTGATGTAATATGTGACGTCAACTGTAAGAAAAAGACCAAATGCCAAAAGTTGCATTGTTCAGATAGGTATCAAAACTATGACAAAAAACTGTACTAAGCAAATAAATGTTTTTTTTTTTTAATGTTCACAACCACCACGTGGCCATGAGCGCCGTTTGTACATGGTTCATCTCCACAATCACATCAAAAATCTTGATTACTCTTTTAGCACTATTTGCTAACCGATTTTGAACATAAAATCTTCTAAAGAGACAATATGGTTTGTACGACCTGCAGGGAAAGAAAACAGGATCCTAATAACAGTCAAGAGTCTTAGAGTTTGACAATCAGGACTGGTATTTTGACAGTCTGGGCAAAATTTAAACCTTAAAAGCAACGAGCAAGCTCGGTCCAAAACATTGTCAAAACAGAACTTCCTGTGGGGCTCTGTCAAACGAGAGAAATATATGTGATCGTGTTGAATACCAACATGGAAGTGTAAAAATAACTAGACTACAACAAAAGTAAACAAGCATTGCAACGCAATAGGTCTTGAGTTTGTAAAAGCTAAAGCTATTGGCGTTATAAATAATGATGTTTTCTATTTATATTTTTTGGTTTACAGTGGAGTGAGTATTTGTGCATCAAGTAGTTTTCAGGCAACAATAAAAATATCAAGATAACTCAGGGCTCGAAAAATCACAGAAAATGCACTAGACCTGCAGGTCTAGTAACCTACAAAATCTCCTGGACCAAACTGAAATGCACTTGACCTTCAATCTGAAAGCTGAGCAAATGTGACATGTTAACAAGATTTAAAAGCATTTTTATTGCTCATTTACTTTGTGAGCAATAAAGATGCCTTTAAATCTTGCTATCTTGTCACATTTCCCCTGTTTTCAGAGGCAGAGGTCAAGTGTCAGCTTGTATTCCTACTCGCCAGTAAGGGCGAGTAGGACCTAAAAATAGCTCGTCCTGAATTAATCTGACTCGCAAATGCAAGCGGTTGAGTGAAGTTTTCGAGCCCTGTAACTAGTGATTCATTTTCCTACTGGTGAGAGCTCAGAATTTTGTCTGGTTGCTGTTTTGGCTCATTGTAAAGCCACACAGAGGGTTAATGTGCCTGCTGCAAAGAACATATACCATGCAGATCAAAGAACGGAGTGTGAGTGAACTAGGAGTAGCACTATAAAACAAGCATTGAAAATGCAACAGGTCTCGCCTTTGATTAAGTTAAAGCCATTTGCTTTGCCAATGGTATTGTATAGCAACGCAAATGGCTTTAATTTAATCAAAGGCGAGACCTATTGCGTTTTTAATGCTCGTTTGCTAATCCAACCTGCCGATCCAAACAGCTTGTGACCATCGTTCAGTGTACCAGTGATTACACGTCACAAACGTTGCATTAGCTAACAAGCGCGGTCCCGAAAGTGAAAGGAGGACCGCACTGCAAGCATTGGGATCTCTTGTCTTTATGGGGCCATGTGTTTAAACACATGGCCCCATAAAGATAAGAAACCTTTCACGCCAAAAAAAAAGCAGGCAAGCCCGTCCAATTGGGCAGTCTGAAAAAGCCAAAGGGAGGCAACATGGAAAGCTCTTTTCCAATGGCTGGCCACCGTTTAGCATAAACGGTGACGCCGGCCAATGGAAAAGAGGGGCGGGGCTTAAAGCCCTTTACTAAAGCTACTCAAAATCATTATATCTCGCCGAGCGAGCTGCGCATGTGCGCAGCAACGCTAGCCGAGACCTAAAAATGAATCTACGTCAGGGAAGGGCAATGGAGAGATAAAGTGCACTGTTGGAAAGTGGTAGTGAGGGAATTTATGGAGAAGGAGGATATGGGTGAGGAGAGTGCCAAAAAAGACTGCTGTAATGGCTGCCACCAGCCCTCGAGCCCGCCCTGGCTGAGAGTATTAGCACCCCTCCCCTTCACGAAGTACAGGTCTTGTTGCGCCCCTGGACCCCATTCATCGATCCACGGCTTGGTCTGGTGCAGTAATGTGCAACATCAGAAAAAAATGACAAAATCAGAAAGATATGTGATGGGGAGAATGTAAGTTGCATGAGTGAAAAGAAGAAAAGAGATGTCAGAGGAAGAAAGTGGGGCTATAGTAGAAGTGGTAGGAGGTGGACACAGACTGTGTGGTGAGAGGGGAAAGTGTTCAGGTGATTGTTGAATGGGACTACAGTAAAACTGCAAGGTGAGAGGGGCAAAGTGCCAGATCAGGACATGTGACAGAATGGAAAGCAGCAGGAGACAACTTGAAAAGAAGGTGGAGAGGGGAGAGAATGGAAAGGGTTATGAGACAGCAAAAACTGAAGGAGCATAGGTGGCAGAGAGAATGTTGAAGTGCAGGATGGGAGGCAAGAAGAAGGGAGAAGAGTGCACAGGTTATCGGGAAACAGACACTGAGGAGTCATTGAGTGACAAGTCCAGACTGAAGTCTGAGATGACTAAGCTGGAGGGAGAGGTGGGACGGAGGCATGGAGAAGCATGGGTTGTGTAGCTGTATCATGAGTTACTGAAAGGTATTAAGAGATTTTTTTCTTTTGGGGTATTCAATTAGATACTACGAGGGGGGTTCGGGGGGATTCATTGTGTTGGGATGCCTGTGCATTATTGGTGTATGACCTGAATGAAGTGAGTAATGTGCTCAGTAAATTTGGGTGACAACTGTACCAAACAGGCAACTGGTCGTGCTTGTGTGAGGAGTGATGTACCCTCACTACTGTCTTGTCTCTTATGTGATGGTGGCCCTATTGCATGTGATGACAGAGTTCACAGTACCAATAGGGACAGTACAACAGTTCACATTGGTAAGTACTGGTTATACAGTGACATGAGAGTAAAACATCACCGGTGCCATCAGCATTAGTGCCTACGTTGTTGGCCAGTGTGCATTTGCCAGCTGGTGTTTAATCTGCAATAGTAGAACACTCATTCACTGATTGGAGACATGCATTATAAGTGTGATATAGGAATGTGGGGATCATGTGTGGGTGTCTACACTGATCCTTACAAGGCAATCTAAGCATACAATACCAAAAAGTGGTGTAATGTGCCTGCCCACTGGGACTCTAGTGACAGTACATCTTTATGTTATAGATGTTCAGGGACACCCAAAACCTCCAAAGGTGTATTGGCTTGTGGATAAACAATCTATGACTGGCGTCATCACCTGTACCAAGCAGGATTGGGGATGTTCATATGGCTATATGGAGTGTTGTCCTGTGTGAATTCAGAGTATCTATCTTCCGTTTGTTTGGACCTCAGTGTTTTCTGGGATCGTTATCTGTTAAATGTGATACAAAGCTAAACTACATGTGTCCAGCTTTCTTTTGACTTTTTAGGTAGTGGACATATGATGTAATTTGGAGTGCAATGAACATTTGCATGTGACATGTCTGCCTCAACAGTAATTGATGGTACATTGGTGTTTAACTGGACTTTCATGACATCATGATGCGTTATGAGTAAGATTTGTTTGATTTTGGGTCTTGGGTGAGCATTGTCTAAATCTCACACTTTTATCCATCTTTTTGGTTACATTTCTTATAATTGTAAACCATAAGTGCCAAAGTATGCAAGGTGATCAGCTATTCTAGTATGGACATAAGGATGGAGTGTAGACAATTTCATCAATGCATTTGGGCCTGTCTGGGGTATGACATGAGTGGACCCAACTGTTTTCAGGTTATGTAGCATGCATGCATGTGGTCATGCTAAATTTGAACCATGAAGGTGGTGTGATGTGTGGACTTCTTCAATGTTTTTTGTGAATTTCTGATGCTCAGGTGTGGAAACGCAGTTGCTATAAACCCATCTTCCATGTCATTTCAGATACATCCAGGGAAAGCAGAGGAGAAGGGGCCTACGTCATTAGGGACACAGCTGGTCACAGCGGTTCCGTACATGAGATGTCAGACACAGAGGGACTCAGTGAACAGGAGGCTGCAAGGAGTGCCCCGGAGGACATCAGCTCCAGCTCATCATCATCTGAGTCCTCCTCTAGCGGACACTTCTGAGTGGTGGCGGACCCAACAGATCAGTTCCACCTTCATCCTTGTCCGCCATCCTCCCTGTTGTCCCACATAATTTGGCCGTTCCCGCTACCTTAAGAGGGGGGCAGTCTCTTTCATTCCAGGCACCTCAGCCCCTGCCCCGGTTAGCCCTTCTGCCCTGTGTGAGGAGGCTATTGACCTCCAGAGTAGCACCTCTGTGGGCCAGACTGGAGTCCTGAATGCCATCCGGGGGCATAGCAACCAGCTGACCCAGATGGTTGCCTACCTGGAAGGCATTCACACGGCCATGCTTGGCCTAAATATATCTTTTCAGGCTCTGGCCTCCTCCCTCACAGCAGCCATCCACCCATACCAACTTTCTACCCATCCCCTCCTGCCCTTCCCCATCCACATTCCCTCTTACCATTCCTATCCCATGCACACACACACCTAAGCATGCGCACACCTCATCAGACACAAGCACCACTCACAAACACAAGACATCCAAGTAACTCAGACATACATGAACATAGCAGAAACTCATCTCCCTCAACACCCCACCCCACCACCACCCCCCACATACCCCCAGGCACCACAGCAACATATGCAAAGCCCTTCATAGACAAACCCATACCCACAGAGACCACACTCACATCCACAGACCCCTACACAACACCCAGCATTCACGCAGACATCACATCAATATCCACAGAACCCTCCATATCACCCATATTCCCAGACACCGCAAGCATAGCCACAAACTCCTCCACAACACTCAGCACACCCACATCACTCCCGCCAAAAAAACGCAAACGCTCAGTCACCCAAACAGCAGACACCAATACCCCACACAGTGCAGACAGCAGATCCATCTCACACTTCCACTCCCTTTCTCCCAAACCTAACTCCATTCTGAACACCCTATCCATTTTCCCTGTAAACCTGTCATGATTGTCCTTATCCCTGTGTAACCTGGCCACCGCTCCCAAAGTCCCGAAAACCCCTCCCATACCCAGGCCCATCCCTTCCACTTCACCCCTGAAAAAACAGCCTTCCCACCCCCTAAACCAAGTGCTAAAAAGAAAAAATGAAGTTAAAAAAACCTCCAAAAGCTAAACCCAGCCCATAAGACCCAAACACCAAAAGCCCCCTTCCAAGAAAAAACTCACTGCCCCCTAAACCTTTGCCCCCCCCCCTTTCCCAAGTACCATCTTCTAGGTGCCTGCTATGCCCATTGAACGCCCCTTTGTGAGGAGGTTCCCTGGCAGTGTCAGTATGGGCAAGTTTAGTGACACAGCATGTGCTGTGACACATGGACAATGAATGGTCTGGCGTTTGTTTTATTTTTGTATGGCTTTAAATCCATTCATTAAAAATTTCACAGTTTTGAAGACATTAGCCCCACCATTAATTTCCTATTTATTTGATGTTATTGTATATTTTGTGCTGTGTGAGTACAGTTTTGTTTGCTTGATCACTGATTGCTGATCCAGTTGAAGTGGTTAATATGATGTGGCCTTGGAACCAGTGCTGGAGTTGGACTGGACAAGGGGAAACATTGGGTGGTGTATTTGTGGGTTGACATCCAAATAAGGCAGATATTGCATTGGGTGACATGCTATGTGGTAAGTATTTCTGTTTGGCCTGGCCACTGTCAAAGTCATTTAGGTTGCACTCCTCCCTATGATGTAGGTTGGATATGTGTTTGATGTGTTCAAATTAGATATTTGTGCATCCACACATGGAGGGTGTCAACTTGTCATACCTTTGTGGAGGTCTGCATGGACATGTGTTCATTTTGCAGTATGTACCATGCAGCTACTTCATCTAGATGTGTGCCACTTACTATTAGTGCTTTGTTTGCTTTCATAAGTTGCACTTACCCATTCCATACACATGAACGGCACTTGGCTATGCTATTGTTAGTCCCTCATACACTTCATTTCCCAAGTCCAGTACATGGAGTTTGTCAGACATGTTCAAAATATACTATGCCCCAGGGCCCTAACCTTTCATGGTTTCCCCTGGTAGAGGCATAGCTATCCTGCAGAGTTTTTCCATTGTGTCCTTAGAACGGTTCTTGCACCGATTCTATGTAATCTCATTGACTGACATTGCCCTATCATGTAGCTGATGTGGGAGAGTCCAACACAGAGTTGTAGCAGTGAAGGTGTGTTTCACAGTAATGACACAACCATACAGATGTTTCTCTGACATCAAAGCAGGACCTGGTATGTGTGCAATGTGAGTGTGTCACATTCACTATAGCATCTTGGTTGGAGTTGCAACGGCAGGGGCTCATGGTGGGGGAGGTAGCTTTTCAATGTCACTTTCCCAACACTCTAGAAATGGTAAGCTGCATGACTAGTGAAGAACAGTAGTAACATGGCAGACAAGTGGAAAACGGCAAAAGATGTGCGACAGGCATTAATAGGTGTGATTTTTTTGAAGAGGTGCTGTTGTGGAACACAAAATAATGCACACATCACTATCACTGTACATAATTTGCAAATACATGTCCATTTGTGTACAGTATGCCTGTGCCGTACAGTGTTTTGGCCTAGGACGACATCCTACAGATGTATTTTTGATTATTGTTTTGAAACAATCCCAGACAGGGTCCCTGTATACGTGTAAATGACTTAGGGACACTGTGAGAATGTGCACTCTTTCTGCATGGTTACCCCCACTTTTTACTGAACTGCTGATGTACTTTGACTGAGTGTGCCATGGGCTCCTGCCAATCAGGTACCCAGGGCCTATGCTCTTTCCCAAAAAACTGCATTGAAGACCAAACCCAATTGGCACTCTCTGGCCACATAATCAGCCCCTGGTAAATGGTATCATGGGTACCCAAGGCACTGTGACCAGGGAAGGCCACTAAGGGCTGCAGCACTTATTGTGCCACCCTTAGAGGCCCTGTACCTTTACACTCATACACCGCCCTTGCAGGCTGCGTGTTTTGGTGCAGAACAAAGTGAAGTGTCGACATGCCACTCATCCCTGAGTGCCATGCCTACAACCTACTGCCCTGGCATGGATCAGCCACCCCTTTAGCTGGGTGCACTATACCAGTGGTGAGGGTTCAGGTGCATGAGCCCTATAACCCTACAGTGTCAAAGCCAATTCTTAGACATTGTAAGTGCAGTAATGCCATTAAGAGTATATAGTGCGGGGAGTTTGTCATTACGAACTCGACAGTACCATAATGGCTTACTGAGAAGTGTGGTATCAAACTTCTCAGCACATTAAACCCACACTGATGCCAGTGTGGGATTTAATGAAAAATGCACACAGAGTGCATCTTAGAGATGCCCCCTGAAAAATGACCTAACACTACTGTCCAGGCTGAGTGGCTGCTCCCCAGCTGCCACAACCAGACATGTTTGTTTATGGACCCCTGGGTTGAGAGCCTGCCACTCTTGGGGACCTGAAACAATGCACATCCTGGGACAAGGTGCCAAGCCTCCTCCCCAGGATGGGCAGGTTTCACGAAGGGCAAGCATCAAAGGCTTGCCACCTTTGTGAGCTTCCCCAGGCCTTTTGCTGCTCCCGGCAACTGGTCCCCCACCGGTTCTGACCCCCACTTTGGGCAGGAGAACTGGCGGGAAAACCAAGTGAGGAAGGGAGGTGTGCCCACCTTGCCAACCCCACCCCTCAGGTGGGGGAGACTAGGTGAAGCACAACTCTCAGTCCCGGCCATCTTGCAGATGGGGGGACCCAGCCAACCAGAGTGAGGCATATGCCCCCCTCCGACTGGAGGGTGGCATAATAGGGGGTGTACCCACCCCAAGGAAGGGACCCATTGGTCCCAACTTTTACTTATCTGTAACGCCCCTAAATTTAGTATTAAGGGTCACCCTGGAAACTTGCCTCCTCAGACAAGCCCACGACAAAGAAGAAAAGAAGAAGGACCGAACAGCTGTGCTGAAGCTAAGAAGAGGAGGACGACTACTGACTTTTCCCCAGTCCTACCGGCCTGTCCAGACCTCGAACCTGCAGAAATGAAAATCCGGTGTGTCCTGCAGCCAGAAACCTCAAGAACCCAAAGTACCTGCCTTGCCTTCCAAAGAAAAGACTGTCTACCGTGAACACCAGATTTGTTCAACAGACTCCAGCTCCGGCGAAATCCGCAAGTCTGCACAACTCCACCCGACGCCCCCGGCCTGAGTGGCCCAACACCACGAGGTCTCCCTGGTGACCCTGACCCGAGATCCGGTGATCCCTGACCTGCCTCAAGCCTCCAGTCGATGCCTGCAGCCTCAATCCAGAAGGTCCCCAGGTCCCCGCAACCACGACCAGGAGCTGGTAAGAAGATCCGACCCTAAAAGACACCCCTGTACCTGATGCCCCACGGTCTTGAGCGGCCCAACCGACGGTGTCTAGCCAACCCCCAGCATCGCAACTTACCTCTCCAAGTGGTGGTCGCACCCAGAAGACCTTCGTCCCTGAGCCTGTGTGTTTGCAAACCGGAGAATCCCCATTAAAAGTAACAGGGCACCCGACGACAAAACAGCACCCTGCAACCGGCCGCCCTAGTGCCGCTGAGGGTGTACCTTTGGTGCTAACTTGAACTCCCATTTGCCCTGAGCTTAAGTCCAGGAGCTTTGCTCCCACAATCTTGTGGCCTGCTCGTGAGCAGCCACCAACCGGAGGCCCCGTATGCCCCATTCGATAACATTGGGCCTCAGCACTCTGCACCCGGCCGCCCTAGTGCCATTGAGGATGTAACAAGTGCGCATCCTTGACCCTGGGGGACCCCTGAGTCTAACACCAGAAACCCAACTCCCACAGCAAAGTACTTAGCTGTTAACCGATAACTCAATATCCTCCCATAGGATAACATTTAAATGTGGAGTTAGAAAATCTATAAAGTCTCTAAAACTGCAACCAAGTAACCAAAACGCTTTTACTTACCTGTTTACAGGAAATGTCCCAGCGCAGTATACAGGTGTACAGCACTGTGTAAGTAATTTACTTGACATCCTATTGAAAAGTCAATACAACGTATATGTACATTATTCCAAAGTATTGCATTGCCAGTAATTCTACTGCAATCAAACTAAAGTATATATACAACTGCAATTCAAACTGTATAATTACTGCAAAATATAAATCACTTACTTGTGCCAGACTTAATTGGTTCGAAATAAAATAACTAAAAGAATATTTTTATACAAAACCAATTGGTCTGAAGTTTAGTCTTTAAGTTTTTGCAATCATTTGCTGATTGAGTGTCTACAACATATGCTTAACACTACACTCTGATAAAGCCTTACTGCTTGCCCACACTACCACAAATAGAGAATAAGGAGCTATCTACTTTTACCTCTGCCTACCTTTAGGGTTCCACTGGACTCTGTGCACACTATAGTTCACTTTGGTATAATATATACAGAGCCAGCTTCCTACAGATCCCAACTCCCTTGCTCTTTGCCTGAGCTCTCGATGGAGGAATTTAATAAAATCGCAATGAAAGTTAAATCAGGTTCTCCCATGGATCCTTTACGTCCTTTTCAATTTAGAGAATCTGCGACTTTCTGCTTCCCCCCATTACGAGATTTGGTTAATCTATCTTTGAGGTCTGGCTCTGTTCCTGACAGTTGGAAACAAGCATTGGTGATTCCCATAATAAAAAAACCTGCACTAGACCCTCAGAAATTTGAGAACTATCGCCCCATCTCCCTTCTTCCTTGGGTGGCAAAATTAGCCGAGGTTCATGTGAACACTAATCTCTGTAACTTTATTCACTCTGCTAACATTTTAGATCCTACTCAGAATGGCTTTCGACCTGGCCATAGTACCGAGACTGCGCTCCTTTCTATGGTTGAGCACCAACGAACATTGGCGGACTCAGTCCAAACGGTAGCCCTTGTGCTCTTAGACCTCAGTGCCGCGTTCGACACCGTCTCCCACGCAATCCTACTACAAACCCTATTCTATCACTCAGGGTGTTCCGCAGGGGTCGGCCCTGAGCCCCACACTTTTTAATATCTATGTCCAGCCGCTGGCTGCGGTCATCAAGCGTTGTAACCTGACCATGGTGTCTTATGCTGACGACACTCAGCTAGCGGTTGCCATTAAGTGGGGCTTCTGATATAGAGGCCACAAAGTTTCGTGAGGGAATTAGATCAGTGGCCTGTTGGTTGACTGAAAATTGTTTACAACTGAACGCTAAAAAAACAGAGGTGCTTATTATTGGTAAGCAGAGCCATCTTTGGGGCGATCGCTGGTGGCCTTCTGAGCTTGGCCCTACACCTCTTCCGGTCACTGAGGTAAAGAACCTAGGCATTTGGTTGGATTCCAAACTCAGCTTTGTTCCCCACACCAAGAAAATCGCTGCCACCTGCTTTGGTACTCTTCGTAGGCTTAGACCTACTTTCAAATTTTTTGATGCCCCTACCAGACAGCTTATTGTACAGGCTACTATTCTGTCTCGGTTGGATTACGCGAATTCTCTTCTACTTGGTGTTAATCAGGCTGAAATCTGTAGACTCCAGCATGTCCAAAATGCGGCCGCCAGGGCTCTGGTCGGCCTGCCGAGCTTTTGCTCGGCCAAAAAAACTATCTATGGACTTCATTGGCTTCCTGTATCCCAAAGGATCAAGTTTAAATCTCTTTGCCTCTCGTTCAAAATTTTGAAATTTTCTTCCCCTCAGATTTTGGAACATCTTATTGTGCCGTATGTACCTTCGCGTACTTTAAGATCTTCTGGGCTCCACTTGGTCTCCGTCCCACGTTTTAATAAGGTTAGGGCAGGCGGCCGCTCTTTCAGTGTGCTTGCCGCCAAGCTTTGGAATTCACTTCCAGAACATATCCGGGCCTTAGATGACATTCTGATTTTTAGGAAGGCCATCAAGACCTTCCTGTTTTCTGTGAATGCTTAGCTTTGTCTTTGCCTGCCTATTGGGTTGCCTGTACGCCGATTTCTTGCTTTAAGTGCCGGGACGCCCCTTTGCTGGGGCAGCTGTGCACTATACAAATCCGGCTAACATAACAGCTGCCGCTGTCGGAGTTGGCTGGTGGTGTCAGCTATTTGGCCATGGTCTTCGCAAAGCCAATCTGCACAACTCTTAATACGGCGATCGGACTGCCTAGCTCGCAGCAGTCGGACTGCCACTGCAGGTATGGCAGTCCGTGGAATGCCAAACTCGTAATAAGGCCTTAAGTCTTCATTGGAAAAAAACAGAGCCCCATTATAACTTCACAACTACATGACTTACCTAAAATGTCTGTCAAACAAAGACTCACGATTATCAGACTGTCTACAATCCAGGCATATATTTAAAGTCTGGAATCTACTCCGCACTACCTTCGATCTATGCCCTTCTCCAGGGCTTTTAGATTCTGTGTCTCCAAAACTCATTTATATCTCCCATCCCAGCAATGCTCAAGTCTTCAGAATGTTATACGGCTCTGCTAATGTAAGATGCCAAATGCTTGACAGCTCCAATAGCTGCTCCTGTGAGCAAAAGAAGCGCATGTTGGGCCTTTCCTAATGGTAGATTTAACTGTCTCGCCAACCACATGCTTTCCAAAAAATGCATATATAAATATAAATGCATACAGGGGCATTTGGGCAGCCCTCTTAATCCAAATCATTAAGGGATGCTACAGGCCTTGACTGGGTAGTACTTTTGGAGTCTTAAGCGAGTTCCACTAAGAGAAAATTAAACTGTTGTACAAGTCATGAGTGAGGTGTGTGAACAAAGCTGCGGAATGGTCCCTGAATTTAACTATCTGGGTGTGCTTGAGGTCAAAAGGCCTGCACTGGAATACCTGTTAGTATTTTTCAATACAGGCAAATCAGGGGATGCTACAACATATCTGGTTTTAAGTGTACATATAAGTGATTTCTGACATAAAATAGGTGAGGGCATGTAAACAAGGACTGAAGTGCACTAAGACCCTTGATAAAAAGGTGCACCAGGGTAGGTCTGAAGCGTGTTAGAGAAATAGCAGCAGGGTGTTGCAGGACAGGGGTGCACTGACAGCTGTGCAACAGCCCTAACACTTTAGCATGGCAAAAAAGAAAAAGAAAATATGTGATTCAAAAGTGAGACCTGCCATTAAACAGAAGTCTACTTTGGTAGCAAGTTTTCATCCAAGCATTACCGATTGTTTTTTAGCAGCAAATCAATCAACCACAACGAAAAGAAATAAACCAAGAAGCCCTAAACAGGCAGAGTAAATGTTAGACTGAAACAAAACAAAGGACGCAGTCACTTGCTAAGTGGAGTTGATGGTTTCTTTGTTCCTTTACTTATGGGAAAAACAACATTTTTTGTAAAACCCTCACCAACCAGGGTTACCCCTTGGTGGCATGCTTCATCATAGGGTCCACCACTTCAACATTGTGGCTTTTCAGCAGACACATTTAAATAGGGCCGAAAAGCTAAGTCTACAACACAAACAATATCCCCTTATATATAGGTGCTCAGCAGTCACCTAACACCGTGGGGTAGCAGTGCTCTTTCATGGCTTGACTAAATTCCAACCAGAGGCCATTAACGTAGGAGGGCCGGATGATTATGGTGAAGGGTACACTGAGGGGGAGATGATGCACTTTTATTGCGGCTTACGCGCCCAATGTAAGTCAGCCTGCCTTTTTGGCAACACTTTTAGAGGAGCTGGGAAGACTTGCGGAGGGGCCGATAGTCCTCTTGGGTGACTTTAATCTTACCTGGCAAGCAGATATAGATAGTACACACCCTCATAGAACAGACGCAAGCTCCTTTCCTACAAACGCTAAACAGTTAATATACGACCTTCGACTCAAAGATGCCTGGCTTACGCTTTATCCCTTGACTAGAGACTACACGTTCTACTTACATGTACACCGCACCTACTCTCAGCTTGATTATGTTTTTATTGGCCAGAGCCTGTTGGGCTCACTCTAGGAGGCCAAGATTTTCCCATTCTCGATCTCCGACCACTGTCCGGTCTCGATATGGTAGTGGTAGCGTATCCAAGACACCTAAGTGGTATTTTCCAACCTCCCTTACATGGGACAGCCTGTTGAGGAACGAGTTGAGGGAAGCGATTACGGATTTCTTTAATTTGAACTCACCTTAAGATACTTCGGTGTTTAATAATTGGGATGCCTTCAAAACGGTCATTAGCGGAAAATCTATAGAGCTCAACACTTCCCTGAACAAACAGAGAGCTAAAGAGAGAGAGAGACCCTAGAGGCTGAACTAGAGCTGGCAGAGAAAGAACAAAAGAGCACGCCCACCAGGGGTTCATTACGCACACTCACTGCGCTCCGTGGGAAGCTTAAGGCGATATATAACAATCTGGCAGAATGCACATTGTTGCGCCTACGTCAGATTTCCTACACACAAGGAAAAAAAATAGGCAAACACTTGGCTAGACAGCTCAGGGAAAAAAGAGAAAAGGAATACATTGGAAACATACAGGACAGTTAGTGTCCTCAGATAAGGGAAAGGCCGACATCTTCGGGGCATTTTACGAGAATCTTTACACAGGGGAGATACGGGATATCAATGCACAAAATAGATACCTCCAGATGCTGAATTTCCCCAAGGTCTCACAGGACATGAACGACACTCTCGCGGCACCTATAACACAGGAGGAGGTGGGCACAGGCATTAAATCCCTCAAGTCCAACAAGGTTCCAGGCCCGGATGGTCTGACAACTTATTTCTATAAGACTTTGCGCCCGATCTCATCCCACATCTTACGCATCTCTTTAACAAAATGGCTAAAGAGGTAGGGGTGACTCCTTCCATGGCAGAGGCGGTGATCCCTAAGCCGGGGAAAAACGCACACCTCTGCACCCCCTACCGGCCTATTGCACTTTTAAATTTAGATGCGAAACTCTATTCGGCCATCTTGGCAGACCGGCTGAATGACCTGATGCCAGACCTTGTCCACCCTGATCAATCAGGCTTCATAAAAGGCAGGCAGACTCACAACATTCGTCGAGCGGTCACCAGATCGAGAAAGTAACTAAGCAAAGGTTACCAGCTGTCCTTGTGGGACTGGATGCTGAAAAGCCTTTGGCAGGGTGGACTGGTCGTTTCTTTTTAACACTTTCAAACGCTTTGCAGATAAATTTATCAATATGATCAGATCAACTACATACAACCCCGCTACAGGGTACAGGTTAATCAGACCTTGTCTGCACCATTTTCCCTTACTAGAGGGACCAGACATGGGTGCCCATTGTCACCTCTGCTCTTCACCCGGCAGGAAGTTCCGCTTTTAGTCACACTCGTCAAAGCAAGAACTTCGTGTGATTACCTCTAGATGATCCGCTCGGGAACTTCCTGCCGGGTGAACCATGAAGCCTAGGCCTTGACCAGGAAAAAGTATTCTCAGTAGGATCACCAGGTGGTATTAAGTACTGCACCTATATATGAATGTATTAATGTGCGAATGAAGCACAATTTTTTGAGTTGGGTTTAGCAAACAAACAGTCGGAGTAGAACTAGATATATCAATAGCGGATACTAGGTCCTGAAGAATAGCAGTAGGGGTAGGCTAGAAACATGTCGACCATAAGGATTTAGGGACATTTACCCAGTGAGTCCTAAGTTGTTCCCCTGTTTTTAACCATACCGCCTGGGGGTCAGAATAAAGATAGCATCACCCACCAGCCAGGTATTTTTAAACACATATCTTCCTTTACGTCACTCCTCCTGAGCAGAATCACCTGCCTCACATAGTCACCACATTCAGTGTTTCCGCGTAGGTCGTAGCACACCCTTTCTGTAGTGGAACGGGAAGGACCATATGATGAAGCATCCCACCAAGGGGTAAACCTGGTGGGTGAGTGTTTTACGAAAAACTTCATGTTTTTCCCTTAAGTAAAGGAACAAAGAAACCATAAACTCCACTTAGCAAGTGGCTGGGTCCTTTGTTTTGTTTCTGTACATTAGGCCTTGGAGGGTGGCCCCAGCCTGAATATCCTCTAACTCACCCCTTTTTTATGAATAAATGTTAGACTGGTCAGCCTTAGGGTGGTCTTCCTCAAAACTTTTTGCCTGCTATTTTTTGCGGAATTCTTTTTTTGGTCTTAGGACTCTGAGCACTTTATTACTGCCAACCAGTGATAAAGTGCATGTGCTTTGCCCCTAAAACATGGTTTGATAGATTTATCCACATTTGGCATATCTTATTTATCTGTAGGTCACTAGTAGAGTGCAATACATGTGCCCAGGGCCTGTAAATTAAATGCTAGTAGTGGGTCTGCAGCACTGATTGTGCCAGCCCGCAAGTAGCACTTTAAACATGGCTAAGGCCTTACACTGCCATGTTGACTTGGCATTTAAACCACCTTGCAGAGCCTTAAACTCCCCTTTAATCACATATAAGTCACCGCTACGGTAGGCTCTAGGTAGCCCATAGGGCAGGGTGCGGTGTAATAAAAATGCAGCACATGTACTTTCAAGTTTTGCATGTCCCGGTAGTGAACAACACCCAAATTTGATTTTCACTAATGTGAGGCCTACCTCTCTAGAGGTTAATAGTAGGAATTCCTTATTGTACCTATAAACTATAATTCCTGATTGAGAAGGAGTAGATCTGCCATGTTTCATATCACTGGAATGGCTATGATAAATCCTCTTTACTGGTAAAGTTGAATGAATCATTACCCCTTTAAAAATGCCACTTTTACAAACATTTATTACATAACACTGTGGTAACCCACAAAACCTAAATGACCTGGGCGACTTGATACATAAACACAATGGTCCAATCAGGTAGACTGAAAAAGAAAGGATAGGCCAAACAAATGAACGTACCCTAATTCAGTTTATATATCTCCTATCTCTTCTAACTACCGGATGGAGGAAAATATTACTTCTAAGGATAGGTAAGAGTAAACACAACAATATAATTTTTCAGCACACACTAAGAAATACACTTAGATATATGAATTTCAAATTGTATTGCTCATCAACCGTATAAATACATTATTTACATATGCTGGTCGCTCCCAGAAGTATGAGAACATGCTCAGTAGGAGTGCTCATGAGTGAAATTTGAAAAAAGGGAAAAGACCCATTACATATACCATACTCGTACATAAAAAACCTGTCTAAAACAATTAATACACAACAAAAATATATATTGCCATTGAGCAGTGGAATCGTTTCACTCCATAGATAAATTATCCAATCCAGGCTGTATTGTTTTATTGTTTAACCTTTCTCACGATTGACTTGCTTATTTTGATTTACCTGTAACTCTACCCTCATAGGGAAGCCTTTTGGTGCACTGTGGGGTTGCAGGACTCTGGTTCCGATTTTCGTTGGCCAAACCACCACAAGTGCGTCTGAAGTTCCGTATGACACGGGACCGCAGTTTTGAGTGGTAACGAATATGGATGAGTTTGGTATCTACGAACCGCAAATGACGAGTATAATGGGTGTACGCAGTTTCGCTATGCAGCCACGTATGGTTCGTCTCATTTTTGGGTTCGTTCATCTGGACCCTCGGGTTCCATTTTAGATACAGCATCCATTTTGTTTCTTGCCCTCAGGTAGCCAGCGAACGGGCTTCTTGTCCGCTCCGTGACCCTGGGACTCTCAAGCTTACACGAAGGACACGTGTTTCTTTGAGGTGACTTTTACGATGAGGGAAACGACACGACTAAGGCAGATGGCCCCGCTCGAGGCTCATCTTGCCGCGCCGGTCTATTGTTTCAGCCATGCATACATTAGACATGAGGTCTTTGACCCCTCTATCAAGTTTCCTTTATTGCCCCCAACACTCTTTTCTAACCTGTTGTGCATCCTTGTCCTTTCCTTGCATCTGTTTTTCGTCCTTCCTCTTAATGTGTTTATGGTTAGGATGGAATGTGTTTATTGCGGAGGAAATATGTTTTTACAGTTGGGAACCGGCAAGACTGTCGTAATTATGTTCCGGCCTCCTGAGACATGAACGCGACCCTTTTGAAGTTTATTGTGGGAACTGAGTTGTAACCTTTGTTCGCCATACTGCGCTATGGCAAAAACCTGTATAAAAGGACCGACCCACTTCTACGAATTTGAAGCAGTCTCCGAGAACCTACACGTTGTGTACTTCTTGTGACCTCTGTATCCCTGCAGTAAATAAACGCTGATCTCTGACGTCGCTGGAAGTGTCCCGTGTCTCTGTGTTTAGTACGCCAGAACAGGTAACCCACGAAGGTTTCAGGTGTTGTTCCCTGGCACCGCTGGGTCTTAAGAATAACCCAGTCCTTCAGTTGGCGCCCAACGTGGGGCTCGACATCAACGGTACCGGTCCAAAGCCCGACGATCGTGAGGAACTTCGTGTGAAATCTCCGAGGGAAGGTGCACCCCGCTTCATCGATCCAGTTGTCGAAATAAGTGGCCCGACGTCTTTTCCCGCGAAGATCCCCGCCTCCTGACGGCTGCGACGGACCGATGCCCTGACTGTCGACCTGTTTTGGCGCCTGGCGTAGTCCTTTGTACGGCGAGACGATCGACGGGCCTTCCTGGTGACGCCATTGTTCTCTCAGTTAAGTACTTGTGGGTCGCTCCCAGTGTTGCTTTGTTGTTTGCATGGTTCCATAGCATTCGTGGTTCTTAGTAGTTGGGTTTTATTTGACGATTGCAATTGCCAAAACCGAGGGTCTTGCATTTTTGTGAGGACATCGTAATTCGATAAACCCTTGAAGTTTGTAAACTCGGTTAGTGTGCACGATGCCTGGCCGTAGTACTTTGTTTGGGTTTCTCAAATGTTGCAGCATGGATTCCCGGCTGGAGGATTCATGTCCGATACCTCCGGTTGGAACTCCGATTTACGAGCTCTATAGTCGTCATGGCGTGGGTCCTATCGTATATAATGAATATTGGGTCCGCTACACTAAAAAGGATGGCGTCCTCAGTTGGCCATCTCATGGTAGTTTCGAGACTGCCGTTTTAGATAATTTGGAAGCTAAATTGTTTAAAAAGAAAGCTAGGCCGGCCATGTTTGATTCCTTTCGGTTGTGGCGGAAAGAGGCCAGACAGAAAGAAATCAAACAGAATAAGAAAAATAAAAGAGAAGGTGTTATTGCGGTGATGCGAAATGCAGAACAATATCAATTAGACAAAGATGAGAAAGAGCAGGAAGTTAGTGCTCGGCTACACCATATGGCAGTGGATAAGTGTTATCCGGTGCTACCTTCTAATATCGATAAGACAGGAGAAGAAGCGATGGAGGATCCGCTCTTGTCTTATCTGATGAAATCGCCACCTCCCTATGCTCCCGATGTTATGGGTCCCGTGCGTCCACCTCTTCCTCAACCCGCTGTTTTTGCGGCTGCTGGTCAGCCCGCCGTTCCTCTCGTACTCCCGAATCCCCTTGGGCCCCAGATCGTACATCCTCTTGTTCCGGCTTCTCTCCCTACTGCACCTTTCCAAGTCCCTCCTCAGCCTGTTGTTCCCGCTGCTTCTGCTGCTGCGTCTACTTCTACTGTTTCCACCCCTATTGTTGCTGCGCCCGCATCTTCTTCCTCTTCTCCTTCTGTTCGTAGTCGTCTTTTGACTACTGTTGCTTCTCTTTATTCTCCGCTTTTTGGGCCGATACTTGGCTCGACTCTTTCAGATGTCGCTCAAAGGCGCAGTCAGCTTCCTGATGGTAGGGAACGTGAATCGTTGGTGAAAACGGCACGTAGATGGATTCGTAACCCTGTTAAATACACCTCACGTGTAGTGTTTGAAACGTTCTCCCAGTTTAATGTGCCTACGCAACGATTTGTGTTTGACGAACTGTGTAACTCGTTGAAGGAGGAGTGGGACGATGATGTGACAGATAATGTACCGTCAGAGGTTTCTGAGCTGCAGCATCGGTTTGCCTCGGGTGTAATCGTAGGCGACAAAGTTCGAGAGGCTTTAGAGCGCTTGTTATCCTTTCGATGTACAGTACAACCTCGTGCGTTGTTTAAGGACGAGACTGCAGAATGGATGGCACAACCTGGTCAATATCCTATGCGAGAAGTTCCTCCGGTATGGATGCCAGGTGATCCTGCTGCTAACCCTCCTGTTCCAGGCCGTTTCCAGAGAGTGTGGATACACCTCCCTTGGAAACGATCGGAAGTTTTACAAGTGAAGCAATCTTTGCCCGATCCCCGTAAGAATCCTGCAGGTTATTATAAGGAGCTGTCCCAATTGGTGGATGCTACTGTTATGAACCTAGCCGATATTGATATGTTGTTTGGCAATGTGGTGCCTCAGCCGATTTGGGCAAAAATTCGTCACGAGAATCACGTAGCCGAGTTAGGCGGTGACTGGGCTGCCCTTACGGCGGCAGATGCCCAGCAGGTCGGTGGGGCTAAACCTGAACAGCTTATAGTGGCTTTGCCTCAGAGGATAATTACCCTCATGAAAACGCTTATGCCAGCGATGCGCGTCAATTGGGACAAATTATCAGCATGCAAGCAAAAGAGGGATGAAAGCGTTTCTGATTTCTTTACGAGATTCGAGGAAGCGTTTGTTGATCATAGTGGTCAGGACATGGGATCTGAGGGTGGTCAGCGGCTGTTTGTTGATAAGTTTGTATCGAACTTGCTGCCCGACCTTAGCAACAAGTTGAAGAATTCTGAGAGTTCGTGGGCTGTTTCTACCACTGCCCAAATATTGGCTACGGCCCAATATTACGAAAACAGAGAAAAAGAGGAAAGTGAGCGTGCAGATAAGAAAACGAAGGATCTTAAAACTAAGGTCTTATTGCAGCAAGCCTATCCTCCGCGTTCGCATTTCAGTGATACACAACAGCAAAATAGATCACAATCACAGTTCTCCAGATCGCAGACGCGAAATGCTTCCCCCGCACCTCGTTTTGTGCTGGGATATAATCAATGCGCATATTGTCGTGGGGAGGGCCATCTGAAGTTTGATTGTCCGGTTCTCCGTGATAGGAACAATGGTGTGTCAGCTCGAGGAGGACGTAGTGGCCCTCAACAGGCTTCCCGTGGGAGAGGTCGTGGAGTTACCCAGAATCAGGCCGAACGCTTTGCAACGTCTTCGGACTCGCAAAATTGTTTCGATAGGCGCGAACCATTGTCCGGTCGGTCTGCACAGTATCATGTGGATGACTGTTATGTTGAGTGTGATGTTGATACGGATGGTATCTACTAGGACAGCCATAGACAAAGGAAGGGAGAAGTATCAGTTCCGGTTGATCAGAGAGGGCCTTATGTTGCAGTAGCCACTTTGGGCGTCGTTGAGCCTTTTCTGTTGGACACTGGTGCAGCAAAAAGTTCCATCATGCATTCGAAACTCCCTGGCGCGCCTTTGTCTGGCTTAACGAATGTTTCCGTTGGATTTTCTGGCGCCCCCGTTAGCAATCCAGTTTCTAGCCCTTTGCCCCTTACAATTGGGTCTCATGAGCTAGAAGCTCCTTTGATTTTGACTACTGGTTGTGGTGAGAATCTTTTGGGTCTGGATTTGTTGAAAAGGTTACATGCGACTTTGTACTGTTCTCCTACGGGTGTGGAGCTTACGTTGGGTAAGAGCGTGATTTCCCCTATGTATTTATCGATCGACAAGCTCCCACCAGAATGGAGATCTCTTCCGGACTCCTTGTGGGCGACAGGTCCCAATGACGTGGGCCTGTTGGATATACCACCTTATGTTGTCCAACTGAAAGTTGGTGCGCGTTTGCCACGCATACCCCAGTATCGTATTTCCCTTGATGGTGAAAGGGCACTATTAGCGATCATTTACGACTTGATCGGTAAAGATGTTATTGAGGAGACACGGGGTAATGTGTGCAATAGTCCCGTGTTGCCTATTCTGAAACGAACGGATCCCTCCAAGCCTCCTGTGTACCGTCTAGTTATCGACTTACGGGAGGTGAATAAAGTCGTTGTTCCGCAGTTTCCTGTGGTGCCAGACATTACAGCTTTACTGACTCTGATTCCGGCCACTGCGTCATGGTTCTCGGTCATCGATCTGAAGAATGCGTTCTTTAGCATTCCGATTGCTGAGGAAAGCAGAGACTTGTTCGGTTTCTCATTAGGTGGTCGCAGCTTCAGATTCAAACGCGCACCACAGGGCTACTGTGAGAGTCCATCAATCTACAGCCAAGCTCTTAAGAGCCAACTTGATGCGTTTGTGTTACCGGCTGGTGCAGCCTTGATTCAGTACGTTGACGATCTGTTGATCGCTGCTGACACCGAACAGCTTTGTAGGACTGCTACAGTGTCACTGTTACAGCATCTTTGTGACTTACATCATAAAGTGTCACCTTCCAAACTGCAATATTGTTGTCAAGAAGTAACCTATCTAGGTCACTTATTGTCAAAAGCGGGAAGAAGGTTGACCCCTGAAAGAATTGCAGCAATTGCTCGAATGTCTGTGCCAACAACTCAGAGAGATGTGCGTGCCTTTCTAGGTATCACGTCATACTGCAGACAGTGGATCCCGAACTTTTCACTGTTAGCGAAGCCATTGGTAGCTCTCACGTGCAAGGACGTTTCGACTCCTTTGCCTTGGACGGAGGAATGTCAGAAAAGTTTTTCTGAATTACGTGATTCATTGTGTTCGGCTCCTGTGTTAGGTACTCCTGATTACAGTAAGCCTTTCACATTATACGTCCATGAGAGGGACGGTTGTGCGTTGAGTGTTTTAACGCAACAATTTGGTGATAAACAGCGTCCGTGTGCATATTTTTCCTCGACCTTAGACCCGGTAGCTAGAGCGTTGCCGAGTTGCTTGAGGGCGACAGCGGCAGCGGCGGCGTCTATTCGACAGTCCGCAGGCCTGGTCATGGATAATATGCTCATAGTAATGGTTCCGCATGCAGTTGATACGCTCTTGAATCGGACAAAGACTCAACATCTGACGAGTGCAAGGTTGTCTGGGTACGAGCTGACCCTTTTGGCAAGTCATATACAGATTAAACGTTGTAATGTACTGAATCCGGCGACATTGTTGCCGATTAATATGGCATCAGATGATGTGCTGCCACATGATTGTTATTTACGGACTGAGGAAGAAACAAAAGGTCGTGTGGACCTGAAAAACACTCCCTTGGCAGATCCCGATGGTACTTTGTATGTGGATGGTTCTTGCTTCAAATTGCCGAATGGCGATGTGACGACTGCGTATGCTGTAGTGACGTTGAGCACGGTTGTGGAAACTGCGAGATTGAATCAGAATTCCGCACAAGCGGCAGAGTTAATTGCATTGACAAGAGCGTGTGTTTTGTCGAAGGGAAAGCGAGTGAATGTGTTTACTGACAGTCAGTACGCGTTTGGTGTTGCGCATAATTTTGGAAGGTTGTGGAGAGAAAGAGGATTTATGACATCGCATGGTACGAAGATCCAACACGGGCAGCTTGTGAATGATCTTTTGGATGCACTTACATTGCCTAAACAAGTGGCGATCGTTAAATGTAGTGCACATCGGAAAGTGACGGATGGTGTTGGTCGTGGTAATGCGTTTGCGGATGAGATTGCTAAGGAAACGGCTAAGAATCTTGCGACTCGAATGTATGCCACGAGTCCAGTGAGGTGGCCGACGGAGACTGGTATGTGTGAGAATACTGTTGAGAGTGTGAAAGCAATTCAGAACGAAGCTACTGAAGCTGAAAAGACCAAGTGGGAAGAAAGTACAGGAAAATTGGATGTGCATGGATGTTGGGTTGACCTGACGGAATGTCAGAGGTGGATGTTACCAGATGCGTATGTATTAGCTGTTGTGACGATGGCTTATGGGTTGTCACATATTAGTGCGAAAGGAATATGTAAGTTCTTGTCCCCTGTATGGAGGAATGAGGGTATTGCTAAGTGTGCCGAAAGAGTGGTTAAGAATTGTATGGTGTGTTTGATGCACAATCCCGGAAAAGGTACCCCCACTCCGCCTGGTCATTTCGCTCCTCCTGCTTGTCCCTTTGAGGTTATCCAGTTGGATTTTATCCATATGGAGAGATGCAATAACCTGAAGTACGTTTTGGTTGTGGTTTGCGCGTTCTCCAGATGGATTGAGGCCTATCCTCTTAAGGATAATACTGCCCTGTCCACAGCAAAAATCCTGCTGAAGGAATACTTTCCTAGGTACGGAATGCCACGGATTGTGTGGTCGGATAATGGAAGCGAGTTTGTGGGAAGTGTGATGCAGAGTGTGTGTAAGGGCCTTGGAATTCGGCAGAAATTCCACAGTGCTAATCATCCTCAGGCAGCGGGTTTGGTTGAAGGGTACAATGGTACCCTAAAGCTGAAACTCGCTAAGATTCAAGCTACGACTGGTCTGTCATGGCCTGATGCCTTGCCTCTGGCTCTCCTATCGACCAGAGCAACCGTACACTCTCGAGTAGGGCTTAGCCCATATGAGATTGTGTTCGGTCGCCCTGCGAATATTTGGGGAGTCCCGAGGCCTAGGGCTTTTGATAGTCTTGAGTATCCAATGTTGATTGATTATCTGCATGATTTGACCACTAAACTACGGTTAATCCATCAACAGGTCTTTGAAGCTCTACCGGCGCAGACAGAGGGTTCTGGACACCAGCTCCGGCCAGGGGACTGGGTGGTTACCCGAAATTTTGGTCGGAAACGTAACTTGGAGCCAAGATTCGTTGGACCCTTTCAAGTTTTGTTGACGACGAGGACAGCGGTTCGACTGGAGGGCCGGAAAAACTGGGTCCATGCCAGCCACACAAAGAAGGTACCGATCCCTTTACCAACTGACGGTTGGGTGAGGACTGGGATTTCGGCCACAGAAACTGAGACTCCTTTGCACTTTGTGCCGTTTAGTGACGCTCAACTTGTGGATGAGGATTCGTCGTTGCCAAACCCATATGTGGAGTCATCAGTAGCAGAAAACCCAAGGTCTGACTCGTCGTCCACTTCATCGAATCCTGTTGCGCCAGCTGAACAATTGTTTGTAGAGCAAACTCGACCTGGAAGAAATCGATACTTTCTTCGTTCAAGGACTAATAAAAATTAATAGTACGGTGGTTTTTGACGTTACGAATATTATGGACAATTACATCCTTTCTTTTTGAGTTTTTATGTGCCTTTCCACTGCTAAGAGATTTGTAATAAATTTGAAAGTTTCGAGGAAACCTCTCCATCCGGGTTACCGTAGGGCCGTGCGGGTACTTCTTTCTGTTTAGCAGGTTTCTGACGCTAGGTCGGTTACTTTTGTCGATCTCTGGGAACTCCTGGGGATTGATAATCGCTATTCAGGACGAAGTGCGTCAAGTACGTCACGGACGGTTTGTAGAGGATGGCATTCTCTAAGCTGTTGGAAGAAGAAAGGGTGTCGGCACAGAGATTAGATTTATGGAGGGTTGTACGAACAAAATGTTTTTTGTTTCAGGTGTTTCTACTGTTTCTGACTTTATCTATGCTATTGGTGGGTGGAGTGTATTTTGGAGTATCGTTGTTCTTGCCTTCTGTTTCGCCTACCTTTTCTCCTAACCTAAGTTCCCTCACCACTGTCTCCCCACATTCCTTTCATCCTTTGCCTCAGCATGAGCAGGTTAGACGTGCGGAATTCATGAATAATTCCTTTGTTCAACTTCTACATCAGCATCAGTTGGTGGTGAATACTACCAATTGTTGGGTATGTGGTTTAATGCCACACACTATGGATAGGGGTATTCCGTATTTGGTCCTTCCCTACAGCTCCCAGGGTTCAGCTCGAGCATTCCAAACTATGTTCCGTAGTGCACTAGATTCCTACCCTAGTCGAGAGCCACGGTCTGTCAATTTTGGTCCTGGGCCGTACCACAAGCCTTTGGCGATAGCCATAGCAGATCTGGATAGAGATGTTTTTGATGCATCACTCATTCCAGATGAAGAAGTGCAGGCCTATAAGGATCTGAGTGAGACTGAGTATAGTACGTCAGTGGGTGATAGACAGCTTAAGAGCTCGTCCCCGATATGGATTGTACCGCACCTTGGTAATTTCTGCTTGAAAGGTTTGGGTCGAAATCCGAGAGCACAACTTGGGAACAGTGCTTGCACTGATACGTATGTTCTACCCATGCTCTCCTCTCCTGTTTTTCTGACTGCTAAGGGCACCTATTTTGTATGTTATGAACGCGCATATACATGGTTACCCCGCGACTTCTCGGGTACCTGTTATATTGCGAATCTTTTACCTCCGACTTTCACAGTTGCTTCAGACTACCACAGAACTAGAGTCGTGAGAGGCGTTATTAGCAAAGAGGACACTGCTGGTCAAGAAGCAGGAGACTTCTTTAAAGGTTTCTTGCCGTTTTGGGGACCTATGGTTAATAGCAGGAACCTAAGACAGTTGACCCGTGTAGTTGAGTCGACTGCTAATATTACTGCAAATGCCCTTGGTAATCTAACAGCTGAACTACAGGCGGATAGACTCATGACGTTGCAGAACCGTATGGTTCTAGACGTTGTTCTTGCAGATAGAGGGGGTGTGTGTAAAATTATCCATTCGAGTTGTTGCATTTTTATTCCTGACAATGCTCCAACTGTATACCAAGCCATCTCGAAGTTGCACAAGATTTCCGAGTCCATACACGTGGACGAAGGTAATTGGACGCTCCTAGGATGGTTGTGGGGCCTAATGTCAACCTGGGGTTGGAAGATTCTAATGATCGTAGGGGCTGTTGTAACGTTTCTGTTCACGTGTTGTCTTTGTGTACAGTGTGGTCCTGCCTTATGTGGCCTATGTGCTGCGACGTGTATAAGGCGGCCATCTGTTACCAAGGAGACATTGATGAATAGGGTGATGTTCCAGCAGCAGCTGAACGATCTGATGAATATTGACATAGATTCAGATCTTGACTAGTGCTTGCCTACATGAGGGCAAAAGGAGGGTCTGAGGTTCCGTATGACACGGGACCGCAGTTTTGAGTGGTAACGAATATGGATGAGTTTGGTATCTACGAACCGCAAATGACGAGTATAATGGGTGTACGCAGTTTCGCTATGCAGCCACGTATGGTTCGTCTCATTTTTGGGTTCGTTCATCTGGACCCTCGGGTTCCATTTTAGATACAGCATCCATTTTGTTTCTTGCCCTCAGGTAGCCAGCGAACGGGCTTCTTGTCCGCTCCGTGACCCTGGGACTCTCAAGCTTACACGAAGGACACGTGTTTCTTTGAGGTGACTTTTACGATGAGGGAAACGACACGACTAAGGCAGATGGCCCCGCTCGAGGCTCATCTTGCCGCGCCGGTCTATTGTTTCAGCCATGCATACATTAGACATGAGGTCTTTGACCCCTCTATCAAGTTTCCTTTATTGCCCCCAACACTCTTTTCTAACCTGTTGTGCATCCTTGTCCTTTCCTTGCATCTGTTTTTCGTCCTTCCTCTTAATGTGTTTATGGTTAGGATGGAATGTGTTTATTGCGGAGGAAATATGTTTTTACAGTTGGGAACCGGCAAGACTGTCGTAATTATGTTCCGGCCTCCTGAGACATGAACGCGACCCTTTTGAAGTTTATTGTGGGAACTGAGTTGTAACCTTTGTTCGCCATACTGCGCTATGGCAAAAACCTGTATAAAAGGACCGACCCACTTCTACGAATTTGAAGCAGTCTCCGAGAACCTACACGTTGTGTACTTCTTGTGACCTCTGTATCCCTGCAGTAAATAAACGCTGATCTCTGACGTCGCTGGAAGTGTCCCGTGTCTCTGTGTTTAGTACGCCAGAACAGGTAACCCACGAAGGTTTCAGGTGTTGTTCCCTGGCACCGCTGGGTCTTAAGAATAACCCAGTCCTTCACGTCTGCTCAGCTCTGTTGAGATAGGTCTGAAACTGCCGCCTTCACCTGTTTTTCCTTCCTAGCGAGCAAAATCAATGCTACATTTTTGGAGGTACCTGACTCCACAACAACAGGCGCCATCTTGGAACGGCTAATTCCCAATTTTTATCGTTTTACTGTTTAACCTTTCTTGCGATTGATTTGCTTATTTTGATTTACCAGTAGCTTTGCCCTTATAGGCGAGCTTATAAGTGCATGCCGGGTAGCTGGACCCTGGTCCTGATTTTCGCTGCCCAATAGTTTTACTAAGTCCTTTTAGCAGCCAAACGGTTTTCTCTAACACTTGCTGAAAAGCGCTAGCCCGGAGACACGCCCCCCTTGTATGGGGAAATATTAAACCATCGCAGGCCCATCAAAGACAAGCCTGTCTGCGCTCATCCGTGCAGAGGGACGCCCCCCTGCTGGTTTGTCACCCCAGCCGGTGTGGAGGACACACTATGAAAGGAATCAGCTTCTCGCCCTAAACAACAAAGGTAAGACCTGTGCCTGCACGGATACCTGCGCCTTCCCTCTTCCCACCAGTACCTTGTGCTGGGAATGCAGAGCTCAAATAATGGTCCAAAACATGCTGGTCAGTAAAGAGAGGATTGCAAGCCCCCAATGTTCTATGAAAGAAAAGCCACAAATTCCCTCTGCGCTGCTTATCACACATACTAGAATTTGCAGGTTTTGTTGACAACCACCAGATAGACATGGCATTCATTACCGAGACCTGGGCCGATCCCGGCTCAGGCCTAGATTTGGTGCTTGCATTACCTCCCAAGGACTATCTAGAAACTGGACCAACCTCTCAACCGTGTGGCTGGTGGGGGGTGCCGGTATAGCCATTATTCATCATAATAACCTTAAGGCCATCTCCAAATCTGCCTCCTCCACAGATTGGGAGGCTCTCCTTTTTAATACAGAACTCTCAAGGCTAAATCCTTTAATGGACTGGTATTATGGCCCCCAAACCTCGGTCCAAGAAAAAGTTTGCGGCATCTTTTAGCTTCCTACTGGGAGCAAGTCTCTATGCTAAAGATCTCACTGTTCAAGGAGACTTCAACTTCCAACTAGAAGCCGCCTCCTATCCAGATACGGAAGCTCTAACAGAGACAATGGACAATTTTGGCATCACTCAAATCGTCAAGTGTCCGACTCATTCTGTCGGGGACACACTCAATGGGATTTAAAACCAACAACTACCACATAGCCATTAGAGGCTCACTGCTCCCAACATGGACAGACCATCATGCGGTCATGTTCCAGCTCAAGGTACCACAGAAGCTCTCAGAAAAACCCTTACCCAGCAATCATAAGACTCTGGCCTGGAACAAAATCCACAAGTAATAATTCACCAGCATTTTAGCCCAATCCAAGCCCACCCACACAGAAGACCTAGATCAAGACACCCTTACCTTTTCAAAGTGTCTAAAAGTAGCGACCTCGCTGTTGGTCCCAGAGAAAATCTCCCACCCCCACCAAAACAAGTCCACTGCCCCATGGTTCTCGGACAGCCTCAGAATTCAAAGACAATGCTGCAGAAGACAAGAAAAAAAGTGGCGAAAGGAATACAGTGAAGTGGAAAGAGAAAATGCAAACAATGCTTAAATGATTACAAATCTCTCCAAATCAAAGAAAAGTCGCTCTACTATACTTAAAAAATCAACATGGCCAATAACTCAACTAAAGAACTTTTTCAAGTAGTATCTATACTAACCTCTGCCACCCTGAAACGTCTAATAAACAGCAGTTAAGCTTTATGCAACTCTCTCGACAACTTCTTAGAGAAAGCAGAAGTCATATATAACAAATTTAATCTAACGAAAGCAACATCCCCTGTAACTAACAATATTGATATCCTATGGGTCACCCAGGCCACACTTAAAGAATTCTCTCCTACTAGATAAGAAGAGATCATGAAGCAAATTCATTCAGCTAAATCCGAGTCCTTGTTAAACCCCTGTCCTCCTGAAGTAATAAGAATAGCAGTAGACCATTGTCAATCATATTCAACATGATGTTTAAATCAGGGAACTTCCCCAAGCAGTGGAAGACAGCTTCGATACTCTCTCTCCTAAAAAAAAAAACATCTGAATCAGACCGACCCAAATAGCTATTGGCCTATATCACCCCTCCCTCTCCTAGCCAAAATAATAGAAAAAGCCATTAACCAAGTTGGCTCTGTTCATACAGAACAACAAGCTCCTGGATCTGACTCCATCCAGCTTCAGAAGTGGACACAGCACAGAAATTGTTCTAATCAAAACCACGGAAGAGGTGAGGGCCACTCTAGACTAGTGAGGAGCTGCAGCACTCATTCTACTAGACTTCTCTGTGGCCTTCGATACGGTCGACCACACATTGTTGGTCAACTGCCTTCAATACATTGGAATAGAAGGGCCTGTCTCTTTCCCTGCTTAGATCCTTCCGCTCTGATGGACAGCAGCTGGTAGCATTGAACAAGTTACTTACCTTCGGTAACGATATATCTGTAAGAGACATAGATTAGTTATGGATTCCTCACCTTAGAATTATCCTCAGGCATCTGACTGGATCAGGAGAATTGTTTCCTCAGCAGTACCCCTGCGCATTGATAGGTGGCGTTGTTCAACTCACTGAGCACTGGTGCACAAAAACTAGGGCCCTGAAAGGGAATCCCTTACCCTAGAAGTCAGTTCGCAGTACGGGGAGGATGGGTGGGGCGGTGAGGAATCCATAACTAATCTATGTCTCTTACAGATATATTGTTACAGAAGGTAAGTAACTTGTTCATCTGAAACAGACAGTTATGGATTCCTCACCTTAGAATAGATACCCCAGCAATACCAACCCTGTAGGTAGGTTTGCAAACCAAGTTCACACCAGAAAGTCCTGGAGAACTGAACGGCCGAAGAAGCAGTCTCTCTGGACTTGGCTGTCCAGGCAGTAGTGTTTGGTAAACGTGTGCAGTAAAGCCCTCGAAGCTGCCTGGCATATGTCAAGAAGGAGGACTCCACGTCCAAAAGCAGTAGTGGCTGCCATTGCCCTGATGGAATGGGCACGCAACCCCACTGGAGGTTCCTTTTCGCTAAGGAATAGCAGATTTTGATGCAAAGAATGACCCTTGGGAGATGGTTTGTTTGTGCACGGCCCGACCTTTCTTGGCGCCTACATAACCAACAAAGAGCTGGTCATCCACCTGGAATTGTTTTGTGCGATCTAGATAGAACGAAAGCACACGTTTTGGATCCAGACAATGGAGCCTCTCTTCCTCTTTATAAGGATGCGGAGGCGGGAAGTAGCTTGGCAAAGTGATGGTCTGTCCTGTGTGGAAAGAGGTAACCCCTTTGGGAAGGAAAGAAGGCCTAGTGCGAAGGACAACTTTGTCCGGATGAACAGCCTGGAAAGGAGGTTTAGAGGAAAGGGCTTGAAGCTCTCTCATCCTGCGAGCAGAGGTGATGGCAACCAGAAAGGCAGTTTTATGGGTCAGAAGTCTGAGAGGACAGTCATGTAGCGGCTCGAAAGGAGCACACATAAGATAAGTGAGAACCAGATTCAAGTCCCACTGGGGCATTACGAAACGGGTTGGAGGAAACAAGGGAGTAATGCCCCTAAGGTAGCTATTTACAATAGGGGACTTGAAAACAGAAGGCTGGTCAGGCAGTCGAAGGAAGGCCGGAATGGCTGAAAGATGGCCTTTGAGAGTGCCCAGAGCAGAGCCCTGCTGGGTTAAAGAAAAGACTGAAGAGGACAACCTCTGAAAGGGGGGCAGAAAGGGGATCATGCCACAAACTTGTTTCATCTACAGGCATTTTGATGGATGGACACCTGGCTGCCAAGATAACATTACAGACTTCGGGAGGAAGGTCGAAAGCTGTCAACTGTCGCCGCTCAGTCTCCACACAAGGAGGTGGAGACTGGACAGGTTCAGGTGGAGGACCCTCCCCTGCTGCTGCAACAGAAGATCCTCCCGAAGAGGTAGTCTGATCGGAGGATCGGGGCCGTGTGTATTACCTCGGGATACCAGACTCTTCGTGCCCAATCCGGGACCACAAGAAAGACTTGGGCCCGGTCGCGCTTGATCTTCTTCAGCATACTGGGCATAAGTGGTAAAGCTGGAAAGGCGTATAAAAGATGGCAACTCCACTTGTGACGAAAAGCGTTGCCTAGCGAGTGCCGCTTTGGAAATTCCAATGCACAGAACTGCTGACATTGCGAGTTCTCTTCGGTGGCATCTAGATCTAAACAAGGCTCTCCCCACTGTTGAAAGAGATCTTGCACCACCTCCGAGTGAAGATGCCATTCATGATCAATCATGCACCTGCGGTTGAGTTTGTCCGCCCTGACGTTCAGAGAACCTGCCAGGTGATGAACCACCAGAGATATGCCCCGATGTTCCAGCCATGTCCAAAGGCGGAGAGCCTCTTGACATAGGGTCTATGACCCCACCCCACCCTGTTTCTTGCAGTACCACATGGCGGTGGTGTTGTCCGTGACCACTTGCACTAACTACTCTTCTCCTGACCGAGGGAAGGAATGCCTTTAGTGCAAGACAAATCACTTGAAGATCCAGAAGGTTGATGTGGAGCCCGGACTCTGCCGGAGACCAGAGGCCTCTGATCTCCGCCTCTACCAGGTGGCCGCCCACCCCAGAAGTGATGCATTTGTCACCACTGTGAACTCAGGTTGGGGAAGGGAGAGGGATCTGAAGTTGACCCATCCCCGGTTTGTTAGCCACCGCTGCAAATCACGTGCAGTGCCCTCCGAGATCTGGAAGCAATCGGAAAGATTCCCCATATGCTGTGTCCACTGGATCTTTAGGTCCCACTGCAGAGCCTGCATATACCATCTGGCATAGTCCACCAGCAGGGTGCCTCAGGGTCATTCTGACTGAAACCCGGGATAGATGTTGAAAGATTGGAATCGTAGCCTGAATAACCTGGACTCGCTGCTCGGGAGGATAAGCCCAAAACGGCGCTGTGTCCAGAACCGCTCCGATGAAAATGAGCTTCTGAAAGGGAATCAGGTGTGACTTGGGCACATTGATGATGAACTCCAGCGAATGGAGGTCGGCCTTAGTCTGGAGGTGGGAGATGACATCCTGGGACCAGCCCGCCTTCAACAGCCAGTCCTCGAGATAGGGGGAAGACTGGAACACCTGATTTGCGCAGATGAGCTGCGACCACCGCCATCATTTTCGTGAACACCCGAGGGGCGTTGGTAAGGCCGAAGGGGAGCACAGTAAACTGAAAGTGCTCGTGGCCTACTGTGAACCGTCGGTAAAGCCGATGAGCCGGCAGGACGGGGATGTGAAAATGAGCGTCCTGCAAGTCCAACGCTACCATCCAGTCTTCAGGGTCGAGAGCAGACAGGACCTGAGCCAGTGTCCACATTTTGAACTTCTCCTTCCGGAGGAAGGGGTTGACGTTCTGGAGATCCAAGATAGGACGCAGGCCTTGTCCTTCTTGGGCACCAGAAAGTAGTGAGAATAAAAACCACAACCTACTTCTGGGGCAATTACTCGCTCGATGGCTCCCTTGGCCAAGAGAGCCGTAACATCCTGTTGGAGTAGGGCCAAGTGATCCTCCAACAGGCGATGGGTCTGAGGTGGCATGGATGGAGGGGTAGTCTCGAAGGGGAGGGAGTAGCCCCTTCGGAATATTTGCAAAACCCACCTGTCCGACGGGATGTTGAGCCAGTGGGGGAGGTGATGGCGAATCCTGCCACCCACTGGCAAAAGGTGGCCATGAAAGGTTGGACTAGGAGGGCTTGGAGGCTGCCCGCTGGCCCCCAGACCCACAACTGTGGGTCCCACGTCCCCGGCCGTGCAGAGGCTCAACAGCTTGCGCAGGCCTGTGGCTCTGGGCAGGATATGATAGGGCACCGCTTCCGTAGCCATGAAAGCCGCGAAAGACAGACTGCGCTGGGCGTGAGGTGGATGCGAGGCCCAAGGACCTGGCCGTAGCCCTAGAGTCCTTAAATTGCTCAAGCGTGTTGTCCGCCATGTCACCAAACAAGCGACAGCCATCAAAGGGCATGTCCAAAAGGGTAGCTTGGACATCACCTGAAAAGCCAGTAGACGTCAACCAGGCATAGAATCTAAGGGCTTCCGATGTGGACATTGTCCTGCCTAGTGAGTCGGCAAACTTGCCGGTGTCTCTCCCTTCAGCAACTGCACGGGAGAGCACGACCAGGACCTCCTCCGGGCATTATGACAGCAACCATGTCCCACACCGAAGTGGGAGTAACAGCCCAAGAGACATGCAGTGTTCACCGACTGCAGTCCCAAGGTGGAGGAAGAAAACATCTTCCTAAGGTGGTCCAGATTCTTGGATTTCTATCAGGTGGTGTGTTAGGGAATGCACCCTTGGAAGTCGAAGCTTGAACTACCAAGCTGTCAGGGGTGGGGTAGTGAGAGAGGAAAATGGGAGCTTGAGGTTTAAGGCCTCGGCCGCCCTATGCAACACCACTGCGTAAGATGCACCCTCCTCCATAGCCACAGCAGGGGGAAGAGTGCATGCAAAGGTCTGGGGAGGTGTCTAGACCACTTGCATCACCCATCTCCTCATTCCAGTTCTGCTCCTCTAACTGGTCTGCTAGAGGGTAAACAGAGCCATCCCAGTCCTCCTCACCCTCCTCTGGTATCCACTCAGAGCGATAGGAAACACCAGCAGAGAAAAGGAGTGTCAAAAGTACTGGTCGGCACCGGTCCAGAAGTCGGTACGGCTGTGTCTACATCGAGGGGGAGGCTGGGGTCGACGTCAGCTGGGGACACAACCGGCGTCGGCGGAGGTGTCATCACTGGATTCGGCGCCGGAGGTGTCACAAGGTCGACCGGCGCCGATCTGGATCCAGGCCTGGATCCTTGGGGGCTTTGCGGCGCTGGACTTCAAGCTGCCGGCATCAAAGAGTCAACCTGACCCAAGGACGCGCCAGCGGATTGGGGCAGCCCAAGATGGAATGTAAGGCTTCATAAAAGTTGCGAAGCTGGGCAGGGGTCGCTCCGGCCCCCGGAAAGGGAGGGAAGGCCAGAGTCGACCCAACAGGCACCGCAGGCGGGCCAGATGACTACCTTCCGCTCCCGGCGTCGGCCGACGGAAGGGGAGAACGCGAAGAGAGACGAAGCGATGCTTCTTCGTCTTCTTCTTGTGCTTCGACTTACCCGAAGACTAAGACTTCGATGACGAGTGGTGGTGGTGGTGGCTCTGCGACCGGTCATGAGACCTCCTTCTCGACCGGGACCTCAAAGGGCACGGAGCGGACTGCCAGGCCTCGAGAAGCTTTCGGGACCGCTCCAGCAAAGACTTTGGGTTCATTATCTGGAGTTCGGAGCACGACTTTGGGTTGTGGTTGCGATCCAAGCACCAAAGGCACACGAGATGCGGGTCAGTGATAGGAGTCGCAAGCCATGAAGCTGGTCCGACATGACATCCCCTGCACCCGGAGTCAAATGACTCAAAAAAGTGTGTTGACAAAAGTCGCAAAAACTGAGTCAAAAAGTGACTCTACGTACCGCTCTCTCCGGATCTGCACTGGCTGGCGCAAAGAAGGAACTGACGTCAGCGTGCGAGGACGGTGTCTAAAAAGATGCTGCAATGTCATTCTAGCGACCACGACCCCAGTGACGAACTCAGAGTCGACTGACGCCACCTATCGACACTCAGGGGTACTGCTGATGAAAATATTCTCCGGATCCAGTCTGATGCCTGAGGGTAATTCTAAGGTGACGAATCAAGAACTAATTGTCTCTTTCAGGTAGATCAGTTTGTTTCACAACCTTTCAGGCTACCTTGTGGGGTCCAGCAAGGCTCATCAGTGAGCCCAATATTGTTCAATGTTTATGTTACACCACTGGCTGACCTCATCAGATCCTTACGCTTTGAACTAACTTCCCTCGCTGACGACACTCAAATAGTCATCTCCTTTATGACTTAAGTCTATACCATAGCAGGAAGATTTCAGGACCGTATGGGAGCCATTAAAAACTGGATGAACACTAACTCCCTAAAACTTAACTGAAAATACAGAAGTGATCCTGCTTGGTAATCAGCACTCATTATTGTCCTCGGCCCACTGGCTTAACTAACTGGCAATGCCCCCCCCCCCCCCCCACCCCCCCTTCCCGGTAGAGAAGGAAAAAAATCTAGGAGTGTTCATGGACCACAAGCTTACCATTGCCCAACACGTAAATACTGTAACCTCAGACTCCTTCTACATGTGTTGACTAAGCAATAGGGGGTGAGAGTGGGGGGACCAGTTCCAGACTCAATAGTGGGTCTTCATCAGGACTAGGTGAATATGTAGAGAGGGAGCAATCTGGAAAAAAAGTACCATTCAGTGAGGGAGTATGGTAATCAATCGAGCAAGAAGCGAAGCCCAAAGGACTACTCATCTGAGGGGGAAAAAACACTCCTTTTGATTTATTAAGAAAAGTGGCCAGGGAGTGCCAATTGGTTAAGTAAAGGTCCGCACGAGACAGCAGAATTGTGTTGCATGCTTTGTGCTTCCTATAGATTAAATCAAACCAGTCTTTAAATCTGCTACAAAGAAACTCTAAACACAAAAGGCCTCAATTCCCCTCTAGTGCGCGTTCGAGCCCCATAGAGGTGGGAGGTGCCCTTACTGGACCCTCGCTGGCAGGATCGCCCTTGGTGCTAGTCTGTCCCTATGAATCTGTATTAGATTTGAGACGGTGCCGGTGTACGGCCCTTTGGGGTCTTCATCTTTGCCGTGAAGTTAGCCTGTCACGTTGACAGTGCCAATCGATGCCGCACCAAGTATTCCTCCCGACGCTGACATGTAGCCGCACCGCTTCGATGGAGCCGTCTGCTTTAGACAATGCTCCATCTGCCACCATACAGCTTGGAAGGTGAATGGGACACTAAAGAGTGTCAATACACTTTGGACAATACTGTCCATCCTTCCTTTGAGACAAACTGGCTGACTAACCTGGATGAGACTAGTTGTCTTCAGTCCTCCCCAGTTCCAGCTTTGCTTTCTCCACCTGGTATGGCAACAGAGGTGAGTTCCTCTCATGCTTAGGTATAAAGGAGGGCAGCTGTTCTCTTACATTGCTAGCTCCCCCATGTGAAATTGTCCAAAGACCCCTTGGTGGATGTTCTTCACCAGGGTAAAATGTGAGTGAAGCCCTTACTTCCTTATATTGTGCCTCGCCCAACATATTGTTAGGGGCTTGGGCAAGGCGGGTAAAGAGAATGCTGTTATACCGAGCTATATCCCATTGGCCCACCCCTAGGTACCCTGACTGTCTCTTGAAACATCACTCCACAAAAGGTCTGGTTGTACAACTAGCTACAGTCTCAGCGGACCCAAATGTACTCCCTCTGGTTCCATCAACCACTGGGTCTAGATGGCTGGAAACTTGTGGGAGGAATATTTTCGCTTCAGCTAGTGCGGCATTAAGGTCTTTGAATACTACCTGTATTCTTTGCAGTTTTCCCATGCGTTATGGGACTCAGTGGAGAGTTTGCTACCCTCTCTCCCCGAGGAAGCCAGAATGAACTGCTACAGTTCGTGCATAATGGCCAGGAGGTGGCAAAATTCACCATAAAATGTGTTATGGACGCCACTGATTCCATGGGTAGAGCTATGGCTCAGTCAGTTGCACTGCGCAGATATGTTTGGCTGAGTCAGTCTGGGTTTTCAGAGCCTGTACAGAACAGCCTGAAAGATATGCTGTTTGATGGTATACATTTGTTTGGTGTGCATGCTGATTCAGCTTAGTGACAACTGAGAGCTGCACAGTGTGATAAAGATACTTAGACATGCCTTTCTAGGATCTGCTTTTTTTTTTCTTTCCTTCTAACTTGTGTAGAAGGAAGTGTATATTCATACCTGGCTTGCAGTCTGTATTCTTCAACTTGCAACCAGTTTGGTGTTTCTGCTTACTGCAGGAGCGTATGGTTGTTTCACTAACCTTGAGATTCTTTCCACATTTTTGCTTGACCCTTACTCTGGTCAGTTAGGATTATAGTAGAGCATTTATCCTCCAGGACACTTGTGTTCTTACATTATATTTCACAATATGTGGCTTTTTTGGGTTACTATTACTGTTTGGTGCACAAGTCATGCCCTTCTCCTTCAGCTCTGTCGTAGACTGTTTATCAGTTGTTTATTTGCGTTCGTTTTTTTATTGATACCGGATATACAGGTCTTGCAGTTTGCTATCATCTGCAGAAGTGGTCAAGAGAGGATACCTTCATGGTAAGTGTCTGTACTCTAGGTGGAGTACTTTTTGTATGCTATGTCAGCATTTCTAAGTGTATATATGCTGAGTTGGAATTCTCAGCTTGTGCACTATTGGACCCTTGTTTGGGGGGTACTGAGTTTCACCTTCTGAGTCGGGTTAGTTATCTGGCTTACGATATACATTCATGAAGTTTTGTACCCCTTGTTGGGTGTTTTTGTTATTTGAACCTCCATGGGAGTATCAGTATATATGACCATTGTTAGCCACAAGATTACCTTCTTGAGAGTCTTCAATCCCTTCGGGCCTGATTCTGATGTCAGTCAGAAAGGCTACGAACAGCATTCGGATTTTCCTAACCTGCGTCGGAACCCACGTTTCCAACCGATTCTTAAATATTTCCGACTGATTGATTACATTAGAAGGTAACCATTCGGTCTTTCTGACTCAGTTACGACCCGCATTCTGAGACTCTGAGTCAGTCGGAGCTGAATCGTACAGCTTTACGGGCCGCGTTTCCGACAGACGTATTACGATGCCTGATTCAGACAGCCTTTCCAAATGGGTCTGTCCGACACGAAAAGGGTGTCGGAAACGTACTTTGAAGGCCTGTAGCCTGCCCCCTTCACCCAGAGCAAAAACAACAGTGGATGGACAGAATGCAGAACAATATCATACATTCACCCCAGTACAGAGATCTTGGCCTAAATCCATCGTTTTTTTTTGCTCACCATGCCATTCCAGTTTGAACCCAGCCATATGCAAATCAATCTTGACCCTGTGCCTCATGGGAACAGTCCATCCCGAACTGCCAAGCCAGGTCCTCCCAGGACTGGAATCAAGCATCCTAGGACCGGTTTCGGGGTTTCACCCCTCTTCAGCCAGGATAGCTTGATTCCAGTGGCATGGAGAGCACGGGACTCACGTCTGAGCATACCCGTCCCAGAGGCCTCTGGTTGGGGCTTGTGGTGGGTGCCCATGGGATCCCTCTTTACAATCATGCACAGTGTGGCAGGCACCATGGGGTGCCTGCGACTGGGTGCACGATATTCCACAAACACCCCCTTTTTTTTAATGGGAGCCTGTGTTGTCAGTAGGAACACAGGCTCCCATTGAAGTTATTGTGAGTCCGACCGAACGGTGTCCAGAAACATGGTAATCGGTCGGTCGGTCTTGCCGAACCCAGGTTGGTCGGAACCGATTCCGGCAAGGAGTCAGTAGGAATGCTTTCCGACTGACATCATAATGAGGCCCTTTGTGCTTTGCTCTTCAGGTTCTGTCTTTTAGACATGATTGGTTTTGTACATATTCCTTGGTCAGAATTGTTTATTTTCTGGGATTATATCATGTTATTATTGGTCTCCAGGAAAGGATGTCTTCTCCGTTGTTTCTATTGCTTCTCTTATGAAGGTTGCTTAATACTCTTTTCTAATTTCTAGTAGTTAGAGCGCTTTGCGTTATTACTGAGATTTCTTTCTAATAATGTACATTTTCTTCTCTCTGAAGGTATTTCTACACGTCGCCATGAGGGAACTAGGCGCTTGCCTCATAGCTTCTACTTTTTGTATATGGCTTTTACCCTTTTCTTACTGAATTGTTGCTCTTCTAAGGGACAAATCTTTTCATTGTTTACCCGATTCTAGTTGTTGTAGTTCGGTTTGCAGTTGTGAACAGTAGTCCCTAAATGGCATATACATATGTATGTTTCCTTTATAGATCGCTTTGATTATTTAATTATGGAATCTTTTCTAATTCCCCAGTTTCAGTATGGGTGATATATCATCTGTAGATGGGTCTCTATTCATATCTTAAGATTATGTACTAACATTGGGTTTCGTTAAGAGTCAAAGTTTCTTTTTCATACTGTATATCTTATTCAACTCTATACTTTACTGCCTCCTAATGCTGTCTCGGGCAATTTGCATTACGTTGACGTTTTTGATGGCTGCTGCTTTCCTACATGGTATGCTGGCCTTTATGGTTTCCATACTATTATGTCGGCATTGTCTGGCTGATTATTCAGCTTTACTTTTCTTCTAAACGTAATATTTTATCTTGTCTATACATAGGTGGTGATTTATTTAATTACTCCTATGTCATTGTATTTCGAGGAAATATCGTGGCGATCTTTGTTATATTTCTCTAGGGATATGACTGCTTCTATGCCCCTAGTTGCTATTATCAGGTCTGGTGACTTCGTCGTCTTTTTCTCTGGTTCTAGACCTCCGGGGAAGGTATGCTTTGGCATTTGATTCCAAAGTAAGGAATCTGTGACTAGATGTCTCTATCAGATGAACAAGCTACTTACCTTCGGCAATACTGTATCTGGTAGAGACAGGATCTAGCCGCAGATTCTTTACCTCCCTGCCATCCTCCCTGCTCTGCGAACTGTCCTCTTGGTCTCTATACTTTAGTTATGAGACTTCACATACTGAACTCAGAGTTTATTAAGACCAGCTCCTCTTTCATCTCCATGTTTTCACTATTATATAAAAATACTGTATTATATTTAGTGCTTTTTTGACACAATGGTGTCTATCATTTTAGCACAGTTTCAATAGGCAGTTTCTATATGTGGCGCCACAGTTTGAGCTCAGAAAATAGATACGGAAGAAACGGACATTGACGGGGGGCTTTATGGACTCTGTTGACGTCACATTGCGTAGTGATGTCGACATGGAGTCATGCGGCGCCCTCGTCAGATGCACGAACATGCTGTGGAAAATGTTTCCAGATCCAGTCTCACGCCTGGGGGAGGACTCTAAAGTAAGGAATCTGCAGTTGGATCCTGTCTCTGCCAGATACAGCGTTACCAAAGGTAAGTGACTTGTTCATTAAACTTTTAAAAGTGCAATGCATAAACAGCAGGGGGCTCAAGCTGCCTGTTGTTCTTCGACCAAACAGTACCAAAGCAAAGCTTGAAAAGAATTTATAAAGCTATTTATTTTTCCACATGAATGTAATTTGTCTTGCAACATTGTACACGGAATTCAGGGTCTGGCCTGGTCTGTTCCTCTCACACTAAGTAGTACATGTTAAGAGTTTTTGGTTGGATATTTAATGTAATATAGTATAATATTAAAATACGATTTATGCAAATCCCACTTCAAATTGTGCCGTTAGATGCCAAATACGGGTACTCTCGCTGCAACAGTGAAAATCAAATCCCTGATACAAGGATTTTCATCATTCCATCAGATTTTTTCCTGAATGCTCTTACCATGGCATATCCCGCCTCTCCTTTATTTATGTGTGCAATTTTGCGGTTAGACGGTGACCTCTGACTCAGATAAGTAAGAGAAGTGGGAAGGGAGAGACAGGAGGCCAGGGCAACAATAAAAAGAATGGAATACTGAGAGAGGGGAAGAAGGGAGACAATGATAAGGAAATTAGATAACTGGGGTAACCAAAACTACAGATACAGAGAGGCAGAAAGAGGAAGCATTAATGAGAGAAATAGATTTATAGAGATAGGTAAGGATGTAGAGTGCAACAATTCAGGACGGGACTCAAAACCTGGTTATTCTAATGAATCAATCACCAAGCAGCAGCTAGCAACTCCAGGGCCTTGAGACCCTCAAGGGTGATTTTTCAAGCTTTATAAATAACTGATTGAGTGAGAGACAGCGAGAAAGAAGAGTAGGAAGGAGGTTGTGAAAACTGAGGGGTGAGGCAGAGAGAGGACTAAAGTAGAATGAGGTAAATTAGAGGCAAAAGAGAGAGTTGGATGCAGACAAGTAAAGTGTAAAGAGATGAAAGTTACAGCCATTAGTGGGGTGGCAAGAGGGACGAACCACAGAGGTATGGAAAGACTGATCAGATAAAGAGAATAGTGAGACAGAGAAAAAGGTAGAAAAAAAAGACTGAAGGACAGAAAGACAGATGAGGTATTGATAAAAGAGGTGATGTGGAGATGAGAGTAAAGTAGATAGAGGTTGAGGCTGATAAAAAGGTAGTGAGAGAGGATGAGATTCAGCTGAAAATGAGGTAGAGAGATGTATAACGAGCTAGACAGAGAGGGGTGATGTAAAGAGGATGAGCTGAAATGGCGAACAAGTAAAAATGAGAGAAGGTTTCAAAGGTTGAAAAAGAGGCAAAGAACGAGAAAGAGAGGTAATAAGAAAGGAGTAAGCCAATAAGCAAGTTGAAGGAGGTGGAGAGGTGAGGTAATGAAAGATAGGTGAGGTACATTGAGAGGGTAGGCAATGTGAGAGTGGTGGGGGTAGAGTGATGAGCTTAGTGATAAACGTAAGTTAGAGAGAAATGAATTGGAGTTAAAATAGGTAGAGAGAAATGAGGTAAGGAGTTTTGAGTTAGAGAGAGTGCTGATAGAGGGGAGAGCATATTAAGAAGAGACACACACGGGGAGGAGCCTAGCGCTTGACCAAGATGGCCGCGTGAGCTTAGAGCTCCCGAGACCCTCGCGCCCTCCGTCGACTATCCTGTCTCCAATCCTGATGGTATGCATGGCACCGTGTTGCTGAGTTGCCAGGGAGGCGATTGATGCTGCCTGCGGTCGGATCGCCCATCGGGAACCGGACTTATGACTGGCGTAAGATTGCGGCCTAACTCCCGGAGATGCCAGGGGCTGGAGTTGGCAGGATGCCCGACTCCTAGTTGATCAACAACGGCCTGGTGAGGTGTGAACTGTCGGACGGAGGCCCTCGCTCTTTCACTTTCGGTTTCGTTTCCTTTGTCTGCCCGGACACTGTAGTGCTCTGGGTGGCTTTATAACCCCGGGGACGCTCGGTGGGCTATTTTGGCAGAACAAGGCGGACCTGCTCACTCTTTATACCTCTCTCTGAGAGGGGACGGTCTTCACTGCATTGGACTGCCTGGAGTCCATTATGTCGGGCAAGGCAGAAGGTGATCGGCTGAAGACTAAGTCAACCAGGCGGGGAACGTATTCCCAAGTCAACAGTATGGACCGCTACGCCCTCCTGAAGACATCGCCGAGTGGATCGAGCCAGGCGCCGGATGCCCAGAAGGAGGACTCGCCTGGGACACCGGAGCTCTCCCTGCAGGATGTCATGGGCGCGCTTGATGGGATGCAGACCTCGATGGGGAGGCAATTCGAGGCCCTGGCGCATAAGGTGGATGCCATCCTGGTGGATGTCAACTTGATCCGCTCGGACCTGGGCAAGACAAACGAACGCGTTAAGGACCTGGACCACAAGACCACGGGCCTCACTGATGAGGTTGCGGATCTGCAGAACGAGGTCCGGAAGCTGAGGGCCGAGAGTGACCTCGCCGCCCGCCGGCTGGAGGACTTCGAGAGCCGGTCCAGGCGCAACAACGTGCGCGTCATCGGGGTCCCGGAGTCCTCGGATGAGGCTTCGGTGGACCTGCTGGTGGAAGATTTGGTCCTCAATCATCTGAAGCCTAAGGGCCTTGGAAAGTTTTTTGCGGTGGAAAGGGCCCATAGAGTGCCGGGCGGACGGCCCAAGGCGGGTGCCCCGCCGCGGCCGATTGTCGCCCGGCTCTTTCATTTTCGAGATCGGGACGCTATCCTGCAAGCTTCGAGGGTGACGGGCCCAGTCCCCTTCCAGAATGCGTTGGTGAATTTTTATCCGGACTTCACCCAGCAGGTGCAGAGACAGAGACAGAGCTTCCTGGGGGTGAAGCGAAGACTTCGGGAACGGGACCTAAAATATGCCATGCTTTTCCCCGCCAGACTACGGGTGGTGCATGAAGATCGGACATTCTTTTTTGACTCTCCTGTTATGGCCGACGAATGGCTGGACGCTTTGCCCCGGCGACGGACCGGGGACGACACAGCTGAGCATGGAGACAGTGGCCGGGATGGACAGGGCTGATATCTCACAGCCGGCCTGACTTGATTTGACCATATTTGAAGATTTGAACAGTGTGCAGTAACTGTGGAGGGTTGCGGGAGGACGAGGGGTGCTCTTTTCCTCCCTTGGGGTACTTTTTGTAGATTTTTTGTTTTTGTAGGGCGACAGGCACACTGCAAGTTGGGGGGGCTTTTTAAGCTGCAGCAGGGGTGCAGGGTGGGGGGAGTTATGGGGAGTTTGAATTTGTTGTTGGGGGGTTTATTTCTGCAAGGCATGATGATTATCCTCAGGGTTGTTCCATGGTGGCGCCTCGGGTGGGGGGTGGGCCTCTTTCCGTTTGAGGATGGGGGGTAGAGGCCTAAGTGTTATAAGCTGGAATGTTAATGGTTTGGGGGATCGCATTAAGAGGGGGATTGTTTTGCAATTTCTGAAACGCTCAATGCCAGACGTTGTACTGCTGCAGGAGACGCATCTCATAGGCAATACGTGCTATGCCCTAAATAGGAAGGGGTATAAATTCATTGCACACTCGGGATTCTCTTCTGGGTCCAGGGGTGTGGGCATCCTCGTTAGAGCATCACTGCCTTTTGAGGTGGACTCCACCATTGTTGACGATAGGGGAGGTTTGTGGCGGTGGCGGGGCGGTGGGAAGGAAGGACTTTGGTTTTGGTTTCGGTTTATGTCCCGCCGGCCCTGCAGGCCGCCACATTTGCTGAATTGGGCAGGGCTTTGCTGACTCTCCCGGGGGGCATGCTGGTAGTGGGAGGGGATTTCAACGCTGTGGGCTCCGGACTGCTGGATAGATACCCGCCCAGGGACACAGGGGGGGCTCAGAAATGGCTTCCAGACCTCCTGGACACATTTGGCCTGATAGACTGCTGGAGGCTCCGGCACCCCACACAGAGTCAATACACGTTTCACTCCGGGGCGCATGGTAGCCTCTCCAGGATTGACTACCTGCTCACTCTGGCCGCACATGCCTCGTTGATATCCGAGGCGAGGCACATGGCACGTGGTATCTCTGATCACTCGCCAGTGTGGATCCGGCTGGATCTCGGTCGGGAGGGAGGATGGCCCCCATTAACCCATGGTATTTCCGAGACCCCAAGATGCGCAGTGCCCTGGTAAAGAAGGTAGATAATTACTTTAAGGACAATCTGGGAACCGTGGACTCGGCGATCTCGCTGTGGGAAGCTTTTAAGACCGTGCTTCGGGGGGAGGCCCTCTCCCTGGTGGTGACTGCCAAGAATCGGAGGGATTGCGAAGTGCGGCAAGTGGAGGAGGAGATTGCGGCCCTTGAGGGGGATATGGAGGAGGAGGTCACAGAGTCCTCATTGCATGAGCTTTGCTTGAAGCAGGCGGAGTATAGGGACCTGGTGACGGAAGCCGCCAAGACCCTTAGCAGGGAACAACAGGGCCGTCTGTATGATGTTGGAGATAAGGCAGGGAAACTCCTGGCGTGGCTGGACAGGAAGCAACGGGTCAATAGGGTGGTGCCAGAGTTGATTGGAGAGGGGGGAGAGGCGATTGTGGAACCTGAGGGGATTGTGGAGTGTTTCGCGGAGTATTTTCATAGGGTTTATTCCTCTGTGTCGGACAGGCCGCCCGAAGACTCGACTGATCTCCTCCGTGATATCGAGTTGCCCTGCCTCTCTGACATAGATAGGGAAGATTTGGATGGCGACATCACGGTCGATGAGGTGGCGGGGGCGATTTGCGCGTTGAATTCGGGTAAGGCCTCTGGACCGAACGGACTGCCGATCGATCTGTACAAACTGTTCCCGGATAGGGTCGCCCCTCACCTGCGCGCCATGCTTTTGGAGGCGCGGGGAGATGGGATCCTTCCGTTGGATCAGCGGCTGGCTTCGATCGTGGTCATACACAAAGAGGGTAAACCCCGAGATAGATGCGCCTCCTATCGGCCCATTTCACTCCTCAACGCTGAGCCGAAAATTCTGGCCAAACTCCTGGCTACCCGTCTGATTAGGGTACTTGGCGATCTGGTCCACCCGGATCAATCTGGCTTTATCCCGCACCGAAACACAGCATTGAACCTTAGGCGTCTTCATGGCGTCATCGCCAGGGCGGGCACGCTGCGTGAACCGGCTGTTGTGGCATCTCTTGATGCCACGATGGCCTTTGACACGGTGGAGTGGGCATACTTATGGGCCGTGCTGGCCAAGTTTGGTTTCGGTCGCGGGTTTGTGAGTTGGGTCCGGTTGCTGTACGAGGGGCCACTAGCGAATGTTGTGGTGAATGGTCGGGCATCTACTCCGTTTCAGCTTGGTAGGGGTACTCGGCAGGGCTGCCCCCTGTCGCCTCTGTTGTTCGCCCTCGCCCTTGAACCGTTGGCTGCGTGGATACGTTGGCACCCGGATATACGGGGCCTTAGGTGGTCGCCTGATCACGAGGATCGTATTTCGCTTTATGCCGACGATATCCTGTTGTATCTTGCCTCACCGAAGAAGTCACTTATAGTGGTCTGTGACGTACTCGCATCGTTCGGTAGGAACTCGGGGCTTGTGATTAATTGGGGCAAATCGTACTTGTACGTTCTTAGTGGCGAGGTCCCACCGATCCCTAGAACATGTCCGATACAGGTTGCCCAGCAAGGTTTTGTGTATTTGGGGATTTTTATATCCATGGATCCTGTTGTGCGCTATGAGAGGAACCTACTCCCCCCCTTGGCACGCTTGAGGCGAGATGTTGAAGGTTGGCGGAGGCTGCCGCTCTCCCTTGTTGGGCGTGCGGCCCTGTTCAAAATGATGTCCCTTCCCCGCTTCCTCTACGCCCTCCAGAACACCTTGGACTGGGTACCGGCCAAATACTTTCGGGAGGTCGAAGGCCTCCAAAGGACGTTGCTGTGGGATGGGCGGCCGCGAATAGCTATTTCAAAGTTGACGCTCCCATGGTACGATGGGGGCATTGCGCTCCCAGACATCCGACGGTACTATTGGGCCACGCAGCTGAGCGCGATCAACCATGGGTTTTACGGCCCTGCCCTTAGCCCTGGGTATGCCATGGATAGGTGGCTGCTGCGCGGAGGCAACTACTACAGGGCGTTGTATTCGCGGTCCCTAGACTCGTCCCTCACGGGGCCCACAGGTGTGGCGGTGCGCGTATGGAAGATGGCGACCGACTCGCTGGGCTGGAAGGATAGGCTCACCCTCGCTACCCCATTGTTTGAATCGGAAAGGTTGGGAAGACTCTGGCACACGAAGGGCTTTGATAAGTGGGACCTGATAGGTATATCCAAGGTAGGAGATGTGCTGCATAAGGGGAGGGTAAAGTCCTTCGAGGAGTTGCAGACTGAGTTTGAGCTAGGGCCTTCTGAGTATTTTAGGTATATCCAGCTGCGTCACGCCCTCCGATCAGTCCTTGTGGAGGGTGAGAAGGTGCCGGAGTCCTCTCCCCTTGAGGACCGAGTCCTTGATGGTCATATGCCCGAGAGCACGATTTCGCTCATATATAAGAAGTTGATAAACGTCCGGGCAGACTTGCTATTGGGGCTGAGAGAACAGTGGACCAGGGATGGCCTCGAGTTGGATAACGAGGACTGGCAGTCAGCGGTTTCTTCGCCTAAGGAGGTTGCGATCCCGTCGCGTCTGAGGCTGGTGCAGCTTAAAATACTGCACCGGGTGTATGTTACGGGGCCAAGGCTGGTCCACATGGGATTCTCGGAGGACGGCCTGTGTAGAAGGGGATGTGGTATGGTGGGTACTTTCCTGCACATCATCTGGGAATGTGGCGTCATTGTGGAGTTCTGGAGGAGAGTCCATGCAGTTATGGGGGAGGTGACGGGCATTGTGGTACAGCCGGAGGCGCGGTGCTGCCTCCTGAACGTCTGGGGGCCCACTGATCTCGATGAGGCGCAGACCCAATGGGTGACTCTGGGTAACATGGTAGCAAAAAGGGATATCGCGCGATTATGGGGCTCCTCGGGACCCCCTACACTGACCGCGTGGAAGGAGAACATGGATTGGAGCATGTTTAGGGAGAAGACGGTCTACTGCTCTAGAGGTCGCCCCCGGAAGTGGCATGCCATCTGGGGGCGGTGGAACCAATACAGGGGGGGGGAATATGTCTTGCCCCGGAACTGGAACCTCCCGAGGAACAGCTTTCCCCCTGACCTATCTTCCAGCACAGTTTGGTTTTGGTAACTGTTCTGGGCCTCTGCTGTTCCCCTTCTTCCTCCGCACACAGTCTTATACTTAGTAGATGAGTGGGGTCCTGCCTCCCCTGGAGGCTCTCGCCATGGGATTTCAATGTTTCTGCCTTGCTGGGGTTTGTTGTGTGCTTTTTCTGTGTTTACTTAAAATTGGACCTTTGCATTACTCATCGTACTGTATCGGGGACACATTACTGTATCTAACCTGCAATGCTGCCGAACCTTCGGGCTGTCGGCTGAATAGCTGTGTCCTGAATTTCGAAATAAAGGTTTTCAAAAAAAAAAAAAAAAAAAAAAAAAAAAAAAAAAAAGAAGAGACACACACAGAGGTGAGATGGAATAGCAGCAAGGTACAATGTGGCGTGAGGTAGAACGAGTTGAGGTAGAGCTTGGTAGATATGTAGAGGTAGGCACTGAAATTAGTAGAGAGGTGAGATTGTGAAAGAGACGTTAAGATAGATGGAAGAGAGGTATTTTGAGGGTGAGATGAGGTAGACACAGTTGACCTGGAGAAAGTTGCAACATAGAGAAATGGGCTAGGTACATAGGGATGTAGATAGGGAAAGAGAGAGAGAGGTAGAGAAAGAGAGGTAAAGAGAGAGAGAGGTAGAGAGAATGGTTGGTTGAACAACCAGTAATGTGATCTGAAGAGAGGAATAAAAAGATACATTTTTAAAATTAATTGCCAACTGCTTGCGAGCTCAAAGGTTAATTAAGGCTGGCGAGACTGGGAATGTAAAGCTGTGAAATTCAGAAATGATCCACTCACAGGGTCCCCTTGGATGTGGTTGACCTGTATAGTTGCTAATGCCTTAAGATGACTCTTTCCTCAAACATCATCCATTGGTCATTCCCCATGCTGGATTCTACCGCAACCCCCGCATCCCAGGAACTTCACTGCAGTCTAGCATCCCCAAGCGGAAACATTCACTTCCTCTGTAGCCGCTGTAAGCAATTCCATGCCATGTTGTATGGCTGTCTTACTCTGCAGTACAGTTGCAACACCCACTGCTTCTACATGGTTCATCTTTCCCCTCTCTGAGACAGCCCCTTCCCCCATGATTGGCATTTTCGATACCCATACACTGGTCTATTCCTTGCCTCCACGGATCGATATTCTGAGTTAACAGTTTTGGCTCTATTCTTTGCAATATTGCTTCTAGTCCCCATGTGTACTAAAGAACATTGTATTTTTTTTATTATTAGTCAGATCCTTTTCCACCGATATGCGCAAAATAACAAAATCAAGGTTTACCCATTCCCAGGGAACAGCTACCAACTCAACGTATACCCTTATACTACCACTTTAAGAAATGTGGGATTTGACAATACAAACAGGGAGGATATTGGTTTGACAGTTGAGACTTAGGACAGAATGTTGTGTATGTGTTTTGGTGGGGGCATAAAAATATTGTATGGAGGAATAATTTGGGGTTGCGGTGGCTTTGTGACCAGGCTATGAGTAGATGGGACAGGTCAGAGCAAACTATGGCTTATGATTACATTCTAATTTAGTCTGAATTTCTTTATTGAGAACTTCTATATAGAAAATCTCTTGAGTATCTACCAGGAAAAACAAACACGAAGGACAGTGTTCCTCCAACTTGAGGTGAAGCTGAAGTGCATTTTGTAGATTTAAAAGGGTTGGATCAATGTCACAGATTTAGAACAACCACGTATGAAAGATCTGCATACAGTGAAGCTCTATGGAACTAATATATGCTGCCAGAAGTAATCTAGAAAATCAGGCAATTACCTAGCCCTCGTGCACCTATGCTGGGCACCCCTGGTATAGAGTATATTTATGTTTGCCTTCCATGGCTTCCCAAGAAGAAAGAACTACTGGTACATCCATGAACCCCAAGCAAAAGAGAATTTAATAATTATATGTGACACTATATGCTCACAATCTGGTAACTGGAAATATTGCTTGTGTAATCTATTTTCAGTGCATACAGCCATACTCCATATATTAACATAGAAAAACCTACATTTTAACCAAATATGCTCAATATGTTGTTAAACGGTTGCTGTGGAAGTAAAGAGTCTAACGTAGATCAGCTTGACGATTTCCTGTATTCAAATGAGCTTGATTGTGATGCATGACCATTGGGATTAATTGGAAGCAGTGAACAATCATTCATAGGAAATATAGCCCTAAGAGAGATTGGTTTCCAATTTCAACTTACAGGTAAAACCACTGAGTTCAGAGTAATCCATGACATGCCCACTGCAACAACCAAAACTGCTAACATTCCAAATTGCTAAACTGCTTTCTCTATTTGCTCTGTTACATTCATGTTCTTTACCTTGCACTCAGGCTTCTTCCCCATCATCAGTGACTTCAGTTTCCTTATGTACCACAACGCGTGTGACAGACATGTCAGGGTGCATCTCTTTGGCTTCTTTAATTGCCTGTGCTAGAGCCTGTGAACAAAATCATACAGTGCACACATCAGTCAACTAACCAAACACCCCAAAACAGGATCAACAAGCAATTGGCATTGGAGCTTCAGAGATTCCAAACTCAGCCTTGTGCAGTTTAACTTAGAATGTCTACTTCTGTTCCATATCAATCATGGGGAATTTTTCTGATCTAAGCTAATCCCCCTGATACTACTAACTTAAGTGTTATTCAAAGATAATAATAAAAAATAAGAGTGGAGCGATATGTGTAAAACTCATATGGGTGAATTTACAATGTGCATTGTGGAAAAAGAAAAAACGCCTTGGAACAGGTAGGAGGCCTATGGCCATCTTGGAGTACAATACGGGCTAAAAAGAGACCTATGAGGCTCAAGTCTGATTCTCACCACCAGATTCGAGAACAGCACTTCTATCTCGGTTTCTTTCTCACACTAATGGCGGCAACGCCTTGATAACAAAACGTCTGTTGTACTTCTTAGAGCCATCTTGCACTATTGAGCACGTCTTGTAAAGCAAGCATAAACAAGCGACAGAATTACACCCAATTTATAGACCTCCACTGGCTACATTCAAGGCAGAATTAACTTCCCTCATGAACAAGGCAGTTTAGAGCAGCGCATTGTAGACCAGGTCTGACTGACAAGATTTACATATGCAAGATGTATAACAATAAGATCCTGCCATAACAGTCCGGTCCGGAAACGTCATAAGTAAAATGTGAACAGTGATGATGGAAACATGCAATGTATGATGTAACAAAAATGAGAGTAGGGACGCGCAGTAACTTTAAGACAAATGATCGCAAGATGCACAAATCTGCAATTGGATGTGGCACACTAATATCACTTCTATGTTGTTACACTGGTAACTGTAATTTTATACATGTGTTCTATGCTTTCGTCTTTAACATCTGAGTATCCTGCATAAAATCATGATGATAGTTATGTAAAAAACAGAAAATACCAATAAAGATATTAATTTTTTTTCTTTTTTTTTTTTAAATGAACAAGGCAGTTTAGATTGGTCTGTCCTCCCAAGGAAGAATCAAACTCCACACTGCAGGAAGACAGAGAAACATCAGATGCAAATCAACACGATTTTGTGATATCCCAATTACAAAAAGAAATCAAAAACTCTCAACCAAGCTTTCTCCAGTCAAGTTCCTAGAACTTGGAATAATCTCCCTGAACACAAAAACCCTTACTTTCCTATACACTACCTACCCTGAACACTAAAAGCCGCTTAGCACCCCCTACCACTTACTATGAAACTGTCAACTTCTGAACCCTAAAAGTACCTTACTCACCCACAAAACCCAAATATATTTAAATTATAAAATTTAAATTTTAAAAATCTACATCATTTATAAATATATTTAAAATAATAAACATTAATCTATACTTATTAACTAATATTTTACTTAAGCGATTATACATTTTTCTTAATATACTGTTTAAATTTAAAAGCTATGTATTAATTCTATTACTTTAATAATAAGTGAAAAACTATATACACAAATATGTATATGCACACATATATCAACATATATAATAAAAACATACACGTTATTTTTCACAAAATTAGAAAGTACTTACCTATCAAGGAAAATACTGCAATATAAAGTTCTCAAAAACCTACCTATGATGCAAAGACTCTAACGTACTACCTGTGATGTAAAGTCCCACAAAGTAAAATCTAAAATGTAATGGTAGCATACTGTTAGAAATGGGATTCTTGATTGGCGGAGATATGCACCCAGGTCATGCAGGAACCAGCCTTCTAGTCAGGGTAAGCTAGATATACACTAAAAATTAACCTGTGCTCACCCTCTGGTAGCTTGGCACAGAGCAGTCAGGCTTATCAAAAGAGGCAATGTGTACAGAATTTGCGCAACACATACAGTAACACTACGCATACTCCACAAAAAGACTACACACAGGTTTAGAAAAACAGATTATTATATTCTGAACAAAACAAGATCAAAACAACAATAATCCAATGTATAGAAGTTGAGATACTGAATTTTAAAGGAATATCTGCAGTAAAACACCTAGAAGTAAGCAGTGCAAAAACGGTTACTTTAGGTTGCCCTGGACTGGGGCAAAGTGCATGTTCAGGCCCACCTCATGGAATCGCGGGCCGGCTACAGGACCCACGCAGGCACCGGTGCACAAAGCACCTTTCCTGGTTGCAAGCAACAAGATGTGTCAATCTTCTCCACACAGTGAAGGCTCCGAAGACGGGTGCCAGAGTCAAGAGGTGTCGAGCAATGCACCGGATTCTGCCACACAGTTGAGGGGATGCACTGATCTCACTAAGCTGCAGCGATATGCTGTCCTATGTGTCAATCTCTGGAGGCAAAGTTCTGGTTCCAATGTGATGCTCCGATTTTACTCCTGCAACCAGGTCAATGCACCAATTCTGCTACACACAGGCAGGAAATGTGTCGAAATCTGTATTGCAAGTATCTGGGCCACTTCCAGTGAGCCAGGCACAGGAGCACGGATAGAGAATTTGATATCCCGGAGTCTCAAGTAACAGGAGGCAAGCCAACAAGCCCTTGGAGATCACTTAGGTGAAGACACAGTCCATCTCTCCTTCAGCTGAGTCAGAGATCAGCAGGTAGCAGGGCAACAAACAGAAAAGCAGGCCTTCCACATCAGCAGGCCAGTTGAGTCCTTTAAACAGCAAAGTAGTTCTTCTGGCAGAACTTCAGTTACAAGTTCAGTAGTGACTGATTCTAGGGGGTCTGAGACCTAGTACTTATACTCTCTTCCATACTGCCCAGGAAGGACCATCAGAACGCAGATGTATGTTGATGGCTACTCAGACACATGTACATCCTTCCTTTGCTGTGGCTGTCTAGAGGGAATGTACAAAGTGCAACTGTACCCAGTCCAGAGCATTGGAGACAGGCTGCAAAGCACACAGAGTTACAAGCACAGACGAATGACCACTTTCTAAAAGTGGCATTTCTAAAATAGCAATGCTAAATCAAACTTTACCAGTAAGGAGAGTTTGTCATTATTATTCCAAACATATGAAACATGAAAAAGCTACTCTTTTTAAGTGTTTGAGGTAGTCCCACATAGAATCAACGCTATCTTTTATCATAGATACGTTTTCTTATGTTGCTTTCCCTTCACACATTTACACGCATGACAATGTTGGATTAGTTTCGCCGACACTGCTTCGCGAACAGATTCTGCTTCGCATAACATTATCATGATTCCTTGAACACCATGGATAAGATCTTCAAACACATTGTTCAAATGTTGTTCTATTTTTCATCCACGGGGCGACATGGCTATCTATAGACCAAAACAATGCTGGCATGCACAGGACTCAAAAGGATGCCTTTCTCTACAAATAAATCTACAAATAAACAAGCATTTCCGGATTTAGGCCGAGGAGCGTTTTGCTGATATTTGCAAGGTTTCTACACGTGGAAGCTTCGGCCCAACGGCTTGCTGATTTCTCCTCAAAGGTAACCCAGCTTGTGACCAAGGCGGGGACTTACATTCTTTTCCATCAGGTAACCGGGGTCGGATCATCCAGTACAGAGATTCTTGGCTGTACACACACACTCGCCCTGGACACTTAGGTTAGGGACTGCATAGTGGAGTATGACCAATTTTATATATTGTTGTATATGCCTGCATATATGAACACTATGTTACCAACATGGTGGAGCTTTTTAATCTGTTCACCATTCTAGTGCTTCTAATAACTTTGATTTGTTTCGGTCTATTGATAATTGCAGCACATATATTCTATACAAGAATCACGCTGATTCAATAAACATTGAAAACGTCCTTTTGTGTATTTCTTGTATTCTTCTCGGAGAATACTAGAGCACGAGTGCCTGAGCAAAAGGGTTCAAGACCAGTTACTGCGCTTCATGGGGGACTAGGTTTGTCATGTTCAGTGGTTGCCAGAAACTATTTGTTGGTCAATTAGGTTTAGGGGGGCTTATGGTGGCACTGTGAGCTAGCTGGTCTATAGAACAACATATCATGAGTGGGTGCATAGAATCAGTCTGGCACCCTCCCAAAATTTATGCTGTCCACAAAAGTGCAGTTCCTACCATAAGGTGGAAACTACATCACATGGTGCCACCACAATTGGCTGGGTTCTGATTTAGTGGATCGCCTGAGTAGCTCAATCGTGCCTTCTCAGAGACCACTACTTACCTCCAAACGGGAGACGTCCATGGTGGTTGGGAACATCCTTCTCAGCTGAATAGGAAACACCTATGTATTGGCTGTAGGCAAATCAAGCTTGAAACAATTTAGTATCCCCATTCTGTAACCCTCTCTGTAATTCATTACCTATAATGTCTGCAGATGAAAATCCCCAGGCATTAAACATACCTGAGAACTGCAGAAAAGCAGTCACTCTAAAATTATTACAGCATGGCCCTTCCAGCAAGGGGAGATGTTACTTTTGTGGTCTTCTATTCTTGGGTTACATTACTAGCTGCAGACAAAATCACACAGTTATTTCACACCTACACTGTGGACGAAATACCAAAAGAATACATTCCATATGAAAAAATAGAGATATCTCTAACTTACCAAGAACATATGATTTGGTTTAAAGACACCCTCCCACACTAAAGAGCAAATGTTAGACTCGGTCCATTCAGCAATGAGGCAGCGACATGGCCGGTCTTAGCCGGATACACACCACATCCTAATGTTGATAAATTTCCAACAACAGAGGTGTGAACACTATATAAAGACTTAGTAACAATATACAGGAGTCCTACACAGTTCGTTAAGCGCCACCATTCCAACGTTTATGCCGTCCACAAACACGCAGTTCCTACCGTATGGTGGAAACTACAAGACACTCTTCTCTGATAAGGAATTACTGCTTAAAAGTGTATTAAGGAATTCCCAATGCTAACTAACCTAAGAGAGGAGTAGGCCTCACAGTAGTGAAAAACAAAAAAGGCTGTTTGTCACTACCAGGATATAAAAACCTACCAGTGCGTGCCCTACCTTTCATTTACACAGCACCCTGCCCTTAGGGCTACCTATGGCTTACCTTAGAGGTGCCTTGTAAGTAATAAAAGGGGAGTTTCAAGCTTGACAATTAGTTTTTAAATGCCAAGTTGAAGTGGCAGTAAACTGTACACACAGGCCCTGCAGTGGTAGGCCTGAGACAGGTTTGAAAGGATACTTCTGTGGGTGGCATAATCAGTGCTGCAGGCCCACTAGTAGCATTTAATGTACAGGCCTCGAGTATGTGGTATACCACTTTACAACGGACTTGCAAGTAAATTAAATATGCCAAACATGTGTAAAGCAATTATACCATGTTTAGAGGAAAGAGCACATGCACTTTAAAACTGGTCAGCAGTGGTAAAGTACCCAGAGTCCTAAAGCTAACAAAAGGAGGTCAGAAATGGAGGAGGTGGAGGAAGGCAAAATGTATAGGGTGACCCTTCAGAGAGGTTCATTTTCTAACACATACCCACTTCTACTGACATCCAATTGTCATGTTTCCTACTTCCCACCTTCCTTTATCCCTCCCAATTATAGTGCTCTATAACACCTTACTGCAGTAATTGTGCTACATAAATACTATGAATATATCAAAATAAACGATTATGAGGGGGATCAATGTTGACCTTTCCTTTCTTTGGGTTACAGTGTGGCTCAGGGGTTAGAGGCGGCAGACCCGGAAGCTGAGATCGGTCCTGGACCAGGGTTCAATTCCCCGCCTCGGCGAGTCTTGGGCTAAAAATTCCACGGACTCGATAATTCTCGCCCCGGTGCCTCCTCGACTCACAGGTTCACACTCTGCGACTCTGGGCAATAGCTTGCTTAATCTCCACAACGGCACAACGGCCCCTCGCGGCGGGATGCCTGACTTTCACCTTGTGGATACCCTGCTATCTCACAGGGGAATACCAGGACGGGTTCCCTAAGCAAGCGCCGGGAAACCCACAGCGGGTAGCTGTGCGCTATATAAGCTCAACTACATTTACATTTACAGCAGGGTTAGAGGAGCTGCTGGATCTATGAATACCCAGGTGCAAAGAAATGTATAAAGAAATGTGCTGGGATTCCTATTAGTTTTGCTGCTGTACAATATTTGCTGAAAAAAGTATTGCAGTTGGAGTGATTAAGAAGATAAAGTTAGCCAAAGTGTTGTCAATTAAAACAAATCATCTACTTGAAGAAATAGAACACTGTAGAGGTTTGAAACTATATCCACTAGTTGGTAACATAGGTGCGTAGAAACAAGCGTTGGATGTCTAGCTAATCTGCTATGAGTGCTTGGAGTCACAGGAATGGTTCCTCTGCCAAATTTAGATTTGGAGCAAGGAACATTTGATGAGAACATAAGGTGGATCATAGAGTCCTCATCCTGACTTGCTTATTTTTCTTCTGGATTACACTATCAGTTACACATGAAATGCACTGTAAAAGAGGAGCCAAGCTAGACTTCAATATCAAGCACAGAGAATGATTTGATCTGTTCCTTCTTCTTTTCTGTGCTGAGACGAGAGGCTTATTATGACCTTAAGAAGTGCTTGGTATAAAGCAGGAATCCCAAACTTTCTAGTGTGAGAAGTTGGCCTGATATATGATGTCACTAATTCTAGTGTACACCTTGTATCAGTCCAAACATCCCTTATGGTGATTGGTTGTAAAGTCAACCTAATAGACCAGCTACCCTAGTGGTAGCATGGACAAGAGCAGTCTTAGGCTAAACTCTGTATGGCATGTGAAGCCAGCTGTTATACCATTTGTAATCCCTTGAATACCAAATGAAAGGACACCACAACAGATATATATAAAAATAGAATGTGTTTATTCTAGTCAAACCCTCAGCACTCTTTATGAGATTCGAGGTAAGTACAACACAGTCTTATTTAAGCATACACTAAGTCACACAGGTAAGTAATACAGTTAGGCCCTAGGGACCACGCAAACCATATATTAAGTAAGTGGTATAAGAACCACTGTCACGAACACAGGATAGGCCTAGGGAATCGCTGGGGCTACACTATACTACCAAAGGTTAGGAAGAGGGAGGCCCACGGGATTCAGGTGCAGAGTGGAAACACTCACGCGTAAAGCGTAAAAGTCGATAGAAATAGTAGTTATTAGAATTTAACAGTTTTGGGACACTTCTGGAATAGCTAGGAAGTTGAGACTTGGAAACTAGACCCTAGGATAGTCAATACCCTTGTGAGTACCGGAGTACTCAAGTTACCTAGCCCACGGGCTGCGGGTGCATAGGTGTGAACTTGCGTCAGGTTTCGTCGTTGACTCCTATGGATGCCTGAAGGAAAGTTGCTGACAGGCAGTCAGTGAATAGTGTCCGGTGGATCCCAAGGATGGAATCAAGAAGGAAGGATACCTGCAAGCAGAAGGGACAGAGTCTAGGTCACCAGCCAGGAGCCGGGAAGGAACCAGGCGATGTTTTGAAGATGCAGGTGAAGAGGTGAAGCTTGTCGCAGCAGCCACGGGTACCAGGAGGCATCGAGGACGACCAGGACTAGGAGGTGAGCTGTCCCACGAAGGATCTTGCTGTCGGCGGCGTCGATGTCGAGCTAGGACCCAACAAGCCTTGGCAAGCGGAACCCATGCAGAATGGAGGACTTGCTTCTGGTGCAGACCAGGAAGGTCTGGGGTGCTTCTCTTTCACAGAGGAGCGGGTGCCAGTCTGGAGGAGCCGGACCAGCAAGGTGAAATCAAAGGTTCGTCGTCACAGAGGCTACTAGCCAACGGGCCAGCAAACGGACAACACGTCGAGCAACTCAGGTGCAGAAGGGCCTCACGCAGAACACGTGAAGTGTGGGGAGCTGATCTTCTTTGCAGATGGTGCTCGGGATTGGGGCTTCTCAATTCCCCAGGCACAGCCTCGAGGAAGCCTCGGAAGTCGCGCTAGTCAGTTACTAGCCACTTTTCCCATGTCGCCGGTCCCACGTCCCTCGTCGCCTCCACGGGTCTCCGCTTCGCTGGAGATGTGGATCTGGTTCAGAGGTGTCTCGAAGTCTCGCCGCTGGTCAGTCTCTGCAGTCGTCCCTCGTAGGATCAGTCGCAAAGCAAGCAGCGGTCACTGGATGGTGCCTGGTTGCCCAGGGTGGTCACTCCTTGGCCACAAGGGAGATTTCTTCAGTCTTCTTCCTGAGGTCTAATGTCGAAGGTCCAGAGTTTCTGTTCAAGTTGCAGATTCAGGTTAATCTCATTTAGCAGGGCTCAGCTACCTACTGATATACTGGGCTAGTGGGCTGGGCTACCTGCAAGGTCCCTCCTATGGGTGGGACCAGGAAGGGGAGTGGTTACACCCCCTTTCCTTTGTCCAGTTTCGCGCCAGAGCTGGGGCTGGAGTGCCCCAGCGCCGGTTTGAACTGGACTATGCATGGGACACCTTGTGTGCCCCAGGCAGTGTCTAGTTTCTTTCATCCCTCCCTGCCCCAATACACTAAGGCCTGTCTGGGGTGGTGCTAGCACCTCCCAAGGCAGGAAACCTATTGTCCAAGCCTCCCTTGCTGGAAGGTCTCCCAGCAGCAGGAGGTCAGACTTGTGTCTGTGGCAGCAGCATCCATTTTGTGATGCTGGGGCTCTGGTTAACTTTAACCGGGTAAGTAGGTTTCAACATGTCTTCTCCCTCTAGAAGGGAGGAATAATATCCTCATTGCCAGAAATGGTATGGGGGTATTATTCCAAAGTGTTAGACCCCTTACACGACATGTTTCGATAAAGCCAAACCATAGTTACCATAACCGTTTAAGATTATAAGGTACTTTAAGAGTATATGGTAGGGTATATCATAGAACAGCTATAAGGACATGGTTCCGAAAGCTGCAGACAGGCTCAGCTCATGCTAGAGCACCATCTCACATGTTACCAAGCACTCTGCCTCCAGGATTGTTAAGGCCTGCCATAGGAGTGGCTGATAGGTACACGTGTGTCTATATATAAGGTAGGTATAGGAATACTACACCTAAGCAAGGGGTGATTACACGACCTTGCCCCAGCTGAGTGATCAGCCAGTTGTGTCATAATGGAAGGCCAGTCCAGGGGTGGCATAATACATGCTGCAGCCCCTGGTAGGCCTAGGGTACACCTATGCCCTGGGTACCTAGGGTACACTATACAGGGGCCAATAAGGTGATCCCTACCAATTGGGTTATGCACCTAAAGTACATAGAGTCCATTTTAAAGAGAGAGCAGACAGCCTGAGACCTTGAATGGCAAGATCTCAGGCCAACTGTCGAAAAACCAGCTAGACACTATGCAAAAAGTTGGGGGTAACCATAGTCAGATATTCACCTTCCTACATCTAGTGCTCAACTTACTGTTTGTCAGCAGTTTGTGATGAGTAAAGGGAACTATTCTGAAGGCCTGATCCACCTCAGGAGCAACTGGTACCAACGTGAAGGAACTAAAAAAGTGCAGGTGGTTGAATTTGATGTCTTAATCAACTAAGTTTATTCTATGCTGATGTAAGGAATCAGCTCCAGAATATTTATACTGTCTGGGGTTTGCTGAAAGACAGATTACTCCCTGGTAAGCATCAGGCTCACAGGGCAAAGTCACCAAGTACCTCTACATGTCCTAATATTTATACTATCTGGGGTTTGCTGGAAGACAGATTACTGCCTGGTAAGCATCAGGCTCACAGGGCAAAGTCACCCAGTACCTCTACATGTTCTATTTATCTAAATGAATAAGTTGGACCCCAAAAGGCTACTCCTACTCACATACTATAGGTAAACAAGTTATCGAAAAGGAATTGCAGGATTTTATGCACCTCCTATTGTTTTCTGACCTGGAAGGGAGATGTACTTTTACTGGCCTAAAATCAGATTATGATCAGATGTCGCTGTGCTATGCCAAAAGGCTTCTCAATTTCCATAACGTACTGGCCCTCTGCTGGACCCATGGAGGTTGAGCATTACATTTCTCCTCAGGAGATTGGTGTCAAAGAGTATTCAACGTAAATAAAATAAAAAGGACACAAATTGAAATGTACTAAAACAAACTCAAATGACACATACTACACAAGTCAGCAGATGCAATGGAAAATAATATTAATAGGCCTATTAATAATGGCATTTTGGAGTTTGTAAAGTAATATTACTGTGGTACGCTTTCATGTACTCATATGCATTTGTGAATTGGCTGCAAAACATTTAAAATGGGAATAAAAATAAAATAGGAGTATATATATATATGCCATTAGTAGAAATCGAAATAACTGGTCCTCTGATCTTTGATGTTTTGGTGCCGGTTCACAAAGGCATGTAAGAGTACATTATAAAGCACCTCAAGCACTCAAATACTTTTCTGAGCCATGCCATCTATATTAACGGTGTGAGGTGAACTCCGCTCAGCCAGCGGAGTTAAAAGAGTTTTGGCAAAAAAAAACAGTTACTGACAAGTTCTTCACGCCACTGATATGGCCGCAGTGATAACGAAAGAGAAACCCCTTTGAAGTAAACGTTAGGGACAATGAATTAGACTACATATCCCATGAAGCAGAGTGGCTAGCACCGGAACTTGCTAGCCACCCTAGACGTTAAGCCACACACTCTCCCCACACTGCTTCCATTCCAACCCTGTCCTTTTCGGTTGTTGCTTTGCTTGAACTACGGCTGCAGGAAAATTCGTCTTGGGCATATGCTGGGAACTCGGATGGCAGAGTGAGTGCTTTTAAATAATCCTCAATTGTTTTGAGGTGTACCGTTTCAAGCAACAAGCAGAGCTTTTCACAAAGGCAGCTGGGACTGTCAGGGCCAGAGAGCAAGTAAGAAACATGATGCGCGAAAACAGAGGTTTTAATGTATTTCTTGAACTTATTAGATATAAATGAACTATTTCCAATGTGCAGGAGAAGGCGAAACGCAAACTGATTTTGTTATGGGACCCAGGTCTCCAATATGCTCCAAATATAGAAATTACATTGCCCCAGCTCTCGTGCAGTTCTAGAGACATTGACTTGGTGATTAATCTCCTAATTTCCCTTTAGGACACCCTGCCTCTGACGTACGACTGACAGCAAAAGGACTAGCATGGTCTTCAAAGCTAACGTCACTATCTTTTATTTCAGGTAAATAAAAAGTACCATTAGCTGCATAAGGCTGGGTGAGACATTCCTCATGGATTGTTATAGAAAAAATTCTCAATAAAATAAATTGCAAGGACAACGGAACTAGGCCATGGCGCCCCCTGAGCACACGTCTGTGGCTCCCACCTCACCCCCGAACTCTACTTATTAAAGAAGCAAAGGAATTCCACGCACGTAGGCCATTGCGCCACTGGAGCACACGTCTGTGGCTCCCGCCTCACCCCCGAATTCTGCCTTCCCAGCAATCAAATGAAATTCACGCACTTAGGCGTTCCTGTGACCACTCGAGTGTGGCACCTACAGCACTTTATCAAATCCCCGCCACTGCTGGACCGCCACTTAGTTGAACCTGGCTCACATTCCTTTAACGAGGTCCCCCACATTGAACCTTCAAAAATCTAAGGCACTAATACACAGGCATGCTTAATTCAATGTCCTGATGATGATCCACGCATTGTTCACATGGATCGAAATGCCGACACCATAACACACCTTATACAACCTGTAATGCTGGCAATGACTATGGAAAGGTGTTCCTTGCAATTTGTTTATTTTATGGAGAATTATTTCTATAACAAACCTTGAGCGTTGCCTGAGCCTCCCTTAAATGTTCCCTGTTTGTTTTTGTTTCTGTAGTAGGATGCAGGCTTGTGTCCCACTCTCAGTATTTTCGTTTGTATACATCTCAAAGAATTGCTAAAATATTAAATATTAGACCTCTGTCCGGCTGGACAAGTTTAACCAATATAGTACTGATTGGGTCTATATTCACTTATGTACGGTTATCCCTATTTCCCTAGGGACCATTGTAGTGTAAAATAAGTACATAAAGTGTCTGGCATTCTCAAGAGAGAACATGTAGTTCCTACCTTTAGAAGCCAGTGTTCCAAAGAGAAACTGTTGCTGGCAGTACTCGGTAAGCAGAGCAAGGTAGTGGGAAGTTACTTTACTGTCCAAGCATGTACCTTTTGGAATGACTTTTCAATCTCGATTCTGGAAATTAACTCTCGGATTCTGTCCAGAAAGAAACTAAAGATTCTGTTTCTTTTAGTTTCTTTCTTCTGTTATTTCACGAACCCTACAATGCTCTCAGACACCTATTTCTTTAGGTTATCTACCACAATGCAGATAATGTACACTTCATGGGATTCTGTAATCCCTGTATATTGTCTCTAATTTCTTCATAATCGGCGACTTGTGACACACCTACTCACTGATTATAAAGAAAAGATATCAGAACTCCACTATTATAAGTTATTACTGTCGAGTTCTGACATCACAATGCCTGCTGCCAGAGCCAGCAGCCGAGATGAAAGGCAGGTCAGGTCACGAGCATAACTGAAGTATCTGTTTAAAGCAATGAAAACTGAACGTTGCTTTTCTTTCTTATTGTTTATTTCTTTAGCTTAAAAGGACACGCAGAGATATTATCTTCATTTTTTGCCCTCAATAGATAGGTAGGGAAAACCTATAATCTTTCTGCATGTTTCCCACACATTTTGAGCTACTACAGCTTTTGTATTGAACCGTTTCTAATATCTATTTGCAACAAATATCTAACAGGTTTTTGATGTGTTTAATTTTGCACTAGAGGTTTTTTATTTATTCTTCTTGTTTGCAAACATGCTGGCTCTTTCATATGAAAGAGCTATGCACCAAGGTTTCAAGTTGTTTGTGGGAAAGGTGCTTGTGTGAACAGGTATTATATGGGATAGAGTACACCCTGGTATACATGATAAGGATATTGCAAGTCACCGAGGAGTTCCATAACCTTATAAGGGAACTCAATCTTAATCTACTATAATGCGTTACCGAAGTTAAGTAACTTGTTTATCTGATAGAGACTTCTAGCTGCAGATTCCTTACCTTTGAATTAGATACCCAAGCCATACTCTCCCAGCGGTGGGTTACGGACCAATTCCTTAAACTAGGAAGTCCTGCAGGACCGAACGAGCAAAATGCCCGTCCCCGACAGCCTGACTGTCCAGGCAGTAGTGCTTGGCAAACATGTGCAAAAAGGTTCCCACGTTCCTGACAGATATCCAGGACTGGGACACCCCGAGCCAAGGCTGTAGTCGCAGCCGTTCCACTGGTGGAATGGGCCTTTAATCCCTCAGGGGGCATCTTCTTAGCCAGGGCATAGCAGATCTTAATTGTAGAGAATGGCCCAGAAAAGAAGCTGGGCAGGATGATAGACTGACCCAGATGGAATGGGGTAACCACCTTTGGCAAGAATGAAGCACGGGTGCAAAGCACCACTTTATCTGGAAAAGACATCATGTAGGGAGGCATACAAGATAGCGGCTGCAAGTCATGCACCCTCTGGGCAGATGTTATCGCCACTAGAACGGGTGTCTTGATGGTAAGCAGCCGGATGGGTCAGTTGTGTAAGGCTGAAAGGGAGCGTACAGAAAAGTGAGGGTCAAATTAAAGTCCCACTGTGGCATAACAACGGGTGTGGGCAGTGACAAGTGAGCCAGCCCCTTCAAAAAACGATTTACGATTGGAGACCTAAAGAAAGTGGGATGGTCTGGCAACCGCAACAGAATGGATAGAGCAGAAAGATACCCTTAAGAGTACCCAAAGCAGAGCCCCGCTGGGCAAGCGTTGGAATGAATAGAAGAACAGTGGAAAGAGAAGGAGAAAGAGGGTCAATAGGCCTTTCTGTACAGTAGAAAACAAACATCTGCCAACGGCAGGCATATACCGTCGTAGTGGATGGCCGCCTGGCCGCCAAAATAATGCTGCATACTTCTGGAGGAAGGTCAAAAACCATCAATTGCCGCCGCTCTGTCTCCACGCATAGAGGCAAAGAGTTGACAGGTTCGGGTGGAGAACCCTCTCCTGCTGCTGGGACAGAAGATCCTCCCGAAGGAGCAGCCTGATCGGAGGATCAATACTGATTTTCAGAAGCTCTGGACACCAGACTCTCCTTGCCCAGTAGGAAGCCACAAGAATGACTTGGGTCCAGTGGTTCCTGATCTTCTTCAGAACGCTGGGCAGGTGTGGTATGGGCAGAAAGGCGTACAGCAGGCCTGAGCTCCACCTGCGACGAAAGGCATTGTTGAGCGATAGCTGCCTTGGAAACTCCAGAGCACTGTATTGCTGACACTACACGTTCTCTTCGGAGGTTATAAGATCTAACCAAGAATCTCACCAGTGCTGAAAGGGACCTTGCGCCACCTCCGACTGGACCGCCGCTCGCGATTTATTTGTATTTATTTAAGAAGTTTTATATAGTGCTTGCCTGACCAGAGGGTATCGGAGCGCTTTACAACAGTTACAATGCAGAGAATCACAAAATACAGTAATAGTCTAGGTCAATTAGCAGCGAGTTCGGTACTGAGGCTTATGGATATAGAGTCGAAGCTGTGAGAGGTGTCTGCTTCCACGCTCTGGCTGCTCCTATCGGTTCCCTAGGGAGCGGTCGAGGAGCAGGACTTTGAGCTGGCTTTTGAATTTTGCAAAGGAGGTAGTAGTTCTGATGTGGGGGGGAATAGAGTTCCAGATTTTGGGTGTGCTCCCGGCGAAGGATCGAGACGCAGTTTTTTGTTTTCAAGTTTTCAGCGGAATGAGTAGAAAAGAGTTCGAGCTCCTGAGGTTCCTGGTCTGACCCGCTTTTTTGAGTTTGGCCACCAAATATTCGGGTTTGCCGGTGTGCAAGACTTTGTGTGTGAGGCAGGCTGTTCTGAAGCTAGCCCGCATTTCCACTGGGAGCCACTTAAGTTCTCCGAGTGCCGGAGAGATGTGATCAAATTTCTTGATTCCGGTGACCATTCTGGCTGCCGCGTTGAGTGTTGTTTTGAGGGAAGCAAGATGTGATTTTGCTAATTCTGTGAGGACTGCATTCCCATAGTCTAGTCTTGTCAACACCAATGCTTGGGTGGCCTGTTTGAGATCCTTGGGCGGGATGAAAGGCTTTATTTTGTTCAGTAGTTTTAGGTTAAGGAAGGCGCTCTTAGCCGAGTTCTTGATGTGTGAGGTCATGTCCAGTTTCGGGTTTAGCGTGATACCTAGTGATTTGACAGTCGGCCAGGGTGAGGTTCCCATTGAGTACATCGATAGCTATTAGCCATTCAGCAATTTGGGGGTTCTCCTCTTTGTACACGATGAGGAGAACTTCGGTTTTATCAGGATTTAGTTTAAGGTGGTTGCTAGACAGCCAGTGTTGGATGTCTCTCAGTATGTCATTGAGTCTTTGGATGTCCTTGATGGAGGAGGTTTCCAGGTAGATCAGCGTATTGTCTGCATAAAGATGGAAGTAGATTTTGGCTTTTTTGAGTAGTTTGGTGAGGGGTTTCATGTAAATGTTGAAAAGTTGTGGGGAGAGCACTGAACCTTGCGGGACTCCCTTGTTGACTGGATGCAGGTTGGACGCAAAGTTTTTGATTTTGATTCTTTGGGTGCGGTTGTGTAGGAAGGATGAGAACCATTTGAGGACCACCTCGCCAAGTCCGGATCTTTCTTGGAGAGCCTTAACGAGAAGTTTGTGGTCTACCGTGTCGAAAGCTGCTGATAGGTCTAGGCGGATGAGGAGGCAGCAATGGTCTGAGTCGAGTGATTTGTGGATATCGTCGATAATGTTGAGGATCGCGGTTTCAGTGCTGCATCCTTTTCTGAAGCCAGACTGATGGGAGTCAAGGAGGTCGATGTTGTCCAGGTGTTGGGTTAGTTGTTGGAGTATGCATCTTTCTAGGATTTTGGAAAGAAGAGGAAGGTTGGAGACAGGTCTAAAGTTGTTCAAATCCTTTATGTCAAGGCCGGGTTTTTTCTGCAGTGGCGTGACTTGCCCTACTTTAAGGCAATCTGGAACGACTCCGTTTTTCAAGGAGCTGTTTATGATCGTGCACCAGTGCGGTGCTAGGGAGAGTTTCAGTTTTTTGGTCAGTTGGAGGCGTATAGGGTCTAGGGCGTGAGAAGAGGGTTTGAAGGTAGAGATAGGTTTGACTATCTCGACTTCTTGAATGGGGTGGAAGATTAGCCAGGATTTGTTAGGGGATATGGGAGCATTATCAAACGCCTGAGCCATGCTGCTCTTTGTGGGGGGGTGCTGTTAGTGTCCAGTGAGAGTTTGATCTTGGTGATCTTGTCATTAAGCAAAGTTGTCGCAAAGTTCTTTGTACGCCTGTATTGAGGAAGTCGCGGGCTTGGAGGTTTGTTGCCTGATGTTATATTGCTCCTTGGGTCTATTTTTTGCACTGTCCAGCGCGGCGCGAAAAAACGTGGATTTTTTTATCTTGATATGATTGTTGTACTTCCTGCGGGCTGTTCTGAGTTGCTCGTGGAGGGTAGTAGAAGGATTATTCCTCCAGCGTCTTTCTGTGGCTCTTAGTAGTCTCCTTTCGGAGTTGGTCTCGGTGTTGAACCATGATCTGGATGGAATGGCTCTGCTTTTTTTTTTTGTTTCAAGGGGGCTAGTTGGTCAAGCATGGTCACCATATTTGCATTGTAGAGCGAGGTGAGTTTGGATGTGTTGAGATGGTCGTTGGCGCTGGGGAGGAGCGAGTTTATCCTTTCTTCAAGGGCGACGAGGGGGATCTGGGTGAGGTTTCTGACACATTTGGGAGGGGTCTTGCACGGGTGGCTGAGAGAGCATTTTTTGGTTAAAATGGAATAGAATCATGTGATGGTCCGACCAGTCAACGGGGAGTATGTGGTCAATGGTAATTGCGTCATGTTGTGCGATAATGGCATCCAAGGTTGCTCCTTTATTGTGCGTTTCCTCTGAGCAGTGCAAAGATAAGTTATTGGCACGGAGAAGGTTGGATAACGTTTGAATTAACAGGTTATTTGCTTCATTCCAGCGAAGGTTTAGGTCACCAAGAATTAGGTTGTTAGCGTCCCCAAATGCGCAGTGAGCAATCAGGTCGGACAAGTACTCCCCGAATGCTGAGGTGTTGCCTGGGGGGTGATATAGAAGGTGGCAGAGGATTGTTCCATTATCCTTAGTCCTGATATTAGCGGTAAGACATTCAAAGGTATTGTATTTGCAAGAGTCCAATTCCATAATGGTGATGTTGTTCTTGTGTATGATAGCTACACCTCCCCCTCGTTGGTCTTTCTTGTCTTTGTTGATAATGGTAAAACCTGGGGGCACAAGCATGTCTAAGCATGGTGCGGAGAGGTCATTGAGCCACGTCTCCATGATGAACGCAATATCTATGTCCTGAGAAAGGATGGCTTCTGCTAGCTCAGTTGCATGCCTAGAGGCTGATCTGCAGTTAATGAGCATGCAGTTGGTGGAAAACCTTTTCGCTGTGGTTCTTTCCAGGAAGGGGGGCCCTAGGTACGGTGGTGAGGAAGGGAGGGGTCTAGGGGGTTTCGGGAGGTCGTCTCGTCTGAAACCCGTGATCACTTGGATCTTGGATTTAGGAGAGTCTGTAGGGGGAGGGGGGGGGGTCAGTCGTATGTTGAGGCTAGATCATTGGCTTCTTCGGGGGACATTGCAGCTTTGTATCTTGCGGGTCTTAGTGTTGGGATCTTGGTGTTGGTATTCAAGAGTCTCTGTAACCTGGGCATGGATGCTTTGGTTCCTATGAGATTCTGTGACGGGAACTCAGTGTCCTTTCTAGAGGGTCTCTGTGGTCGAGTCACGGGGTCGCTAAGGGCCCGGAAGGGTGTTTTGGATGATTGGAGCTGGTCATGGGGGCTCTCTGGGTGGGTATTGCCGGGGCTTTCGGGCCTTATCTAGGTTAGTTAGAATTTCGGTCAGGCCCTTGAATATCGTTTCTAGCAGGCTTTCTAGTGATGCGAGCCGCTGTGCCACGTTATCGTGGGCGGGGGTGGTGGAGTCTTGGGTAGGGTCATCTTGTGTGGTGGAGGTCGTGGCTAAGTTATGATGCCTAATGCTCTTTGTTTTAGCCGTGCTGCCTCTGTTTGGGACCTTGGGTAAGGGGTGCATTGGGTCATGTCGTGGTTTCGTCCTCCAATGAAATGAGGACACCCTCGTGATGAACTAGGCATCGATTGCTGAGTTCATCCGCATGGGCGTTCACAGAACCTACCAGGTGCTGAACTAACAGGGTTATGCCCTGCTGTGCCAGCCATGTCCAGAGACGTAAGGCCTCTCGACAAAGGTTCCACGACATCACCCCGCCCTGCTTGCTGCAGGACCACATGGCAGTAGTGTTGTCCATGAACACCTGCACAAACTTCCCCTTGACAGAGGGAATTAAGGCCTTCAATGCCAACCGAATCACTCGAAGTTCAAACAAACTGATGCGGAGCCTTCGTCTCCGCTGGAGACCAGTGTCCCCTAATCTCCACCACTCCCAGATGGCTGCCCCATCCCAGAAGTGACACATCGGTCACAACTGTGAGATCTTGTTGCGGAAGGGAGAGGGGTCTGCTGTAGACCCAATCTCAGTTAGTGAACCACCACTGCAGATCTCCAGCAGGTCCTTCCATGATCTAGACCAGGTCAGTGAGATTTCACAGATGCTGCGCCAACTGGTACTTCAGGTCCCACTGCAGAGTCTGCATACGCCGCTTGCTCATGCTTTACCAACAGGATGCAGGAGGTCATGAGGCACAACAGCCTCAGAGGCAGTCTCACGAAATCCAGGATAGAGGCTGAAACATTGGAATCATAACCTGAAAATCCTGGACTCGCTGCTCGTGAGGATAGGCCGTAATCTGTACTGTGTCCACAACAGCCCGATGAAAGTAAGCGTCTGAGAAGGAGTCAAGTGTGACTTTGGGACGTTTATAGAGAACCCAAGCAAATGCTGTAGTCTGAAGGTGGGAGACACCAGCCTGGAGCGAGGACACCTTCAACAGTCAGTTGTCGAGGTAGGGGAAGACTGACACCACACCTGCGCAGATGAGCTGCAACCACCGCCATCACCTTGGTGAACACCCGAGGGGCACTGGTAAGGCCGAAGGGGAGCACGGTAAACTGAACGTGCTCGTGGCCTACCTTGAACAGCAGGTAGCGCCCGTGGCCAGGCAGGATGGGGATGTGAAAATACGCATCCGGCAGGTCCAACACTACCATCCAGTCTTCTTGGTCTAAGGCAGACAAGACCTGAGCTAAAGTAAGCTTCTTGTAATTCTCCTTCTTGGGGAAGAGATTAACGGTCTGCAGTTCTAAAATGGGCCGCAACCCTTTGATCTTTTTTGGATTCAGAAAGTAGCAGGAATAACAGGCGCTGCCTACTTTTGAACCAGAGGATCCTCTCTAAGCTCCCTTGCCAGGAGAGCTATAACTTCCTCTTGGAGCAAATTTACATCATCCTCCTCCAGCCGTTCTTGATTAGGCAGAATAGGAGGAGTAAAAGAAAGGAAAGGCAGACAATAGCCCTCCTGAATGATGTGCAAGACTCACTGGTCCGATGTTATGGACCTCCAGTGAGGAAGAGGATGATAGATTCTCCCACCAACTGGAGTGGTGTGGTCCTGCAGAATCACACTAGAAGAGCTTCGAGGGTGCGCTGACGACAGCAGGGTGGTCGACAACTTATGGCTTCCATTCTTTGGGCAGAATGAACCGCATTCATGTCCCTGCACAACTTGGGAAGTCTGCGCAGGACGATGGCTGGGATAGGGTTGACGCGGCTGGAACCCCCTTCCATTCCCACAGAAAGGAAGAAAGCTAGACTGGCCACGAGGTCTAGAAGAGAGGCCCGAAGATCTGTCTGTAGCTCACGAGTCCTTGAACCGCACTAGGGCAGAGTCTGCCTTGGGCTCCATCAAATGACATGTCCATCAAGTTTGCCTGGACATCACCCAAGAAGTCAGACGTTCTAAGCCAGACGTCCATGAATTCGGTCTGACCATCAGGTACTTTATGGCACTATATAAGAGAATGCCTTTTGGCATACCACTTTGTAATGGGTGACAATGTGTAATATGTACCCCTCTAATGTATTCAACACTTTGATTGGATGTTTTACTTTATTTTTAATTTTTTTCGGTGGTTTATCTTTCCCTGACAACTATATGGTTTTGAGGACTATGCACTGTCTATTATCCTTTCACTGTAATGTTCTGAGTTTAACTCATTTTCTTCACCTTTCTCTTTTTTCTTGTTTCATCTTATTTTGGTAGTGCACTTTATTCCATTTTACCTTATTATGCTTATCATACAATTGAGTATTCTCACCGCGGCAGATCTGAAGTGACAAAAAAAAACTTTTTGTGTACTGTATCGTTGTTTCTATATAGCATAATGTATTCTGAAATTGTATATATTTCCTTCTGAGATTCTAGGTGGGTTTGTCCCACACCATCTGTCCATCCTCGCCCTGATGATGATGATAACTGTCAACTTGTCATTCAACCATCATGTGGCAGTTTTATTATCTTGATGATTTTTATGAACAAAAACTGTGTGGTGTTGTATATAGGATGATGTCATTGTGGAATGTGTGATAATATGATTGTGGTTTTTGAATGAGGCGTGCGGGACAGCGTTGTTGTATTAATGTGAATTCTGGAATGTTTTGCAATATATGTATTTATATATAATTAACAAAATGGTTTTGAAAATACAGAAAAATAAATGATCGACTATTGTGATCAAATAATATTATTGTTGGATTATTTTGTTTTTGTCCTGGTCTGGAATGGTGTGTGTTTATTAATACTAGGACCCTTTATAGTGCCTTTCTCGAATAATTTTTGGCAGGTATTCCTTATTCCCCCTGCCATACCTGCCTTCATCATTTGTCAGGGGTCCCACTTCTTAGTAGTTATGTCACAGCCCTAGTGCTGTGGGGGTTTTGCTTCCCTCCTTTTGGAATAGTTGTGCTATTCACCCTATCTTTTTTTCTTCATTCTCCTTTTTTCCCTTTGAACTTTATTATTTTTGATCATTTTTTGTGTGGATTTTTTTGTCTATTTGGGTTCATTCTACCTTCACATTATGGAAAGTATTAAAACCTTTGGGTTTTCAGATGAAGACTTTGCCAGAATGATTGGTCTATCTGCTGGTAGTGACAAACAGTTTTCCCTCACTAAAGGGTTGGAGGGAGAGTGGACTAAACTCCTTAATCTCAAGAAGAAATCCAAGCGTACTGAATTCCATGCTAATTTCATGTTGGAATATCTGAAGGCTGGAACTATTCCCATCGGACTAAGGGTTAGAAATATCCCTGGTCTTTTTATAGAAATCAAACAATTCCCGGAGAAATGGGCCTTAATATCCAATAGGTGCTCCAAGGATTGGATGATGTTGATCATTGAGACCGCAAGAGAAGTCATAGCTATCCTTAACAGGGAAATAGAAGAACTTGAGGAGAAATTGAAAAAAGACAACCCAGTCGATTTGGGTAAGAAAAAATTAGAAGAAATCTGCTTAGAATTAGATTCATTCTCAGATTATCTCCTAAAGAGAAAAACGGATAAACTTAGAAAGGATATTCGGCTATTTACACAAGAGCGCGCGTATCCATACCTGGCGACTAATTTCTACAATACCTCAGAAGACTATGCCCCCCAGAGTGGTACCCCTAAATGGGGCAATAGAAGGGTTACTACCTTTTCGGATACTACGGACTCTGAAGGTGAGGGTCCTAGTAACTATGACCCCAACTATAACCCCGTCTATCAGTCCAGACAGGAATCTTTTGAAAGATCTGCAATGCCGAATCGTTTTTTAGGCAACCGCAGGGGAAATTTCCGCCCCAGAACACGGACCCCACAACAGAAGAATTTCCATCAGGGTCAGCCGCAAATGTACATCCAGACACGTCACCATCAATACTGGAAAACGTAAAAAAAATATTCCTGTCTTTAACCTGTCCACTACCAATATTGACTCAGAAGGTCTGACTCTCCTGTCCAGGGGCCTTTCCTTTGTCCCCATGATTAGCTTCAATAAATTTGAATTCTTGAAAGACCTATACCTATTTTTTCACAAAATTAGTTAAAAAAAATACTTTCTTACTAGACCCTCTCTTGAGACCAGTGAAAATGTGTCTGGATTTAGACCCCCGTCCTGCTTCACTCCTACCTTGGATGTAGTTGGACCGGAGGTAGGTATCTTTGAAAAGGCTGTAACTACCAAGATTAATAAAATTATCAAATATGCACCCAAACCTCCTTGCAATCTCTCCAGAGTTGAAAACAACACGCTTATATCACTAAAAGAAAACCAACTTCTCACAATCAAGCCCTGTGACAAGGGTGGAGGCATCGTGATTTTTGATACCCCCTCATATGTTGAGAAAATTAACACACTTCTTGCCTTTACCAGACACTACAAACGAATTGTGAAGAATCCGGAACCTGCCGTATTTTGTCTATGGTAGAGGAGGCAGTCGATATGGGATATATATGCCCCAAGGAAGCGGAATGTTTGACCCCCAGTCATACCCGCATGCCCATCATTTACGGGGTTCCAAAGACCCATAAGAATGTCCTTGAGCCTCCCCTCAGACCCATTGTATCCACGATTGGATCTGCCACGGAACCCCTCTCCAAATATATTGACCGTTTCTTAAAACCCTTGGTCGATACAGGCCACTTCATTGCCAAAATTGAGGGAACTTCTTACTATGCTGATAGGGAACTCTTGGTGACTTTGGACCTTGAGTCCCTATATACCAATATCCCACAGGGAGGAGCACTAATGGTGTTGCAAGAGATTCTGTTTGCTGAACCTGGGATCAGTAACGCCCTCTTTATCATCCAATGCCTCAAGGTAGTTCTCAGTGAGAATTACTTTGAATTCAATCACTGCTACTTCCAACAAGTACAGGGAGTCAGCATGGGGGCCTCGTGAGCCCCTAGTATAGCCTGCCTATATATGGAACACTTTGAGCAAGTAAATATCTACAATGAGATGGCCCCCTTTATGAGAATGTTCGATCTTGGTCTCGATTCATTGATGACATCTTCTTTATCTGGAAGAGGGACCATGTTTCATTGGATGACTTTATCCTAGGGATTAATGCCGCTGACAATAATCTCAAGTTTACTGCCCACTTCAGCAATCACAAATTGGAGTTTCTTGATGTCTGGATTGAGCACAATCAAAATGAACTTTATGTGCCTTTATTTACTAAACCCACTGCCAGAAACACGCTATTGCAGTATGGTAGCTACCATCCTCGCTGCCAAAGGGACAGCATCCCTTTCAGCCAGTTTCTTCGTATACAAAGAAACTGCTCAGACATCAAAGACTTTCTCAAGCAAGCTGATATCCTTAAAGAGAAACTCACTCACCGAGGTTACCCTTACACATTGATTAAAGAATCATTTAAAAGAGCGAGATACTTCAATCGTGATTCCATGTTCCTACCCAAGGAAAATAAACCTATGGATAAATTGGTATGTGTGACCAGACATTCTAACATCGACCACAAATTAAGACAAACTATCAATTCGTGTTGGTATCTTCTCAACATGGGCAATGGAGAGGATATACTTCCCAAACCTATTATTGCCTTTAAAAGAAACAAAAATCTCAAAAACCATCTTGTTAAAGGGAAGATGCAAAAACCGCCTGCCCTACTTCAAAAAGCCATATATGGCCCATGACCCATTACAGGCAACCATCGTTGTGGTAGTTGCCAAGCTTGCCCCAATGCCCTTGTGGGTGATATCATCAATACCCCTGAGCGCTCGGTCAAACTTCAGAGGATGACGAACTGTCGCACCTCCAACATTGTGTATGTCATCATATGTCCCTGTCATCTCGTATATGTGGGAGAAACTGGGCGCGAGTGCAGGACTAGAATTGGGGAACACAAGTCCCACATTCGGACTAAGAAACTGTCTGCCCCTTTAGTCTCCCATTGGCTTGAGAACAATCATTCTGAAAATGACCTTAAGTGGTCGATTTTGGAAAAAGTTGTTGCAAACCCTGGAAGAGACCCCACATTGATTCGCAAAAAAAAGAGAGGTATTCTGGATCTACCTCCTTAATGCGGTTACTAAAGGCGTAAATGAACATTGCCCCTGGGAGAATGCGATAATATAATCTGCTGCCCTTCTGTCTTCGTCACCCTGTCTGGTTGGTACACTAGGATTTGCATGGTTAAAGACCTAAATGAACATTTCCCCGTGGAGAATGCGATATTAATTTCTGCAGCCTCTTTGTTCTCGATCCCTCCTATGGTTGGCACATCAGAATTCTTATTGGATCCCTATTCTTTCTCTGTATTATGAAAACTTTCCCTTTGTAATTCTACTCACTTTTCACATGTGGGATATACATTTCATTGTGCTTCTTAATACTCTCTATTGTTATCTTTAGAAACGACATTGACAATGTTTTACTTTAAACTTTTTGGCATATTTAGAATTTTCCTTTGTGCCATTGCCCCCCCTCCCCCTCCTTTCAAGGCACTGGCTTTATTGCTAGGACCGCTGTTTCTCATACTGAACTAAGTTTGTTTATTTTTGTAAGATGGCCACTGTGTTTTCTTCGAAGGACCTTGCCTCCTGCAGTCCGCTCTCTACCTTGATCTCTTGACGATCCCCAGCTTTTCATTGGTTCGTCGGCAGCCGGAAATGACTGATAGTTCCGTCACGCCCACTTTTCGATCGCTCGTTACCTGAGGATGGCGGTCCCGTACTGAGCTGTAGAGAAAATATATATTGCTGTATGGAAGCTAGTTTAAAATCTAGGTAAGATCCATTGGACTCGCAAGGGGATACATTTCTCTATTCTGTTTTGGTTTGCCCTCCCACGATATGGCCGCGCCATGTCTCTGCTTTAGTTACTCTCATTGTATGGCGGCATGCTGGGCGGGTCTTATCGCTTACCTCTCACGAGTTAGGTGAACTATGTTCTTCCATGCACTGGCCATTCCTTATCCCTATGCAGCGCCCCTTAGACTGTTGTGTCTTACCCCTTTAGTCTTTTTCCTAATATCTTTTTAGAGTAGATGGTCCTTTTATAATTTTCTGCCCGTTATGACCTACCAAAAAAAACTTCTTTTGACTAGGATGCCTCACCTGGTAATAGCAGGGGCATCGAGTATGTCTCTCTTTTTCCTTGATAACATAGGAGGCGCGCACTTGATTTATTGTTCCTGCCCTCACTGTCTTTTAAACAAAGTCACCGCCATTTTCCTGATGATCTTGCATTTTCCTTTTTGTCATCCAGGTATCAATATTACCTGTTTCTGGAAATTGGTATCAAGCTCCAATCTTCGACCACATTTGTTTGGCGCGATAGTCCTAATTATTTCTTCCGCATCATGGACCCTTTTGATCTTTAACCCTGGGTCAGGATCATATTGGACACCGATAGGTAGGTTGGTTCTATTCCTCTACTATATACGTGCGTGTCCTATATGTGAATGGGTCCTTAATTTTGACTACTCTTCTTTTTTCTAAAACTATATTCTCTGATTATCATCTTAGATATATATCAAAGGTTGTCAACCCTTCCTGGAGCCCACTAAATAGTTGGGGGAAAAATAGTTTTTCGATTCCCCAAAAGAGTCTGACCATCAGGTACTTTATGTCACTATATAAGAGAATGCCTTTTGGTATACCACTTTGTAATGGGTGACAATGTGTAATATGTACCCCTCTAATGTCTTCAACACTTTGATTGGGTGTTTTCCTTTATTTTAAAATGTTTTCGGTGGTTTATCTTTCCCTGACAACTATATGGTTTTGAGGACTATGCACTGTCTATTATCCTTTCACGGTAATGTTCTGAGTTTAACTCATTTTCTTCACCTTTCTCTTTTTTCTGGTTTCATCTTATTTTGGTAGTGCACTCTATTCCATTTTACCTTATTATGCTTATCATAGAATTGAGTATTCTCACCGCGGCAGATCTGAAGTGACAAAAAAACTTTTTATGTACTGTATCGTTGTTTCTATATAGCATTATGTATTCTGAAATTGTATACATTTCTTCTGTGATTCTAGATGTGTCTGTCCCACACCATCTGTCCATCCTCGCCCTGATGAAGGTGTAGCCCCGGCTGGGGCTTGACACTGAAACGCGCGTTGGCGTTTTTAAGGTTGTTGGGTAGTTGAAATTCCACTACCCACACTCTGTGGATGATAACTGTCAACTTGTCATAAAACCATCATGTGGAGGTTTTATTATCTCGATGTTCTCTTATTTTTATGAACAAAAACTGTGTGGTGTTGTATATAGGATGATGTCATTGTGGAATGTGTGATAGTATGATTGTGGTTTTTGAATGAGGTGTGCGGGACAGAGTTATTGTATTAATGTGAATTCTGGAATGTTGTTTTGCAATATATGTATTTATATACAATTGACAAAATGGTGTTGAAAATACAGAAAAATAAATGATTGACTATTGTGATTAAATAATATTATTGTTGGATTATTTTTGTCCTGGTCTGCAACGGTGTGTGGTTATTAATACTAGAACCCTTTATAGGGCCTTTCTCGAATAATTTTTGGCAGGTATTCCTTATTTTTGGTTCAGCGAATCAGTCGTGTCAAAGCTACACCTTATGATGAATTTTGCTGTTTCTCTCCCGTTCTTAACCGCCTGAGAGAGCACAGCCCGGGACTCTTCCGGGACTCGTGACAGCACTTGTGCCACCGTCTCCCAAATATAGTGAGAGAAACTGCCCAATAAGCATGCAGTATTCACCTACTGCAATGCCAGGCTGGATTCCTCTAGGATTTCCTATCTGGAGGGGCGGAAGGGACGCGACCAGGGAGGTAGAAGCCTGCACCACCAAGGTTTAAGGGATTGGGTGTTGGCTAAGGAACTTTGGGTCGCCCGGAGCCAGGCGATAGCGGCGTGAAAGTGTGCTATTCACAGGAGCCCCTGTGCTAGGCTTGTACCACGTGCCTAGAAGGACATCAGTAAGTGCCTCATTGAAGAGCAAAAGGGGTTTACAGGTGGAAGTCCAAGGCTGAAGCACTTTGGTCAGGAGATTTGTCCTGACATGCACTGAAGGCAACTCCAGTCTGAGGACCTCAGCTGCTCTCTTGACCAACATGGCATAAGATACCCCCTCCTCTGTAGCCACAGATGGCGGAGAGAGCATGCTAGTATCTTGGGAAGTGTTCAGTCCACTGGCCTCCCCAAGTTCACCATACCAGTTCATCTAGTCAGCAGGAACATCCTGGTGTTCTAAAGGGTCCAAAGACCCCTCCCAATCCTCTCCCATGTCTAAAACATGTTCAGGCGACAACACAGTTCACCTGGGTTCTATCCAAGTCGGAATCGACGTAGAGCAACACAGTTCAGACTCCGTGTTGTCAGGGATAAGGATGGGGCTAGAACTGCCGGAGGGCACCAGCAGCCCCAAAGGCACAGACCTCGTGGAAGGTCGCAATGGCATGACCGGTGCGATCTCGGATCCGGGATTGAATCCCCGAGGCCCCAAGAGCACCGTGGCCGGAGCTGATGGTGTTGAGGCTGATAGGGCCCGTCTGATCCTGCGGGGCCTGAGGGATAACCAGAAGGGTCGGCCCGCTTAAACACGTGGCGCATGGCCTTGTAAAATTATTTAATTGGAGCGGGGATCGCGCTGGCACACAGAAAGGGAGGGAGGCGCGAATCACACCCTGGCTCGGGCTCTTCAGAAACGTGCCTCGAGCGTTGGTGCTCCTTAGCTCGTTCAACAGTTGCGGCGAAGAATAAGTCCGCTTGGACTTCTTCCTTTTCTTATGCTTCTTTCCTGAGTGTCCCAATGACCTAGAGTGGGACGAAGAGGACTTGGGTCTCCAGAATCGGTATCGCGACCTCCTCTTCTTTGAACTAGACCGGGACCACCGCGGAGTCTAGCTGGATGATGCGGACTGCTGAGCGGCAAGGAGCTTTATAGCCTGCTCTCACATAGCACAACAGTCTGAGCACAACTTCGAGTCCTGGTCACGATTGAGACACTAAAGACAGACTAGAAGTGGGGTCGGTTACCGACATCATGCAGTGACAGGCACTGCATGGTTTTAAACCCGGTCTTTCTCAAAGACATCCTTCGCACATGAAGAAAAAATGACAAAGTCAACAAAAGTAAAAAAAGGCCTGTTAAAAAGCGACAAAGGGGTAGCTCTTCTCTGGATCGGTGCTTAACTGGTGCGGATAATAAACAACTGACGTCCGCACGCCTGTGACCGCGACGTCATAACCCACACTAACGACGAGGACATCACACGGAGGTGAACGGAGCCACCCAACGACGCACACAAAGGGTATAGCTCGGGAAAACGTTTCCAGATCCAACCCAACACCTGGGAAATTTAAAGGTAAGGAATCTGCAGCTAGAAGTCTGTATCAGATGATAATGGTAGATGCCAGTGAACCCCTTTGGGCTATGGTTTGCGTGGACCATGTAGTTGTGGTGGTTTCTAAATTTTAGTTTTTTTGACGCAGCGAATATAACAGTTGACAACGATTGAGAATCAAGATCTTTTAGGTTGTCAAAAGAATTTAATAACTTCAATATGTTCTGATGACTTAATATGTTGTGAGGGCCTTCTGATTTGCATGATGGTGTAAAGTCTATTATGCACATCTCCTGATTGAGGAGCAGCTAATTCTGAGTAGTTGTTTTAGCACCCCAATGTGGTCCATTTGTAGCTGCCTTATGTGGCTGCTCCCCCATTTGACTGTTGCAGGCGAAAGAAACTTCAGTTAGATTCAGATTTCAATCTTGGAGAATTTCTTGATACCAATATTGGGTGAGTGGTACTTGAATTAGCTAAGTAAGGTATGTCAGAGGGCTTGGCTTCTAGTGATTTGGTTATCCTACCTACATCATTTATGATCAGTTTGAGCAGCTTAGTCATTTTTTTACCCAGGAGATAAAATTAGCTGGAATGTGTTTTTTGATTGTTATTAGGACATGTAATATGTGTCCTTGACTGCAAGGCTTCGTTGTACGATGGTTCAGTTATTGTCAATGAAGTACTGGAGGTAGATGGCAATGCTAAAAAGATCGGAGTAATGGATGGTGGATACTTATTGGCACTGCATGTTGCTATTGTCATGTGTGAAGTAAGAGGGGGCTCCCATACTGCAACAGTAGTATTTTTAATCTGTTCATCGTTTCGTGGATGGAATACTTGAGGTTTAGTTGCTGTTATGACTTTTCCTGAGTTCTCAGCGGTTATGGTGAATTGAGGTTCACTTGTATTAGAGGCAACGGTTTTCGCTAATAGTTTGCTAAATATGGGGACGTTTTTCCTTGGCTCTGGGATAATTTGACCTGGATTGCTCGAAGCAGGTGTTTTTAGTTGCTTAAGTAAGGAGCAAAACCCTCTAGGTCTTCCTGTGTCGACGACTCAGGTTTTCCAACTTGTAGGGATTATGTAACTAATGTGGTTACTGGAAGGTTTGTCACACTTGAATCCTGGTTATAACGTTGTTGGGGCTTGAGTAATTAGATTCAATTGCGGCAACAGTTCCCTCGGCTATAGAAGGTGATAAATGGTTCTTCATGGGATCTGCTATAAGGTTTTTTTACTTTTACTGGTAGAACTTGTAGAGAGTCAACAATATTGTCTTGCTTGTTTGAGACAGTTAATTCCCTCAGGTTCGGTTTCATCGAGGATAGTACTTTAGAATATTCTTTCATCAGTGCCAGTTCCCCAACAATCTGTTTAAGAAATGCAACCTGCTCAGATAGTAGTGAGGATTTGTTCATTAAAATGTCTGACATCTGTGACAATGTAGTACTAATTGCTCCCATTGAGGTCAACACAGGAAAAGTCAGCGTGGGCCTTTCTCTCTCAAGGATTTAAGTTGATGTTTTCCCCCGATCAACGGAAGGTAGTTTTGATCTGACCCTAGATCTGAAGATAGGCTTGATGGACTAGTTCACGCTCAGAGGCATACCAGAGGAGAGATCTTTTTTCATATGAATTCAACAGCATGCTTTTAAATTGGGCAGCACACAGGAGAGCTACTTACAGTTAGCTAGATAGCTACAATTTCCTCACACCCACCAGAGAAAACCAGTAGCAACCAGAAAGAACAAATGGAAATCAGAATGAACCAGTGGAAATCAGCAAAAACTACATGCAACACTCAAAAATCATTTAGAATAATAGGAACAGATTGGGATCAGTAAGGTAATCTGAAACAATTGCGAGCAAGTGGGACCCAGTGTAAAGCAAAGGAAACTAGTATCAACAAGTGCAAGCTTTTAACTACAAGTGGAAACAAGTAAGAACCAGAAACAGCAGAAACCTGATGTGAACCACTGTCAGGATTCCGTTCCATCAGAGATATAGGATCATGCATAGAACTAGTTGGGACATGAGACTTCTCATATCAGAGCAATGAAAAATGTGAATACCCAAATACTAGACCGATAGTTTGATACTGGCATATAGGTTTTACTCACTTTCTGATTTCAAGACACTTCCACAACAGAAGGGGTAAAGCCAGCATTTAAGAGAATATTAAACATTGAGCTAGTACCTTGCAATGTCCCATTAGCTGTTGTTGCTCTATGTGTCGTATTTCTTTGCACCAGTTATTTTGTCCATCACATTTGCTGTTTTTTCAGTTCCTACACATCAGAAGACTCAGTCTCTGCTGTTGTCTAAATGGTTGTCCATGATACTGCCGGGAATCCTCCTGCTTCTGCGTCCTTCCTCCGCTCTATCCAGTCTGGTCTTTGGTGACCAGATGACTCCTGGTATCCTGGTGAGCAGAGGGTTCGTCACAGAAACATCTGCCACAGAAATTTCTGTGCAGTGGAACCCAAAAACACCTACGACTAAAGCCATGAGACACACTCCCAACCCATGCAGTCTAGACCAATAATAAAGTCAGGGCCTGTGCTTGTCTCCCATTCGCTCGCCCCATCCGTTCCCAGGTCACTGGTACAGTAGATTCGGGATGATGAGGGATTTCAAACCAAGAACCTGACAGTTTGCCGGGCCCCATACACATGTCTTAAAGCCCAATAAAAGCAATGGTGTAGGCTGTTACAAAAATCCAGGAAGATTTAAAAACTGCACAACTAGTACAGCCATTTTTTTTTTATATCATACTAACCAAATTTCTCTGCCTCATTTGATGACAACTACTCCCTCCTCATCTATCAACAAAATGGTTTTTGGAAGTGGCACTGTAAAAGAAAATCCCATGGCCCCTCGAGTAGGTTTGGATAAAATGCCTACTGTGGTGGTCTTAACCTTGCATCTCCGGAAAACTTTGAAGGGTAGCTACACTAATTTAATCATTTGTACCTTTTGACCGAACCACAGCAATTTTGTGGTCTTCCCCCCCCAAGATATCTTTTGAAGTCTTGTACCTAACCTAGGGCACCTGCATCTGGGTGACACAAATACTAAATCAAAGTCCTCGGAATTGGAATGAGTTCCACACTCAATTTAAGCAATATTTGCAAAATGGTGCAGTGTTCAATCAGCACATGCCAGTTTATAAACCTTTGAACAGGGTAATCAGGATCTGGTAAGATACATTACTCAGTTTCAGCACTTGAATAAACAGAAGCTGTATGGCTGACTTTTACAAATGGCTTATGGATGATAGTCCTCTTCAAGTAATAATGGCACTATTCCTGACTGGGTCCAGTTAGGCTTCAATGATTTAAATCTTAAGCCCAACGCTTAGTAGCTGTAGCACTGAGCATTTATCAGAACCAAAAAAAGTAGAAAAACACAACACAATAAAAATCCCTCTTAAATAAAAAAATAGAGAGAACATTGTAATCTTCCAACAGACACCAAAATGACAAAAATCCGATGTAGGGAACTGGAAGGAATATGCTACTTACCAGTATGCATCTGTTCTTGGCATGTAGAGCTGCAGAGTTGTACACTTAGCATAGATCGCCATCTGGTGTTGGGCCCGGATGTTTGCAGTTTGTTTTTCTTCTTGGACAGTCTTTGGAAGTCACGAGTTTGGTGACTCCTCCTTCGGTCCGTACTGCGCATGGGCTTCGGCTCCATCCTCAGATTGTTTTTCGCCAACAGGGAAATGATGGAGCTTGGTAATCACAGTGAGAAACCCATGTGTGTAGTATCTAAATAAGATGTACTGGAACGGATACAGGTAGCCGGGGAGGCGGGTGGGCGTGTACAACTCTGCAGCTCTACATGCCAAGAACAGATGCATACTGGTAAGTAGCATATTCCGTTCGAGGCATATGAGCTGCAGATTGTACACTTAGCATAGATTATATAGCAGTACCCAACCCTAGCGGCGACCACCGGTATCCGTTGCAGTGGTTTGAAATAGTGTCTTTAGTACAGCCTGGCCCACTCTAGCTTGCTGCTTGGAATGCACATCTACACAGTAATGTTTTGTGAAGGTGTGCGGTGTAGACCATGTGGCTGCTTTGCAGATGTCATCTAAGGGTATATTCCCTAGAAAGGCCATAGAAGCCCCTAACTTTCTTGTAGAATGGGCTTTAGGCGGAACAGATAATGTTCTTTTAGCCTTTTGGTAGCAAATCTGTATGCATTTTACAATCCACCTAGCTATCCCTGATTTAGAAATGGGGTTGCCTTTATGTGGTGGAGAGAAGGAGACGAACAATTGTTTAGTCTTCCTGAAGGGTTGCGTTCTTTGTATGTAGTATAGCAAGGCCCTTTTTACATCGAGTGTGTGTAAGGCTCTTTCTGCAACAGATTGAGGTTGCGAGAAGAAGACAGGTAATTCCACCGATTGATTGAGATGGAAGGGGGAAATGACCTTGGGCAGGAACTTCGGATTTGTGCGAAGTATGACCTTGCTGTGATGTATTTGTATGAAGGGTTCCTGTATAGTGAACGCTTGTATTTCACCAACCCTTCTAAGGGAAGTGATAGCTACGAGAAAAGCTGTTTTCCAGGTGAGAAACTGTAGCTCGCATTTATGCATTGGTTCGAAGGGCGGACCCATTAGTCGTGTAAGAACTAAATTTAGATTCCATACAGGGGAAGGTGGTGCCCTGGGAGGAATTACTCGTTTAAGGCCTTCCATGAAGGCTTTAATAGCGGGCACTCTGAAGAGAGATAAATGCTGTCTGTTTTGTAGATAAGCAGCGATCACTGCTAGGTGTAGGCGTATGGATGAATATGCCAGGTTACACCTGTGAAGATGGAGCAGATAGCATATGATGTGCTGTATGGATGCATCTAAAGGGTTGATTGTATTGTTACGGCAGTAAATAACAAATCTTTTCCACTTTGCGGCATAACATGCTCTAGTGGTAGGACGTCTGGCTTCCATGATGATGTTCATGCAATCAGGGGGAAGGTTAAGGTATCCGAATTCTAGGATTTCAGGAGCCAGATCGCCAGGTTGAGCTGAGCTGGGTCAGGGTGCCTGATTTCTCCATGGTTCTGGGTTAGGAGGCATGGGGATAGGTGCAGTTTTTGATGTGGTACCACTGATAGTTGTAGTAGCGTGGTGTACCACGGCTGCCTGGCCCACGTCGGAGCTACCAGAATGAGTGTGAGGGAGTGCTGTTGTAGCTTCCTGACCACTAATGGAATTAGTGGGAGAGGTGGAAAGGCGTATGCAAATCTGCCTGACCAGTTCATCCATATCGCATTGCCCTTGGACAATGGGTGTGGGTATCTGGCGGCGAAGCTTGGGCATTTTTTGTTTTCGTGGGTGGCGAAGAGGTCTATCTGAGGATGCCCCCACTGTTGGAAGAATGGCTGAAGAACTTGCGGATGCAGTTCCCATTTCGTGTAGTTGTTGCGTTTGTCTGCTGAGCAGATCTGCCATGGTGTTTTGTACGCCTGGAACGTGTTGTGCCAGGAGAAAGATGTTTTGGGGAATTGCCCATCTCCATATGCTCTGGGCTAAGCGGGAGAGCTGGGGAGAGTGCGTCCCCCCCTGTTTTTGGATATAATACATTGCAGTCAAGTTGTCTGTGCGAATGAGGACTACTTTGCCCGAAATCTGTTTTTGGAAAGATTTTAGTGCTAGAAAGATCGCCAAGAGCTCCAGATGGTTGATGTGGAGCAATTTTTGCTGTGGCGTGCATAGACCTTGCATTGTGAGGTGTAGGAGGTGCGCTCCCCAGCCGGAGAGCGATGCGTCCGCTGTTAGAATCACCTGAGGAACCGGGTCCAGGAACGGCCGCCCTTTGGAAAGGTTTGTGGTGTTCCACCACTGCAGAGAGTGATGTGTGCGGCCGTCCACCAACACCAGATCCGTCAGCTGACCCTGGGCCTGGTTCCACTGTTGTGCTAGGCACTCTTGAAGTGGACGCATGTGTAGTCTTGCATGGGGCACTATAAAGATGCAAGACGCCATCATTCCTATGAGCTTCATGAACACTCTTGCTGGAAGAGAGTGTTGGGGAAGGAATGTTTTGCGTAAGGCTTGAATGCTTGTGATTCTGGCTGTGTTTGGATAGGCAATACCTTTGGAGGTGTCTATAGTGGCCCCGAGATATTGCTTTGTGTGAGATGGTATGAGGTGGGACTTTTGGTAGTTCACCGTGAAGCCTAGCTGGTGGAGCAGTTGGATGGTGCTGTTTGTATGCTGCACGCATTGGTGGTAAGACGCGGCTTTTATCAGCCAGTCGTCTAAGTAAGGGAAGACGTGAATGTGTTGACGTCTGAGGTGTGCTGCTACTACCGCTAGGCATTTGGTAAACACCCGTGGTGCGGTGGTGACCCCGAAGGGGAGAACCGTGAATTGGTAATGTTGCCCGTCCACCACGAGCCTGAGGTATTTCCTGTGAGAGGGGTGTATTGGAATGTGAAAGTATGCGTCTTTCAGATCCAAGGTTGTGAGAAAATCTCCCTGACAGAGGAGCGGGAGGACTTGTTGTAGGGTGACCATATGGAAATGGTCTGAATGTATGTAGGCATTTAGAGGCCGGAGGTCCAGAATGGGCCTGAGGGTCCCGTCTTTCTTTGGTATTAGGAAATATAGGGAGTAAACCCCTAGATTTTGCTGATTGATGGGGACCTGCTCTATAGCGTGTTTTTGGAGGAGGGAGAGTACCTCCTGTTTGAGCAGTGTGGAATGTTCTTGAGACATTGGACGGTGCCTTGGTGGGATATTGGGCGGGGTAGATGTTAGCTCGAGACAGTACCCTGACCGAATGATTTGGGTCACCCATTTGTCCGATGTTATGGACTCCCATGCGTGGATAAAGTTTTGTAGTCTGCCCCCGACCGGAGTGGAATGGTCTGGGGGGAGCGGACGGAAGTCATTGTGTGGGCGGGGTGGCAGAACGGGTGTTGTTAGTTTTGCCCCTGCCCTTATTATTGTTGCCTCTGTAACCACCCCTTTGGTTGCCCTTTGAAAAGGTATTTTGAGGAGGGGATTTGTAGGAGGTAGAGGTGCTATCGGTGGAGAAGCCTCTGCCTGTGCCACGAAAGGAGGAGCGTCGAAAGGAACGTTTAGACGCTTGTGTTTGGAGTGCCCCCATAGACTTTGCTGTGTCTGTGTCCTTTTTCATCTTTTCCAACGCTTCGTCTACCTTGGGCCCAAAGAGAGTTTGTTGCTCAAAGGGGTGATTGAGTATGGACGCCTGGACTTCAGGCTTAAACCCTGAGATCCTGAGCCAGGCATGGCGACGAAGCAGGACACTGGTATTTATGACTCTAGAAGCAGTGTCGGCTGCATCGAGGGCACACTTAATGGAGGTGTTTGTAATGAGTTTACCCTCCTGTATTAGCTCATGAGCCCTACGCTTGTGTTTCTCGGGAAGGTGCTGCATAAGAGCCTCAAGTTCGTCGTAGTGTGCTCTGTCATAGCGCGCAAGTAGCGCCTGTGTGTTTGCAATGCGCCACATGTTTGCAGCTTGAGAGGCGGTGCGCTTGCCAGACGCGTCTAGGAGTTTGGATTCCTTGTCTGGCGGTGGGGCTTCTCCTGAGGACTGGGAGTTAGCCCGCTTTCTAGCTGTAGAGACAACTAGGGAATCTAAGGGAGCAGGGCCCTTAATGTATGCAGGGTCTGTGGGTGCCGCCTTATACTTTTTCTCTATTCTAGGGTTTAGTACCCTGGCCCTGACAGGGTCTTTGAACACCTCTGCGGCATGCTTGGTGACACCCTTAAGCATGGGTAAGATAGAGGTGGATTTGTCCTGTATGTCGAATGTATCCAGTAAGAAAGAAGTCGTCTTCCACTGGTTCAGTGTGCATGTCCACCCCATGGTAGTGTGCTGCTCTCTGCACTAAATGATGGAACCCTAAGGAGTCCTCAGGAGGAGACGGCCTGGATGGGTATAGGTCGTCCTGAGGAATATCGGGTACATCAGGGTTATTGTAATCCTCCCACGGGTCTGGGGTCCCTGGTGGAGTGGGATCCATTGGGGCGTCCGCCGGATAATTGTCCGGGTCCCCGTCGTCCGGATCTGGGGACGGGGCCGGAGAATAGTGAGGTAAAGGTGGCGGAGACCTGGGAGGGGGAGGGGGTGGTGGAGGAGGCAGGGGAGGTGGTAGTGGGGAGGGCACTCTGAGGGGAGAAGTAGCAGAGTCCTTCCGTTTGGGTGGTGGAGGAGGAGCCGGAGTATCAAGGCGTCGTTTCTTGATAATTAAAGTCAATAGTCCAGTCTTTGGATCTTTGGACAGAGTCTTTTGTAAAGGGTCTGGTGTAAACAGAGCCAATGGCGTCGAGTCGTGCGTCGGCACCGGTGATTTCGGAACCGAGGACTTCGATGGTTTGTGTGCGCCATGCTTTTTTGGGGCCTCCGGTTTTTTCGGCGTCGAAGGAGTTTTCGGCGCCGGAGCGTCGGTGCCGACAGATTTGTGTTTGTGTTTGGTCGGCACCGAGAGTCCAGGCTTCGGCACCGGTGGCTTCGGAGTCGAGCTGGATATTGCTTTCTTCGGTGCCGGATGCTGTTTTTCGGCACCGGGCGTCGGCTGGCTCGATCCCGAGCTGCCGTGAGACTTTGGAGGCTTCGACACCGGGCCCGAAGGTGGGGTGATCGAAGCTTTGGTCTTGGTTTTGCCCAGGCCGGCAGGCGAGGGAGTAACCTGAGTCTCTTTGGTTTTGGGCGTGGGGGTAGGAGGGGGCACAGTACTCACGGCCCGCTGCGCCGGTGTGATGTCCTCCACGTCGGAGTCGTCGGCCTCGGAAGCGCTGACGACGTCTTCTTCCTGCTCGGTGTGTGTTTGCCCCGAAGCTTCGGCGCCGTCTCCGAAGATGTCCGGTGGAGCTGCAGACGATGAGTGCGCCATGGTGCGTCGAGCTTTTCGATCCCGGATGGTTTTCTTCGATCGAAAAGACTTACAGGCGGGGCAATCTCTGGCCTCGTGTTCTGGAGAGAGGCAAAGATTACACACCTGATGGAGGTCGGTGTGGGGAAATTTAGACCCACATTTTGGGCACTTTTTGAACGGAGTCCTTTCCATCGCCCGGGACCGGAGTCGAGGAGGGCCCGAAGGCCGGTGCCGATGTACGGGATGGAGAAAAAGTGCCGCTTCGAGAGATGAAGCAACTCGAAGAAACGAGGATTTTCCGTCGAGGCTGGAACCGTAGAAGTTCGAAGCCGGAGCACGAAGTATCACATCCGAGCCCGATGGCGGAAAAAAACAATCTGAGGATGGAGCCGAAGCCCATGCGCAGTACGGACCGAAGGAGGAGTCACCAAACTCGTGACTTCCAAAGACTGTCCAAGAAGAAAAACAAACTGCAAACATCCGGGCCCAACACCAGATGGCGATCTATGCTAAGTGTACAATCTGCAGCTCATATGCCTCGAACATATGATTTTCTAAGTTTTAGATGTTTCTAGGTTAAAAAAGTACACTAATGTGGGTATCTGGTCACTCAAGATTGGGTCAAAGTCCAAAGGTAATGCCAACCACAATGTTGGTCCCCTCCTTTACTGTCTGTGGGCCTAGTTCCCTTTCCTTGAGATTACCCCCCTGGGACCTCTTGGACAACCCGGTGTGTTGGTTCATCAACTGTGTTACCAAGCTTTCTGGGGTTAGATAGCTTAGAACCTACTAGGTACTGGTGTAACCTCTCTGAAGAACAGTTATTTAAAACATGATCAGCTTAATACCTAAATAGGGTATCCAGTACAACACCCACTCAAAGGAAAACAAAGCGCAGGGTATTCTCGTGACGGGGGGGTGGGGGTGGGGGGCACAAATGTTCAAAATCCTGGGGTTTCTGCATGATTATTTTATATCCCGAGAACTCGTCGAAGGTCGAGTGCTCTGTGACCAGAGTGGGAAGTGAGGGCATTAGATCAGTGATTGATAGAATGAACATCATCATAGTAGAAGCTGACGAGATGATGATCACCACCAAAAGGAATCCTAGCAATGGTCGAATTGTCCCTCAGTCATTGTGCCAAAGGCTCTATGTATTTAGCAAAAAGAACAGGGGACAAGGGGCCCCCTTGACATGTGTCCCATTGTATAGGGAAGGGAGGGGATGAGAAACCATTAAGCCTCACATTTAAGAAGGACCCGTGCTTTTTCAAGTTCCCTCCATACTCTAGGGGCGCCTGTCTGCTTGTAGATAGCCTGGAGTTCTGCGACCGATGTCTCTAAGTTCTGTCGCTTGTCTCAGCAACAGGGGTTCTCTGCTACAAGTCCCCTCCCGAACAGTTTCAAAGCTTCCCAAACAGATGCCAGAGATGCCTTCCCGGTGTCTGTAATCACCTTTCGGAGAGAGTCGATCGTAGCTGGGGACTGAAGCAGAGAGTCTCTAAGGCACAATGTCCTAGGTTGGGTGACATTCAGTCTTAGAGGTAAGGAGAGGGGGACATGGACCGAGAGAGACTGAAAAGCAATATTCGCCTCTGAAGTAAGAGCAAATAGGGTGGGGTTGCATGGAAATGGTCAATACGTGCATATGTTTTGTGTGCTGCCGAGTAAAACGTGCAATCTCTAGTAGAGGGGTGCAGCCGTATCCAGACGTCCTGCCGTCTGCAATCTGTAAGCCATTGTAACCCGGCTGCAGAGAAGGCCCCTGTTTAGTCGAAGCAATGTTCTGAGCGATCCATATCAGTATCCATAACCAAGTTTATGTTCCCACCTATAAAGATAGCGGCATCAGGAGACCTAAGTGCAGGTGCCAAAGAAATGGTAATAAAAGATTCTTGGTGCTCATTATGTGCATAAATGTTAACCAGAGTGAAGGGGAAGGTGCCAAATCCAAGCCAGACTGCTAGGAGGCGTCCCTTGACTTCTGTCACTGTGGATAGTATTACCCCATTGAACCTTTGCGAAAAGGAAATGGCCACCCTTATCTTCGAAGTGGGCCATAAAGAACAAATTTGGCGTGGGAACCAGAGGGACTACATTCTGGGGACATCTTTAGAGTTTCCTGCAGGAAACATATGCCACTGCCTGATTGTTCTAAAAGTGAGAGAAATGCTGATTGTTTAGTGGGATTGTTCAGGCCTTATATTGAGGCTAGTGACCTTAAGCTCCTGCAATACTGGGCAGAGGCTGTGAAGACTCCCTCGCCAGGCTGTCAGGGCATGGTGCAATGGAAAAGCCCCACCAAAGGTAAACCCAAAAAGGACTTATTGACAAGCCAAGGACTGACCAGGTACGGAGATGGGGTAAAGCGCACAGAAAATACCGCCCAAAGCCAATCAGAATAACATGAAACCAGTAACCATCGAAGTCCACTATGGAATGGAACAGGCCATAGAGTGTAAACCAGGCAGACAGGGATATAAGCAGCCAAAGTCTTAAAGTAGGGGAATGGCCCATGGAGGAGGGAACCATGTATTCTAAACATGTCCTGAAGCCCTCGCGCTCCTGTCCCCACCTCCCTCACTCCCCCCTGCCTCAGGAAAAATCAGTGCTGCAAGAATCTCCTCTTCTCAAGGTGTGTCATCCTTCTCAGCATCGCCCATCAGTGTCTTCAGCACCAAGGGTCTTTCCAACGCCATTGTCGCCCCACAGCAGGTGTTCTTTTGGATCGTTGCCAACGGGGACGTCTACGCATTGTGCGACCCTGGGGGCTGGTTTGTCACCGGTCTGCTGAAGGTTGAGCAATACCGAGCACTTGGCAGGCCTCCGTGAGAGATCCAACTTGGTGGAGCTTGTTCTCGTATCAAAAGATGATCCAGAAAGGATGGCCCCAGGAGTATAATATACAAGTTTCCCTTAGGTGACTTTTCTGCAGAGTAATGGATGCAAGGTCTTGGTACAACACAGGTGTGTGTCCTCTGAACTGAATCGAGTGGGTCTCTTGTGCTTTGCACAGTATACTTTCTTTCATTTGAAAATCATAGACAAACACTAGGATGTCTGCAGGAGGGGATTTGGCTTAGGCTCTCACACGATGTACCCTGTCCAGTTTTATGTCCTTGTCTGCAGAGGCCCCCTGGATGTGTTGAAAGAGAGCCCCAACATATTTTCTCATGTTAGCATCTTCTGTATTTGTCGGGACCACTTTGATTCCGATACTGTCCTGCCTTGAACGGTCTTCCAAGTTTTCAGCACGGGCCTGTAGGTCGAGCTGTTGTTCCATGAGGCAGAGCAATTCTTGCTGTCGCCACACAGCTTCACCTCCTCAAGAGCTGAGACCCAGTCTTCCACCTACTCCAGGTCTCGGCAAACTTGACGAAGATCAGCTGAAAGGTCCTTTTTTAATCGCTTGTGAATCTTCTCATAGTGATGCGAACAATGCCTCCAGTAAGTGTAGAGTCACTGGCCCCTCCAGTGTGTCAGTCTCTGGGAGATGATCCGTGAAAGCCACAGACATCTTGTCTCCTAAAGGTCTACCAGCGGGCTTAGTCAGCATGTTCTGCAAGCAGTGATCTTTCTTCGCACTGGCTGACACCATAGTAGTGCCCTTTATAAAGGAGAATCAAGAGATAGCCAGCCAGTTAGCAATGAACCAGTTGAGGGGGGAGGCTCGAATCAGGCACCTCCACTAGGACGTCAGGTATGGCCGGCACAGGGTCCAGCATTTCTTCTTCTCCCCCCCAGAGTCTCAACTCACAGGCGATGACCCAGATGCCGCAAGAAGTTTCCAGTCTGTGGACAGCTCCAGTTACATCTCCCCTATAACATCTGAGCATCTGAGGTCGCTGCCAGTGGGGGGGGGGGGGGGGGGGGGGGGGGGGGAGAGAAGGCTCTCTGGATGTGTTTGTGGATGACCCCCAGGAGGCTGGCCTCTAGAAGCCCTGAAGGTACAGACCAGACCCCCAACTAGGCACAGGGGGAGTCAAGTGTCACAACAAAAGGGGGAGCCAAGGCCCCACGTTCCATTCCAAGCAAGGATTCCGAGGGCCAAGACCAGGTGCCCCAGAGTCCAGCCACAGGGCACGGCACAGGCGGTAGTAGGCTTCGAGTCTGTGGTAGATTCGCAAATGGGGCACAGTTGTAGCTATTCTCAGTCCTCAAGCTGGGGGCAAAGCGGCTGGAGGGCCAGCCGCAACATGGGCGGTTGGGAGCCTCTGTTAGAAGGAACGGCTGAGAAGTGGGCAGGCCGCCCTGGAGATCTCAGTCGCCCAGGCCCACCCTGGCTGTGCAGAAGTGCTTCAAGTGCCCTAGGCTGCTTGGGCCCCCACCAAGGTCGCCTGGGGGGAAGGCAGTCAGTGTCTGTGCCCCTTTGGCAATTCACAGGGAGGAGCCACACTTATATAGTCCTTCCGCCCTGCCTAGTATGCGCTGATGGTAATGCTGAGGGCGCGCAGCTGCCCTGGCCCCAGCTGTCAGCCACCCAGGGCCGAGAGCCCAGCTAACTTTTGATGTCAGGAACCGAGTCAGGTGGGTTCCGGGTTGAGGGTGTCACTTTGCTGATGTCCGTTGGATCCCCAATCTTACAGGCAGTACCTAGGTGGTTGTTGAGCTGCCTCACCACACAGCTGCGGGCTTGGCTTCAGTTGGGCCCAGTGCTTCGGTCAGGAGCAGAGCCGTCAGGAGGGCTGGCAGCCGCGTGGGGGATCCTAGTGGGAGAGCCTGCCAGCCCACGGGTAGGCCACTCGGAAACATCGTCTTTCAAGCACACCAAGGCCGAGCAGTTGTGCTTCAGCACCCCAACTGGCCCGCTCTTTTCTTCAGGAATCCCTTGGTGGGGGCGGGGAGAGGGGACAGCTGGTTCTCATGCCTTCCTCTCTGTTAGGCTGCAGGCGCGTTCATGCGGTCCCCCTCCCAGTGATTTGAACCCATCTACACATTTTTTAAAAATCTGCCTTTAATGAATCTAGGGATTTCAAACTTTTCTAACTTACTAGCCGAGTGGCACTGCTAAACACAAGTCCTGGACCCCACTGCTGTACACCAATGGGAGAAAGTGAGTAGCTTAACAGGAGGCTAACTAAATAGCTTTTGAGGCCCACTCATTTCCTGGGATCAAGTGGGAGCAGATCTAGCCTTTGGGGTCGCTTTTTGAAGTCAGGGTGTGGCGGGCTAGAAGGAGACTCAGAGACTGGGTGTGCTGGGGAGGTGTGTTTTATTGGTCTGAGCACTCTTTTACGATAAGTCTTTGCCCGGTAATAGGGTAGGGGAAGCTCCGCCTCTTGGTTTGCTGCTGGCCGCCGGTGTGGGCTCTTCGTTCTTCTCACGCCCCGTTCCAGGATGCCTTCTCCTTCGGAACAATGCACCGTTCTCAGGTCCCGGGCGTGGGAGTAAAAGAGAAGCAAGACTGGTGTAAGTCAGGTGCTCTGGTGGGCTTTTAACGTGAAGGGCCGGGAGTGAGGAATTCACACCGTGCTCTCTCTATTTCCCTATGTGACGGTAGTGTGAGGGAAGGGGAAGAGGGGAATACGTCTCCTACGGCTTTTTTAGACCCTGTCGTCCCGCCCAACCCGAGATACGAGCTCGTACCAGTTGGTGCCACGCTTCTCTGGAAACGTGGCGGGGCGAATCGCCGGGTCGTTGGCCTCCTGGCTCCGGGGTCTGGGTCTCCGGTCCCTCGTCTTCTTCTCTCTCTCGCCTCTCCTCTACAAACGCTCTCTATCTTCTTCCGCTCCCTCCGTACTCTCTACTCCTGGTCGTTGACAGCTTCTGTGTTCGGAACTCCTCCCTTTATCCGCGTCATCCGTGTGGGCGGGGTCCGCAGCCAGCTCGGCCCAATTAAAGAAACATGGATCGCCTTTTCCGCTAGTAGTGCGTAGTAGTCCCAGGCTTCGGGTTGCTGGAGGTAAAGAGGGGAGAGGAGTGGGTTCACATGTACAGTCAATAGAGGCAGGTTCTCCTCCTCGTCCGGTCGGGGCACCTCGTGACACAGGGTTTAGCAGGTGCCGTTCCTCTTCTGTCTTCCACAGGTCCAGCAGTGTTCTGAAGAAGGTAGCCAGGGGTGTCACTTCAATGCCGAGAACTAGTTTGTGGGTTAAGGGTCCCTACCTAATCAATATGGAAAAAGTTCCCAGGGGCAACGCTACCCACTTTGACATTTCCTGGAGGGTTGGCCCTAAACAATCTAACAGTTCCCAGCTGTACCAAACTCCAACATGGTCACACTCCATTGGTGTGTTTAGGGAATTTAAGAACTCCCTCTGCAAAACCAATTCTCGAACAGGTCCCCCCCCCCCCCCCCCCCCCCTCCCGGATTAGTCCCACTCTTGCTACTTGGACAATGGGAGGGGCAGGCCATTGATCTGAGCAACATCTGCCTGTGAAATGGGCTGCCCCATTGAAGCTTTCCCAGTTGATGAGTACATCCCCCAAGGTGATCCTGGTAGGAAGAGGTCACATCCCCTTCCAGCCAAGGACCTTTTGTTCACTTTCCTGAGAGTAATTCACAATTCCTAGCAGGCTGCCAGGTGACAACCGGGGATTATCTCAGAAAGAGCCAATAGAGGCTTTAGGCAGGAAAATGCCGACTTTCTAAAAGTGCCGTTTTTAAAACAGTAATTTAATATTTGACTTAACCATTAGATTGGATTTTAAATTGCTATTGAGTCCCTCAATCAGCAAGCTGGAGTTATACATTATAAGGTGTTATAATATAACCCAGTGCTTTTCTATGTGACAGCCAGCCTTGCCACAGTGAAAAATGTCTTTGGAGACTTTTCATTGCCAGGACGTGTATAACTTGGTACATGTGTCCTACCTTTTAAATAACATGCACCCTGGCCTATGGGCAGTAGGTCTACCTTAGAAGTAACTTGTAAGCATTACAATGGAAGGTTTAGGTCTGGAAAAAAGGTTTAGTTTGCCAGGTTGAATATTAAGTTTTAAAACTGCACACTAGATGTGCTTTGCCTTGTCACTGTTGTGGTGTCAAAACAGGTGCTGCAATACACTAGTGACATTGACCTTACATGCCCTGGGTACACAGTATATCATAGACTAGGGCCTTACACGTAATTTAAATATGCCCATCAGAAATGAGCCAATTCTACATGTTTTTAGGGGGTCAGAGCAGAAACAATGGGTGCTGGATGTCAGCGCCACTGTGTGCAGTCATTAAACCAGCACTAAGTCCAGCAAAAAGTGGGGGTGATCCTCCAAAAAAAAAAAAAAAAAAGACATTTTTCTTACAGTGGTGTAGCGGCTTGGGACAACCCCAGTTTTAAAAGACAAAGCCAGAGATTGAAGCCAGGCAAGAGATCAACAATGCAAAAAGAGAAGGTCATTCTTTTTGCATTTGGGTTCCTCACTCATCTAATGTCATGGAAGTACTGACAAATCATGAAGAGTCTTTCTTTTCTTAAATCTTTATTTGATCCATTTACAAATAGATCATAAAAGCAAAATGTCATCATAACACACTGATATCATTCAAAAAACATTAAAACAATTTAAAATCATTCTTAAAGTTAGGTGCCCCTTTTAGATAATTCAGATAAGGACCCAGCGACTTTCTTTTCCTTATACAGGCCCACAAGAATGATATAACCGAAAAACAGACATACGGATTAGGTAGGAATTTTAAAAAGTACAAAGCCACCCTACATTGTTTAAAATTATGACATGTTAAAATAGGGAGATGAACGCTTCTTGCGCTTCTATAACATTTGCAGAAGAGTACCAAATGTAAATCCGTCTGGGGAGAGGCATTGTCACAGGGGCAAAGGCTTAAGTCAGCATGCTTGCACTTCCTCTCTGGAAACTCAAGCATCAATGGGATGAAATTCAAACGAAAACGTAGCAAAATAAATCTATGGTGAGCTAGTGTAACACGTGAAAGATAAGAATAAGGCATAGGCTCTGAATGATTTTAACTGACCGTTCTTTTCCTTACGAGCAAAACTAACCCTCGGTAAGAATAGTTCTATTATTTTCAGTTTTGGGACCTTTCTACAGTTAGCGGGATCTCTGTAAAGATCTACCTGCCCGATGGTGGAGAGTTCTGCTTCCACATATCGGAGCCAACCGATCCTGCTGCACCCATTCAGCCTCATACAATCCTCGATTATTCGTTGGGTTAGGTTGACCTTCTCCAGATGGAGTGCCACAGCAGGATCGGCACCATTCTAATAGAGGCAGACAGGCAGGGGAGCCCTAATTCCAGATGCAAAATATAGTTGGAGGCTGATGGTAATGAGACCCTGGTCTTAAAAAAAAGTCTTCCTTTGTTTGTAGTTGTTCAATCTGGGCCTTCCCCCAAACGCCAGCCACGTAGGTTACAGCCGCCTTTGTTTTTGCTTGATAAATGTTTATGTTACGGGGCTCGCTCCCAGCTTCTTAGTGACACCTTTTATCGATTGAAGGCTTCTTTCTATACCAAGGGCTCTTGCTGCCAACAGGTTCGACCAAGATTGTTTGCTGTCGAACAGAACTCCCAGGTATGTGAAAGAATCAACCACTTCAATTTTCTTTGAGGCCAGATGGAAATGGGGAGATTTTGATCCTCTGGCGCCTCCAACTACGATGACAAAGGATTTGGTTTCATTAACTCTGAGGTCTAGGGAGGTCATAAATGAGGCATAAGCTGTAATGAGGCTCTGGAGGGCTACTCCTGTTCTAGCTATTAGGACTGCGTCATCGGCATAGGCCAATATTGGCAGTGGGAGGTTATCAAATATAGGCACGTCTGGGGTTGAGCCGGACAGGGCTGCCTCCACCCAGTTAGTATAGATGGAAAACAAGAACGGGGCGAGGACACAGCCCTGCCTGACCCCTTTCTCGATTTTAAAATGGCGCGTGCACTTCCCGTTAACGCCATACCTCATGCAGGCGATAGCATTTGTGTACATCTGGCGTATCAAACAGATGACCTGGGGAACTATCCCCATTTCCTCCATGATCGGCCATAACTTCTGATGGGACACGCAGTCGAAGGCGGCTGACAAATCAATAAAGGCCATGTATAGCTTACAAACTTTGGTCCTTGTGTATTTGTCTATGCAGAGCGAGAGGTTGAGACATTGGTCCAACATCTCCTTCCCCTGCTGGAACCCATATTGTGCCTCCATTAAAATATTCAGTTCCAGAGCCCAATCCTTCAGCCTGGCTAATAGCTGCCGGCCCATTAATTTAGCTGTTGTGTCAAGAAGGGAGATTGGGCGATAGTTTTTTGGGCTGCCCCTATCACCCTTCTTGAAAATAGGGACTATGACGCTGTGCTTCCAGGATGGGGGGGGGCCCTCTACCGCTATACTATTGGAGACATTTGTTAGTACGGGGACCCAGATATCATAGTTGTCCTTGAATAGATCGATTGGGATCCCGTCAGGTCCCGGGGCCTTTCCCGGTATGCAAGCTTCTAGCTCTTTTCTGACTTCGTGTATCGTGAATGTCAGCGGTCTCGTGTGAAGGGACAATGGAGCGGAAATAGGTGGCTCCATGGCGGGTTTTCTCCCGAAGATGCCTTTAAAGTGCTCTATCTATACCTCTTGCTCTACATGCATGTCCAGGAACGGGTCTTAAAAATAAGGGGCGTTTATAACTCTCCAGAACTCCCTAATATTTCCGGAAATAGCGGCTTCTTCAAGATCCTCCCAAGCTTTCTCCCTTATATCTTTTACGTGTTTGTTTCTGGTTTGTTTATACTCATACCTTAATGTTTTAACCAAAGCCACATCTCTAGGCTGGGATTTTAGGGCAGTAACAAGACGTCTCTTTGCTAGGGAGCACAGTGTATCAAACCAGCAGCTATGTTGGAGATCAAGTGCTGGCTTATGTCGAGTGAGTGCAGCTTTCAATTTCGATAGGAGGGTTATGAACTGAGTGACTAGAAGAGGAGGGGACAGCTCCTCACCCAGACAGTGTAAAATACTGTCCCTTACTTGGGCTAATAAAGCGGGAGTTCTGCTTCAGGACCTGTGCCCACTTTAACTGGTATGCATTTTTCCTGGCTGGTGCAATATCACCCGCTACCTGTTGGGATCTTTCCATTATCTGGGGAATGCTCATATAAGTGTATAAGATTGCGTGATCACTATATGATGTAAACAGTTTAGCTGGGTCGCCCACTCTGTCTTGGGCTGCTGCGGAAACTAAAACGAAATCTATTGTGGACTCGCTGTTGTTCTTCCTGAATGTTTTCTCTACCAGGCCAGTGTTCGAGTTATTAATTATACTCAGGGACCTCGAGAAGAATAATCTATTAAGTGTCTCAGTGTATTCACTATGGGTGAAATGGAAGAGGGGGTTACCCTGGGAGTCATCCAACCCGCACACCCTCGCCTCTTTATGCTTACACAAATGTGTATTGAAATCCCCCATCCAGATTAAACTAAATGGGCCCTTGTGCAAACGTGTGTCGAGTGAGCCTAGCTCCTTGTTTAAATCCTCTGCCACACATTTCATATTACCCCCAAATTCGTTAATATGAAAATTAATTAAAAGCCAAGGGTCAGCCTTTTTGTGCTCCAATCCTTCTCCCCATGGTAACAGACTATCAGTATGAAATGAAACAGCAAGGAGACCCACACAGTGAACGCGGCTATCATGAAGAGTCCAAAAAGTTCAGAGGCCAGGAAATCACTGACAGATGAAGAAAGAAAAAGAAAAGGTAAGGCAGGCCTCATTCATTTTACTCTGGACACTAGGGATGTTTTGTTTAGTCTTGTCCGCAGTTGTAGAAAAATGGATTGGCTTGTCCTGATCAACTGCCCGAGTACGAGGAGAGTTATTACTTAACTGTCTGCTGCCAATACGATTAATTGTCAGTCAGTCAAAGCTTTTATTTCGGTAAAATACCATAAAAAGACATAAATAGAAATATACATTAAAACAAGATTAAATAAACATTGTGTAGAGTGTAATCCATTAAAACATTAAAATTATTACATAAAAATACACAGTAAAGGAACGTGGTTTTTCCACAGAGACAAATTGTTAAAAATTGTATCCAGGGCCAAAGATATACTCACTACACCTCAAAGTACTGTAGTGGCAATGTGGGTAATACTAAAATCAGGGGAGGTGGGTAGCAGAAATCATAAATTTGGACCTTGTAAACCACATTGAGAGGAGAAATTTGGCCATTGCAAACACTATCAGTGGGGTAGTATCATATTTCAAGATTCTAAACACCTCCTTATGGTCCCTGAGACCCCTAGACTTGCATAACTGGACGATCCACTTTTTTCTTGCAATGATATATAAAGGGCAGAAAAGGACAACATGCAACTCTGTTTCACAGGTAACAGTACATAAAGGACACGTGCTTACGGGATCCGAAACATTGGACCATCTATGTGTGAGATCCCTCAGCGGTAGCGAGCCGTGTCTGAACTGGATGTAGAGTTTCTTTGCCAAAGGTGGTTGGATAACGTCCAGGAAAACTTCAAACTGGGGACTAAACTTAATATCCAGAAAGGTGTCAGTAAGCCTACCCAGAGAGGAGTGGAATAGAATTCCCTTCCGATATGCTTTCAAGACCTCCCGTAATGAATTCTTCGAAAGTGCACGGCAGGTCTCTTCCGGGGCGGACCATAGGTTCCCCATCCCAATTAAGTAGCAGAGGTTCTTTATATAGGTAAGCCAAGGGATCTTATCCGATTTTCCCCTTGCCAATATATCACCAAGATCATACCTATAGCTTACCAACTCAGGCGTTGACCAGAGACGCCTCCAGAACTGGAGAGGACGGTTCAGGGCAATCTCTTCTATGGGGACCAGACCCAGATCCCATCTCAAGGGGGTTAATGGAGTGCTGACGGGTAGTTTCAGCAATCTCCTAATAAAGGAATTTTCAGTAGAAGAGAGGGAAGCGGGAATGGAATATCCCCATAGTTCAGCGCCATAGAGCGCTCCTCCTCTAGCTTGCGATTTATAAATTTCCATGGGGGGGCCCAAAGGTTTAAAAGAGGTATTGTTAAACACCTTCAGGATACCCCCCACTGATTGAGCTAATTTCAAATTGGCCTTTGCCAAATGGGACCCCCAATTCATTTTATCATTTAGGGTCACCCCCAGATACTCAAAAGTGGCAACCCTATCCAGCTCAACATCTCCCAGCTTAGGGTGGGGGCAATTAAATGAGTTGGAACCGAAAACCATAAATTTAGTTTTGGAAAGATTCAGTTCCAGATCCCTGATTTGACAGAAGGAGCAGAAGGCCTCTAATGTACGCTGGATGCCCATGTAAGATTTAGATAACAAAAGCGTGTCATCCGCGAACATTAGGGCCGGGACCTTACGCCCCGCCAATACAGGGGAGTCCAAGTTAGCGGTGCGCAAGAGATACTCAATCAACCCGTTGATAAAAAGGGAGAAAAGAGTGGGGGCCAGGACACAGCCCTGCCTCACACCCTTTTCAACCGGGAATGGCCCAGAAATTTCCCCACATCTCCCATATCTCACCCTAGCATAGGTGCCAGAGTGGAGGCGTTTAAATAAGTGGCAAAGGTAGGGGGGAGCACCCATCTCTAACAAAAGGGCCCATAGTTTTTCCCTTTGGACCATATCAAAAGCGGACCGAAGGTCCACAAAAATCAAATAAAGGTTACCAGCACCCATGCTGACTGACTTCCAATAGATCAATAGTAATCTAAATAATTGATCGATGGTGGAAACCTTTGCACGGAACCCCGCCTGGAGGGAGGTTAGAATTTGTTGATCCTCCATCCAGGACTGCAATCTGGATAAAAGGACTCGGGCAAACAGCTTCTGAAGAACATCAATCAAGCTTATGGGGCAGTAATTGGCTGGATCCAACGGGGAAGATTTTTTGTGGATGGGTATAATTTCTGCACCCAACCAGGTCTCCGGGATTCCAAGGCCCTGCAAAATGGCATTGAAATACACACAAATATAAGGGGCCCAGATTTTTACATCACTTCTGTACAAGTCACCGGGGATCCTGTCAAGCCCCGGGGCTTTCCCTACTGAAAGGGAGTTGAGGGACAATTCTATTTCTGAAAGAGAGAAGTATCGGCTCTCAAGTTCTTCCTGGCCCTGCTGGTCTATTGCAATATCAATCCTCGAGGTGCCCGGATCGGGGCCACCCCTGGAGTTACTGACCGAAAAGAGGGGTTGGAAATGGGCAAGCCAGACCTCCTCGCTGAGATTAGGAATAATTGCAGGGCTGCTGGCTACCGTGCCCGTTCGAACAATGTTCCAAAACGCCCTCGAGTCGCGGTCTACTAAGGCTTGCAATAAATTTTGCCACCTTTGATCCTCCCACTCGGATTTTGCCTCCTTGATCAGGTTTTTGTAGGTGGCCCTCGCCGCCCGGATACTAGACTGGGTGCCCTCTTTTACTTCTTTTATCAAGGCAGTCTTAGCCCGCCTACAAGAACCATTAAACCAGTGCTCGGGCCTAAGGGGCCTGGGTTTTGAGGCAGTAGGACTATAAAAGAAGCCAGCCAAGCTGCCAAGGAGATCCTCATGAATGTTCTGGAAATCGAGGAGGCGGGTCTGCGGAAAATCCCCAGTGGGGCTCAAGAGGTGGGAGACTGCTTCCAAGGAGCAAGTCACACTGCTATATATAGCTGCAAGCTTTAAGTCATCGGACGCTACCCTTGCCCACCTGATCCGTCTACCACCTGCCGCTAACACCAGATTCTCACTATTTGATGGTGATTGGAGCTTATGAATTCCACTGCCACCGATCTTGTTGACCAATTCCAGTGACAGTAGGTTATGATCACTATCGACCCGTGGAATAACAGAAAAGGCAGCCAAATGGCCCCAAAATTCCACGTTCACCAGAAGATAGTCGATAGTCGAACAGCTCCCGGGTCTATTAAAGGTAAAAGACCCCGGCACGTCCGGGCAGAGTCTACCATTGCAAGCCCTCAGAGAATGTGCAATGGTAAGCTTATTAATCTCGAGGGCTAGAGGGGTAAGACGTTTGGCGGGATAAATAATAGGGTCTGGGATTAGATAACTTTCATCCTCGTCACAGGTGGGAGAGGGGATCCCAGAAAGGGGTTCGAAGTGACAATTAAGATCTGCACCAATTAGTTTATGGGACGCAGGTGGAAGAGAATGTAATACATCTTCCAGGGCGCCCAGAATCGACAGACCCAACTGTACCGGGTGGGGACGCAGGTAGACATTTATTACTACCAGCGAATAAGAAGCAGGGAAAGTAAGTATCAAACACAAAATGTCGGGGGACTTTGAGTCTAATAACTTTACTGAGCACCCCAAGTGTGTTGCAACCCATACTACTAACCCCCCCGAAGGTCTGCCTCTCGCCCCTTGAACTGCTGGGGCCGAAAACGATGCATAGCCCACCCTCCATGGTATGGACCGTAACCATGTTTCTTGGAATATGCAGATATCGTAGTTGTCCATTAGCTCTCCCCATTCGGGGTCAGAGAGTTTGGACTCAAATCCAGCCACATTCCAAGACCCAACTAGAGGTCTTCGAGTGAGTGTACGGGGAGGGCTATCAGCCAGAGGGAGGGAGGAGGGGGGGCGGTGGGAAGCAGAATGCTCAATGGGGCCCAACACGGGGCGTCCCTCCATGGCGCTGGAGATCGGGGATGAAAGAGGAGTGGGCCCAGAACCACTCTCCGTGCCAAATGCAGCCGAGGGGAGAGCCGTCTCCACACCAATATCATCCCTGGCCTGAATCCCCCCCGAAGGCATATACCCTCCCTTGCTGAGCCTCAGGGGTGATGGTCAGTCCACAGTGTTGAGCACATCGAAACGGTTTTCAACCGGGATGTTAAAGCAAGTATTATGAGAAGCCTGATGAAAATACGGTAATTCCACCGGGTTCAAAGTATTGGGGATGGAGTAAAAGTACCCCAAATGCGATGTGTCAATGGCTCCTGATTTGTGGTGCCTACCCTGCTCCAGTATGTGTCCTACTACTCTAGGGTCCCTAAAATTAATCAGGACACAATCCCCACCAATGTCCTTTGGGCGGGTCCCCAGCCAACTAACCCTCCAAACAAAGAGGATCTCCCCTCTCCCTGCTCCCTCCAATGGTCTATTTTTGGACAACCAATGGATGACTTTGTTTTTTAATTCAGAGTAAGATTCCCCCCTACTATTCGTTAGTGGAGGAACTCCGGTAAGCACAGTCACATAGGGAGCTGCCTCAGGGGGAAGCTGTACAAGAGGAGGGGAACTTTCCGGGCACCGTAGAACTCGGTCCCCCCCCCCCCAGGAGGAAAGATCCTATCCCCATCCGGACTCCGAAGGGCTGAGTCCCTGCAACTAAGGGACTGTTCTCGTGTTGAAACAATAGGGGCTCGGGGCAAAGTCGGGGGCCTACAGGGACCAGCAGGGAGTGAAGTGGCAGTTGGCTGCACCAATGGAGGCTGGACTGAGACCGTGGCTGCATGGTTTGAGGGTGAAATTGTCTGGCTTAGGGGGGTAGGGTTGTTATGCGTTACTTGAATACCAGCACCCTCCGTATTACCCAAGTTATGCAATAGATCGTGGTTTATCTGCTTCTTCCCGATACCTTTGGTATTAACTAGAGATACCAACCTGTCAATTTTGGATGACAGGGTTTTTAAAAGGAGGTTTAGGGACTGATCTATGTGTGACTGTAAGTCAGTTAATAAAGTAGTCACCCAGGTCGGAGGGATAGAAGTAGGAGAGTGATGGGTCAAGGCCGAGAGAGCAGGGCTGTCTGCAGGGGAGGCTGGTAAAAAACTCCTTTTTCTGGATTTCTGTTTTTTTTTTCTTAGTTTTACCTGCTTCATGGGGGCCACTATGGAAACGAAAGAGGATGATGATGGGCCAGCTTCCTCTTGTTCAGGCTCATCTATTTGTGCCTGAGCGCACGGAAATTGGGTAAACGAGGGCAGCATAGATGACATAGCATCAGGATCCACCTGGTATGAAGATAAGCCAGCCAATCCATCAGGGGGGGGGGGGCCATATTAAATGCCGGAGTAATCGACAACCGTCTTTCGGTGTTTTCAATGGCTGTAGCCACCACCCCAATTGTCTTCTGCAGCATTTTATCTATCGCTGTGAGACTAGGGATCTGCGGATTGGAATTGGCTAGCTGTCTAGTCATAGGGCGACTTGCTGTAGGTTTAGAATGCTTCCCCATGATTCCAATGAAACCAACAGCGATTGTATTTCAATAAGGAACCCCTAACACAAATACCTAAAATCCAAACAGTATAGGATAAAAGAACACACTCTATGCACAGCGTAAGACTGACAAATACAAATTAAAATGTCAATGACGAATGGAGGTTAGTTCAGACTGACCCAAAATCCACAGCTTAGAGGTGTGGCCCAGCCCGGCCTCCTTTGGCCCCTGACGGCCACAGACGGCCCGCCCTTTGCCCGGGCTTAGCCCGGCGCCGCCCGCGCGCGTCCCGCGACGCGGGGGCTGAGTTCAAATTTAAGCGCCTCCGTGCGCGATAATGACGAAAGCGGACTTCCGCCGCTGAGGCTCCTGGGGGCTGTAGTCCCTCCTACGCTCTGCGGCCGCGGTGAGATGAGAGTGCGGCGGCGGCAGGAGGGCTGCGTAGATGGCCAGCAACAGCACCGGGACCAGGTAGGGAGAAAATCACCAATTGTGGCAGGATACCGCTAAGTTCAGAGGACGCCCGCTCTGCCGGGGCTGAGTTCAAATTTAAGCGCCTCCGTGCGCGATAATGACGAAAGCGGACTTCCGCCGCTGAGGCTCCTGGGGGCTGTAGTCCCTCCTACGCTCTGCGGCCGCGGTGAGATGAGAGTGCGGCGGCGGCAGGAGGGCTGCGTAGATGGCCAGCAACAGCACCGGGACCAGGTAGGGAGAAAATCACCAATTGTGGCAGGATACCGCTAAGTTCAGAGGACGCCCGCTCTGCCGGGGCTGAGTTCAAATTTAAGCGCCTCCGTGCGCGATAATGACGAAAGCGGACTTCCGCCGCTGAGGCTCCTGGGGGCTGTAGTCCCTCCTACGCTCTGCGGCCGCGGTGAGATGAGAGTGCGGCGGCGGCAGGAGGGCTGCGTAGATGGCCAGCAACAGCACCGGGACCAGGTAGGGAGAAAATCACCAATTGTGGCAGGATACCGCTAAGTTCAGAGGACGCCCGCTCTGCCGGGGCTGAGTTCAAATTTAAGCGCCTCCGTGCGCGATAATGACGAAAGCGGACTTCCGCCGCTGAGGCTCCTGGGGGCTGTGGTCCCTCCTACGCTCTGCGGCCGCAGTGAGATGAGAGTGCGGCGGCGGCAGGAGGGCTGCGTAGATGGCCAGCAACAGCACCGGGACCAGGTAGGGAGAAAATCACCAATTGTGGCAGGATACCGCTAAGTTCAGAGGATGATTAATTATATTCAGCAAGTTCTGTTGACTACTCTGGAGACCTGATCACTGTACTGGGGTTGGAGGCTTCATAAATCCCGACTGTAGGTGGAAATAGAGATGCCTGTAAACAATAAAACGGCCCCAGAGGAGATTCAAGGCGTTGACGGAACTTCACTGTGCTCTGGAGCTGTCGGCACTAAAACAAAAGTGTTGTTACTGACTAACAAAAAAGACCTTGTGCAAAGATTTATTTTGATATCGCTGATCCTCCACATTTTCCTACTGACCTCAGAATGACCCGATTCAAACATTAATAACCCCCACATACACTGTAAAAGTCTGTCCATTACATTTTCCTCAATTTACTGTTTAGAACATTGCATTCAAGCTCCACCTCAGGACAGGAATCAACTGTTATCCTGATTTTTTTGGCAAACGCTACTCCAAAACCCAAGATTTGAATAAAAGATGAAGATCATTTGATTGCCGAACTATACATAGATTTAAGTCAGTTTTCTGAAATAGATGTACTCGGCACGAGCTCCTGGTACAGGATCCCCAAAGCACCTAATCTGGTCTAAACTAAAGTCCTGCAGCCTACAGGCCCACCATCGCTGGTCAAACGCCCTCACTGAAGGTCTTGAAATGAAAAGTGCATTCGTCTCATCGCCAGTTCAAAACTGCTTTAAATAAAGTGGTACACACAGCTTTCTTCATGATGGACCGACACAGTTTAAAGAGAAGAAAGTATGCCCACCTACTCATCGACAGCTACGAGCAAAGAGGGATTCAAAAGTACCTTAGTGAACCATTCACTGTCTATTACAACCTGACGTTCTGCCAATTATGGATGGAATGTTGTTCTTCACTAGTTCCACTGTCGCCTTGGACGGCTCAACCACCCTCCAACAAGTGCTGTTTATGCTGCTTGCACTGGAAGACACTGCCACATCTCCTTTGTATCTGTATTATTTAATAAATTAATGCAATAAATGAATGCAGAAGATCCTTTGATGGCCCCTGGTCAATCAGGGGTTATGGCCGGTTTTGGCGACAGTTTTCCTTCTGAAAGGACCACACCCACAATAGTAAGTCTCTGAATATTCCTGAATACAGCATCAAAAACGCTAAGGAATGCAGTGTTGCCAACTTACTGTGCAAGAACCTATTCTATTCCATCCCAGCTCAGATGGCTTCCGCTGAACAAAAGAGTATTCTTAGCTATACGGTCATGCTGCTACTGTATGGTTGTCATTCTACCTCGACTTTACTCAAACAATTTCTCTGATGATTGTTTTAAGTCAACAACCCTAACTATCCTGCTGCTATAAGCACAACAGAAAGGACTGCAGGAGAAAACTCAATTACCCAGTTGAGACCTGGGTATATAAGTATAACAATGAACAATGTCTCAACAGGTAATACTAATGCCTTATTTATTGGCCATGTCAGTCTGCATCCAGACTAACGCTGGATCTTCTTGTACTGGCTTTATTCCTGAGGAGGGCTCGGCATTGTTCCGTAGCCCTGACTGCATTCGGATTCACGCCGGATTTCTATACTCAGTTAAGACCCTGTCTTTGCTGTTTCCGCCTTTCACGATGCCGGACACTACCCATCAGAAAACATGATCACGATTGGCTCCTTCCCGTGACGCGATATTCGTCTATAAAGTACAAGAGATCCCCCATTATTGCACCTGGATGCCATGGTACGCCCTCATTACCCTCACTGACTCACCCTGGTCACTGGAGTCAATTCCTACCTCGTGTGGATATGCTCACACTACAGCACTGATCGATCTCTTACGTAACCTGGTCCTGATGATGACTTCAATTTGCTTACAAGTTGAAATGCCGTCGACCTTTCAGCGCATCTCTGGGCGTTTATAAGGTTTCACAAACCAGTTGATTATTTCTTTGACCACCGCTATGTTGTTTTGTAACCACTCTTCGAATCAATTTTTGAGTCATTTATTTAGCTGTTTCTCACTTTATTTTCATGTGTCACTTGCACCTTTCACTTCCTGCACGAGCATGTACGTGTACAATAATGTTTGGGTAACACCCACATTGTAAATATTGCTGATATTACGATTGCTGTCGAAATACAGACCATTCTATATATTTCATACAAATTTGTGTCTCCCTCACTTACTTTGCAACTGTAATTGATATTTTTTACTTTACAAAATTGCCTCCTTAAGTATTACCTGCTGAGACACTGTTCATTGTTATGCTTTAGCTATAAGCAACACAACATACTGTCAGTTGCTTATTGCATCCTTCTGGATTACTGTCCCCTGAGTCTGCATGTTTTTAGAGTTCCAAGGTGTTAAAATCCCTGTGTTTGTTTGCTCAGATCTTTTTGATATCAATTGTTTTCATAGCTCTGCTTTGATAAAAGACAGTTTAAAGCACATGGCACTTTGCAATTTTACACAAGCTCAGACGATAGATACATACCTTGATGTGGGGCCACTTTTATGCCATCTTTATACCTTTCTACCACCATTTACGTAGAGCAGTCAACTGGCTTGTGAAATGTTTGTTTCGATCTTCTGATTTTCATGAGACTTAGCACTTCACTTCTACAGAGCATAGCACTTTACAAATTACTGAAGTACTGAAAATAACAGGGTCGACTAAAGCGGTTTTGCAGGCGTTGACAATTGTAATCAAATGTTATCATTCAGTCTTAGAAACTGTAGGGCAAAATTGTGGACTAGCTGAACTCTCCGATTAATGATTTTGGGATTATTATGCTATTGCAATTGTGCATTTGCACTTTACACTAGCAAATACAATAAGGTTTTATATGTTTTAGCACATTGTAAATAAGAGATGTGTTTGATTTGCATACTTCTTTTCAAAAACGTGTTTGCACATTAATGGACTTGACTGTCTAAATAAAGTAAAATGAACTTGACATTTTTGCTGACACGTGCAACTTATGACATCAGGGTTATCATCATTAAGCCTTCTCTGGATATGTTGTGATTTTGTGACACTTAATCTGCAATCAAGATCTAGCTCTATGCTGCAAGTCAATAGATCACATCTAAATGAGCCACAAACCACAGTTTTTATGTCTCTCTAGCCTTTTCTACATCAATTTGCTTTCAGGGTACCGTCACATAAAGGCCAGTCATTTCACCTTTATTCTCACCCCATTACTTCTAAACAAAGAATAACCACGCAGATATAAATCTTGATCTTGCATTTTGTGTGTCCTTTATCTAGCTACAGATTAGAATGTGCTATCTAATCCTTTACACACGAAACATGGTCATTTAAAATCCATGCGAACAGTGGCGGCCGCTTCCTGGTAAAGTGGCATGGCAGGGGGACTTGGATGAACAACAACAAAAAAATAATAATAAAATAACTTACCTGTTTGACACTCCAACGCTCCTCTCTGGTTCAGTCACGTGCACTGCAGGCACAGGCTCCCAGAATCCCCTGGGCCAATCATGACACTGCACGAAAGCAGTGTCAGGATTGGCCTGAGTGCTGATGATTTGCGCTCCCAGGGAGACTGGGAGCCTGTGCCTGCAGGTCTCTTCAACCCAGCAATGCAGCTGGGTTGGAAAGATCTTCAGTGTGCATAAGGGTTTGGCCTGCCAACAACCAGTGCACCTACCACTCCCCCTTCTGTCTCTCATCCCCGTGGCCATTCCCCCTAGGTGACTTTACGCAGAAAAATAAAACGACAATTAACAGGTTCATTTTCCTTTGATTTTTCATTTTTTGGCTGTTGGAGGAGGAGGAGCCGCCGCTGCATATGAATTATTATTTTTTAATATATGTTCCCTTCTAACGACCCATTTATCCTTCATATTATTCATTCACCAATAGCTTCTGCTTTGAAACACGTACCTCATTTGGTTATTAATAAATCGACGACAAACTTAATGACCTTCTTGCCAATCTTTCCCTGCTACCACACCCCCTTAATTCTCCAAATTTCTTCACTTTGTCAAGTTTTCAAATATCACATGTAGAAGTTCTATCAGTAGTGTTTCTCTTCACTTTCATGACTTAAAAAGCACTCCACAGACCACAGTCAAGCTCACCTCATCATGGTCAATATCCATGTCTCCAGTGATGACAATGCGCTTTTCAATTCTTGTTTCTGATACACCGCCCTTTATTGTCTGTAAAGTTGCATAAAGAAAATAAATGTAAAGAATATACATTTATTTAGAAAAGAGGAGCAAGTTGCTTTAAAAATATAAACACAAAAAGGGTTTTACTTCCAACATTTGAAAAGCTCTAGGTTAGCAGTTCTTTTCCTACTTTTAAGAACTATTATTGACTTAATATTGATAGCTCATGAGTTTACTACAAACTTATTAATGAAATTGAGGTTATTTTAGATACTCTACGCCCTCATATTTATTAATCATGTGCAGTAGCGCCTACCCACACTTGGCATCTAAAACAGAGTTACTTTTGATCTCACCTCCGAAAGCAAAAACTCCAGAACAAGAATAAATGGCCAACGTTCCCGCCTTCGATGCTTGCGCTGCCACTGTCACAAGTGCCAAATTACTCGGCGTCACCCTTGATAATCATCTAAATCTTCAGAGTCACATAGCAGCCAAGGCCAACAGCGCACACCACCAACTTAGGCATCTCTTTGGGCATCAGACAACTGATTCCAGATCAAGACCTCAAAACAGTGGTTCAATCTCTCGTTCTCTTTAGACTAAACTATGGAATTGCCCTTCTCTCAGGCATTCCAAAAGTTCACCTAGGCCCACTGGGAGCAACAATACATGCCGCAGCACGCTTAGTCCTAGGTCTCAAGAAATGTGACCACATTTCCCCTGCCAGCCCTCCAATGCCTCCCTACTGAAGCTCGGGCCCAATTTAAAATCCCTTGCATTGCCCACAGAGTGCTGCACTCTTCCTCACCTCCCTATCTAAACAAGAAACCGAAAATCTCAGGAGCAAATAGGGGTTCCAGAAATGCCCAAACCCGACTTCTGGAACTCCCTCCACCTTGAGTTGAGAACAATACAGGAACTGGTCTTTCTCTGGTAGCGCCACTAGAATCTGGATCTCTCAGCCTCATTCACTTTGATGAACCACCTGCCTAGCAACCTTCAAAAAGGACCACAAGTTCCTCCTTTTTGATAGACATCTTGGTTAATTCACCCTCGACAAAACCCAAGTACTTTTTCTACTGCTCCTTGATCTGTCTTCATGTGAAGGTGCATGTCGTCTGCCCAATTGTTGTAAATGTCTCTTCTGGTAACGATTGTACATGTCCACTGATGTAAACATTCAACTTTAACTACTAGTACTGTAGCTCGTTGTAACCCTGTATACTGTGTATTGTAAAGTGCTCTGATGCCCTCAAGCCATGCCCACACTATATAAAACTGAAAAATGAATACAATTACCAGAAGAAACTATGAAAGGGGTTAGCAATGTGGAAATTTGGGCTCCTAATACTCTGTTACCTAGACACTATAAAAATAGATTTACAAACCTTGAAAACACACTCAGAAGAGCAAGCATTTGAGGTATCCACAGCCTGGGCTAAACTGTTAATCTTGTGATGGAAAGCACGAGGCTGGAGATTGTGTACATAGGGAAGCCATCTATATTGCTCTCTGTGACCTTTGCTATGCCTGCACATTCCCAGACACCATCCTACAAACTTTATACCTCTAGAGCAACCCAAAAATTGTACCAGACCAGTGCTAGATTTTGGAAAATTATCTCTCGAATTTGGGAAATTCTCTCTAAATATATAATTATCATTCATATTTAATTATTTAAAACTTTTTCTAACAAACACACCAGAGGCTTACATGTAATAGAGATCAAACATGCAGAAAAATATTTATAACAGAGTGGGGCAGCAATGGAGAATGAGAAAGTATTTCATGTATGCAGTAGGCAGGACAGGATGAGATGCACTCCTCTTGTAATATGGATTTATGTGTACTTCAACAAGAATACTACCTTAAAAAGACTCATCCGAAGGAATATTCTGCCAGTGTACTCCCCAAAAAGCATGACTAGAGGATGTTAATCATGCACTTGAGGAAATAGGGTATGGTGAGATCTTTGCTCATCCGAAGAAGATATCTATTGTACAAAAAGTATTAACTACATTCACGTCTTCCAAATAACAAAATTGGGAAATAGCTGAATTAATTAAACAATTAATGAGTCCGTGTGGATCTTTAAGGTCTTATTATGGCACAGATTAATATGTGGAATGGGTAAACAATACTAGAAAGAGAAATCTCCTGGCCAGTGTCCGATGTCATTTGCCTTTAGAGTTTCTCTCATTTCCATTAGGCAGAAGCGATGATGTTTAACTATACTTTGCCCATGTGAAAAAGCATCTGTGCAAACAAACCTATATGCATTCTTTCATTTATAGTAGTTTTTAGCAAGATCATAGGAGGAAACATCTGATTACCCTTGTACTCAGACTGGGCCATCGCAGGCCTGCTTTCTTTCATTATTTGCCAACTACCCTGTTGTCATCATGCTTAGTCTCCTGATTTGTAGTGAGAGAACTGAGAAAAGCAACACTTATGGGAGATTAAGAAGCGTTTTGTATTTCATTTGTCCATTCACTTTACACCAAACTTGGGTGAATTTAGAGGAACCTTTGGCATTTGTCTATGTCTTGTCCAATTTGTAATGATGTGGAATACCTAGTTGATCTTATATGTAGTCTCAAGTTTTTTTTTTAAAATAATACTAAAAACAAGAATGCTTTTAGTAGATAAAAAACTGACTTTGTATTTGAACGGTTCAACAAACCAGGACTGGATGAACTTATTTTTGTTATTATTGCTAATATTTCTATTTAATAGTTGATAATCAAGTTTTAAATCTGTTTTTTGAGTTTTTAAACCAATATGAACTTTTTTTTACCTACTGGCTGATATTTAAAGAAAAAAAGTTAATTCAAAACAAGTGCTGACATTTTTAAACATGTTAGCAATTAGGGGTTCTTTATTGTTCAAAGCGTTTCCATAACTATAACAATCTCTACGTGGGTACTTCTATTTCAATGAAAGCTTAATAAACTATACACTATTGCATGCCAATACACTGCTTGCATAGAAATCAAAGATGCTTTAAACCGGACCCAGAAAAGAATATCATTGAGTTGGGCGATTGCTATGCCACTCACACAACAGACAAAAGCATTGCCCATGTAGATTTACCTTAGTAATGTGTGTGGTTGTAGTGGTGGAAACGGATTCCGATGTGATGGTCTGGGCGCTCATCAAAACACCAGGCTCACTGTCTCCGCTCCCATCAGCCTTTGAGAAGAAAAGCACATGCATAACTACGCAGAGAGATTTGAAAGAGTAGTCTAGATTAAAATCCAGAAGAAAGCTGGCTGTCAAAAACGTGGGATCATGGAAAGACATACCTCATAAAGGGAGTGATTATTTAAAAAACCAGTCTATTTGAAAACAATGAAAGCAAGTAATTTGCCTGCTGTGTAAAGGAATCCTATCAGGAGCTAAAGATTAAGAAATTTTGTTTAATTTAAAGCAAGATTAAAGCAAGAGTGACTCATCTACAAGACACATTAAAAAGACGAGAGAGCAACCACACATTTGACACCGATTTGAAAACAAATGTACTTTCAATAAGAAAAACTGAATAATTTCCATAGGAGAAGAGTGGATTTGAGTGATCCCTCCAGAGATCTAGCTGAGAAGAGAAGAAACTGTAAGACCATACTATGTTATGCAATTGTAAAGCTTGTGGTGGGTTTACTACTAACGTGAATATTCCAGGATTGTGTCTTTTACGTCGCAGCCAGCTCCAACAAGGCAGTTACCAATAGAGTATACATAAATTTGTAAAACCACTACACCAGGCTCCAATTATAAACATTACAGGACTATGATCAATGGATTCAATACCAATCACTTGACCATTTAGAGCTCCCCTAGATGCAGATATACGTAACGAAAAGGAACAATAAATATATATATCTCGCCGACTAACCGTTTGGCAGTATCAGTTTGAAAAAGCTGATAATGCTGAATCCAACTTGGAGACAGAGCATGGAATGAATGAATAAATATCAGACAACACAAAACTAGAGTACTAGAAAAAGGCATGTGCCAGCATTGTTTCAGCACATAATTACGTGTCCACTAAAAAATGCTGTTGGAGCAAGTCACGTTTCTCCAGCACCACCGCCCGTAGTCAATCCGACCTGTTTGAGTACAGCAATGACCACCGGTTATGAGTAAGCAATGGTATTTTCCTTATTCTAGTTTTGTCAACAAGAGAACAGAATTGCATTGGTGAAACGCTGTGGGCTGAAGGGGACTTCATTGCCTAGAAAACTGTTTTTCTGCCAGAGGCGTAGCATTACAACTTTCAGCACCGGACAGGCGTTTATAGCTGTACACAATAGTCCACGGAGCAGGATAAAATGCTGGAGGGGAGATGTTTGGGGCTAGCTCCGCAACCCAGCCCATGATCCGGAGCAATTGGTTTGCTGTACATCGCTTTGTGATTAATGTAGCCGGACTTGTGGGGAGCGGAATGCCTGGGGCCCAGGGGATCGTTCTTTTTTGCGCCCCTGATAACTATCATGGGCAGGCATTTGTCTCCCTTTCAGCAAGGGAGAGAACCTGCATTGTGCGCTACATGTTGGGCCTGAGCAGCGGGCTCTGTGGACCTGGCTGGAGGCGTGATGATCTGGAGGCGGCCGTGGCGTGCTGTCCCTGTGTGGCACTCTCTACCCTGGTGACGGTGGTTGATGCTCGGGCCATCACCTGTGGGGAGGCTGAGAGCTAGTCCGCTGGAGAAGCCAACCTGAGCAGCGGAGCCGTCTGTAGTCGGGGTTGGAGATCCTTACCCCTTCTACCTGCCTGAAGTGGAAGGAGGGTGCAAACTGACCATAATCTCTCCTGAAGCGCCCCTACAGGTGTCATCCTGAGCAGCAATGGGGACGTGCTGTGCTGCTGGACTTCGGAGCGGGCCCATCAGCAGAGTGCACAGTCCCCTGTCCTGGGTTGCGGCAGTGAGTGCACATCTCTTGACGCAATTAACACATTGTGCCTAGTTGTGTTTGGGGCCTGAGCCTGAGCCTGGATATACTTTTCCCTCCTCCTTGCGAGACTGTTGGGGAACCCCCCCATGAGAACTTTTTGACCCAGGCTGTCAGGGGGCAGCGCTGGCCTGCATAACTGGGGGTTGGGGGCAGGGTCTGGAATTCTGAGGCCTACGTGACCGGGGAGGGGCTGAGACGGGTGCAGCTGCCGTCCCCACGGTGGCCTCCATCCTTTCAATGAAATCATGGTATAGTACAACCGGGGGCCTCTCTGAATGGTCCAAGGTAGGTTTGAAACTCCCAGAAATTAATTAATCACACTACGGCATATTCAGCAACAGCTTCTTCTTAACAAAAACATCTGTGAGAGTTCATTTTTATAAACAGAAAGGTTCCTCACTTTTAACTTACACTTTAGACAATGATTTATGGTCCTGTTCAGCAGTTGCTCACAAAACATTGTTTTTTTCCATCCACCCAAGCCTACAGTAACCAAATCTCAACGGAAGATCTGGAGGAATTTTGGATAGTGTGTTAATTGTCTCCATATTGACTTTTAGGAGATGCCCTGATGCAACCTATTGAGATACATCTCAGTTGTGGTGTGCTAATTTTCACATTGGGTGGAGGAGTAGCTCACCAGGAGATGCAATAGTCTGACAGTTGCCAAACTACCCCTGAACGAAAGTGATCCCGTGATTTTGGATCTCAGTTCATTTTGAATCATATCAAGGGACTCACTTCAAGAATGAGGTGATGTAACTACTATGTACAGCCATAGGGATTGACATGGGATTCCATTGTAATTACAGACCTTCAGCCTCTGGTGGTGTAAAAAAGATAAAAGCCAAAATTGGCTAAAGCATGCATTTCAAGCTCTCTCAGTTGGCCAGATGCACTCCCATTGGTACGCAAAAACCAAGTACTCCATGTAGAAGAAGCGCACTCTCCCCAAATGAAAATGTTGATTGGAGGAGTAATTCCATCACTTTCATCAGCTGCGCTGAATATCACAGATGACCTAGTTCTCGGGTACTGTAAAGGATTGGCTGATGAGATGGGTTCTATCTCTCACCAGGCTGAAATTACAACACCAGCTGTGAAGACTTCCCCGTGCAATGACTTCTACACCGGGGACTTGGTTCATGTCACAAGACATGTTTGCAAGTCGTGTCTGGAAGGACGTTGGTAAGGGCTGTATCGAATCATCTTAGTGATTGACACTGTCATAAAGCATATGGGTTTGCCTAACTGGATTCACACTTCACATCTAAAGACAGCAAGGTGGGAAGAGGAAGAAGGGGGACAAACATCCACTAATTCCAAGAGTCCACCTAGATTTGAAGTTTCTGAAGTTTCAGAAGACGAAGAAGAGGGTAGGAAAAAAATAATCCTCAACCCCTCACACCAGAATCACGATCTGTGAGACCATACTGAGGAAGAAGAATCCTCACCAACACCAGTGGGCCGAGGTCACAGACTGAGATTTCGGAATTGTAGAGAATTCAGAAAAACCTGTAAAGCTGAAACAAAAAAGTGTGAAGGGAGCTCCTCCAGAGCTTAGAATGGAGCTGGAGAAGTTCAGGCCTCTGACAGTGAGCTAGTATCCCATGGGCCTGAGATATCCAGTATCACGGAGGAAGAGTACTGTGTGAATGAAAGTGGCCAAACGCAGACAGAAGATGGAAAAGGGTGCTGTCTAATGAAAAGAGAGCTGAGAAAACTGAAAAAGAACCTGAAGACCAAGAAGATAAGTGAGAGAATTTGGCCTGGTATATGCTGTCCACTAATTAGAGTGGGCACCTTGCACCAGTCCAAGTGACCCTTATGATGTATGAGGTCAAAGATAACCTTTAGAAAGATATCCTAGTGGTAGCTGTGGAGAGCAGTCTTCAGGCTTAGTCTTGAAGGAATGTAAAGCAGCCTGTTTTACCACAATATCACCTTTAGTATTTATCAAATGAAAGGAGAACCACACAGTAGTTATAAAAAATATGTATTTAATTATATAACACTCCCTAGTATCCTCTGCATGAGGGTACAACACAAAGTACACAACACTTTAGCAAAGAAACAGTTGTTAGTAGAACAATGCACAGTGGGCTCCAGGGGAGACCAAATCATATACTAAAATAGTGGTATAAGAACCACGACTGGAGTTGAGACAGTGTCTAGAACACATAGAATAGCTGGGACCCCAAGGAACCGCCCACGGTGGGTAAAAAGGGAACCCACGGAGGACGAGTGCAGTGTGCTAACACAACCGCGGGCTCTGTATAATTATATGGGGAAGTCGCGGTTACAATTTTAAAGTTTAAGGACCCTTCTCGGTGGACTTTGAGGAAACCCGTCAGAACTTAGGAGGTTGGAGAGCCACCCCATCCGTGGATATCGGAGTACCTGAGTTACCTATCCCAGAGGAGCCGTGTGCATAGGTCTGGAGTGGTGTCATAAACCACTGTCGTTTTCAATGGAGAGCTTTACAGAAGAGCTGCTGCCGGGAAGGAAGAAAGTGTCCGTAGGAATCCAAGGGTGGATTCGTGATGGAAGGGACCTGAAAGCAGAGGGGACAGAGTCTGGGTCACTTCAGGGTGACCAGGGGCTTGGTAGACGAATGCCCACTGATGTCGGGTGCTTCAGGTGCTAAGAAGGGGTGCTGGACTCTGCAGCCACGAGGTCCAGGGAACATTGAGGATGACCAGGAGCCAGATGTGAGCTGTCCCACGAAGGATGTTGAGTGCTGAAGGGTCAGTGTCCGGCTGGCGCATCAACAAGCCTTGGAAACAGCAACCCACACAGGAAGGTCAAGCAGGTTACGGTGTGGACCAGCAAGGTCCAGGGGACTCACCAAGCAATGGGGAGTCAGCGCACGTCTGGAGCAACCAGGGAAGCCCAACAGAATTCAAGATGACCTTAAAGAAGACCCACAGGTCGAATTACCAGGCGTCGCGAGGGGACCTCAAGCAAGATCACAAAGTACCAGCCCACGGAGCACTCGGTGCGAGGAGGCCGGAGTACTTTGGTGGAAATACTACTCAGGGTCAGAACTACACGGAGTCCAATGCACAAGATCGGGAAACGCCAACAAGCATATGCACTTGCAAAAGTATGCAGTGCACAGGGGTTCGGGTTATGCGGTCCCCAAAAGGGATACTGGCCTCAAACTCGTGAGAGGGCAGCTCGATTTCAAGGAACTTCGGAGCCCACCTCCTGTGTTGCTGGCACCTTCCGAGTCCGCAGGGGAATGACTCCTTCACCCCAAGGGAGATTCTTCAGTTGTTCTTAATGCTCCACAGGTTCTGCACGGAGCCTGTACGGTGCAAGAGCACAGAAGATGCTTTGGACGGAGAGAGGGACAAAGTCAGGCCCAGTCGAAGTTCAGAGTGTCCAGACGGTCGAAGGTCAGTGGTTTCTTGCTTCAGAATCTTGTCCACGTCCAAATCTAAGGTCCTACAGCCAGATAAGCCCTTATGTATCCATGGGAGAGGGTTGGACGGATTTGGGGGACCCTCCTAAGGGAGGGTAAGGACAGAGGGGAGGTTACTCCCATGTCCTTTGTCCAGTTTTGCGCCAGAGCAGGAGCCAACGGCTCCCTGAACTGGTTTAAGCTGGACTATGCACAGGGCCACCAAATGTGCCCCAGGTGCAGACTTTCAGGCACTTTGGAAGTGCACCCACCCATCCCCAATACACTAAATCCTGTCTGGGAGGTGGTCACACCTCCCTGTGACAGGATGCCTATTGTGCTGCCTTCCTCTGCTCGAGCTTGGCTCAGCAGCAGGAGGGCAGAAATGTCTCTCTGGTCAGCAGCATCCATTTTGTGATTTTGTGCTGTCCGAATCGAGAAGGCTGGCACCGGAAATACCATTGACCCCACGATGCTCGCTTCAGAATGGAATCATACCTCCCACACCGGTTACCGGTGTGAAGGTATGATTCCAAGGTGTTTGATACCAAACACAACATGTTTTGTTTCAGCCGTTTGAGATCGCATTTACTGCGAGGTTATAATGCACCTCTACCTATATGTCTGGCTGAGTCACAGACAACCCGGGAGAATGATCTCCGAATGCTGCAGAGGGGCTCTGCTCATACAGGGGCACCCGCTCACGTAAAACCCAGCACCCTGCCTTCAGAATTGTTAAGGCCTGCTAGAGGGGTGACTTGTACGTTTTAAGTGTAGTGACCTATAGATATAGTGAACCTATATCTAAAGTAAGTGGTGCAAGCACCAGCTTGCACAGGCTGCAATGGCAGACCTGTAGTTTCATTTTGCATGGCCTCTCATGGGTGGCATAATACATGCTTCAGCCCAGGGGAGGCCTCTGGGGTACCTGTGCCCTGGGTACATGTGCACTATATACTAGGGACTTATGAAGGTACCCCAGTCTCCAATCTGGAGTGTACCAAAGTACATGACATAACATTTTGAGGAGAAAGTAGATAGACTAGGGTGCTGATTAGCAGGATCGCAGTCAGACTAGTCAAAACAGTGTAAAAGTGGGGGTAACCATGAGAAGCAGATCCTATTTTCCTACAATGAGACTAAGGAGAATCAGAAAAAAAACATTTAGATCAGATGGAGGGGGTGGGGAGAGAGAGAAAGAATGAGAACTCAGTTGGAAGGACACAGGTCCAGATTGGACTTACTCAGTGAAGAACGACAACTAATCATATGTCTGTCTGACTCACACTGACAAACCTCCATGACTTGAGCTAAATTGACAAAAGGCATTTAAGAATACTCAAGACCTTCTGACGAAACATGACAAAAGTCAATGGACGGATTAGCAAGACTAGGGTAACGATAAGTGGACTATATACCCTTAGGTATCCAGCTGACATAGGAAATTGCCACGGGAAAATCTGGGATAGAGTAGAGACCACAGGGAAGGAATAAGAGGACTAACATGTAGATAATAAGGCATTCAAAAACTTTACTTGATCTCGTGCAAGATTAAAATCAGCAAAATTGTTGTAACTTTGGTGGTTGCGCCATAGTAGTCTCTGTAGCTGGGGGGATGTTAGATTTCTATCTCCGGGAGCTAAATGCCCCCCTAATGTAATTAATGTAACCAACACTATAGGTGTAAACCAAGAATTGCATGTAAGTCGAATTTTTTACGTTCCAAAGTCTGGGAGTATTTACGATTATGTTTGTTCCCGAAAGTTGGCTAAATATGTACATTTGATGAAGAATAGTAACGGTTATGTGTGGGGGCATGGCTTGGCGGCAAACGAAAATGGCCGCTTAGCGAGGTAGCCCAGACGGGCAGACGGCCCATAATTCAGATCCGTAGTTCTATAAGATCCCCGCAATGTAGAAAGTGCGGGTGCTGGAGGGATCACTTGGAGCCAACTGCCAGGTTCCGTGGAAACAGGGCTGACCCTGCACCGATCGAGTGTACAGGTGAAAGCAGGTGCGTCATAGCCCGGCCGAGGCAATTTTGGTGAATCCCGACCACCGGGGAAGAACAGCAGGAGTAAAGGTTACTGGTGGAATCGGGAGCCGGCAGCGATGGAAAAATCCACCGAGATGTGCAAGAGGGAAATGAGTCGCACTGTAGACAGTGTCCATATTGGGTGAACTCCGCTAAATGGGACAGCGTGGTGGAAGCAGTAAGGCCTGTCATTAAGGATGGCACCGAGGGGCCAAAACTGGAAAAGGGACATAGTTGAAAGGGTTGGAGAGATGTTTGACCACTAATCTGCCCCGAATGGCACGATCAGCTTGATTTGGACAATCCTGGTGGCCTGAGGAACGAGAGCCTGGGGGCAGCCTCTGCAAATTGAAGTAGTGGGAAGTTCAAGTCCCACAGTGCAGGGTGGCAGGGATGGTGGAGTTACGGTTTTATTACTTGAAGTGATAGTAGTTAAACAAGATATAAAAACTGAGAATGTGACACATAATGAACGAAAGGAAGTAGTAAGTTCGGGGACATCCTCAAAAATTCAAGAGGAGTGGGAACGAGGGGGAACATACAGCAAAGTAAGAGATGCAAGGTCAGTGTAGGCTTAAAATTATGTCATGGAATGCAAATGGTTTAGGGTCCAAAATAAAGCGCACACTAGTACTTCAATTTCTCAAGCGACACAAACCGGATGAGGTCTTGCTGCAAGAAATGCACCTGCAAGGGAGTAATTATAAAACATTGGACAGGTGGGGATATAAATTAGTAGCAAATGCGGGTACAAGTCAGGATCACGGGGAGCGGAAATCCTCCTCAGAGCCACTGTCACATGTATCCTAGAGAGGACATGGCGAGATCCACTAGGCAAAATGGTATTTCAGTCCGGGAGCTGGAACTTTGAATCTGGGCTCAGTAGACGTCCCACCCATGCTACAGAGTGAAACAAGTAAAGCTCTAGGGGCACAACTGCTGGAGTTAACGATAGGCACACTAATTACGGGGGGTGACATGAACGATGTCATGTCCCTGTCGGGAGGACAGTTGGCCAGGGAGGGCAGCCACAAACACCGGAACTCCCCTAGGGGGCTTTGCAGAAGCACTGGGTTGGGCAGATCTTTGGAGAGTCCACAAAGGGATGGAGCACCAATATACACACTAGTTGGGGAGGCATGAGAGTTTATCACAGATAGACTATCTGTGCACTCTGGGGCAGGACGAGGGGAGCTTCTGACACACACACCAACTAGCACGAGTCATCTCAGATCACTCGCCAGTGGTCACCTGGATCAAGAGGCAAACAAGGGGTGTCCTGCCACTTGGACTGGAGTCTTGGCATTTGATAGACAAGGAATTTGTAGAGCAGATACGGGAGGGCACCGAGAATTACTTTAACCAAAACGAAGGATCGGTGGACTCAAGCTGTGTTCTATGGGAAGCTTATAAGACGGTTATAGGAAGACAACATCAGGCCTTGGCAGGCGTTAAAAAGAAAGTGGATAGACAAAACTACCAAGAGCTTGAACATAAAATAGTAAACAGAGAATCCGAGTTGGTGGGAAGGGACGACCAGGAAGGGGTCCTGACACACCAACTGAAGCTAACACAGCGGGAACTAGGGAAACTAGCAGAGGAAGCAGCAAAGGCCCACGCACTGTCAATGCAACAGGGGGTCTACAAGGTTGGGGACAAGGCCACGAAGCTCATCGCCGGGCTCGAGAAAAGAGATAAGGAAAGAAACTGGGTGACGGAAATCCTTGATCAAGAAGGGGTGGTACATACGGGAGATGAGGTGATAGCCACAGTATTGTAATCACAAAAAGAAGAGGAAAAAGAATATAGTGATAATACGTATCAATGAGTGAGTGAAAGGGGAATTCACCATGCTTTAAAAACTGCCCTCACACACATCAAGCGGTGTCATGCTTCATCATAGGGCTGCTAACACACCTCCGTGTTTACCCAACACTGGAGGTGGAGCTATAGGGAGGGGAAGACAATACAACATACAGTGTGAAATCAAGGGTGCAAAATGGTGCAGAAAAAGTGATGTAAAAACTGGTCTCAGGGAATCCTTATTCCAGTTTTAATATTAGGTCCCCTGTCCAGAATTAAAAATGAAAGAATTTGGGGATGCTAGGTAGGGGAGCTTATGAGACTCCACCTGCTCCACTCTGCATGGGTGTCGACATGTTTCAGCCGGCAATTGACAATGCCCCAGATTTCCTCAGGACTCTCATCTCTGTGACCCTGGGTGCTCCCCCTCCCTTCAATCAATTTAGAAGTAAAAGGGGATATCACCTTTCATGGAGCCCTTCGCATTTGAAGAGGAACCTGTACAGATGATTAAAAACCAAAAGACACGTTACGCGTTATATGTTAGTGCCCTTTGTCTTATTCATACTAGACGTTAACAAAAACAAAATCAATAATCATAATGGTGCATCACCTCCAATAACACTATTAAAATAGGGGCACTCCTACTACCCATCTAACCTCGGGGTTCGGGTGCTCTATATCTCTTAAATTTAATTAATGCCCCAGTCGTATTTAAATGACGTGTATCCGTCCAACATATCATGATGAGAGTTGTTACCATATGAACTCTCCAATGTATTATGATAAGTTCCATCTGGGAGCTCTAAATAGTGCGAACACACTCGGAGATGACACATTCATCCAAGCTGATCGTCCCAAAGACTTACCGAGTTTATACAAGTCTAAAACTCGAAATGGCGGGGGAGTGAGAACAGCTTCCTATTAGCACTGTCTGTAAGGCAAGCAAAGAAACTCATTAAAGTGGCCCCCTTCTTTGTGATGTCATAAGAGGCCTTCTTTTGGTTGTAAATGAGGGGAACACACAAAAATGTTTTTAAATTAGCAGAATCCCTTCTCGTGTTTAACACTTGCCCAAAGTAATGATGATGAAAACGGGCCCTAGACCACACACCTGTTGCCGAACGCTGGTCCGATATATGCAATATTTCGCTGACTTGAGTTTACAAAGATTGCACAGAATTTTTAAGACACAATCTCGTAGTTAAAAACGTTTTGTCACGGCTCACATTATAGTGTATAGAGTAGAAGGACATTCTTTAAAGTACAAAGATTATTTCCTCTCTCTCTCCATACTCCGTTTTAGCTCCATGTCAATGGTATCCTTACATATTTGCAAAAGACGCTCTTTAATGTCCGGCGGCAAAGAAACCGCCGCCCGTTTACTATTCCTCCTGTGCCATCATTAACCAAATCACTGCAAAGCCCCTCTATAGACTTACTGCTTGCGAGGTAAGCTGTTGTCGACAAATTTTGTCTCTCCGGCACGCTGCGTAGAACACTTCCGCATGTTCATAGCGGCTCTCTGGAAGAGTCGAGGCCACGCCTCCCCTAGCGTGGTGAACCACGTGGGCAGCGTCAGTGTAGCCGGTAATTCTAAAACACTAGAGCGCTCCTCATTCCACAACATAGGGTGATTTTTTTAAATCCATTTTCGGCCGCAATCTAATCAATTTCAAATCCACTTTATACGGATTCTTGTTCTCTCTGAACTGTCAATACGGTATATTTACCTTATTACTGGCAGTATAACATTTATATAACTATATGCCATGTTAATAACTACAATTAAGTAAAAATAAAATATATAGAGTGCATAGTATGTCAATAGGGGGCTTGTGCATGGAACCAATGTGATACTGTAAATTCGGTCTTTGACTTGTATTCAAAAGGAACAATAATTCTTTAAACCCAATAATCAAGTATATGGTGAAAGAAGAGGGCAAGGGCACTCAATTTGATTTGAACAGTCCTGTATCATTCCTTTGTGCATTGAAATAAAACCCCTCTCTAATCCCGCGTTACCATTCCAGAGGGTGGAGGTTTAAGTGCAAAAATGTTCCACAAACCAACAGACCGGAACAAGGGCAAAAGGAATGCAACACCTATAGCTAAACACGTGGCTGGCCGTCTTAACAGAAAATGTGGGTGCCTGGACAGGTCATTCCAATTATGAGCAATCATAATTCAAAGGTAGAAGTAAACGTCGTCGGGTTATGATTTACCCTCCATCGCGATTTAGAAGGATATCACGGAGTAGTAAAAGAACTTGTCTCCACGGTATACGGAAATCAAGTTCTTGTATTATGCTGGAAGGCAAGTGTACGCTCGGACACCCTCCGGTGCAGCGTCTTTAGTCCAGGTTCGCAACTTTAGGAGTACAGGAGGCTCCTGAGTCAACTCAGGAGCCTCCTGAACTTGTAGGAATTGTCTTCATTCACACAGACCGGGCACTGAGGGCAACAAAATAAATATTAAGAGTTCCCCCCTCTGTGCAAATAATCGCTGTAACAGTCCTCCAGCCCATGATACCATTAAATTCAAACCAGACCGCCCTACCTCTGAACAATTTGAGGCACCTTACAATTCGGATTAAAGCCATCCCAGGTGGTTCTTCCCCCTGAATAATACTGGGAAGTCTCCCTGAACTTTTCAGATTACCAGCACCCTTTAAGGCAGCGATATGACATTATTTGTCTACAAGGAGTTGGCTGTCCTTGTTTACCTGTCCTGAAGAAGACCCGCCATGATGCTTTCTAAAATCACGCACACGTCAGGGTCGAAACATCGACGTTCCTTTTGGTCCAGTTTCATCAGGTCTTCTAGTTTCATAGTACCAAGATACTTTTCAGTCTACCAGAGACACTGGATTCATCTCAATACTGGACGACTGAATACATTCGCCCCCCTTCTTTTGTACAATTTGTAAATACAATATGTGTCTTTGTCTTACTTATGTATAAATGACACTTGTTTCACCTATGTCACCGAGCACTTTTTCAATTTATTTATTGTCACTATTTTTATTGAATTGCTAACAGCCTCCTTAAAAAGTGCATACAAAGTACTCCTTCTCAGCACAGAAGTAAATAAGTACGACTCTGTTTAAGTTTTTTATCCTTTATGTTCCAGCCTATTTTCTCGAGTAGTGTTGATACTTATTCAAATGTATGGTTTATGATTAAGTTCAGGTTTCTTTGAAGCAATTGTTCTTACCCGACAGAACCAACTGTAGCTTTTTGTCAAGCTGCCTTACAGCAACCTTTTATAAGATATTCTGCCTCCTCTTACTACCAGTTCTAACACGACTATACAACATCTTCGCTACAACTGGCATGCTAACGCCAACTATGCATGAGGCAGTTATAATTGTAATCCACAAGCCATGTAAGGCCCCCAAACAATGTGTCTCTTACCAGCCATATCCCTGCTGAATATTGTAGCAAAGATCTTTGTAGGTTTATTGCCTCATTGACCTGGATCATACAAGCAGGGATTAGTGGACCAGGGTCAAACAGGCTTCATCATGAAAGAGGATGCAGCTAAAAACAAAGCAGGAGGCTTTTTTTACTTTCAATTGATGCCTAGAGGCCTTTTACAGAGCTCATTGACCTTTCCTTGTGGAGGGAAGGAATAGGATCAGAGTTGTCCCAAGATTTAAACTTGGATAGAGAGTGGTTACATTGACTCAGTGGTCAAAGTTAGAGTTAACAGGATTTTGTCCATCCTTTTGGTGTGAGCGGAGGATTGAGACATGGGTGTCTGCTATCTCTGCTCTTTGCTTTATACAGGGAGCCTGTAGAAGAGAGCATTAAACCCCCGGATAACCGGGAGTGCATTTGAGGAAACAGCATATAAAATAACACTGTATGCCGACGATGTGCTGGTCATGTTGTTAGATCCCCAAGCTACATCCTGGCCCTTCTACACAAGCTAGAAATATTTGGCCAGACCACTGGGTTTAATATGAACACCCTAAAATCACAAATATTAAGCATAAACATTCCACAAGACATGCAAAATGCCTTACAATATAATTCTAATTAGCCTGGACACAACAACGTAGCATCTACCTCGGCATAAAAATATGTCCCACCCTAGACAAAAAAAAAAACTTTCAAACACTGCACTGATTTACTGGAGACAGCCCACAGAGATCTGCAGAGTTGACAGATGGGGGGTTTGAGCTGGTCAAGATGACCTTGTTGCCCAAAGTTCTGTACATGGCGCCAACAGTGTTTTTGCAGCCTCCACCGGGCATTCTAAACAAAATACAACGCTCTACAGAGCAATTTATATGAGATGGAATACACCACATATGGCGACAAGACATGCATATCGAGCATTAGAGGAGAGTGGCCTGGGGATTCCCTCTCTAATGCAGAAATGTATTACTGCACAACTCTGATACACAGTAGAATGGCATCGCCTGATCTCAGAGAATCAGTTGTGCTTTATGCATCAAGCTACTGAAGTCACTCATGCATTGAGGATTTCCTGCCTGGATAACAAGCACAGACCCTGGGCACATATGCCTCTCGACTACTGAGAACCACAATTGAACTAGGAGCAAGGGTGGCTGTTTCGAGGAGTTTAACGACTATCCCTTCCCCAATGACTCTCATAATAGGTAACCACGTTTTTGCCAGCTGTGAAAAGGACAGAATACACAGGCTGGCAGCAAGTCAACTATAAACAAGGGGGGGAACTTTTATAAAACTGAGGGTTTTAAATCCTTCGAATCACTGAAACATGATTACAGTCTCCAGAAGTAGGAATGTCTGCATTACTTGCAGGTCTGTCATTGGGTCACATTCCCCTCATATAAGATGCACATAGCAGGCCATTAATACATCACAAAACATGATGACTGAAATGTACTGTGTTATGTGTATTTGTAAAACACCTAATCACCAGCATGGGTATCCTTGCGTTGAGCAGGTGTGTGCGCCTAGCCCTGCCTATGATAGGTTGGTTAAATGAAAAGCCAGGTCTTCAGCTTTTGGTGGAATTCATGAAGAGAGAAGGAGCCTCTGATGTGGAGTGGTAGGTAGTTCCACGCTTTAGGAGCGAAGTAAGATAACGTCCATCCTTCAGATCTCTGTATGAGCAGAATGTGTGCTAGCAGAAGTCCTGCCGAGCGGAGAAGTCTAGGTGGTTGGTGGAAGGAGAGGCTACTGTTCAAGTAGGTGGGGCCTGAGTTTTGTAGTGCCTTGAATGTGTGTGTGAGGAGTTTGGATTGAGGGTGTTTATGTATCAGAAGCCAGTGTAGTTCCCTGAGGTGTAATGTGATGTGAGTTCTGTGTGGGAGGTTGAGGATGAGACTGGCTGCCTAGTTCTGGATTAGGGATTTGCTGGGTGATCTCAGCATAGAGGGTGTTCCTATAGTCCGATTTGGTAGTGACTTCGGCCTGAGTGACAGGTTTTCTGGTGTTGCTTGGCAGGCATTTGAAGATCTTCCTCAACATCTTGAAGGTGTGCAAGCAGAATGCAATTATGGTGTTGAATGTGCAATCATGTTCAGTTTGCGGTTTATGATTATTCTGAGGTTTCTGGCGTGGGTTCTAGATGTGGGTCAGAGTTTAGCCGGTAAACTGTTGGAGTTCCATGGCGAAGTGTTCTTGACTAAGATCACTACCTTCTGTCTTTTCGGTGTTGAGCTTTCAACCAGTTACTGACTTGGGTCATGCAGGTAGTGGACTTGTTTCTTGTGTTGGGGGGTCTTGTCCGAAAGGAAGAGCATGAGTTGAGTGTCATCTGCGTAGGAGAGGATGTTGATGTCATCAGAGTGGATGAGGTTGGCTAGAGGGATTATGTATGCATTGAAGAGGGTGGGACCAGATGGATCATGTATGCTTAGAAGAAGGTAAGCAGTCCCTTCTCGCAGGTCATTAGCACAACAGAGGTGAGAGGTGGAGCAAGAAAGTTCCGTGTCAGCTTAAGAATGGGAGGACATATATATTAGGACACAAATCTCTGCAACAACCCGCACCGATAAAGCAGCACTTATAAAAAAGGCGCAAACTTTGTACAGTTAACCCAAGCGGGGAATCCTGTTAAACTGGCAGAATGGTGGAGAAAATATTGAGACAGGGGCACACATCATGTAAATGCACTAAAATACATTTTTATTAGAAGAGGTCCTTGCTTGCATCAATACAATATTTAATGCAGACATTTCACAATTCATTGCTTCAACACCATGGTAGAAATGTATCTACTGTTGTGAACGTGAATGTAACTTATAAAGCACAAACTCATGCCCTAGGGCGTCTTGGCACTATCGAAGTCCGATTAGGTTGAAACGGTGTCGTGACTGAATCAGGCAGATTTGAAGAAAAACTTCTATTCCTTTGTGAAAAGCCAGGTCTTTAAGGCTTTTCTAAAGGAGAGTAAGGAGGGCGCAGTTTTTAATGACAGTGGGAGACTGTTCCAAAGCATGGCAGTGGCCCTAAAAAAGCTCTTTCCACCCCAGGTGGCATTCCTGAATGCGGGGGCAATCCGGTTCCTGGCAGAGCCTGATCGAAGTGAAGTGTCCTAGATGGGATGTACCATCTAAGTTTCTTTTTAAAATGGTCTGGCCCGAGTCCATGCAGAGATTTATAGGCCATACAGAGAGCTTTGAAACTACATAGTTGCTTGACTGACAACCAGTGTAATTTCCGAATTGCTCCTCTGCCTGACTCATACTTTGGAATTTTACAAAGGAAGCGCGCTGCCGTGTTTTGCAGTATCTGAAGTCTCTTTACGAGACCCGTTGCAAGCATCACTATTTCGGTGCTTGTAATCTCCTTATTTGCTTCTGTCTCCTAATTATTGCATCACGTGTTTTTTATACAAGAATAACGTTGGTTCAATAAATATATTGAAAACGTCCCACTGTGTTTTCTGTATACTTTTCTGGGAGAATGTAAGCACTAGTGACGGAGTGAAAGATTCTGTAATGTTTCCACGAACCTTAAGTGATCAGGTACTGTGAGCTAGTTGGTCTATAGGCCATCATATCCTGCAGGGGTGCCCAGAACCAGTCTAGGCACCAAGCCCTTAGTTTATATTGTCCAAACAATGCACAGATTCTACGAATTAGTAGGAACTACACAACAGTTGTTTACTTTGTTTTAGTTGTTACAGGGACATTCGATGGCTGCTTGGGGTGGCTGGTGGGACGGAGAGGGTTTTTTTGGCTACATTAACATGTGCAATACCGGTGGAGCACCACCCGCGCACAAACTCGCACTAGAGTAGATGTCTGGGTAAAGAACCAAATAGCTCCCTTCAGCTGGGGTCAGTCTGGCCCAAATATCCTGTAATGCCCAAAAAGAATGACTCAATCGGATTCCCGACATAAAACATCAAATGGGTTAAATAATCCTGCAAAGAATAACTGGTACTGGCACATCTGAACAGACATTAGATTGGTATAGCCCTATGACAGGAGACAACTGAATGCGGGTGGGATGCCCTGATTCGGCCTTAAATGGAACCACCACAGATCACTGGCAAATGATTCCACTTATGCCAGAGGGACTGCGATCACAGTTAAACAAGGCAATCCCTTTCAGCTCATACACAAGTAAAATGGCACCCATGCCAATATAATTCAAGAACTCATAGGCTGGAAACACACTACTCTCATTGACAGTTATGGACCCAACTTAGGTGACCCAGAACTCCTGAGGAAACTATGGACCGATCACGCTCTCCCTACATACTATTGGTCAGAGACTTTAACCTAGAATTAGACAGCTTGACTGCTCCAATGCGGACACTACCACCCACCATATGGTGACCACTACCCTGAAGGGCATTATGGAAGAGGGAGACTTGGTAGACATTTGAAGGCACAGTTTCCTTGACGTCAGAGAAGTGACACGTCTCTACTGCTCACGGGCATGGACATGACTGGACTTCATCTTACCTGGTTATGCCCTTCAATTAGTAAATACTGGACAGAGGTATTTATTACACTTTCTGAAATGGCTAACTAAACAAGAGTGTCTGGAGGAGGACTGTTACAGTAAAAAAAAGTGGATGGAAGACTTGGTCTTTTGTAATGAATGATTAGAACTTTACTAAACTGTCCTTACCAACACAAAAAACGAAGGACATCTGCGGTCCACTACAGGCCTACCTACTAACATGGGATACATTTATGAAGCGACAGGGATAATAAGCAGCTCTACAGTTTTGCTATTGCTACATAGAGACCTGACGTTTACAGGTTGCGCAGGACCCAGAAGCGCACAGTGGACGAGATGTATGTTCGTTGTGCAGAACACAGATGTATAAATGGGGAGAGGAAGGGGCGATATGGGGGTTGATGTTTAATCCATAATTTTTAATTGATACACTGTTATAGCAACGCTGTATAAATAAAACATTGAATAAAAAACTAACTGCTGAATTTCAGTGGTTTTGTTCATTTAAAATGTTATGTTTCAACTGACATTTTCGCCTAGAATATCCCTTTACCCTTTGGGTTTTTTCAAAGAATTTACTTGCTTTCCAGTTCTTGAAGCTATGTTTTAGAATTAATACCTTTAGGAATTCACTTTGCAAACCAGTGTCTTCTAAAAGAATGTGGTGAAGTTAATGAAATAAGAAATAATTTAACATTTTGATAACAATGGCAAGACAATGGCCAGGGTTGTTATCTTGTGTCAGTAAAAAGTAAGCATGTAAACGGATTTGCAATTTTCTTCCAGCGTTTACTCAGGCTTTAGAAAACACTGGTACATAAAAGTTAGCAACCTTCTTAAATGCATTAAAAACTCAAGATTTAGAGCTCCCCAATAAAGCTCACAAACCGAGTTCCGCAGCAATCACAGCACCGAAATGACCCTCATCGAAACCACAGACATCAGCGCCATATTCGACCAAGGTGAAACTGCTGCTCTCATCTTCCTCCACCTCTCCATGGAATTTAACACTATCTCACACCACCAATTTGTCGCCAGACTCAACCACATCAGAATCCAGGGAGCAGCACTTAAGTGGATCACCTCCTTCTTCACAGGAAGAACCAAACGATTACACCTCCCACCCTTCACCTCCAAACCCAAGTAAATGATCTGTGGAGTCCCAAAAGGCTGGTTTCTGAGGCCCAACCTTTTCAACACTTACGTAACCCCACTGGCCAACATAGTCAGACTCCACAGACTCAACATCATCTCTTATGCAAACAACACACAACTCATCCTCTCCCTTTCAGAAGATCCCACCAAGACCAGGAACAGCTTCCACAATTAAATGACCAGAGTCGCAGACTGAATGAGCGAAAACTGTCTGAAGCTGAACACTGATGAGACAGAAGTGTTGATCTTCCAAAACAAGAACTAACCCTAGGACACCTTCCAGTGGCCTCATAACAACCTTGACAGAGAGCCAGAAAGCTCCGAGTCATCCATGACTGCAAACTTACCATGACTTCACAAGTCAGTGCTGTCACGTGCAGGAATACCAGCCCACCTCCTCCAAAGACTCCCAACCATCAAGAATTATGCCGCCAAACTTATGCTTGACCTCTCTTGACTTACCCACATAACGCAACTGCACTGGCTCCCGGTCCATAAACCTTGGCAGTTCAAGCTCCACACACATGTGCACATTCAAGGCTCTGCACAACACAGGACCCTCCTACCTCAATCACCGCCTTCCCTTCCATCAACCCACCAGACACCTTCGCTCTGCCTCTCTCTCTATCTTGCCCAAATACTGCACATATGCAGAAGCAGAACCAGAGGCCGATCCATTTCTTACCTTGTGGCCAACTCCTGGAATGACCTCCCTCCCCACATAAGGACCTCCAAGTCGCTGCTGGAATTCCAAAAGAAGCTGTAGACCTGGCTCTTCGACTAGCAATCTAGTCCCTCCACCAACCACTTCTAGACTCAATTTTAATCTGCCTACCATCTGGATACAGGTGATAAGCTGCACTCTACAAATTCACTTACATAACATACTACAACATACGTGGATGTGACAGGGGACACCGGCAGCACCGCGGGAGCAGTGGGGGACTTTAAGCCTCAAGAAGCCTAGCATTCTGGTTCCTTCCTGGTTGGAGGAGGGGCTGCCCGACGCGCTAAACGCCAAACCCGGGCATAGGGCAGGCCCGCCATTGCCAGGAAGAGGCAGGGCAGGACCCCCCCCCCCCCCCCCCCCCTTCAACTGGCTTCCGGACTGCGCTGTTGGGTGGCTCCTGTCCATCGAGGTACTGTGCTCATACCCTTGTCCTTTTGTGTATAGGCCCCGTGTAGAGACCAGCTGAGACCCTACTGTCTGTAACCTATCTGGGACTATCTGGACCTGCCCATCAACGCCGTCTGACTGCGGCCAAGATACTGTTTTAACTGTTGCAAGCAATTTGAGAACGAGTTACTGGTTTTTTGCCCATTTCTGCCGATAGCAACCTTGTGTGTGGTTTGAGGGATGGGGAAAGCGGAAAACCATGGAGGGAAACTGTTGCGGTGCTGGCAATGGCCAGGTTGGGAAAGGAATAAAGGTCAGGAAGACACTGAAATATGCAGGCAGCAACTGTGTTCTCGACCGAATTGATAATCTTATTAGCAAGTGCGAAGGCATTTTAGTGGACGAGCCAGCTGCGCGCATCACTCCTGGCCAACCCTCTCTCCGAACCATCAGCCCAAGCCGCTCACCTACCATTCCAGCAATGTTTCACAAATCTTCCCTTAAGGGAGCCCTCTTACCTAATCAGGAGGCATCATTAGATACAGCGAGGGTTTGCAAATCCCCCACAAACTCCCATAGCTCTCATGGTACTAACACCCAGCATTTTGGACTTACTATCCCCTGCGCAAACAGGTTTTCACCCTTGCTGGACCTCTCTGATGACCATAGGGAAGACATACCTCAGCCCTCTCCTACATCTACCACAGCAACTTGATTAACATCTAACCTAGAACCTCAGGATACGAACCAACTTATTAACATGCTTAGATCAGAAATAGGGACTATGAGATCCATGATTGAAGGCCTCACTACTCTGGATAAATTAATATTGCAAAACTACCTACCTCGCCCACAACATACCAACATTGTGTCTGGATATTATCCACAGCCTTGTCAGAATAACTATATGACACACGAGGCAGTCACCTATGGTAGGGGTACCATTGCTCACGGTCCCATCCTGCTTCCCCCTGCTGTCCCGATTCATAAATAAGCCCCATTTTCTCCTATTGCGAAGCGCTCAAATAATCCTAATAATCACTAAAACGGCCCTCACAACACAGTTGTCGTGCAGGATCTTGTAAACAACACTAGACCCACCTTTTCATCCCAAGTCCAGGCCCAGCACCCTTTATGCAGTGGCCAATGCCAACCGATCCATCAGGATACCTCCCACTTGCCTCACGTTACGCAAATCTACATGGTCAATGTTCCTAAGCTTAAAATAAAGAATGGCTATGAGAGCGAAAATTCCTTGACTAATAAATCGATTCACTTGATTCGCCATGTGAGAGGCTGTCGCTCAGTAACTCGAGACCTCATCGTCGGGGCTCAGAGGTGTACTTCTCCTGCTCAACCACTTGATTGTATCGAGCTTACTTTGAAAGGGGTTGATCTGGCAGAAAACCTCCTTGCCCTGGAAGAGCTTCATCCACCATTTTTGCATTGGAAGAGAGCCTAGTTAGCTGTTCACCTCACTCCAGATTTATGGTAGCAGGAGACTTCAACTGCACCTTTGAGCTATTGGATAACGAGGACTTGGTGGGAATTAAGGACGATGACAATAAATGGGCTGTCCCCCCACTACATCTGCCTCCAGTCAAAAGATGGACGCAGTCGGCACTCCAACTTAACGCCCTTACTGTAGAGTTCAGTTTGAGAGCGGCTAACGAAAGAACACCATCGGACAAAAGGGTGCAAACACATACAACAGAGCTAGCTGCCCATTTATTTATTTATTTTTAGCATTTATTAAGCGCGAACAAATGCCCGCAGGCGTCTCGGCGCTGTACTGTTATTACTCTCCTGAGTGATCTTATGAGTTTTTAGAGGTTAAATAACCAGGTCTTCAGTTTCTTCCTAAAGGACATGAGATTTGGGCAGGATCTTATGGTTTGCGGGAGTGTATTCCATAGTCTTGGGGCGACTACTAAGAAGCGTCTGTCTCCCCAGTTGACCAGCCTAGTCCGTGGCACTACCAGGTCATGCAGTCTTGCTGATCGTAGCGTTCGAGTGGGAACGTATGGAACCAAATGGTCACACAAGAATTGAGGCGCTTGATGGTGTAGTGACTTGTAGACAATGCATAAAGTTTTGAATTTGATTCTATTCCTAACGGGAAGCCAGTGGAGACTCCTCAAAGTCTCAGCTATTGGCTTGAATTTAGGAATATTAAGAAGAAGTCTGGCTGCTGCATTTTGGATTGTCTGCATTTTCTTGATAATCCTGACTTGCGCATTGCCGAACAAGCCATTGCAGTAATCCAATGCTGACAGGACCAAAGCGCTGACCAATGTCTTTCCCACATTTTTTGGAAGAAAAGGAAGAATCTTCCTGACCAGCCGTAATTTATGGAATGCCGTGGAGGCCGTTTGATTGGCATGAGCCATGAAATTTAGATTGTCATCAAAGATGACTCCCAAATTTCTCACCTTCGTGACCGGTTTGGGTACCGCTCCAAAGGAAGAAGGCCACCACGTGTGGGACCAACTAGGATTGAGATGGCCAAAAGTGACCACCTCGGTTTTATCGGAATTAAGTTTCAGACAGTTTGCTGACATCCAGTTACCTATGGCCAGCATACCTGTTCTGAAACTCTCCGCCACTGCTTCCCCATCATTTCTGACAGCCAGTATCAGCTGTGTATCATCTGCATATGAGGTGAGGTTCATCCCATGCGCTTTGATGGTTTTTGCGAGGTCCGACACATATATATTAAATAGTGTCGGACTGAGGGATGAACCTTGAGGTACCCCATTTGGCAGTGATAGCTCAGCGGATTCAAACTGGCCCAGTATGAATGCCTGGGATCTCTCTGCCAGAAAAGACGCCAGTAGATCTTTTGCTAGGCCTTGCACGCCCATTTTTTCGACACGGTTGACTAAGATCTTATGGTCAACCGTGTCGAAAGCAGCCGATAAATCTAGAAGCACCAAAAGTGCTGTGCCGCCTTGGTCTCTGATTAATCGGATATCGTCCGCTGCTTTAATGAGCGCTGTTTCCGTTCCATGAAACTTGCGGAATCCGAATTGTGATTCATCGAGCAGATGATATTGCTCGATGAATTCCGCGAGTTGGGTGTTCATGGCTTTTTCGACTATCTTAGCCAGAAAGGGTAAATTCGCAATAGGCCTATAATTTTTAAGTTCTGCTTTATCTAAGCCGGGTTTTTTCAGGAGGGGTTTGAGTAAGGTCTTTTTTAACTGGTTAGGGAAGATGCCTGTGCGAAACATGACGTTGCTTATTTGTGTAATAACTGGAATAACAGTGTCCATTAATGAACGAAGGGTATTTAGAGGACAGGGATCAAGAGCTGATCCAGATTTAATAGTATTAATGATGTCTTGGATTTGATCCTCAGTGACCTCTGCGAAGCGGGAAAAATTATTGCTTGAAGATGATCTATTAGTTCTATCAATGCCTTGTTTATCACCTAGGTTGAACGCTGAAAATATGTCGTTCACCTTGGTGAAAAAGAAGGATGCCAGTGAATCACAGACATCTTGTGAGCAAGGGGGGTTAAGGTCTGGGACACATCCCGCAAGATGTTTGGTTATTTCAAAGAGCTTTTTATTCAAATTTTTTGCGCTTTCGATTTGTTCAGTGTAATACTTCTTTTTTGTCTCTGTGATTAGAAGTTTATATTGAGTTAACAATTCCTTATACACTTCCCTATTTTCATTATCATACTTTTTCCTCCAGTTTCTCTCTTTATTTCTGCACTGCTGTTTCAGTTTCTTAAGCTCCTCAGTGTACCATGGTGCTGAGGGGGAGCTTCTGTTCCTGGACATAGTTTTTACTGGTACCAGTTTATTAGCAGCCTGGCCCACCCATGTGTAGTATTGCTCAATAGCAGTTTCTGGGTCGGTAGCCCATATGGGTATTGAATTGTGCAACGCCTCCTTAAAACAGGGAATGTTGATGTCTTTCCAGACCTTGAACAATTCTCGCTTGGGTGGGGTTGTTGTGGCGGTAGGTGTTTTATTAATTTGTATTGTAGCCAATACCAGGTGATGGTCGGACCAGGTCATTGGCAAGACATCGGTCACTAAGATATTTTCCAAATTGGAGAAAATACCATCTAAGGTATGGCCTGCAATGTGAGTAGGTCCTTTTACCAACTGCGATAGACCAAAAACCTCCATTTCAGATTGCAGAGATATGGTGTCCTTGTCTTCACTACAGTCCAAATGGAAATTGAAATCACCTAACAGTGTTATAGATTTATCCGTGACTGAGGTTTCTAAAATGGTGAGGATTTCTGTGAGGAAATCCGACCGGGCTTCTGGTCTTCTATATAATAATACGCCTTTAAAGTTATATGAGGGAGATAGATAGATGTCAAATTGAAGTGCCTCGCATGTCGCAGAGGGAATTGCAGTAGTACGGATTTTAAAAGAGTCGCGGGCAATTATAGCAATCCCACCGCCTCTTTTACCAATTCTGTCTAATCTATAGCATTTGAATCCTTGAGGAACGGCTATCACGAGGTCTGGGTCGGAAGCTTTATCCAACCAAGTCTCCGTCAGGAACATTATGTCTATGTTCCTGTCAGTAAGTACATCGGCTATTTCTTGCCTATGCTTGGCTAGTGAGCGCACATTGATGAGGGCAATGGTGAACATTTGCTTTATCTGATTAAAATTATCACTACCTACCCTTTTATCTAATAGAGGGATGGACGTTTGACAATGTTTACAATTCAGTGCCGTTTTAGAAGGTATGGAGTCAGGACTGTACCTTGTGCATTTTTCCGTTGTTTGTGGGCAGAGGTCTATCAGCGCGGAGCGCGAGTATGATGTGATGCATACGGGAGCAGTCCGACCAGGGGGGGTGGCCCTAGGCCCGTGTCCGGCGCGGACGGGCGCAGACGGGCTTGCCTTTGGCGCGCCGCCGGCGCGCCCGCTGCGCCCGCCCGCAGCGCGGACGGAAAGACCCCATGTTTTTATACTGTATTGAGGAGGGTGGGAGGCGTCCTGCCACTGGACCGCCAACCCTTTCTCCCTCCAAGATGGCGCCTTTGCCCCGCGTCGTCAGCCCCTGATCGGCCACGGCGGGAGGAAAAGGTGAGCGGAGCGCGCCTCAGTGCAAGACAGAACTTGTTCTCACTGAGCGCGATAGTGTACAGAATAAAATCTACCAGTTAAGATATTTACAAATGTTAAAAAGACTCGCCCAGAAATACCACAAGGGATAGAGTAGAGCCCCCGGCTTCCGCCTCAGGGGAGAGTATCTAGTACTCCATCCCATATCAACTATATTTTAGTTGACGTGAGGCTTTGGGGAGACTTGATAGACATGAGCGTGGGAGCCACCACAGACAGCAATCACAATCCTCTCTACTTAACCCTGAACCCCTTGTGGGAAGCTCCTTACTATCCCGAGAGCTCCCTACCCTTCACCACCACCAGAGAGATTGTCCCTTCCAACTGTAAGAGATTCTTAAAATGGCAGAAGTAGCTCTGCAAGAATTAAAGATTGTTTGCATACGACAAGATCTGGCACATCAGAGCTCCAGGCCGCAGCTTCTAGCACGAGGGAGTTGGCAGATGTGCCCATGGTCCACTCTCGCACAGTTGATCGACTCAGCACACATTTTTTAGCCCCCAATTTGGGCAATAAGCCCAGTTTGCCAACAAAAAGGCCTCATTCGTGGTATACAAAAGACTGCAGGCGCACACGTTTGCTCCTAGCGCAGCAATCAAAGATAAGAATTGCCCCTTAATCAAAGCTGGCAGGAAGGGCTATAGAGCTGCTTTGCATCAGGCAAAAATATAGCATGGGATAAATCCCGCTGGCAACAACTCAAGGAAGCCAGCTCAGCAAAGGACGCCAACTTATTTTGGGTCCTAGTCACCTGGGGTAATAAGACAGGTGCATGCCAGCCTCCTAATCAATTCACAAGCCAGGAATGGTACGATCATTTCTGGAAGCTTTATTCTGAGGACAAGCCACCTGTGGAGCTAGATGTTCCCTATGGGCTTCCCAGGGCTGGCAATGAGCTTTTTGACATGGCCAAGATAAGAGGATGCAATAGGGAAAATAGTGTCTTCCAAAGCAGCTGGACCAGATGGCCTGTCAGGCGATTTATTTCTTGCAGGGACCTCAAACTGGGCACGTTACATCCTCCTCCTGGCTAATGCCATAGCTAGCGGTGCCCCAGTCCCTGGGTCTTGGAAGGGCGCTGAGGTGGTCCCAATCTATAAAAAGGGAGCCAGAGAAGACCCTCAGACTATAGGCCAATACGTTTGATAGATGTTCTGCAGAAGGTCTTCGGTAGAGTTCTCCTACAGCGGATACAACTATGGGCAGAGGATGAAGTCATCCTTTCTCAGTACCAGGCCGGCTTTAGGCGGAGGACTGGAACGATTGATCAAGTGTTTAGGCTGCTACTTATCTACTGGAAAGTAGTGGTGATCGGCAAAGGCAGTCTTTATCTCGCAGTCATTGATTTAAAGACTGCCTTTCACCTGGTACCCAGGAGAAAGTTGTGGCAGACACTCAGAGATATGGGTACTCCTCCTTTCTTTTATTCTCATTTTGCTGGACCGGCTCCACGAGGGTAATTACACCCAGGTTAGATGAGGGACACAAGGTCAACTAA